>NC_051228.1:24700496-25445496 GCF_015220715.1 Pygocentrus nattereri | reverse complement strand
TGTGCTAAGGCTTTACTTTTGCCTAACGTTTCTATTAAAGCTTCACTCTGTACAACGCAACACATTCCATTATGTTGGCAATTTAAAGTTTTCACATGTCAGTGAGATTTATGTACATCCACTACAGTGCAACAGTCACAAAGCATCTTCATTCATTTAACTTCCAATAATAACAGCCACTGACTACAAATTATAAAGTTTTTAGTAGACATTTCCGATATTAGATATACATTTTGATTGAAAATTATTTGTAGTTTTTACAAGAAACTGAAAATGTGACTGGGTCCCATTCCCAATGGCGCAAGACCTGCTACACCACCAAAACAGTCTCCATCAGATAAACAGCACTTAAAGCTTTCATCTTTCAGAGAGAGGAGGAAAAACACACTCCACTCTTACATAATATATGGAAAAATTCACAGGTGTTCCTATCCAACCTTCCACTGTGAGAAGACAACTCAACACTATGAGTCTGAAAGGATGTGTAGCTGACAAGAATCCCTCACCAAGAAAAAAGTAGATTAAAAAAAAGAAATTTTGTACTAAAATATCAAAACTGGGGATCTGAGATGTAGAGTAAGGTTTCAGGTTTCATGAACTAATGAGCCTAAGTTTGTAATTGGGATTACTTGTATTGCTAGAAGCAGAAAAAAAACTAAGACTGAACTTTAAAAGCAAGGAAAAACATATCTTTAAAAAGCTAAAAGTTTAAATTAAATTATATGCCACACAACCTGGGAGGCCTGGCTAATTTAAACTAAATCTTGTTTTTTTTTTTTTAAACCAGGCATAACAAACTGAATCAGGTTGTGTGTTTAATAAGGCAATGTGCTGAAGTCTGTAGTGTTTTGACCCATGAGGACTAGAGTATGACATGTTCTTAACCATGCATAATTTCCCTAAATTCAGTGTTTCCAATAGTGAAAGGTAAGATTCCTAACAAAGCAGAAGTCTTCACCATACCTCATTAGCAGCAACACAATAATATGTACACTATGAACGAGGGCTGTCATTATCTATTATATTATTGTATAGTAATCTACATTAATTGCTTAGTTGCAAAATAAAAATGATGTAATTAATAATGTCCAATGCATAGCATTTCAAAGTCTTTTAAAATAATTCATCGAAAAAAATATATAAATGAAGGTGTGCATCAGGCCATGTTTCTTACAATATTTTATTTAAAATAACACTGTCAATTCATTGAGAAGGCACATTTTCATTGAAGTTTTAATAATAAGTTTAATCGAGTAACTTTGACAGCCCTATAAGGACCTTAGGTCAACTGATTCACATAAATAAACTACACACAACGTGTTCCAGCTCATTAAGGAACTACACCAGTGCTGATATAAACCGTGACCCTGCAGCTCCCCCATATTGATTTATCATCCATTGCCACTGCCAAGTTCAAACACAAAATCATTTAACCTCTCTCTTTCTCCTCCACTAGCACCCTCTCTGGAGAGCCTGTTCCAATGCTGTAAGCAGTTCCAGCACTGGTCACTAACAAGCAGAGTGGACGAGTTTACTCACACAGGGCCTGGGTGTGCAGCTGGCTGTAAGGGAGCTCATTCTCCTTGAAAGCCTGTGTTTACAAAGTATCTGCCAGGAAAGAAGCTGATCCAGGGTCTTATTTCTCCCATCAACAGCAGACCTTCACCATATGCCTTAGAAACTACGTATGATACAGTAGGGCTACAGCTTCTAAGACACAATGCAGAACGCACTCCTTTGCTCCAAGCATGAGAAGCCCTAACAGTCAGTGATGTCATTTGTGTTGTTGCTATATGTCAGGCCTAACGATGCATGTACAACTTCCCAAATGGCCCTGGAATACCACCTACAGATTATCCTACATGACCTGTCATTGCTCAGAAACAAAACACAAGCAGACAAATCCCAATATTAAAGTATGATGGAAAATTAGCTCAGAGCAGAGCAGGCACTTCTGTTATACATTGATTAATGAGTCTACTACTGTGTACCTTCTTCAAGTGGCCATTTTATCAAATATGTACACGGAGGTGTACCTCATAGGTTTGCAATTAATGATTAAATACTCCAGCAGCCCTGTTAAGCCTGATACAATTGTACCAGTGCCACATACCCTACCTTGCCACAAGGGATGGGCAATATTTATTTTTTTATCCTTTTTTTGTATCATGATAAATTACCCCACAATATACAACAATGTACTTTTCAGATCTGGATTTCGGTAAAGAACACTGAGGAACTGTGCATCTCTTTAAAAAGAGAACATATTAGTCTTGTTTAATAGGATTAAGTTCAGCACACTGTGCGAAATGTTTTTATATTATTGTGTTCACAGTTTTTTATTGCATTTTTATGTGGCAATACAGGTGCATCCTCTCTGTTCCAACTTGGAAAACTTAAAAAAAAAAAACAACAACAAATATTGCGATGCATATCGAGTTGTGCCATATCAGCCATGTCAGTGTCACCGCTGTTGGTCTGAGATTGCCCCAGGGCCTATATGATTGATATCTGGTCAGCAGTGGTCCTATGGTGGTTCTTTCTCATTGATGAATAGGATGGGACAGGGTTGGGGGTGTGCAGTGACAGATGGGCTACAGTCAGTAACTGCTTTCCTACAAAGTACTCTTATACTGTAAGTGTACCTGTACAAGTATAAGGCACAATAGTATAATTGCAACCTAATAAGTACCTAATAAACTGGCACCTCCCTGCATCTGATACATGTAAGCTGTTCACTTTGTCTGGGTGTACAGAATAGGAAGGAAATTGAAAGGGTTTCTGAAACATGAAATATGTCAACACTGACCTGCTGAATCTGACTTCTGTGTGGATGATACAGCCGAACAGCGCACATTTTAAGCATGAAGTAAGAACAGCCCTGTTTATTTGATATGATATGCTAGGCTTGTTTTTTTTGTTTGTTTGTTTTTTGGAATTACTTTTTGAAATATTATTTTATGCCAGCCATTGTGTCATTTTGCTGAACATAAAGGCAAGATAACAGCCAAACACTGGAGTTATCAAATAACTTAATCCAAATGTTATAGCATATTCTCAGACAGTGAAAACATAATGTAGATATATGGCTAACATTTTATTTTTATCATGGCTGTTTCTAGAAATGGACAATACAACAAAATTTCATCATCATCTCTCCGATCATATTTGGAAATATTGCCAGTACTTAAAGAACACTTACCAAATACATGTTTCATTAAAAAGAGAACATAATTAGTCCTGTTGAAAAGGATTTAGTGTAGTGGAATATGTAAAATGTGAAAAAATTATTGCATTTTCCAAACATAGCATTATCGGTGCTTTGTGTCAAAATGTTGTGATGCCTATTGTATGTTGTGAAAAAATGTTTAATTATAATAATTATAATAATAATAATAATAATAATAATAAAGTTTGAGACATCTATCTGTTTCTGACTCAAAGTGAAATACATATAAAGTTTCAAGGCAAGCTGAGATTGCATATTCTTGTGTTCATTAATGAAGACATGTCTGTATGACAGAAGGAGTCATGACAACGTAGTGCTGGCAGTAAATGACAAGATTAAGTTAATCCTAAGAGGAACTTTGCATTAAAGTACTTAGTACAGAGTAGGCTAACTGAAATTTAAAGTTCCAGGGGGCACCCACTGCTTTCTTTTCTACACGTTAATTTCTTCAAATCTAATGCATATTTAAGATGAAAATTTGTACTGGATTTTTTGCTCCTTATTCATGAAAATTGCAGATGGTCAAATCTGAACATAAAACACAGGCATTCAAATTTCATCTACAGTTTTGTAATTCATGAATTTGATCTTTGGTGCATCTGTATGAGCAAACTCACATCTGGTAGGAGTGCATGCAAATTTAAGTGTAGTCATACAGCAACCTGCCAAAATGCTTGATGTGCAGTTCATTATCCATACATAATCATCTATAATCATCTGCTTTTTATATCACCGTCACCACCCAAAAAATAAAATATACAAAACACATCTAGTGCAGAAGCATCTCATACACTGCAATAATAAACTGTTTAAATGTGCTTTTTTAGGATATAATCACACTAGACAATCACATCATTCTACACCTCTAAAAAGACAAATGAGACGCTTTGTTTATTTTACATTTTATTCTTTCTAGTCATTGTAATTTTAACACTATAAAAGTATGGTTAGCAGGGGAGCAGCACTCACTGCACCACTTCAAACTCCACCACAAGAAGAGCCCCTGTCTCAGGAGCTGCTAAACACTATTATCTGATTGACTCCTTATTGAAACATCTGCATGAATTAGGATGTGCTTTGTGTAAGTTATATGTGAGTGAGTTACTGACAGGCTAATGCTTTTGAAGCCAATTCATTATTCATTATTCATTATTCATTCAGGGTCAGATACAGAGTCAAATCTGTGCTCTTCTTGTTGAATGAGGGATACTGTGTACAGTAGGGTTTTAATGTATTGAATTAGATTGGATAGGGACGTAATAATGAACCTAGGGTTCTTCTGCTTACCAAACTCCTCTTGCAGCTTTGGTCCGGAACAGTGGGTGATGATCTGAACCTGGGTCTGGAGCATCTGGCTGTAGTGCAGGGAAATCGTTCTCAAAGAGGAAAGTGCTGTCATACTCAGGATTCACCTGAAAAAGGATCAAGAAAAACCATCAGACTGTGCTGAACTTTTTATCTAATCTCTCCTACATTTACAGTCACATTTGACTGCGTTTCCCTCAAAAGTGAATCCGCATATATTTTAGGCATCCATTATTAAATTCACTCAAAATTTAGTTTTTACTTAGAATTTTCTTAATGTTATTCACCAACTTCCTTGATCAACTATTAAATGGTGAGCACGAGCAAAGAGCAAGCCAAGGACATTCATCACATGTAGGGGAATATTAAAAAAAAAAAATATATATATATATATATATATATATATATATATATATATATATATATATATATATATATATATATATATATATTTAAATAATAATAAAAAAAAACAGCAGCAAAGCCAGGAATTATTCATAGCTGTGCAAATCACAAAGACAGATGGAGAGGGTGAGGAAAGGAAAAGAGAAATCATCATTTCTTTTGCTTAGTCAGAAAAGACGGTATAATCAGTTCCCTCAGTGAGCGGGTTTTTTACCTGAGTACTAAAAAAGCACCCACAATGCCCATGGCTAGTCTTTCTGTCTCAGAAGGAGATGCAGAAATTTGCTCAAGTTGCAAATAGTTTTAAAGCTGCTCAGCATCACGATCTACAGATACAGACTACAATGGGGGGGGGGCAGTTGAATCTTTATATAATAATGATAATATGGACCCCAAGCAATCTACCAAACAAGTACACTGAAAGCTGAGCTCTACACAGAAACATCGTCCTGGAGAAAGATAGAGGTAATGCATTAGTTAATGTACAGCCCTGAGTTGTTTAGCACAGATGTACAGCAGGCCTCGATAACCCAGCGACAACAGACTGTGCTAGAAAACATACACAACAAAGGAAAACAAAGCCACAAATGTTTACTGACAGATGATTTAACATTGATCATGTAATACTGCTGGGAAAAAAGGTAAACATTTGTAGCTCAGACCATTTGCCTTTTGGAGTTCTGCCCTTTATTCAAAGATGCACTACATGTAGACAATATAACACTGTGAAAAAGTCAGAGACCACCCTGTCATTTAAGGTATTTACAGTTTCTCATTTTTTTCAGCATCAGAAAAAAAGCAGAAAACGTTTATTAAAAAATGACACAGAAGCCTCAACAACTAAATATATCATTTTTCAGGACTTATTGTGTCTCAATTTTATTTTTATTACAGCTTCCATTCTTTTCAGGAGACTTGCTTTCAGTTTTTCAAAGAAATTTGCAGGAATATCTTTTCACACCTCCAAAGTTCAGTCTTAGACGTTGGTTGTATTTTCTGCTTCTCATGTTCAGCATAACCCCAATCACCATTGTAGACTCATCCCTCCACATTATAGATATTTAGTTCTGAGGCTCTCATGCAAAACCTATTTTCTTTTCTCAGTAAGAGCTTCTTACCAGCCAGATCCTTTCAGACTCATAGCACACAGTTGTCTTCTCACAGTGGAAGGCTGGACAGCAATGTCTGTGGGTTATTTTCAGATCTGAAGCAAGAGTGGAGCTCAAAAATAAAAGCTTTAAGTAACTTCTGTAACAAAAAAACGTCTGTTTTTGACTTCTTTTTCGCTGACTTTCCTCTTCTTTACGCAAGTGGATTACGCCCTCGAAAAGATTTCCTTTAGCCATTTTACATGCAGAACATAACGACATTTGAAGGCAGCTAAGGTGAGTTTAGGTAGTTGTTTGTGTGAATGTTGAAGGGGAGCATAATGTCAGTTAAGATCTTTGGGAAACTCTGCTGGGAGGACACAGCTGTAACTGGCTGGGTTTAATATTGGAAGGATGGAAAAGTTAAAGTAGCAGCAAGCAACAAAAGTAAAGAGTGAACAAATTAAACACTGAAAGATTTGATATTATACGTGGCGTTGGAGGCTTTTTTTTTCATTTGTTAAATACATATGCAGGCTTTTGCCTGATGCATGAAAACAGATAACATGTATTTAATGGTCATTTTGACTACAAATTCAATAAATAAAAGGTTACTGTACATCTTTTTATGCAAAAAGGTCTGAATTAACTATGTGACCAAAAATGCAATAGGCAATGTCAAAAAAATAGAAGGAATAAAAATACAAACCCAATTATATTTTTCAGCATATTACAAACTATACGATTGTGTTTACAGTGTTACAGAGCAGGTAAGAATGGCTACTAACCACTATAATAAACAGAACAATAAAACGCAATGAGCTATGCACACGAAGCTTTTCTGTACACAAAGCACACAAGCCAAATAACTGTTAAAGCAACTGAGGCAGTAGTAAGATATGAATATGGTTAAAAGCATAAAAAAAGACAGTAAAACATGTATTTACAAAAACGCTAAACAATATAAACTCTATAACATCAGAGGACTGCAGTAGTGTTTGATGAGAGATGTAAGCATCTGACCTCGCCATTAGCCCTGGTGCTCGCAGGACAGAGGGGGTTATTTGGGTCGTGTCGGGGGACACTGTCTTCAGAAGGCTTCTCCACCTGTCCTTTCCAAGGTCGCTTCATTCGATGAGCTGAGACCAGCACCCAGGAGTCTCGCAGAGGGTTGTAGCGCAGATGCTGGTGATCTGACACAACAAGGCAACAAATAGCTGAGGTGTTAAGGATGAATGGATGGTGAGCAGCTTCGATACTTCCATACAGGTTTTATAGACACAGGTTTTACTTCATTGGGTGTTTTCATGCCACAGGGCTGCTGCAAAATACAGAGCTTTTTAACAAGTTACCTGATAAGAAAGGAAAAACAATGTCATTTCCAGCGCATAACGGCTAGTTGTTTTTGACTGATGGACCATTTTGGGCTGGCTGTCCTGAAAGCATCTTAAGACGTATGAAGATGATCGCAGTGAACACCATCAGTTCTGATGATGATCTTAACCCTAAAGTGGTTTTAGGAAAGTGGGCTCTGATTTAGTTTAATATACACAATGACTTTTTCAACTTGATCTTTAGGCATCAACTTTTATAAATCATATGGTAAAAATATACATTTTATGACCTTCAACTGTTTTATATATATATATATATATATATATTTATATATATATATATATATATATATATATATATACACACACATATACACACACACACACACACAGAAGACCGGAGGCATCTGTGAATTTACTATTTCATTTTGGGTATATAACATTATATTTTTTTTTATTTATTTATTTATTTTTACTGCTGATGGATGCTGGTTGTACTAAGCAGTGCTACTGCAGTTCTTCAGGGATTTTTTCACTAAAGTTAGCTTGGTAGCTACATCTACTACCACTACTTCATTGAAGGAACAGCAGATTTACTTGAGTGTGGTTTTAGACATTCTAGGTTACCCACTCCGCTGATAACAGCATCAGAGCTTGATGTCTGAAAACTTTCAACAAGTTAAATGCTCCTGCTGCTGCTGTTCGATGCCAAAACGCTGCAATTGGGCACTACTGGAGCTCTAAATATTGGGGCTATTATGGCTTAGCTGAAATGCAGAACCGTGCTCAGGAGACCTGTCACGGGTTAGCAGCGTGAGACACACCGCAGTATCAGCTGGCGTGTATTACGAGGCTGTTCAATTCAATGTTACCATATATCCTTGCAACTGTCTGCTAAAACGACAAAAGGCAGAGACGACAGCGCTTTATTTACCTCGGGGGTCGAAGTTCGGTTTGTTTTCACTCTCCATGCTTCACTAGTGCTCACAGTATCCTCTAAAATTACTCGAGAGTAAAGAGAGCCCACAGTGCCACTAGCCACTTGTCCTGAATGAATAATGGTGCCGTCAGCTCAGGTAATTCTTCCAAAGTGTGCTTAGAGACTGCAATAAATAAAAGAGCTGCCGCCTCTTCGTCAGCCGCCGCTGCTGGGGCTGCCCGTCAGCCTGAGGCCACGCTCTTGCGTTGAAAAGCGCAGCACAAAACTATCTATTTCGTCCCACACTAGTAATAATAAAATTGTAATTTTCAAATAAAACTGAATAGTATCTGTGCTCCTGATTACTTTTCACCTGCTATAAGAAAGTCGCCTGGATTAAATATAGATATTTTGAACATATGCGTCTTTAAGCACCGTGCTGACGTTCACAACTGCTCCGTCGCATCGCGCCCTTCCTGGTGGATATTTTGCCACGTTTCATTGGCTGAGGGCGATCAGACTGGCGCGATGATTGGTCAAAATATATGCCAGAGCTCACGTCACTGCGCGTCAACAGAGATCACCCACTAGTGTGGCGCGCTAGCTTAGCTAGCCGTTTGTATCAAGTGCTTTCGTCCGGATGAATGAAAGTGTGCCAGGCGTCTTTTGGCGTTTAAATTGTGGTGGTCGTACGTGCCGTTCGTGCTAGCTTGTTTAATGTTGCGTTGTACGTAAACTGTCGGAATTACAATGTCTCTCACTACAAAATTTCTGAAACTCGTGGTGTTTGTTGGGGTGCTGGTCTTACTAATCCAGTACTTGCAATACTGGATGGCCAATAAACGATACGTCTTCACAAAAGAGGATGTGGCCAGATTGGCTAAACAGTACGCAGGTAATGTCATGCGTTCATTACTGTGCTGTACTTTGATTACAAGTCTTACTGTGCAGTGTCTCTCATTTTAGGTAACATTTAGCTAGGGTCAGTTGATTGGTTGGCTGTTGAGGCTGCAGAGGTCTTCAGCTACTTTGCATGTTGATAACTCAGTAGTAAACTAACGTTAGACCAATATAACGTGGCATAACATCTCTTGGCTGAATGAAGTGCTAGCGAGCAAGCTGATCCGTATGATCTATAGCCTGACAACCTGGCAGGTGTGAGAGAGGGAATATTTATCTTTGAGGCTGAACTTCATCTGACAAACTGAGTATTCTGATTGCTTGGCTGGGCATTTATTTATGATAATAGGTAAACTCATTAGGCTTTTTATGTGCTAAAACTTGAATATTTCCTTATTCTCTTTGTCTAATAAGCCAGTTTTCTCCTCCTCTCTCGCCCCATAGGTCAGGATCATGAGCAGGCCTTCTCTAAAGTGGTGGTGGAGTTGCGGAAACGGTACCCTGGCCACATCCTGCCTGATGAGGACCTGCAATGGGTGTTTGTGAATGCAGGGGGCTGGATGGGCTCCATGTGCCTGCTCCACGCCTCCCTCACGGAGTATGTACTGCTCTTTGGAACTGCCGTGGACACGAGCGGACACTCAGGTGACTCGCTCAGTCGGTTAGATTTAGATCAGATAACTCGTGTGCCTGAAGCAGGCCTTGATCACCTTGCAGTAGCACAATCTTTGGAGTTGATTGCTTCCATCAGACAAATGCTTTTTACAGCAAATTTTCATTAAGAGCTAAATGGCTCTGAAATTTCAGAGCAATCAGGATTGTTCTAATCTCCGTTTAAAAATACAAACGCTTCCTTATTGTCTTTCTTTTCCTCAGGGCGTTATTGGGCAGAAATATCAGACACTGTCATTTCTGGGACCTTCAGGCAGTGGAAAGAGGGAACCACTAAAAGTGAGACATACTACCCAGGTATAGCAATTATGTTGTATTTTTTCTATCAGCACCACAAACAGCTGCCATATTCTGTTATTATTAGGAATTGGTTTAGAAATGAGTTGAGCATCTAAAACCACAGAGCGACAGCGCTCAGTACAAAGAAATGGACGCAAGAACAGAGTTTTGTTTTGCTTTGATTGTTTTTGCCACTTGCTAATTTCAAAGTATGTAAAAGTTCTGGGTCTAGTGGGACATGATGATTGGTTGGTGGGGCATTGCCCACTGTCACTGGTGTAACAGAAAAAGTTGACTGTCAAAAATGTACATATTAGGCTTAAACTTGCATGTGCAGAAGTTTACACATGACTAAGCCTACATAAGTAGTTGACGCTCCCCTATGTAAAGCGAAACATGCTATGTTTAGTTAGGCAGGAGAGGAAGATGTTATCCTATAGAACAAACTTATGTAGTTGACATGGAACCAAGAAAGATCACACAATTAACTTCTTTGGGTGCTGTTGACTACTACAGAGAATCCTTGAGAATTGCTGTAACACTCCTTTGTCAGTCATCTATCCAACAAGGCTGTACAACAATTCAGTAGCACAAAAGAAGCAGACTGAGGAGTACATTAAAACACATGATTTGCTTTGAACACAATTTGAAACAAACTGTATCAGTCACTCAAAAGCGAATGGAATTTTTTTGCCATTGGGGGTTAAATCAGTACATGAGCTAATGTTCGAGCTGACAGTTTAACTTGAGATAAGAGGCAGTTGTTTTCATCTCAGTAGATGATGCGGAAACATGTTGGCTTATCAAAGCAACATTGAGATCTTTTTGAGAACTCTGCTGTCATGGTTAGCCAAACTACGTTGCTTTCGGACTTCTCAGTCATGTTAGTGGCACGTTTAGTTGTTGATGAGTAGTAATGTGAATATACAAAATATACAGTAAGCACTTTTACTTATTGCTTCTAATTGTTCTCAAGATGTACAACTTTCAGGGAACATGAGCTTGAAGAGTTGTGTGGTGTTTTTTTTCTGTTTTGGCAGGTGACACAATAGTGCACACAGTGGGAGAAGCTACCTCAGTGCAGTGGACTGCAGGGACTTGGATGGTGGAGTACGGCAGAGGGTTCATTCCATCCACGCTGGGCTTTGCTCTAGCAGACACAGTCTTCAGCACGCAGGACTTTTTAACACTATACTACACAGTCCGTGTCTACGTCAAGGGTATGCTGCTGGAGGCCAACACCTTCCTGACTGAAGCTGGGTTCTTCTGAAGACCACTTTGTTCCCCAGTGCTGTACTGGAATTCCTAATGTTGTCATGTAACAGCCTTTTATGATGGACAGCTACGAACTGACAACAGACTGGATTTTCTGCAAAGCACTTACTGTTAACCTTCTAAAAGTAGGACTCTTCTCCTATTTATTAGAGGTTATGTGGAATAAATCACAAAGCAATTGATTATCCTGAAGTAAAACCGGTTAACTAGTCTTGCACATTTGAAATAATGTCAACATTGAATGAGGTATGAGGTAATAGAACGGTTTCATGTCTTAGAAACCCTCACTGTCAGCTAAGACTATGAATATTAACAGCTTGTATGATTATCAACTGTTCTTTGATGTTGCCTGGGAAATCCTGTCAAAACAGTGTTGGTTGAATCATTCGTGTTCTTTCTGTCCAGCCTTTCTCCAGAATAAACCTTTAATTTGTACTCTTCTGCTCTGTGACTTGCTTGTGTGTTGAGGTAGAGATGGTGTATTTAGCTGTTTGTGACATTTCAGTCATTTGATGTGAAATGCTTAATTGTAGGAAAACTTTTTGATTCATTATACAAACTAGAAGCAGTAACCATTTCATTTATCAGCCACCAATGAACTTGCACAAGTCTTCTGAGATTTTACATATAATGTTGATAATGACAAAATATTGGCAAACCGTTGGAGAATATTTTGCCTTACAACACCCTCCATGCCACTCAATGAAGGAACATTAACAATGTTTTAAAAACTTTCTCAAAACTATTGTAAAACAAAAGTTAAGCAGTGTATTCTCATTATATATGAATAATCATTTCATAACTTTGTGTGAGGGAACTTTTTAGAGGATAAAAGTGCTTTGGACGTCTGGTTCCTATCACCACCACTGTGAACAAATCTAACTGATTAAATATTTCCTGAAAGGAGCACTTAGCATTAAACACTCTCATTGACTTTGTTAACACAATCATTTAATTATGAAGGATTCCCCAGGACCAGAGGGATAGGGAAGGGGTGACAAGTGTCATGCTAGAATTAAGCGTGGCCACCCTTTTGGCCACCCTGGTCATGAGGTGTTAACTATTTTCTTTTTACAGTGAATTACATGCATATTATCATTATAATCTATAGTGAGAGAAGCCTAAATGAAAAACTTCTAGGGTCTGTCCACATTATTTTTTTAATGTTCTCCTCTGAAAAATACGCAACAGTTTTGTCTTTAATGTAACATTTTATTCATGTGGAAATGATGGACTGACTTAGGTACAGACCAAAACAAATCATTATTATTATTATTTTTTTTATTTATTATTTTTTTTATTGCTACAACAATTATTTAATAATTATTTTAAACATTAATATATTTATCTTTTTTCCTGGCAGTGACCCGAATAAAATCACTTGGGCTTCCATGGTCATCCCATTCTAAAAGCTCTTAAAAGTTTTTACCTGTCTGAACCCCTAGCAGCTTTTTTTATGCTATGTATTGATAAGCACTGTTCAAAATATGGCAATTTAAAAAAACCACCTGTAAGTAACAGCTGGCTTCTTTTTCGAATTTTCCCGTTCCTCCTTAAATGGTTCCGCAGTCACTGTCATAATGCCTCAGGTGCCAGAATGTAACTGCTGCACCATTTAAGGTGGAACGGGAAACTTCGGACAAGAACCTGTCGAAGAGGAAGCCAGCTTCAGCCTCGCTAGTGTGGCTGGACACTGGAAGCTTGTCCACTCAGCTGGCAACTATGGAGCTGTCATATCAGGCCATAAAAACTGCAAATCAGGCGAGAGAAGCCGTGAGTAACCCACCGTTTTAAAAGTGCAACTTCGTTCGCATCACTTTCCCTCTTCTACAGGCCAAGTCCTCTGACAGCGTCTAGGTTAGGGAGAGCTGGGCTAACTGGTTAGCTCGTTAGCTGTAACGTGAGTCGTTGTGCAGCTAACCTAACACTTATCTATGAAACACGCGAACGGAATATCTGCTAGAGTTGTTCAGTTATTATTAATATTCATACAACGTGGCAGTTTATTTCATTTTGGCATGATAAAGTCTCAAAGTTGTGACGGACAAATGCCCCGAGGTCTTTAGAGTCTCTTGTTGTCTTGGCAACCAGTCACACAACGGCACTTGTTCCTCAATGCGATGATTTGGCGCCATCTGGTGGTGAGTGGCGTTGTGGACGCTCGCATAGAAACATTCACTTCATCATTTTATACGTACATTGCAAAGTTTGAAACCTGTTGTCATAATACTAATCGCTGTTATTTTTCAGTAATAGCAGGTATTTTAATATTGCGTTTTTTAAATCATTTTTTATTAAAGTCTTTGGGAAACAGCTGTTTACAGAAGTCGTGTGCTTTAAGATTTGAGTAGCACTATTCGAAAAGTGGCCTTCTGGCTGTAATATATCGTTTTCAGTCTTGTAAAAGAATTCATTAAGGAATCATCATTAAAGAATCATGAACAGCCAGGCCTGTTTCTATGGGGGTGCAAAAAGCATGCATTGCATTTTTGCACGTTCAGTTGAGCTTTAGGGAAAATGCATTTATACAACTTCCTAACTCCTGCCTAAAACTAGTGCCTTTGCTTGTGGTGATCTCCAGAAATAAGCAATGAAAGCATGGGATATTCCAGTAAGTCCATGTTTTTGTAATTGTTGGTCATATAGTTAGGTTACCGGTCAGCCATAATATTAAAAACTCATTGTCCATTTGATCAGATGCACTTATCATATAGGTGCACTTTGTAGTTCTACAATTACAGACTGTAGTCCATCTGTTTCTCTGCACACATTCCCCCCTTTCACTCTGTTATTCCATGATCAAGACCCACACAGGACCACCACAGAGCAGGTATTATTTGGGTGGTGGATCATTCTCAGCATGTCAGCATGTGTTACGCTGGTGCTAGCAGATCAGGCAGTAGTGCTGCTGGAGTCTTTACTCGCTGTGTCCACTCACTGTCCACCTATCTTGTTGCTCCCCCTTGTAGATGTAAAATCAGAGACGATAGCTCATCTGCTGCTGCACAGTTTGTGTCATCCTCTAGTCCTTCATCAGTGGTCACAGGATGCTGCCCTCAGGACGCAAATGGCCAGTGGACTATTCTCAGTCCAGCAGTGACACTGAGGTGAAACTCCAGCAACTCTGCTGTGTCTGATCCACTTGTGCCAGCACGACACACACTAATGCACCACCACTTCATCAATCAACTATGCTCCTCAACTCCTGCCACTAGAGTCGGTCAGAGCTGTAGAAGGAAAAATGAGATCATCATAAATAGTTTGACCATTTTTCGAGATATCACAGATTGTAGTGATATGATCTCTAAGCTAACAGCTCTACACACAAAACACAGCTCAGATTTAAGCTGAACTTGCCTCAGTGCAGCATCAGTGAGGTAAAATGAAGCTGCCTGGTTGTGTGTAAAGCTGTTTAGGGCTTCTTGCTAATCTATCAATAGCTTCTAGTGCTAATGAGGATATTGAAGCAACAGTAGCTCAAGCTATCAGCTCTAAACACAAGAACACAGGTTCAGATTTGCGTCTTTACTCTCATCGATGAATCTAACTGTAGCATGCTAAGGTAATGGAACAAAAAATTGATAGCCTGGTCATTTAAAACGCTGGTATTGTTCACATATTTTCAAGCTATCAGCACAGTGCAAACATTTCAAACAAGTTAGCTACATGTTCTGTATCTGTAAACAAGTTTCCTGATGCCACATCAGAATCCTCTCTATGTTTTAGTATTTTGCACTGTAATAGCTTCTTTCATGGCAGACAAAATTAAGCTGCTACCACCCGCTTATTTTCCTGATAAACTGAGAAAACCAGTGTTTTCTATGAAAGGAATCTCTGCACTGTGATAACACATTTGACAGAAAAATCAGTCTATATAATCATACTAAGCCACCCAAGATGAGTTAACCATTAAAAAAACATTTTTGAGTGAAGGGGGCCTTTAATGGTTCGTTCATTACTGTGTGGGTTTTGTGCAGCCATTATGTCCCAAATGTTCTTTTCAGGATGAACTGAGAACAGAGACAAGAAGAAGAAATCTGCTTGTGCTGATTTATCATCATTTAATGGAGGAAGGGTGAGATTTTGCCCTTATTGCACTAGTTTAATCCATAGAAATTACTTAGAATGAAACAAAGAATGAAGAAAATCGAAACCGTCTGCTCTTAATCTTACATTTTAACTATACAGATATATGGACGCTGCTACTGCCCTGGAACAAGACACCAATTTCGGATTGCGTCGCTTTGAAATCTGTGACAATGTTGATCTGGACACAATTCTGATGGAGTATGAAAGTTATTATTTCATCAAGTTTCAGAAATATCCCAAGCTAACAAAGAAACTGCCAGAACAAGGTAGGTGTCAGTATTACACAGAACTTTGTGTATTAAAAGGCCCATATCATAGAAAACTGAACTGTACTCACTTTTTAAAAATAACATAGATGTACATTGTAAGCATTGTTAAAACTTCTAAATGTGCCATTCACTCTCAGTTCCTATATCGCTGCTGTTGAGTCAAAACCATGTCTATCCATTGCTGTTGTTTTTCAGTTTTTGACATAATTTGAAAATGCCTGTTTACATTGTGTGTAAACGTCATGATGAGTGGACTAAAAGAAACGACTTGACCCAAAATGACTTGAGAAAATAACTGGTTCCATTGGCTTACCTTAAAGTTAAACTAGGTTTTTTCCTTCTCCTATCATTAAAGTTATCATTTTGGAGATACAAAGTCTTGTTCCGACAACAGCAATATGCAAATTAAGCTGCAGAAACAGCCCATTTTGAATGAATTGTTTTTGTGATGTCACAAAAATCAGTATATTTCCACATACCCTCATATTCAGCACACAGCAGTGTAGACCTGCCCATGCACACAAAAGTTTCAGCTCAGACTGCTTTTTGAATGAAGCTCAATATAGGGCAGCCAATCAGAACAGAGATCATTTACATATTTCAGTAACACAAAACAGCATGTGTATTTCTAAATGAGAAGGGGAGGTTACATAATGGTCTTGTAAAAATGTATTATGACTTTTTTTTTTTTTGGTGAATAAACATACACAAATAAAAATGCAGGATATGGGCCTTTTAAAGCCTGGACAAACGTTGGAAATGCTTTATTTAATCTTTATGACACTTTATTGTCATACAGGGGAGAACAGACTGGTAAGAAGCTGTGGAAAAAAGAGGTGAGCATGCACTACACTTTTAAGAATGCGCAGTATGTTCTATCCTCCACTAAGCTACTTATATTCCTGTCTGAAAGGACCCCAAACACAGCCCAAACACTGCCAAGAATCGCCTCCATCCAGCGGCCCCAGTCCAGGAACAGTATTAGAAAGCCAGAGTCTAAAGTAGCTGTGAAGGACTCGAGTAAATCTAACAGTGTGAGTTTATTCCCCTTATTCATAAAGCAGTTAGATGCTAGATCTCACCCAGCTCATTTGCTTTTCTTGTTCGTACACTGATGTTGCAGCTGTCCCACTTAGTTTCAGGAGAATGGAGCAGTTTGTATGCCAGAAAGAGCAGAGTTTGGCCTGAATGTGTCTCCTATCATCAGGAGCGGAGGGGGAGAGGGCACACACATGAAGAAGGTAAATTCCTTATAATAAGCCTTGTGATAAAAGAACATGTTGTATATGTCCTGCACACATATAGTATCCTACAATAAAGCTAAAGGTATTTTCATTTAACCCAAGAGTTGTTTAGAGGTTAGTAAATTAGAGGTTTGAAATGTTAGAAACTGTTCTTTGTAGGGACATCAGGTTGACTACAGGTGTCTGATCCAGGATGCAGTAAAGGGAACCTCCCACGACTTTGCTTCAAATAGTTTGTCCTGCAATCAAGATCCCTCAGTAAGTTCACTCTCTGATATTCTGCGCAGTAAAAGTGCCTGCCTACCTTAAGATTTGATCATCAGTGTCGAAATATGAGGCATTCTAAATATTTTTAATATTTCATTTTTTTACAGCTTTTTCAGTTATTGTGAAATCATGAATTTTTTTTTTTTTCATTTTTTAAATCTTATAAAGCTTTGGAGTACTAGCATCACATTAGATTCAGTAGATATAGATATACTTGCAGTAATCAGTACATATACTACTAATACACAACAAAACCGATTACATGATAATGCAGACAGTGATTATAAATGATTGTGGCTTGAGTGTATTTGCAGTATATTACTATTTTACATGAGATGTCAGATAGCACTTGTTTATGTTTTGATTTATCTACAGTAATAACTGTGCTTTGGAAAAACTTGTGTTTTCTGCTGTTGCACAGGAGCGGCTGCTGAAACCCGTTAGTGCCTTCTATGGGATGAACCATGAGATGAGAGAGCTAGCATCTGTTATAAGCAGAGTATGTCCACACACATTGTACCATAATACTGGTAGTATCTGAGTTTTGATATTTAAGAAACAAAATTGCAAATAAATGTAGTTTAGCGCTTAGTGAATCTGTTTAATGGTAACCTGAAACAAATGCTCTCGCACAATGAATCTGTGCTAGATACTCTCTTTGTAACTGTGTACAGTATAACAGCACTCACAGCGAAACAGATATTAATCAATTGCTTTGTTTCATCTCCCTCCTGTCTTTCCCTAAAGGATATCTATTTACACAACCCCAATGTGCACTGGGACGACATTATAGGCCTGGAGGACGCCAAGCGATTAGTCAAAGAGGCTGTCGTCTACCCTATTAAGGTGCCGGCCTGCTAAACATTGTGGTATTTCTCAAACTGCCACTACATTCGATTGTGAATATCTCACTAAAGGCTAGAGGAAAGCACAGCACAGGCAGTTATAGCTTTAGATGACATTAAATCCATACTTGAATACCACCCAATCTTGCCTTTCGCTATCTCTTACTCATTCCTGTCGTCTGTGATAATGACAAATACATTACAGGACTCTGACACTCAAGACACATAAAAATATGTCTTTTTGTTAATTAAAGCAGATGTGATGTCGATTTTAAATGTACTTAGGCTGAAGTTAATGTTATGGATTTCGTTAATCAGTAGCTTACTTTCATTGTAAGCTAAGTGATTATAGTCTGTCAATACAAAGACTCCCCGTGGGTTTCAGTTAAGGCTGTAAATGCAACAGTAAATAAGATTAAATGAGGCATGCAACATGGAGCAGCCAATAAGTCGGACAATAATTATCATGATGTTTGATATGCCATCACAATGTTAAGTTAAAGTGATTCAAATCAATGTGTAGTGTTAATTACAACCTGAATATTTTTCTCTCCAGTACCCTCAGCTGTTCACTGGTATTCTCTCTCCATGGAAAGGTTTACTGCTCTATGGGCCCCCAGGTTAGTGGTTTTGTTGGTTTGATTTTTTTTTTCTTTTTCTTAAAGAAACAAATATCATATGTGGACAAGCAAAGGGGATATACCTTGAAAAAAGAAAGAAAGAAAGGAGTTTGATGTATTACTTTAACTTTTCCTATCCTTTGTAATGCACCCCCCAGTTCATATACAGAAACTAAGCTGAAAAAAAAATGCATGATTTTGAATTCGGCATCATTGTGATGTCACAACCACAATATAAGACAGCCAGTTAAAACAGAGGTTGTTTGCATACATTGGCGTTTAAAAGTTTGGAATCATCCTTTTTTTCATTTATATACAAAAAAAATGATGCACTGTGGATTTAAATATTTTAAAGGTGATTTTAGACGTATTATACAACGTTTCAGGAGTTCAGTAAACAGAGAACTCATTTGTATTTTTCATATATATACACTTTTGAAATATGATGAATTCTGGAAGCCTTATATTTATTACAGTGCTTTACATTATCCTGAAGAGTAACATATGTATGTATGTATGTATGTATGTATGTGTGTGTGTATACATATATATATATATATATATATATATACACACACACACACGCACATACATACATACGGTGCACAGAGTAACAAAAACAGATGGTTTAAGACAGTTTGGTCATGTAAAATGATAAAATGACAGAAAAATATAGAACCATGGACCCTGTTAATGTGATACGGACAATACGTGACCCCTGTATTTCTCTAATGTGTAATACTCTTGAAAACCTCAGGCACAGGCAAGACTATGCTGGCAAAAGCTGTAGCCACTGAGTGCAACACCACGTTCTTCAACATCTCTGCATCTAGTATTGTCAGCAAGTGGAGAGGAGACTCTGAAAAGCTGGTTCGGGTCAGTGTCTTCTATCATTCTAGTAACTACACAGTGTTTTGTTTCACATTGGTGCTTAATTCAGTAATTTCACAGAAAACCACACCAGCCATTTAAACAAGGTGTTCAGTCAGACCTGACCAGTGTCTAATTACATTTTGCCACTACTCAGCATGTCTTTTAGAAAGTTTCTCTGACATCTATTTTTGTCTTTACTCTTCAGGTTTTGTTTGAGTTAGCGAGGTATCATGCCCCATCCACCATCTTTCTGGATGAACTGGAGTCAGTGATGAGCCAGAGAGGCGTTGGCCAAGGGTAAGAGCTAGACAAAGCTTCTTAAGATCTAGATTTAGTGATTTAGTGAAAACTCTAAATTTCACCCTTAACCCAAATGTAGTCCGTCAGCAAAGACATGTTTGCTTCTCTAGTTTTGCACTGGAGCTATAAGGCTAATATAGCTAGCAGGTATTACAAGCACATATATAAGTTAGCATAATGCATACTATATGCCTAAATCTTTATAATTTTGCCTCAGGTTGTGTTGAGTTGCTAAGTAATCTCAAACAGACTCGTTAATATGGTTTATAACAATACGTGGCATAGTTTTGTCTTTAAAAAAGAACAGAAGTACATGTACCTGTGTTGTGCCCATATGAGGAACACTGGAAATCAATTCAATTTTCAAAAACTGCAACTAAAATGTTCTGAGGTTGATGCATGATTTGGAGAATTCCAGGAACCTTCTATTGACATTAATCTATTCAAGGTAATCTATAGAATTTACGTCTTTCAACATGAGTGCCTCTTTCTCTGTCCTTCCTCTCAGAGGTGAGCATGAGGGCAGCAGGAGGATGAAGACTGAGCTGCTGGTTCAGATGGATGGACTGGCACGGTCTAATGATTTGGTGTTTGTTTTGGCTGCTTCAAACCTACCCTGGTGAGGAGGCAGAAACACAGCGATTCTGATACATCCTGCAGTTTTATCATGCTGATTGCCACAGTTTTTAAACCTCTCTTTGCTCCCTCTTGGTCTCAGGGAGCTGGACCATGCCATGCTGAGGAGACTGGAGAAGAGGATTCTTGTAGGTCTTCCTTCTGGCCCAGCGAGAAAAGCAATGATTAACCACTGGCTTCCTCCAATCACCAACACAGGAGGGGTGGAGCTACGCACTGAGCTAGCCTATGACATTCTTGCACAGGTGGGTCACAATCCACCATCAATAGTGTGTGGCGTAAAAGAACAAATTTAGTATATGCTGTTGGTCAAAAATAACTGCTTAAAAGCAGTGTAAAATTACTTTATGTAGCTTTAATAATAGAATTTGTTCACATCAGCTGTTAAAGACAAAGAAAATTTCCCTCACTTTACTGAGATATAAGAGTGTATATGAGTATATGAACACTGTTGAAGTTTCCAAACGTACTGTTCACTTCACAGTTCATACAGTACATGTATATGGAAACTGTGTGATCTTATGCAAAGCCTATAATTTGCTAAAACAGCCTGTTTAATTCTAAGGGATCAAGAGAGGTTGGATAATGCTCATCTCGTGTAAAAATGAATTAGGACATATCTAAATTACAAGAAAATTGTAAGATGCAGGCCTTTAAAATAAACACTTATTGCACATTCCTTGCATAAACCTCAAACTCGTATGCAGAACTACAACAAAACGAAAGAAATAAACTACTAAGACTGTTTATCAGTATTTCTTTGGTCTAGTTTTGACAGCACTGCTTTGTCATAGTTTCATAAAAGTAACTGCATTTCCAAAACGTTTTACTGGTGTCCATATTGGTTGGTAGTTTCTTGTTCTTCACATATTTCCCCAACAAATTACAAGTTTTAGTGTGGTAATTTCCCATAAATTTCTCCCCCATAACAGAAGAAATATACAAGTAAACACGTCAAAAACTTTCTAAACATGTAACTGTTTCTAAACATGTCGCTGTTTCTAAGATGTACAATGTGTATCTGAGGAATTCCTTCTGACTGCCAGTATAAATGCATAGAAGATTACACAACAGTAAGAACAACATTTCTAATGGTAACAGCATTTGCCTTCGATATTTAAGGAAATGGAGGGTTATTCCGGCTCAGATATCAGGCTTGTTTGTAAAGAAGCTGCAATGAGGCCTGTTCGGAAGATTTTTGATGCCCTGGAGAATCACTGTGAGGGTAAGACATACGCTGCCTCATGAAATACACAGACCTATTGCTTCCTTCAGTATCCTCTGGCACACTGCAAAGCTCCACTTCAATCATGTATCTCTACAGGTCAGTGCGATATGCCATTTATTGAGCTAGAAACGGTGACCACAGCAGATTTCCTGGAGGTGATCACTCACACCAAACCATCAGCCAGGAACTTGACAGACAGATTCTCGGCTTGGGAGAAAGAATATGAGTCTGTCTGAGCTTAGAACCTAAACTGTTACCACAACAACAACTATGCTGTGTTTTTTTTTTACTGCACACCATGCAATTTCTTTTTTATGTGACACATCACACCTGTCCATCTTCTTAGTACTAACAGAGGTTGGATGCCAAGAAGCAGGATGACTACAACAAAAAAATGATAAATAAAACAATAAAATCAATAGAACACTTTTAGTTTGTTTTGTATGTTTATTTAGGGTTGACTTTTGCTATCTTTTTTTACTTCTATTGTACAAGCATAAATAGTTTCACGATCTTGGACTGTGTAAAAAAAAAAGTGAAGGTGGTTGGCCTGACACCGGACTTTTCTTCCAGTTCAAATATTATTGCAAGCCATGTGACATCAAGTGGCCAGCAGTCAGAATTATGATTTGCAAGCGCAACAGGACAAGTAAGGGTGACCCTATGTATCAACAACATACATAATGTCTGATGTTAATTATTAAAGCACTCTGGATTTCGTCTTCATTACATATTTACAAAACCTATACTGTTCATCCAGCTCTCACTTTATGTACAACAGCATATTTAACACACCAAACAGCATCATAAAACTCATTTAGTGTCTAGCAGATGTGTAAGGATATGATCTACAGCTTCAGGGAAACTCTCACAAGTCAGATGAGGAGGAGGGTTTATTTTGCCTTCATCGCCAGCTCTATATTTACCTGAAGACAAACAAAACTCAAAATAACCATCTCTCACAATAATATACTATAAATTAATACTGTAATAATGTGGGTTTACAGCTGAAAAGCTTATGGAACAAAATAATGAATATTAATAAGGTAAAAGTAATACCAGTTTTGACTAATATTCCCAGCATCCCTGCATTCTGAGCTCCACCAACATCATCCCTAGCATCCTGTAAATTCAAACACAAGATCAGTATTTTGTCTTATTGACAAAATCATCTCACTAATCTCACCAAAACATACAGTGTGACCAAACCAAAGCATCACGTTTGTGAATGCAGAATCACACTTACATCTCCAATCATCACAGCCTCCTCTGGGCTGCAGTTAAGATCTCGCAGAGCTTCCAGGAAGAATGTTTTCACAGGTTTGCCCACCACAGTGGCTTGCGTATCAGTGGCATACTCGAGTCCAGTCACAAATGGCCCAGGCCCCAATGCCAACCCATCTTTCTTTTTATAGTAGCGGGCTTTATGAATGGCTATGAGAGGGGCACCATCCAGAATTAACCTTACACAGAAAAAACATACAACTGAGGTTTATTACAATCATATTTTTTATATATCTTGGGGAAAGACTTGAGTAAAATAAATATGCAACAGTAAACAACATTAAATTATAAACAATAAATATAGACTAAAGAGCCCATTTACATTTTTCAAATATTTATTTTTTTCCCCTGAGGTTCACATGCTTTTATGTACCAAAAACTGTCAAATAATTTACTAACCTTTCTTTATCCATTAGAAACAGGATCTTTTAGTTGAATTGCCTATAAGACTGATGTAAATTACCTCTGATCTGATTGGCTGCCTGTGTTGTGCCTTATTAAAAATCACTCCAGACTTATAACAGACCTTATAAATTCAGCATGAATGAGCGGAGCTAAATCTATATATCTAAATCTACAAATCTATATAATGAGCCATTACTTGTGATGTTTTGCAGCGTTGTTTACATGTGTGGTCTAGGGACTGAGCAGTACGTTTTTTTTTAAACCTTCACCAATGTTTACGTACTACACAAAACTCTTCTTGATTAAAAAAAATAAATTAAAAAAAAGGAAATTTGTCTTTTCATGACATGGACCAGTCACAAAAAGATACAGTTTTATACAAATAAATAATGTTGTACAGTAGAACCAGTTGCTTATCTTAAAAATCAAAAACACTCACTGATCAAGTTTAAAAGCCCTAAGTTAAAATTATAGATGATGCCTTCTGGATTGATAATTGACAGAATTAATAATTATATTCAGTTAATTCTGTTAAAAGCTTAACTGCATTTAAATGAGCTTTTACCATTTTTGTCATCCTGTTTTACACCATGGTTGGTATGAGTGATTGCATCTGCTTAAAGACGGAAAAAAAAAAAAAAAAAAATATATATATATATATATACACACACACACACACACACACACACACACACGTGTATATATATATATATATATATATATATATATATATATATATATATATACACACACACATATATATCTATATATTTTCTATGTCAAGCACACATATATTATGTGAAAATGCATTTTGACATACTGCGGCATGTTTGTTGCAATAGACTTTTTTTTCTCTTTCTGCATTGAGCCCTCACCTGAAAGCTTTATTAAGCATTTGGTAGTTGAAATGATCTGGTGCTAAGCCTATCACCACAGCATTGGGATCAGAGGTTTCAATACCTGTGAGAAGGACAAAGAATTTTAAGGTGTGACTTTAAATGGTACTTTTAGTTAAAACATGCAACTATATTTGTGTCAGAATCTAATGGGTTTACTGCTTAATATGTTACACCTTCGCAGATGTTTCCCTATCTAAACACAACTGGTCACACAAATCAGTTGTGATCAAGCAATAGAACCACAAATCTCCCTTGCTACAGCTCGTCAGTAGTGGACTGTCCTCCCAACTCACCTGCAAAGTCTTCCAACGCACTATCCTCCACCAGCAATAGGGGGCGCACCACCTTCTGCTCCAACAAGTTGCGAGCTGCAGTCAGTGACGTGAAGATCTCCTGCTCTTCAATGTCAAATTTGAGCCGGCGCAGACGCTCGTGCAGGGTTCTCTTACACTCCTTTGTCGTGTTAGTTACAAATTTCAGAGCCACTGGAGCACGGCGCAGCCTTAATGACATAAAAAAAGCAGTTGGTAAAAACGAACGTCAACTCCAGATTATTTTGGATTCATGTTACTTGACACAGGGTAGTTTGATGTACTATATGTTGACTAACCTTGCAAGTGCTTCCTGAGCACCAGGTACAGCAGCATCCTCAATATGAAGAGTTCCACTTAGGTCAATGAGCACTGCTTTCAGTGCCCGGCGAGATGCCATTGCCTGTCCATCAAACCACAAGAGTCAATTCAGTTTGAAGGAATCATAGCCTACTTAGAAAGACTTTAGGATTAGATCAGAATTTTCAAACAGTATCAGCTCCCAAACCAAGACAAGTAATTGGTGTCCCATAGCCCTTGTTTACTGGGTTCAGAAGCATTTGAGGGTGGCACAGAACAAATACACTAATAGTTGGTTAAAAATGGCCCCCACAGACTACGTTGGCAGCCGTTAGACAGGATTTTTTTTCTTCTGAGAGGTTTACATGACATATGCACTAAAAAAAATAAATTAAATATAGAGATCAAAATACCCTGGCAAAATACCAGTGAAATTTATCTTTAATAATTCAGCAAGAGTTATTAAGGACTATTAAACATCTCCAAAGTGGATTATAACCACACTGCTGATCCTCTATTATTTAGAAATGCTGCATTTTTTTCCCATTTAATCCAAAGTCAAATCAGCTCTTTGAAGTTGGAAGAACAATTAATGCCAGATTAACAATTCAAGGCCAGCTCTGGATTAGCCATAATAAAGACCGGGTGCTTTGGCACATTGGCCATGATCTGTGATTGACATCCTTTCAGGATTTAGAAACCTAAAATTTATTTAAAAGGTGCTGCCAAAGTACTGGGAGTGATTTAGATAACATAAAGCAGCTTGAAAAAAAATCATACAAATATAATACCACAGGCAGCTAAAAGACATGTAAATTAAGAAATGGTGGAATATACCATTCGAGTCAATCTGTGAGTTAAATCAGCAGCTAAAGCGGGACATCGGCTACAGTGTGGTCAAGACAGAAAAACTTGCTTCTGTCAGGTGGAGTCATTTGGATATAACATATAATAAACGGATAAAAAGCCAATGGCATGCCACGTATTATGGGCACTACTTTTCAATTTTGGTCAAACAGCTATATAATAAGACATTTGGTGAACCTAAACGTGAGGTATCCCTGCTAGAAAAACCTGCGTTATGTTGCGCTTTGGATGCTTGTCAGCAGCGATGGAAGCTGTTATCTGCGCATCACTACAAAAAACAGCTTACGTTGTATTTTGGATGCTGGTATACAGGTTGACACTGTTGTTTTCAGCAAGCGTATTGCTACTACTACAAACTTATCATCCTAAATTGTTTTATATTATTAATCTGCATGTGTCTAAATTGGAGTTCCAATACTGCCTTACTGTCCTATAGAAGAGAGCTTATTGATTGATTTTACTGGAGGAAATTTTCTGCATTCACAACCACATACTAATGTAGTTACTGTATGTACTGTATTGACATACTATTTAGTACAGTAGTGGGCGGTTTGGATGCAACCACGGTTAAGGTTTCTATACTCCTTCCAAAAGGAAATAAAAGCAGGATCCAAAGCAGCTGACACAGCTGCCTGTTAACGATGGATCATTGCCCTCACTTAATTTACCACAGTAATAATCATAGTATAATAAAAATTAACCGACGCTTCTCTGCGACTGGATAAAACGTTTCTGCACTTTTGCACTCGAATTCACACACGTATACCGTGAATTATCAATATTATAGCACCGCTGGGGTCACGTACTTCTCGTTCGAGTTTCCCCGTTCCACCTTAAATGGTGGGGAAGTTGCATTCTGGTATCGGAGACGTTATAGTAACTGCTGCACCATTTAAGGTGGAACGGGAAAATTCCAACTTTAGCCTCGCGAACCTTTTAGCATTACTGAAGCACTGAAGTAACCGTGCAAATGGGTTAAATATTCTAACACTACGATAAAACAGCAGCGCAGGTTAAATGTGCCGCGTACAGTGACCAAATCTCTGAAAGCCTTAGCTAGTTAGCTAGCGTTAGTCAACCTAGCTAACGGCGCTACTCTGTGGTCAATTCGGGCTGTTACGGGTATAACAGAACAACCAAGAACCAAAATTACGTTTATCGAAGTGCTAGCATTTAAAACAGGTGATACATGAACATAAAGGGCTGAAAGTAAAACAGACTTAAAGCTATAAGGACCTTCACTTTGTTTTAATGGTTACCCTCGTTTCTCTCTAGGGTCCTACCCTCAGCTCAAGCGTCCTCATATGTGCCTGACGGTAATTGAAAATAAGCAAAGGTGAGAAATAACTTACCACACTGGAAACAAATCAGCAGATTTAAGCAGGTGATCAAAACATTAATTTTGTAGTAATACGTAATACAGTTTCTCTTCGACAGGCGCAAATACATACACGCTATTTTGTGGGGTGTTTCCAGTAGTTTCTGTAGGTTATATGAAAAATGAAAAAATGAAAGCCTCGTTGACATTTTTATGGGGTAAAGTTATCAGTATGGTTCATCGAAAAAAATAAATGTACACGTATCTCTTACACTGAATATAGTTGCTCAGGCGAAGCATGTTTGATGTCCGAATTTGCTTCTTTTGTTGTTAGACTGGAGCCATGGGTCTATTGTAATATTACTCTTTAAAAATGATCATCCAATTTTTTTCTTTACTTCTCTTTTCAATCAAATTTAGAGAAATCTGAGAGCCCATGTGTCCAAATTGCTAGATCTGGTAAATTAAGTGATACACCTCAACATTTTAGCCATGAGTTTGATTGATTTAAAACATCTCAGGCAAGCTCAGAGAACATGTGGACCAAGGGAAATGTAAAAGTCCAGATACCTTGTGGCTCCAGGGTGTAAAGATAAAAACTCTTGATACCAAACATGGAAAAGTGTCTAAATTAGATTTTGTCAGTGAACTATTCATTTGAATGCTGCTCTGCCACGTCTAATCTAACCATAACCTTAACCTCAGGAACCAAAAGGAAATCTTTGGGCCTTTTACCCCACAACAAACATGTTTTCCATCATTCTGGTCACATACAGCCCAATGCAAAAACAATCATATTGTCACTTTAGGGCACATGTTCTAACTCAGATGACATAATGATCCTTTAATCATTTAAGAGGGTTACCCATGGGACAGATTACTCATTTGCTAAAAGGGAGAAAACATATGTAGGCTATTTTACCAACAGATATATCGCATTAGAAGGCATTTTTGTGCAGTAATAGATTTTATCACTTTGGCTTATAAAGCCTCTTTAAATGTTGCCCATCAGCATTCAGAACAGTTTCTCTTGATGTGTCTGTGAGTTTCACTAACGTCAAATATAAAAATGCACAACACGACTCATGTTTTGATGGTTTCTCAGTGATGGATGGCAAAATATATTGCAATAATAGCAAGGTAATGACCATTTATCATCTGAAAATGTGAAAGTTAGGCCTGAAAAGAGTCTATGTGAACTTAAACATTGTACCAAGGGCAGATTTGTTGCATTATTTTAAATTTAGTTATGAAAACATCTTATTCAAGTCCACCCTCCTCAGAAAGGTTCACAGAATTGGCTGCGCAGGTCAGACTTGTATAGTTGGGTCTACAGGACCAAAATCAGCAAGTTTGAAGAACTTTTTAGAGTTTTAAAGTTCTGCAGAAAGGTTTCCCCCCTAAATGGTACTATGAAGATTGGTTGAATGATGTACCCATCATGTATGAATTGCTTCTCAAGCAGCAAAAAAAAACAAACAAAAAAAACAAATACATACAAATAATAAATAAATAAATAAATACTGCATTTATCTTAGGCACGGATTATGACAGCTAAGCTTAGATCAAAAAGGGGTTAAGCCATAATCGCACTTATGAGCATATGGTTGTAATTTAATATAATACCCATCTACTAAGCTCTTGTTAATGAAACGTCATTCTACTGCTGATGGCTCCATTTGGTTATAATCAGATGCACAAAATGTTATATCTGAAGGTAAATCTGGAAAAATAAAAAACACCAAGACGGACTATTTCAGTTCTGTTGCTTAAACATTTTTATAAAAACTAAAGATTGAAAATATTTCTAAGACGCATGCCAGCTAAAATGAAAAACGTAAGCATCACTACATCTATCGTAAACGTGCCTTCCCATATCTGATGATGTATCTTGAAGGTGGGAAGAACATTTAAAGAACTTCTACTGCTTTGAGGTGGATTTTTGGGGGTGGGCTCTTCGGAAATGTATTTTTGCCCACTGGCTGGCTACATCAGAAAGGATCCAGGTAGCTGAAATTACTGCCAAGAAGCCAATTATTACGTCTGTTACGTAGTCTCTACATGAGTGGATTTCTTTATCGCCACAGGGGGATTCACAACGGATGTGTGATGGATTAGAAAACATGACAGACAAAACAAAACAGAACCAGGGAGGCTGAGGGGTGCAATGCTGCACTACATAACATCACATAGCATGACAAATAACATTAAATGCTAGTTTTAGAGTTTTCTGCTCAATTAACTCTCATCGATTCTGTAACTGATGTTTTATAAAGCTAACAAATATTTCAGAGGCGTAAACAATCAGGGCACATGAAAAGACATTCTCTTTATTAAAATGTGACAAACATATTGACCGTCTCAGAGGCCTAGGCTATTTGTGCTCAAAGCAGTCTTTAGACACAATCATACATTAAAGCTTACTGTTCAGCCAAACGGATGACTAAGAGCAGCTTTAAACAGCCCATCACAACATACACAGACTTTCCCTTTGGTTAGAGGACCCAAAATAAAGCACTCTCCTTTAACCATTGATTTTACCTCTCATATTCCTGGAGTGCACTATTATTACTGAAATGGTGACAATCACACCAAAACCCAGAGACAGTGCCACTGCTTTCTTTTTTAAAGAGTTCTGTGATACACAAAGTTGTTTGCATGTGTTCATGCCAGTTTACTAGATTCTTATACATTAAAAGGGAATCATGTATATATATTAAAAAAAAAAGAAAAAAAAAAGACGTGGTTATTTGGGTTCTCTTTAAAGCAACAGTTGTACTGAGAAACACCACACACAAAAAAAAGAATCAAATCTGTTGATATCTGGAGATATACAACTAGTAAACAATTACTTAAATCCCACCATTGCAAGAGTGAGACACCTGAAAGCAATAGGTACATTTACAGCATGTACAAAAACAGTCCATTTCCTTTTGCCCTTTAGCTCTTGTTCCATCCCGAACGTCATCCTTTCTTCATCCGAACAACAGCAGTAAAACGATGCACACTGAATTTACTATTATCAAAGGCACTGTGGACAGAAACAGACAGACAGAAGTTGAAACAGGACAGTCATCGTAAATATTGTTCAAATTGCTACAGACAGATAGACTGATAGGTACACTATATGCCCAAAGGTTTGTAGATGCCCCGTCTAATTACTGACACAGCTGTTCAAACTGTGCAAACACAGCTTGTATATCCATAGAAATGCACTGCGGAATGCTCTGGAGCGGTCATACATGAAGCCCCCAGAACTGGGCTGTGGAGCAAAGAGATTGCATTCTCTAGAGTGATGGAGCTCCATTCAATACCGATGAGTTGATATGATCCAGAACTGCCCCATCTAATTACTGACACAGCTATTCACCTGCGCACACATCGCTTGTTTATCTATAGATTGGTGTAGTGTATGGTGTAGTGTAGCGGTTAACACCTCTGCCTTCTAAGCTGGCAACTGGGGGTCAATCCCTGCCTGGGTAACCACCCTACACTATACCAATAAGAGTCCTTGTGCAAGACTCCTAACACTACCTTCGCCTACCTATGTTTTAAAAAAAAAAAATCAAATTGTAAGTCGCTCTGGATAAGAGTGTCTGCCAAATGCCGTAAATGGAAATCATCCGACATCAGTACCTGACCTCACTAATGCTCTCGTGGCTGAATGCAATCAAATCCTCCCAGCATCTAGTGTAAAGCCTTCCCAGAAGAGTAGAGACAAAAGGGGAAAAACTCCCAATTAATACACTTGATTTCAGAAGGAATGTTAGTTTCAACAAAGTACAGTGAACATACAGTGTAGATAGACTGATGGAACGACAAACAAAGGAAGAGAGCAAACACTTCAGTGAAGTCTTTCTTGATGTGACACCGAGTTACTTACCTCTCATGACTGTCCTGACAGATCGGATTAGGTTTAGAAGTTGCGCTTTAATTCCAGGCTCATCTCCAAAGCCACCAATGCCTTGATCTGCTCCCCAGCCGACTGCAATTAAAGAAGCACTCTCCAGTAAGACACTGCAGACGACCTTTAGGAAAACTAATCCAACATCTGGACGCTTAGAGCAATCAGTGTACAGAAACTGATCTGAAAATAATCTAAAAATATGCCTACTCATTTAAACACATACAAGGTCTTAAAACATGCTTAGATTGCTAGTGGAACTCAAGCAAAAATATACCCAGCAGATATAGTGCATAAAGTGGCATGTTCTGATTAACAAGTAAGAGCTTAATATGTCTGCGCTGCGGATCCTAAATTAACTAGGTTAGTTGTTCCTGGGTATTTTCAAAAGATGCTACGTGAAAATATATTGGACAAATGATAATACTACTTCTACTCAAGTACATTTGTAAGGAAAGTGATCTGTTTTATTTATCGTCATGTAGTTTTTTAATACTTTTGATATGTTTCTTTACTGATTGTTGGGACAGCACTGATCCAATACTAGGCAACGGTATCAGGGCGATATTAAAAGGAAATGCTGGATCGAATATAAGTAGCAGTAGTAAAGTAATTTGAACAGTCGGAGCGTGACAGCTTATTTTTAAATGTTCATCTTAGCTAAAATTACTTCTAAAAGTCTCATTTAAATTTTAATACTCTTAAAGTAGAAATCTCAGATCAATACTGGCTAATACCCTATAATATCGGTATCGGGGGAGGAGATATGTCATCCCTAGTGACAGCATATGTACTGCTTGGCAATTGGTTATGCGTCTGACTCTGGAGCTTCATTTAATTTTAGAACAAATGGATCCCAAGAAGAGAAGAGTGCCTTACAAACCTCTGCTCCTATATTAGATACTAGACTGTACTAAGAAGTTAGATCTTTAACCTGGCACTTGAATTTCTACTCATTTTTTTTTTGGAAATGTACTTGAGCTATTATTTCAACGGTTAATCCATTTCCATAATGCATTTCCTTCAGTATGAGTTTAGGGTCCTCTACCCACCTCTGGTTAGTAACTTAGTGGCCTTCATCATCTTCAAATAACGTTACAGAGACTTGTGAGTTGGCACGCAACACACAATCATCGACAGCAGAGTTCAATACGGAACCTTTTCATCATACAATGTATAACCCACTGAAAGCATTTCTCCACTGAGAGAGAGAGAAACGAGCATTTCCAGAGATGAGACTAAACACACAGCTCTAATACACAGAGGACCCTTGTCTATTCTGTTAGCCGGCTTTGCTAAGGCTCCAGCTGGGAGGTGTCTGATCAGCTGTGTAAAACCATTCTACCACGAAATAACACAACCCCGAGTTACAGCAGAGACAAACACGTAGAAGAGTACTCACTTTTACTGAGAAACCTTTCTTCGTGTAACACAGCGATCGCATTTGTGAACAAGATCGCTGTTTGAATCAGGGCGTACAGCGTAAACGCCATGTTGGCACTTCTCGACTTCTGCTGCGATTGCGTCACACGCATGCGCATTAGCGTCCTGTTTTATTAACTTTTTAATTCGTTTATTTTTTCCTCCTCTTGGTAAATGTTAATGGATTAATGAATTTTAACATTATGGCTGTAATAAAACAGTTGCGCTTGTCTGCTTGGCCCTTTTTAATTGTAATTTATTGAGACTTTTATTTTGGTTTCTTAATCGAAATTATTTTCGCTCCACCTTAAATGGTGCAGCAGTTACATTCATGCACGACCGCTGCACTTTTTAAGGTGGAACGGAAATGTCGAATAAAAGTTTGGCCATTTGGATGCACTTTAGTCATGGTGACGTTACGTGGCTCGTTTGTTCAGTTTTAAAGGGGAATATTTAAAGGGGGAATAAAGGGGAATCTCAAAATATTTTGCAAGATTTTGCTGTAGCGTTAAGACGTAGAGGTTACAGAACAGATTTCTTTACAGTGGTGGTGATAGGAATTTATGTCTACAACATACATTTAGACCCACCAGCGAATCTACGAGTTTTTTATATGTAATGCTGAAAAAAATGTAAGAGACTATTTTGCCTTGAACCTTCTGTGTGTAAAATATAAATAGACGTTTTAGGCCACAGCCTTACAAAACTAGCACGAAACAATGTCTCAGGAATTAGGCAGCGTATATCGAGCCATTTCATGTAATACATTCCTGTGAGGGAGCTTTTAGACTGCTTAACTCTTCAGACATCTGGTTTCTATCACCTCCACTGTGAACATTTCTTAAAGAGATTTATTGTCATGTGCACAGCAGAACAGCCAGTTGCACTGTACAATGCAATTCTTACTTTGCTGTTCTCTGACTGTGGTTAAGTTTTATAGAGCAGAGCATTTCACACCAAATCAGTCGAAACAATTGGTGGAATTTCCCTTTAATTCTGTTTCTCAGGAGAAAAAAAAAAATCTACGGTTAAATTAGAGCTTAAAGTTATTTCATACTGCATTTTACACTTAATGTGTGTGTGTGTGTGTGTGTGTGTGTGTGGTTTGACGGGGAATGTTTCCTTACTGAGCTGCTAACCTGCAGTTGTATGCAAAAGTTTAGGCACCCCGTTTAAATAACATGTTTTGTTTGATTTCCAAAGTGAAAAGACGATAAAAACATCCTGTACATGGAACACGCTTCTGCACATTTTAATGCGCAGTTACTGTTGCTGGATTTACTGTATTGGAAAAACTAAACGTAAAATGTGGCCAGTGCAAACGTCATTAAATCACATCAATGTGATCAAATCCATTAGTTTCATGTAAAATACATGCAACATTAAAATACGTAATTATTTCCGGCATGTTTTAATAGAATCTCCTTGGTGTGACTTCATTCCTCATGGTCTTTACTTGCTGTCAAGTCACCTCTGATATTTCAGTGGAAGTGGTAAATCAAGGAATATAAAAATATAAGAAAGAAACCTTTTTTTCATGTTATAGACTTTTATTATCCACATAAATAGTAGAGAAACTACAAGAACATATTTAAATACATTTGCATTAACAATAATAACATTCTTAATTTTAAGTTTGTCAGTGCTGTATTCAAACAAACAAGTGCAGAAGTTTGCTTGCCTGCGCAGTTGCTCGTAGCCATAAGCTCCAGTAGGCCTATAGAGCAAATGTGCTGTGTGTTTCCCCCAGATATTAATTTTGTATGTGTACGGTATTTCTATAGCCAGTATATTTATACACAGTTCAATTTTTTTTACAAATAAATAAATGAATAAATAATTAAATACATAAATAAATACATAAATGAATAGGCAAAAGGAGATCACTGTACAGGTGGCTGTTTTAACGATGCGTTATGTAGCACTAGTGCAGAAGATAGAACTACTTGCACTGTGAATTTGTGGGTTGGCTTGTCATCGGTGTGGTCAGGGAAGCATACATAATTCAGTATCTTCAGATGATCAGCGGATGATGAAAGCTCTTTGTGCATCGTCTGATAAACGTCCTTAATGAGGGGATTGCTTTTACTGTATTTCTTAGAGTCACCAAGAGAGATCCAGGTAAATGTCTATGTATGTGGTTGTGAACAGCCAGTTGTGGTTTCCTATGAAATACAGAAGTAACCTGAAAGAAGAACAATATATCAGTTACAGTGATGCTACTGTCTGTCAAACACAGAGAACCTCCCCAGAATCCACCCTATTATGATATTAATATGATGTATTTGGGTCACTTTGAGGCTACACAGTGGCATTTTCCTCTGTGTGTTTTAACAATACTGAAAAGAAAAATAATGCTCTGAATTTACTTGTGTACCTTGGTTCAATGTGAACGACATATATTACATCAACACAATTACTGTCATTCATTTTACTGACTTTTGGCAAGAAGCGTGTTGATGTAATGTATTTTGATCATGTGGAACCAATGTACACATTTAAATCAAGTAAATCCAATGCAGCACTTTTGTCAGGGCGTCAAAGTGAATTAGATATCATAACGTCTATGCCTGTACTATGCCTCGCTATACCATCTAGCAACTTTTGCTTGATGATAGGTGAGGGTGGTGGAGGGGGGATGATACATGATATTATCGGTTAATATCATTTTCTCCGCCCACTGGTGCACAGGTTATAATCAAAAATCTAAAAATGTTTTGGAGGCGGGAAAAAGCATTTTATATTTTGCGTTCTGATCAAGGATTATGGAAAACCAAGAATGTTGTCTTTTAAATGTCATTTAAGTAATATGATATGACAAATCATTCAGTATCTGCTGAGACATGAATGAACATGGCAAAAAGTCCATTTTCACTTCAGGTTGGCTTTAAACAAGTCACAATGATCTCTGCATGGCGCTATGTGGATGTACATTAAAGTGCATCAAGGTATTAAATGGACTTGTGATACTTACCATTCAGCTTTTGTTTAGGTGTGTGACAGCTTTTTCTTTTCTCATAATGTTTGCATAGGGAATCTAAAAAAAATACAATATTTATATGAGAATGAGTCACTCTTTCTACAACCTAATTTTATCTTCACATAATCATGATAGTTACAGTCCCATGGATACAAATCACATCCATGGGGTCTTTCCATGTCCTAGACAAAAAGGCTTATTGTGTTTCTTACATGCTGGTTTTGGTGTCTCACTTCTTGAAAAGGATCACACAATCTCAAGCATCTTTGTACTTATTTATACCCGTACAAAATTCGGCAGCACGCATACTAACAAAAACAAAAAAGAGAGATCATATCTCTCCTGCTTTAAAAGAGCTGCACCGGCTGCCTGTATTGTTCAGGATAGAAGTTTTGCTACTAGTTTTTAAAGCTCTAAATGACCTTAAAGCACTGCTTACATCACAGAGTGTCTGTCCGTTTATGTTCCAGCACGTAATCTAAGATTTGCAGATAGTGACCTTCTAAAAATACACTCTGTAAAATACAGAAAACATGGAGGGGCCTCTTTCAGTTATTATGCTTCTGAACTGTGGAACTCAATTCCAACTTTTATTAGACAGCCAAACTCAATGCTCACTTTAAAGAAGCATCTAAAAACGCATCTCTTTAATTTAGCATTTAATTAAAACTCTACGTCTTGTGGTGTTTATCTTCTAATTTGATCTGTGTCATTTTATTCTTACTTATACTTATAATTTCTTATATAACTATGTTTTATCACCTCTCTGTAAAGCACTTTGAGCTGCCACTAGTATAAAAAGTCCTATATAAATTAAATGTATTATTATTATTAGTAGTAGTAGTATATCTGATTTCATATCAGATATCAGACTGAAGATACTCAAATGGAACCAGACAAAGGCCTTCAGCCAGTAGTAGTGACTTTCAGCAAGAGAGTTCAACCAGTTTCATATATATATATATATATATATATATATATATATATATATATATATATATATATATATATATGAATTTATGAAATTTAGATTCAAAGGTATCATCAGATGCTAACTAATTATCAATACAGCATTTAAGGCACTTGAAAAATCATCTAGTTGTTAGCTGTTTTGGCACACAAATAATTATACAAACAGCATCCTTGTAAAAAAGCACCCTGTATTTTCACACCATTCATTGTGCTGATCACATCCTCACCATCTGTAGCTGCTGCACCATCTCCTCTCTGTAAGCCAGTTCCCTTTTCATTTGGTCCTGAAAGTTGTCTGAAGGAGAAAAAAACTATATGAAAATGAGGCCGACTAAATAAAAATGAGTCTCAGTTTCCTCGTTGACCATTACTGCACAGATTGTTACTCATCTTATTCCTATTAGCAAAAATTGTTATTGTTAAAGATGCAGCTTGTAAAACAAGCTCATATTGGCTTTCTGTTATTGAGTTTAGAGCATTATGCCAAAGCACGGTGATGCACACCGGTTTCCAAATGCTTCGCCCCAAATGGAAGAACATGAAACTGGGAAACTGCCTGAAGTCTGACTTCAACTTACGGAAAACGGGAAAGGGTGAGCTGCCTTTCAGGGCGTGGAACTCCTGCTCCAATCTTCTCCGTAAATCTATCTGTTCGAGGAGAACTTTCTGGAGTTCCTCTGAAAGAAAAGCAACACAAATCAAAACCACAATATGAGAAGATGTCCTAGGTACTAAGACATTAGCAAGAGCCAATGGTTTAACATCAGTACAACTCTGAGACACCTTGGAAATTAATGAAGGCTTTTTATAAGCTTAACCCAATTGTTTCTTTGACAATCAAGCTTTTTCCTGACCTCACCTTTTTCCATGTTCTCCACGTCTTTCTTGAGTGAAGCAGGTGAATGTTGGTCTTGATTATGCTCTGCTGCAGTTCAAACAGAAAAAAATCTGTATAAATTCTAAATGCATAGATAAATATAAAATTAATTATATTTCCTGTATGTGTTTTTAAAAGGATTAAACATGCAAGGGCAGAATTTTGTATACATAAGAAATGCATTTCATCAAATGACCAGTAGGTGTCAGTCTAGCAACAATGAAACTGTGCAGCTGTAATCAGGTTGTGTGGCTCATAGAAAGTGGGTCTGAAAAACAACCACAACTGTCCAATTCTAATTTTCTAAACTAGAAAATGTACCAAGTACTAATAAATTCTCAAAAGATATATATTAACCATCCTTAGTAGTATATTATTATTAGGTATGTTTAGCATATTTATATTTTAAGCACTACTGGAAAATAAAGTGTCAGGTATCCAATTTGGAAAATATTGGCTTAGTCCAGTGAAAAGTCCATAATCTACTATTATGAGCATCTAATCAAACACCCATGCTGATCAGAGTACCTAAAAAAGGCATAAGTCTTCCAATATGTGCCTGCCTGTTTTAAAACGACAGCAATTTTATCTACGGGGAGTTATTCTGAAGATAAGGTCCTTCATATTATTGATTTTATGATTGTTATTGCACTGAGATATCAAATTATTATAACCTGCATGTCCTTAGGAGTTGCCATATTAAGCGTATTGCACCTCTGTAGTATATTGGCAATGTGGGGGTGTCATGCTCTCTGTGTGCTGCACCGCAAATCAAATGCCTTAAATGAAGCAATCCAGCACATTTGTGTATATAATCCCCCCCTCATTTCTCTCTCTCCCTCTCTCTCTCTCTATTTCACGTCTTGCCTCCTTAAGCCTTACAACGCTTTCCTCATTTGGAAAGCGGGCTTGTTCTCGCTCTCCTCCTCTCTCTGTCTCATTTGACAAGCAAATTTGCAGACACTGCCTGAGGATAACAACCTCGTTTGACAGTCAATTAACCGTGAATAGTCAAAGCCAAGGCAGTTTGCATTACATAAATGGAAAATTAGATTATTTTTTCTCTCTCTCTCTCTCTCTCTCTCCCTCTCCCAAGAAACAGAGCTCTCTTTAAGACACTGCCTTTAGACTCGGAAATCAGAACTTCTAATCACGTTCCCCCACCAGCCCCTTGGAGACATTTAGCAATCAGGCAAAGGTGGTTTCATTTAATTTGTTTCATGTAATTTTTTTCAAACATATTATACGTTATGTGAGGAGATCATTATCGGCTCGATAATATAAATGTTGGCATAGATGTCGTAAAACACTTTTAATGTCTCCCTGACAGATAAAAGGCAATAAGCTATGATCTTTGTAATGGAAGATTTTGCCAGGCAAAAGGCAATTATATCCATTTGATATTGTTCAAATGGTGATTGTCACCTTCAATGCACAGAGCTGATTGTCTTCTTGAACTGTTATGGCTCCCCACTGAACACATTTTCCCAATGACATTGTGCCGAGAACTGCTCCATTTCCAGAGTGAGGCTGGAGTTGAGTATATATTCCATTCTGGCTTTTATATTTAGTCTAATCCTACAATCCTTGCAGGGATGCTCAAATTATTTTGTAGCTGTAAGTGTTGGATGTTTTCTTTTATTACTATTATTATTTTTTTTAGTGGGGTGACAGTGATGAAGTATTTACCTGTGTTCTCCCTCCAGTATTCTGCCGCCGTTGTCTCCGTCTCTGGGAGGAAGAAACTACTCTGTTCTTTGCTTTCTTCTGTAAGAGGACGGAGAGGTATTAATGGCATGAAAGGAGAGTCAGCCTGGAGATGTAAGCCTGTCACTCTAGAGTGCTTTTTTAAGCCAATTTAGTCCAGTTTGTATAAAAAGGAAAGATTTTTCAATTGAGAATTCTAGAGACTTGGCACAGTCCGGCCCTCTTTCAAGAACATGGCTTAATCCAGCCCTCTGTGTTTGTTCTAAGAGACTTACTTGCATCACTCATTTCATAAGTGTAAGCAAAAAACTCTTAGGTGCCAACAGTATAGAAATAAAAATACTGAAGGTCAGCATAAGCCTTTCACCTGACATAAACCTTTATAAAGGCTTATTCAAACAAGTATCACTTATCATAAAGGCTTCTCTTTTTCTTGTCTATTCTGAAGTCAAGCCTTTATAAATGTCTATATAGATTTATGTAAGTTGTCATAAACGGTTTATGCAGGTGTTGTGTAAACACTGCCCTCCACTAAATGCTCCTTCAATGTTACTATTCTTGTCTATAACAATTGGATTATGGATCATTATTCCTGTTTTGCTGTATTGTTAAGTGGCATTCACCTGCACGTGCTGTTTTGTCTTTGGTTGCGTAAGCCGGGAGCCCATCCTCTCTGCTCTTCTGCGACTGCAAACACAAAACACCACAGAAATCTGATTAGGCCTGATTCATTTCTTCAGGCCACGCTATATGCATACCTGAGCAAACCATAAGCACTATTGGCCTTGAAGATAACAAAGCTGTTGTCTGCACTTTCTTTAAATGTTTTGTATCAAAATAGGCCAGCTTGGCTAATGACTGAGGTGCACGTACGAGTCTTAGTGTCAGAGTATGCATGTGCTGAAACTAGCTCCCCTCTGTCCCCCCTCAGTAGCTGCGAGTGACTCCTCCAGCTCCCTCAGTTAATGTAGTGTCGTCAGGTTAAAGACTAAAAGGGCTAATAGGCAGGAGTGACAAAAGGAGAGCAAATATAATGTCGCCATTAAACAAAACACGACTGGGCTTATTAGGAAGGATCAAAGCACTCTGAATATTTCATTTCTGCAGGGAGCGCCTGGCTATCAATCTCGTTATGCGCGGCGATCCCGCCAGTCTGTGGCCTGCATTTAAATAATAATTAGTTTAAGTGCCTGCAGGGAATATTTACATTTTTGTACGCAGCAGCGGTGTCCTCCAGTGAGGCGTGAACGGGGCTGGGGACTTTGAGGGAGGCGGGCGGACTGACAGGCAGGCTGGGCTTGTCCTCTGCAGAGCTTTCAGAGGGGATGGTGGGGGGAAAGGGGGCCGTGTCTTTATCCCGTTCCCCAGCGCTGCTGTCAGTGAGCCCTCGCAGGTGCAGGCTGCATGGCTGCTGCTGCTGCTGTGTGCTTGGCTGCTGCTGCTTCAGGCCGCTAAAGTCTTCCAGCTCTTCATCCTGCTTGGTTTCCACATCCACCTCCTGCTCCTCATCGCTCTCCCCACTCTCGCTCTGGTAGCTGCAGCTGGTGCCCGGTGAGAGGTGCCTTTCAGTCCCTAGGTCCTCCAGGTTGCCGTGCAGCTTGGCGATGCTTTCACTATCTTTCACCACTGGCCGGAAAGCAGAGGAGTGGTAGCTGGCCTTGCGGGCCTGCAGAGAGGGAGCGTCCAGCAGCTTGAGCCAGCCTTCAGGGGCAGTGGGCCGCAGGTCAGGTGGAGTCACGGGTGGACACTCGCTTTCAAATAGCCCTGGTCTGGGGTTGGCTCCCAGTCCAGCAACGGTTCCAGTCTCGCCCTGATCAGACAGGTCCAGGAAGGCCTGCCGCAAGGAGGGCGCCTCTGTGAGTGTGGAGAGAGCATTTGGCTGTGGTTGGAGGTATGTAGGCACCGGGATGCCACCGGTCGCTCTAGGGGGCCAGAACATGCAGAAAGGGGGGTAAAAAGCATCCTTGCGGCCTGGCCACAGCAGCCCTGAGAGGCCACTGTTTTTCTGGCCATTTGCCGGCTCGCCATCGTCCTTCTTCTGCTGACATAGGCCAAAAGCTGGGAAGGTGTAGGGGCTAGGGAAAAGCGATGTTGGAGGAAACTTCTGCAGCATTCCGAAGCCTTTACTGGGCACGGGAATGACCGGGTAACTGCGTGGGTTTTTCCGTGGTGAAAGGCCACTGGCATCCAGCTCCTCTTCCTCCTCATACCGGCCTCTCTTCTGACCCAGGTCTGATGATATCACGTGGGGCAGCACAGAGCCCACAGCTTTTACTGAGTCCATAGGAGAGCAGTGGCTTCCAGGCAGCGCCCGCTTGCGGCTGCCTCCATTAAACATGGCCTTCACGTCTTCCCAAGCAAATACCAGGTCATCTGGAGGCGTCTTGTCGGACAGCTTGAGGTGCCGACGCCAGGAGTTGAAGTTGGCAGCATCAGGCTGTGTGTACTTGGCCTCGGGTGTGCGGTGCGAGTGGAAGATGAACTTATTGGGCGAGAAGTACATGTTGCAGTAGGAGCATTTAATGCACTTGGCTCTGGAGCTGTTGTAACGGGCCGGGATGAAATTGCCTCGGCAGCCCCAAGCGCACTCATGAGTCACATCGAATGCAAAGTTGTCAGGTAGCTTAGGCGGCGAGTTCTCACCCAGAAACGACTTGCAGAGCCGCTCAGCCTCACGCTTGGTGATCATGCCGCAGCGGCGGGATGAAATGGGCATGGCACCAGCCCGCCGAAGGATCTCCAGCTGAACTGGGGTGCACTGCACACATGTGATGCCAAGAGCCACCCTTCGGTTGTGGATCTCGTTATAGCTGTAGTTCTTCAGCAAGGTGTTGGAGATCTGAGCCAAGCACAGGCGCTCCTGGTTATCGATGACCAAGGAGACGATGGGTACCCCGTACAGGATGACCTGACCCACCTGGTTGGGCTTGAGGGAGGAAGAGTGGTTGGACCTCGGTGGGGTAAGAGGTTCTTGCTGGAATGAGCTGGGAGGTGTAGCCATAACTAGGTCGTTGGGTCCAGGGAGAAGACCCTTGTCCATCTTTTGGAAACCTTAACTATGAAACTGGTTGCAGCTGTGGACCAAAAAAAAGGGAAAAGGATTTCAGTGACTTTTACATAAGATAATATAAAAGACAATAAAAGTCAGGAATACCTTTGTTATCTTATTCATTGTAATGACGCTCTGATGAACTTTATTCAGTTATGAGTAAAAAATTGAAAATGTAAAGAATAAAAGCCTCAATAAATAGAAAGGTGGGGGGGGTCTGTAGGACAGTTGTAAAGATTTCTAACAGCAAAAGTATTTAGATTTTATAATAAATTAAAATAAAAGCGCGCGCTGTCCGTTTTATCCCAGTAAACTGCGTAGAATATTTTTTTTCCAAAAGGAGTTATGAAAGCAAATCGGTACAAATTATAAACAATAAGTGGGGAAAAACTTTCAATGTATTTACAATGCGCGCGCATCGAAAAACTACATAAAGTGCCCAAAATAAAATTTTAAAAATCAGACCAGCACGAGCTAAAGGTTTAAAAAAGATTTTCAATCGAATAAACAAAACACGTTTTTAAATAGACTTTTTTAAATGACTCGTTTATTTGCACAGATCTATTTAATTAAAAAGACACGTGCAAATATTTGTAAGACAGTAATGGATCGAGTTAATAATAACAATAATTATAATAATTAATCTCCGCCATTATTATCATTAATATTATTATTATTATTATTATTATTATTATTATTTAAAGCAGTAATACGTTTTCATAATACTAGGTATATTATTATCATTATTATTATTATTACTATTATTATTATTAAGTCATAATTGGGGCCTTACATCACGCTGTTACAACAGCTTTAAAACAAAATAGCAAAAACAATTTCACACCGTCCAACAACAGAGCGACCCTTCACTAAACTCGTGCTGTTTTCGCCCCGTCGCCAACAGAAAGCTGTGGAAGTTAAAAGTTCCCCACCTGAGCTCCGTGTTCGCTCGGAGATCTCCGAAAGCGCTACAAAATGTGAAGCATGGCCGTGTCTCCTTCACAAACTACTACGGCTGGGTTTAGCAGTCGACCTGGACTCAGTAAACACGACTTGAAAAACAAAAAAAACGTTCCACCGAAGAGAGAAGCTCCGTATTTCGGCCGCGTTAACACGAGCGAATGAGCGAGTAAGTGCTGCCTTATTCGCTCTAAAAGCCGTCTAGCCAGCGGCGGTGTTTTTTCCCCACCCGCATACAGACAGGCTCCGCCTCCCTGTTCTACGATTGGCTTGTAGTTTCGCACGTCCTGCGATGGGATTGGCCTGTGTTTCATACTCACCGGTAAACCACTAATCGGCGGAAAGCTTGCCCAATATTCGGGTAGCGGGGCGGGGCCTGTGCGGAATACAGGCGGGAAAGAAGGATTCGCTCGCGCCCAGTTTATCGCAGCTGATTGGCTCTGCCTTCGCGCCTCGAACTACCTCGCGCAGAATGAAGTGACGTTTAACTAACGGCCGCTCAGGTTCGTTTAGCTGCAAAATGTAATGGAAATGTAAAAATACACCGTAAAACATTATTTTAGTCGTATTTAAGCCTCGCACGACTCTTTCGGTAAGTCGAACTAGATTTAAGTTCTCCTCAGAATCTAAATGAGTGTTTAAGTGAACTGAAACTCTTAAGGTAACCGTGTTACTTCACGTTACTGTTACTAGCTGAAAGCTCAGTGTGCAGCTGCACCGGCTGACGTGTGGGCAGTTAGTTTAAAATGTGAATTTAAAAATCTTTTTGCGGTGTTAAAGAGCTGTTAAATAGGCCTTGACAGATACTCCATAGGAATCCTGTTGCTATATGAGCCAAGTTTGGAAAAACGTCATTTAATTCACCATATTGTGATAAAGACAATTTAGTTTCATTAAAGTGGTTCTGTAACAATTTGGTTTAAAACTCGGATTTTGGTAGCACAAGCTACTCCGGCAAAACAGACTTTGTAAAAATTCCTGAGGCAAACCAGCATGACGGTGGCCATAACGCCTAAAAAATGTTTTCATTAATTTATTATTTGTTCTGCTTACCATTCTGCTCTGAGCTGATGACGTAGGTGCTATGCGGTGTGTATTAAACACAATTAATTAGCCCACCAATTTAAGGAACTATAATTGGCCTCTGAGGCCTAATTAGCTTTCTTTATTAATAATAACAATAACAGTAATAAAATGTTCACTGCTCTTATTCACCTGTAACCTACTCCACTCAGCCCAAGTATCCAGTCGGCCCGAGCCTAAAGGTCATGGAGACCACTGATGACCAGCCTATATGAATAATAGACCCTTACTAATGAAGCAGGGGGAGGAAAGCAGAGAATGGACAGAGGACAAATGTCGACCTGCCATTTTTTCATCGTTATCAGAGCAGTACAGCCACAATCGACCACAATCCACGGCAAAAGGGCTAAAAGTGATCATTTAAAGCAGAAGACATCTTTCATCGCCAAACCAGCTCGTCAATAACATTCCGCCTGCCAGGTTATTGATCTAACTAAGAAATTATTAAAAATTATCCTCGGCCTTGAAAGCGGCCTTGAAAGGACACGATCATAAACGCCGCCGTTTTAATGAATTTCGTTAACAATAAAGGCCAGCCAGGTGCCAGAGTTTCCCAGCTTTAAGGCCCATTCGCAGGTCTGAGGGCAGCGCTAACGCTGCGGCGTGATTAATAGAGAACCAGCGGAGGTGAAGTGTTGGATGGGGTCCCATCTGCTGGCCTCTCAAACTCATTTGGAGCTCCTCTGGCTGCCTTTGTCTCCTCTCAGGCTTAAGACATGGCCAGCACTGAGGCCAACACCAAACTGCTACACGGGCCTATTAGCATGCTGGGTGGGCTTAAAGAGACTTTACAATACACCCTCAGATGAAAGAATGACAGATGTATAAATGGAGGGATGGTAGACAGATATGTACAAATGCACTGGCCACTGCACACTTAAACTGGTTCTATAAGGGTTCTTTAATTCTATAAGGGCGATGGATATATTTAGAGCTATGAGTTCTATATAGAACCATTTCATGCTTAAACGGTTCTTTTCATGGTGACATAGTTAATGGATAATGTGTTATAAATATACAGGGCCTTTTGGAAAATGTTGTTACAAGCTTCACACCATGACAACAGCAGAACACTCTTTGGTGCCATGTAGAACCATTTTAAAAATGGTTCTTTTGATGGTGAAATTGTTCCTCAGGTTGATGAAGAATGTGTTGTATATGGATTTATACAGGGCCTTTTTGAAAGTGGTTCTATATGGCACCAAAGTGTGTTCTATTGCTACGATGTCAAGCTTGTAACAAGAATCCTTTCTGGTGCTTTATAGAACCATTTTTAAAAGGTTCTGTATAGAACCATATAAAACCCCCCTCTATCAACCTGAAGAAGAATTTCACCATGAAATAAGCATTAAATGTTTTTATAGAACTCATTGTTCTAAGAAGAACCATTGCGTTTACTAGAGAACACTTGAAGAACTGTCTTTCTTAAGAGTATAGGGCCACCAAGCCAATGAAGGCTGTGGCCAAAATTAAGAACTTGGGGTCAGAATAATAGAAACGTGTTTATCATATACATGTTGTGATTATAATTAGCAAAAGTATAAAATATATGCAAGATGCAGACAATATGGATGTATGGATGGATTATGAAAATGACTAATATTATGAATCCCCCATAAGTTCCATAATTTCCACCTATGTTATGATCTGGATAAATCAGGTTTGAGTTGCTACCAAAGATCATCAGGACATTCTCACACAAGACCTCATCATGTTCTACATTAAAGAGTTCGGATTGTTGCTTAGGTATTAATAAATGATGACCTTCCCTGATGCACTGAAACATATGTAATGTGTTCGCTTGCGTGTGCGCGCGCACTTATCTAACGCTTTTGTGGCTGCACCCAAAACCGCATACAGCCTTAAACAGTACATCTCTTTGAAGAGTATGTTCTTTAATATAGTACCTATAGCATATATCGTATAGTTTATTATGTGGTTTTGGACGCAGCCTATGTGTGTGTGTGTGTGGGTGGGTGAGTGTGGGTGTGTGCGCGCGAGCGCCTGCGTGCGTGCGTGCGTGTGACACCCCGCTGTGAAATTAATTGCGCGCGTTAAAAAACTGCATTCCTCATTTCTTAAGCTAACACCACTTTACAAAACACGTATATATAAAAAAGACCTCACTTAAGTTTGATTAGAAGCCTAAAAACACGAGCTGAACGCAATCCATATATAGTGATTTTAGCGCGAGACCCGAACGCTTCTTAATGAGCAGATCTTAACACACGTCACTTTTCAGCGTAGATAAATGTTAATTTTAATTTTTAAACTTCTCTTGAACGTTACTCAGACTGGTGCGGTGCTTGCGTCGCTCTGACGTCACGGACCTCGCCTAGAACTCGCCCTTCAAATATGCGAATTCAAAGCACATGGAACACAAATTATTACTGTGCTACGGTGTTAAATCACTTCCATAATGTTTGTGCCCAAATTTCACCTTCTTTCAAACAGGGATATTACAGAAGTCACATATGATGGTGCCAGTGTTAAATTTACCCACACTGCACCCCTGCTTGTCTAATCAAAAGTAGTCTGTGTTTTACTGTCCTTGAACTTGTTTTGGTTAAATTGTTTACTGAACAGTTTACAGTGTAGCACCATTATCCATTAGTGGCTATTCTTTATTAATATTGATCGCTGAATGACAAAAATGAACAGTATAAATGAACCATAATATATATAGATTTGTTAAAATGTGCACAAATATTAAACGAAATATTTTAGGAATCCTAAACGTGCTGCTCTCATAATAAGTTTGCCAAACCAGTGAGACTTAACTCTTTAGCTATATGGGAAGATGATACGTACATTCATAAACACTCATCAAATAAGGCATATGTGCTTAGGCAAAAAGAAAGCGGGAGAAACTCTGACATTGAAAATGACAGGTTAACTGAAACGATGTACATTACGCACCTTAGCAGCTGTTGACTCGGATTGTCAGTGTTGTTCTGTAATCCAGCTCCTTCTGCAGCATCAGATGCTCTGCAGCAACATTTCACCTGAAATACAGCAAAATAAAAACCCAGAATAAACATTCTGTATTTCCATATTTGGACCTGATTGACGAGATTATTCAAATATACAGCATCGCACTCTGAGCGATCAGTGTTATTTGTAGGATCCATGTATGTTCTTTAGCAGCTCTGCAATGATATAATATCAACAGATTTACGAAGCAATTCAAAGAAAAAAAGTCATCAGTAGATCACCAGTAATTCATTCTATATCCCAAAATAGAAGTTAAAGAAACGAAACCAGGAGATCGTAATATTTGATTCGTCGTAAAAAAAACAAGGACGAATCGAGTTAGGTTTCAGGAGCGCAGTTACTGTTAGCAAACTGCCCGAAATAATAAGACCATTAGATTATTTTAGCTTATTAGAGGAAGGCAAGCATTTTCTCATCTTTCTAATAAACGTCTTCACGCATGTAAAGTACGAAAGTGTTTGTACGAAACTTCTTCACGCAGCGCTCCGCTCGAGACAAATACGAAGAAAAACAACAAAAAACTGAGAAAGACATTTTATACAATCCAGTTCTTTATAACATCGCTCTTTATGCCCAATCCACAACCCTCTGTTATCGTCCCACTTCGCTAAAAAGACCAAATGACAGACCTGAAGTCGATGTGCACACAGGGATGCGGTTCACGTTCACTTATACAATCAAACCTCGAGACTCTTATATTCCCAGAATAGGCTGCAAGCAAACTTTTAGCAGTGAGACGTTTCGTATAGGCTCTTACCGTTATATCCACCCTGCAGAAACAGGCTTCTCCTGCCTCCCTCCTCTACAGCGTCTGTTCCTGAGCCTCTCCAGCTCACCATTGAGCTCCACCAGCAGGGACAGATGAGGGGTAGACTGAGTGTGCTGAGCTCCACCTGAAGGGGCTGATGGGGGTAAACTGACTGTGCTGTACAGCCTGGGCTGCCTTGCCTTGTTGAGTCGAGCGGATGAGGCATGAAAAACCCACAGCAAACGGCTGCTGTGCAATGGGGACAGGGCTGGAGAGCACACTTTTCCTCATGCTGAGCGCTGAGCCGGGACAGCCTCTTTACTGCATTCTAAAAACGGATCATAGCACAACAGCCTCCATCCTCTCTGCCTTAAACCAGGGAGCGAAAGCTGAAACTGGTAGAAAAACTGAACACTCAGGGCTGTTTAGGTGTATTATGTGCTACCGGCTTCAATTCCGTGTACAGTGCAGATTTGAACACCATTTTCTCTTTTAAGATCTTTTCTTTAGTCCAAGTCCAAGACCTGGTAAAATTCTCATGAACTAGGTTGATTATTGTGTTCTTTATTAAACATTTTTAAGCTTGAGATAAAAGGGTGGACAAAAGTTGTCCCATTCATTTGAAATGGTCATGTTTTAATAAGAAACTACCATATTACTAAACAATTTTGTCAACGGTATCTGTTTTGGCATTGCTGTTTGAGTTCAGCCTGATAATGCACACGTTTACCTTAAACATAAAGATAACTACTCATACATTCAGTTTTCAAGCTTAACAAAAATGATTAAGTGTAATGCACATATTGTTGAAATGAGCAGAATTTATTCACAAGTAAAGTCAAGAGACTTTTATTTTCATTCCATCTATGTACAAGTACACAGTGGAGTGAAGTTATGTTCCTCCAGGACCACAGTGCAACATGGAACAAAATAAGACAGTACAGACAAAGTGCAAACATGCGGACATAAGTGTGCAAATCACATGAGAAACACCTGGTTAGGTATATTATATAGCATAATATAGGGAGATTAAAGTCAGAGAGCGGGCACTGTCCATTTACACGTTCATCAGAAGTCATCTATTTTGGCTATAAGAATGAATGAAAGGGCTATAAGAAGTAAATAAGACTGAGATTTTGCATTATCAGATGAAATCAGATGAAGTTAAAATGTAGGAACACTCGTTTCTGCTTGGGCTGCTCATTGTTGCCTGCAGCAAGACTTAAGTATGCATCCTTTACAAATGATTTATGAGGATTTTGGTTGTGTAGGTAACTCCTTACGTTACTTTAGCTTTTACAGTAAGAGTCCACTTTTTGGAGACATTGGGGTTGCATTGAGCAGCATTTCTCCTACCAGATTTACTTGATTAGATTTATTTGATTAGATCGGTTTTATCTTACATTTGAGAATCAAAAACTGTGAACCGCATATTGTTATCAGCATAAATAGGCAGTGACTACAGTATCTCAGTTACATGAACTTGAGTGCAAATTTGTGCTTCTCTATTATATTTTTAAAAAACATTGAGAATAATCTTCAGTTTCTATGCTGTTAGATGCTGGATGTACTAACAAACCAGATGAAATTTTTTACTCAAATATTTTTTTTTTGCTATTGGGGGTTAGTCTATAAATCTTCAGCCATCATACTTTGAAATAAACCAGGTACATGTCAAATGTCAACAGATACAGCTTTTTGAGCAACTTATTAGCTGCACTGTTGAATATTCAACATGAGCTATAGATTACAGTTCTTAGAAAAACAACCTATGTTTAAGTTGTATGGAGTTGTCCTGTCCCAGTTTTCCTGTGACAGTGTTCTGTGACAGTTTCTACAGTGTTATGATCAGGAAAATCCTAAAGAAAAACCACTCAAAACACATATAGAAATGCTAGTCATGCAGTGATTCAGTGATGGCACTTGTAAATGGATTTAGTATGTAGCATACAGTTACTATAAGTGCTTATTAAATACAGGGCTTCCTGTTTGTACCTTCTTTATTTTAAAATGTCTGTAAAAATCCTCTAACCTTAGACTTTTTAAAAATCTATTTGGTGAAAACTGTCAAACATTCCTGTGGTCTGCCAAGCACCTTAATCAATGATATTGTCAGCATAAGAGACGGGTAGCTAAATTGTTTGTCAATGTCAATTGCCTTGCTACACTCTTAGCAATAAAGGTTTCTAAACGGTTCTTGGCTTGGATGTACCATGGGGTATAAAAAAAAAGTTTTACATTATGAGGAGGTTTTTACAATTTAAAAAGGTTCTTCAAAACCAAACAAAAACGGCACTCTTAGTATAATGGGTGGGTGCGGACTTTTAGTTCACATTTAAGAATAATTTTGCATTGTGGTCTTACATAGTCTAAGTACTGGACCATAAGCCTGAGGATGTAGAAAGCTTGGGATTTTAAAAGGTTAAAGAACCATGTACAACAAGATTGTCATCATAGAGAAAAAGTATTCATGCATTCAAATGGTTCTTTGATGTGTTTACAGTGTTTATATAACCATTGTCTTTACCAAAGAAAGCCTTGAAGAAACACTTTTTAAGGGTATGGTTCTTCTATGGCATGAATCCAAATAACTGTGGTTGCATGCATGTTTACCTAACTTTAAAAATGTGTATAATTCCCATATGTTAAGATGTCAAGCTTAACAAAAAAGTATAATATGCGTATTGGTGAAATGAACAGAATTGTATAGCAGAAAAAAGGCAGATTAAAGCCAGAGGGTGGGCATTATCCATTTACATATCCATCAGAAGTCCCATCCATCCATCCATTTTCTAAGCTGCCATCAGAAGTCATTTATTCCAAATAACCCTTTTTGGCCCTTTAGTTAAGGCTCAGCTCAGGTGTTTTTATGTTTGACAAGGTTAGCTGGACTCCCTATCTGGCCCGTTTTCTAGTGAGTTATGCCATTTATTTGGTTTGGAAGTGGTCATAAAGTGGGGCATTTTGATAGAATTGCGCTGGCCAGAGCATATGCCATACAGCAACACTGTGGATGAAAAATTCACCCTCTCAAGCACAAGTAATCAGACACTATAAGTACAGTAGCATGTGGGCTAAATTAAAAAAAAGTTTATATGGATTACTATCAACAAACCTTTTGCAAATGAGTTCACAGACAAGTGTATTAGGCAGAATATTGATCTCAGTATGCTGAGGAGTCTTTGGTAATATGAGTAGCTTCATGTATAAAGAATGCAGGGGTCATACACATTGCACCGGGTGAATGGGGATCACAGTTAAGCAAGCTCCTCTAACTTCTACTTCCTTAATTACTATGCAGGTCCGGAGCCAGGCCTTTTATTGCCTTCATAATTAGACACTTTCAGTACAGGCTTCCTTCAAGAACCTCATTGACTCATTGATCAACTGGCATCTCTCTCTCCCTTGTCTTTCTCTACTGGCATAAAGTATGCAAGTGGGATCTCTCTCTCTCTCTCTCTCTCTCTCTCTCTCTCGGACATCTGCCACCAGAAGCTGTACTTCTGAATCTTTGCCATATATGTATATGGAGAACTAATTTGGAGAAGACCACAGCTTATCTCTCTCTCTCTCTCTCTCTCTCTCTCTCTCTCTCTCTCTCTCTCGCTCTCTCTCTCTCTGGCTCATTAAGGGCTCTCTCTCTCTCAGTTCCTCTCACCACCGACTTGTAAACAGCTTTTAATGTGGCTATTAGAGAAAGAAGACAGGAAGCAGGGAAAACACATAGCTTTTCATTATTCATGAGAAGCTTTAATCCATTGCTTAATCACCATTGTTTGCATGCAGCAGGCCAGCAATGGTGCTCTTCTGGAGACAGGAAGTCCATTAACCATTTATGAGCCCTTATTTCACTCATTTACACAGTGCCAAAAATTGATGAAGACATTCCAGAACATTGCGTCCACTCATACATTCTTTTTTTTTTTGGCTAGGGTTATTGTTGCTATAGTGATCAACCCTCATATCTCCCTCCCAATTTTATAGACATAAGGTATTCTGAACTTCAATGAACAGTGATGTAACAAGACTAATTTTGGACCTTTACTAGTGATCTATTTGTCATGAAAAACAGTACTGTGCATAAGTCAGAGACCACCCTTTCATTCATTTAATATAAAGTATAAAAAGCCAGAATTTAGGCTCCTGAATGGCACAAGCACTGGACCTGTCATAAGTTCAAACCCCAGTAATGCTACAGCTGTCTGTGGCCAAGAGTCACAATTGGCCCCGCTGTCTCTGGCTGGGTAGAATGTCAGTCCTTCTTCTGGGTCGGAATGGTCACTGTAGGTGTCTGTTAACTGTAACAGAACTAATGGTTAACGTTCTCCTCCAAGTTCATGTTCAGCTGCCAACAATGTTAGCAGCAGTTCGAAAAGAAGTCCTGGCTGGCTCACATGACTTGGAAGAAAATTGTGCTTGCCTTCACCCTCTAGCACTATTGGTAAAATGTGATTGGGGGAGTCCTAAGTAGTGGATGAACCAAATATATTTAATGAGAAATTACACAAAAGCCTCTACAATTAAAAATAAACTATATAAGTATAAATATGAATATAAACTCAAGTTGTCAGTATGTAGTATGTATATCTTTAACTTTATAACATCTTCCATTGTTTATGGGAGACTTACCTTCAATTGTTGCAGGGATATTTTTCTATACCTCCAAAGTACAATCATAGAAGTGGGTTGCATTTTCTGCTTCTCAGTAAACCCAATTCTAAATTTAGATTCATTGGTCTATTAAACATTACTCCACATTTTAGATGTCCAGTTTCAATGTTCTAATGCAAATTTTCTTTTTGTTTTATTTTCTTTTATTAGTAAGAGCTTTTTCACAGCTACACATCCTTTCAGACTCATAGTGTTGTTGTCTTCTCACAGTGGATAAATGGACAGAAACTCCTGTGGATTGTTTTCAGATGGGAGGCATTGATTTTCTCCTGTCAAAAATGAAAGCTTTAAGTACTGTTTATCTGATGGGGACAGTTTTGGTGGTCTACCAGGTCTTGGATAGTTGTTAGGTCTCCTGTTCTCAGTTTTGGAAACCTTTGATTTTCCCTTTTTCTTAGTCAGGTGGATTATCTTATATCTGACATCATTAGGATTATCTTCTTTATCTATTATAGCTGCAGATGTGTGAGAAATCTGAAGGCATGTAAGGTGAGCTTGGGTAGTTGCTTGTGTAAATGTTAGTATCTGTTTGAAGGGGAACATAATGTCAGTGAGAGCTTTGGGAGCAGCTGTTGTTGGGAAGATGCAGCTGTAACCAGTTGGTTTTAAGATGGAAGAATGAAGTGGCAGTGAGAGTGGACAAATTAAATGCTGACAGATTTGATTTAATGCTTAGTGTTGGAGGCTTTTGTATTATTTGCTGTTAAATATGTTTCCTGTCTTTTCTAAAAAAATAAATAAAAAATTTGTACGTATTGACAGTTTTGACTAGAAAGGAAATAAACGAGGGAGTGTAACTTTTACAAAGCACTATACATGAATAATGTTCACACAGTGTAAAGAGCAGCTGTGGTTTGTTCAAATGGTTAAAAGTTAGAATGTACAATTGGTGCCATTTCCAAGCATTTCAATGAAGCTCTATTGATTCTGAAATGAATTTCTTCTTTCTCTAAGGCCTTAGAAGCCAGTATTGATACCAACCATGAGTTTGAGTTGATTAGATTAGTAATCTGACTGTGTAAACTGAGGTCACTCAGGCCAGTTGAGATAGCTTGACATGTTACAGGACCCCACCCCCTTCACCCTGGACCAGCATTAACTGTGCAGTCTTCTAATCCATGCTTTAATCCCTCCAAACATACAGTGACAAATATGGAGAGCAAAGATTAAATTGTTTACTGTACTACACAAACAAAAAATAGACATGCTGAGGAAAAAACATCATGTTTTTCAAGTTACAGCATCAGGTGCCATATCTTCTCCTGCAAGGTTTCTATCTGATTTCATTTTACTGGTGAAGCTGATTAGTCAGCTTTTATTAAACAAATTATGTTCATACCGTCTGATCTCTGGAAGATCCAGTGTTCTGCAGGGCATCTGATGCTGAAATAAAGAAATAAACAGTTTAATTCTAAGAAAAAAATAAAAATCATAAAAATCAAATGGGCTAAGCAGAGCTCACTATGTATGAGATGTTTTCACCAAAATGACATCATTAAATACAGAGACACTTCAGTGAAATGTTCTACCTGGGAGGCACCATAAGGCAAAATGTAGCAAGCAAAAGCAATTAACAAACATAATTATTTTTGAGGCAACAATGCAAATCTCTTTCTGTATTTTAAATAACAATCGTCATTAGCCGTCTTGCATAAACAGCAATGACAATGAAAAACATATCAAAGTAATCTCTACTTAATGTGAATTAAGAATGAATATCAGAATGACTCAGTTCTTAATTGACAAGAGGAGAAAAAACACACTGTTGCTAACAGAATCATATGTGCCACAATATTGGATATAGAATAAATCCACCAAAACACCAGCCAATAGTGTCACAGTATCAGAGCACAAAACAAGCGGTCATTAAGGCAGGGGATTAGACCCATGCCTGGCACATTCAGGATTGGTGGTGGTTGTTATTGATATGAACCAAAAACAAGCTCTTATCATACGATTACATGATAGATCTTGTTTGCCCTTTTCATCGAGGAGATTAAGGCATGTATTATTGTTGGAGAATGATGTAAATATAAACAATGAACATGAAAAACAAAAACAGCTGTGTAGTTTTTGTGGTAGTCATAACACTGTAATCAAGTTGATTTTCTTAATTAATCAAAATTTTATTATATAAAATATCAAATATATATTCTTAGCAAAAAGTGTTTATATATAGGTACAAAAAGATTTTATGATGAAACCCTTTTTTGTTGCTATAGAACCCATTTAAAATTCTTATTTAAAGAACAGGTTCTCCATAATAGGATTATACAGGTAGACTTATTAGACAGTGAACAACATTTTCATCATCATCATCATCACTGTCAGGACTAAACTGTGAATTTCCATTTTTGTTGTTTGAAAAGTTGTTGAAATTTGAAAAGTCAAGCTGCCAATTAAATTATATAAAATGAGACTGGACCAAAATGAGTCCTTACTCATTTATTTTTTCTGAAAATGAAAAGCTAACATTTTAGAGATTAACCTTACTAAAGAACACAAGAAAGAAGTGTAGATCACTGAAGAGAGAACAAACACAGTGTTAGCAACTGTCTAAAATGTAATTTAGGTGCCCTACTGCACAAAAGTCAGAGACTACCATTTATTTATTTATTTTCCAGTCAAAACAGCCTTTAAGTAAGAAAATTAAGAAAACTCAATGCCACAAGTCTGAAAGGATGTGTAGCCCACAAGAAGCCCTTATTGAGAAAAACGAATAGACAAAGAAGAAAATGTGCATATCAAACAGAGAACCTGCTGGTGTGCTCAGAACAATGAACAGAACAGACCTCAACATCACTGAATGTGTTTACTTGGATCATGAGAGGTGTGGAGGTGTGAAAGTAATACCCTTGCAGATTTCTCTGAAAAATAAAAGCAAGTCTCCTGAAAATAATGAATAAAGTGAACAATGTAATAAAGGTGCAGAGTGGACCCAATGAATACTGAAAATGTAATATTATGTTTAGGCTTCTGTGTAAATTTGTACATATGTTTCTGTTTTTTGTCACTTAAAAATAAATAATTTTTATATAATGGCTGTTTGGAGTGGAAATTAATTAAATGAAAGGTGGCTTTTGACTTTTGCCCGAGACTGTACATGAACAAAATATGTATCTGCCTTCAAATAGTGCTTATTCTCTGCTCAAGAGACACTTACCAACAGGAGCAAGGTCTCACTCCCAAATTCTCATGAAGCGCCTCTAAAGGAACAGTTCCATAAGAGGCTTAAGGGATTGGCCAGTTTAAAACACCAGCTTATTGACTATGTGGTTAGCAAGACTAAATAAAGAGGAGCTTGTAGAGATGGTCATGCCATTCCATTAAGCAGAGTATTGTCATAAAAATGCATTTAAGAATCTTGAAACAAAATTAGACTTGATGGAATACATTTTTATAATGTTGATATCAGTATTTAAACATATAAAGCAGGCCTAGAAAGAATTATTATTGCAAACAATGATGTAAACATAAATATGTAGTTAGGTATGTGACAAATATATTACTTAGTCAATACACTCACTCAGTATTAAGGTTCCATGTAGTTCTGTGAGGAAAATCAGTCAGTAAAGCACTGTTTAACCCAATGTGTAGGAATATGTTTAATTATTTAGCCTATTATAACTTGTCATTAATTTTTTTTATTTGTGAAATGAACAGAAGTGCTAGAAATCCAAACTACAGCTTGGAATATACCAGGAAAAAACAGCTTAAAGTCATATTTGTCTTTATGTAAATATCCTTTTTCCCTAAATCCATACAACACTGCACTTTATTACTTTGTTAAGCATAGCGTGCATGCTTACCGAGAAACTACTTACTCTAAGACCTTGTCCGTTAAATTGACAGATGTTTTATTTTTCTCTGTTCCTTAAGTGCTTTCGGAAATGTTTTTATGTTATCACAGCTACTGCAGTTCTAGCGAGTGATTTAGATATGGGGATTATGCAACTCTTTCTAAAGAGTGTAAAAGCATGCTTCATCACTCTTAAGTGAAAGTGTGGCGAAGAGAAAGAGACAGAAAAAACATGTTTACACATTAACAGTAAAAAACATATGCAGCACATTAGAGCTGTTCCAGATGTTGCCATCATAATCTGGCGCGTTGCTCTCTGATTGGTCGTAAAGTTGTAATCATGTAAATCTTTGAGTAAACTGTTAATGACAGTGCCTTCATGTTGATAAGGACTGAGGGAGGGCAGATGAAGTTAGTATTTTTAAATAGGTTAAAATGCAGTTGGTTTTAGACATTTACAATCTGCCTTTAAACACATTCATATTACTTTGGAAAGCATGGGGGGGTGGTTGGCTGAGTATTTTCATGGCAATCAAGCATGAAGTTGTAAGCATGAAAATTAATGTTCAAATATGTTTCAGGTTCAACTGAATGGACTGACAAATTGTTCAATTTGTTGAAATTTCTGAGGCTAATAAAATTATCGCTTCTTTTCAAAGAGAAAATCTTGACGTGGAGTCACAGCAGCAGCTACAGATTTCAGCACCACGGTCAGTGACACAAGCTTAACTCTCCCCACTGTGTTGGGAAATCTCCAATGAATTTGCCAGTGAAACTGAAACACAGCAGGAGATGGTAGAAGAAGCATCCCCTTTAACTGCTAAGACTATGGTGTTTATTCATGATCAAATGCCAAATTATACATAAGGAAAATGTGCTGATACTACACTGTCCACTTTTGACCACATGCCCTCCTTCTGTCTTTATGTGGAACTGTGTAGGAATGCGCACATACACTATATTGCCAAAAGTATTCACTCATCTATCCAAATCATTAAATTCAGGTGTTCCATTCACTTCCATGGCCACAGGTGTATAAAACAAAGCACCTACAAACATTTGTGAAAGAATGGGTCGCTCTCAGGAGCTCAGTGAATTCCAGCGTGGTACCGTGATACAGTGGCACCTGTGCAACAAGTCCAGTCGTGAAATTTCCTTGCTACTAAATATTCCACAGTCAACTGTCAGTGGTATAGTAACAAAGTGGAAGCGATTGGGAATGACAGTAACTCAGCCACTTAGTGGTAGGCCACATAAAATGACAGAATGGGTTCAGCGAATGCTGAGGCAGATAGTGCACAGAGGTCACCAACTTTCTGCAGAGTCAATCACTATAGACCTCCAAACTTCATGTGGCCTTCAAATTAGCTCAAAACAGAGCAGCTGCATCCAAGCCTTACATCACCAAGCACAATGCAAAGTGCCAAATGCAGTGGTGTAAAGCCAGAGCAGTGGAGACATGTTCTCTGGAGTGGCAAATCACGCTTCTCCGTCTGGAAATCCGATGGACGAGTATGGGTTTGGTGGTTGCCAGGAGAATGGTATTTGTCTGACTGCATTGTGCCAAGTATAAAGTTGGGCTTGGCCCCTTAGTTTCAGTGAAAGGAACTCTTAATGCTTCAGCAGACCAAGAGATTTTGGGCAATTTCACGCTCCCAGGAATGGCTCCTTCCTGTTCCAACATGACTGCGCACCAGTGCACAAAGCAAGGTCCATAAAGACTTGGATGAGAAAGTGTTTATGGGAATTGGTGTGGAAAAACTTGACTGGCCTGTACAGAGTCCTGACCTCAACCAAACAGAACACCTTTGGGATGAATTAGAGCGGAGACTGTGAGCCAGGCCTTCTCGTCCAACTTCAGTGTCTGACCCCACAGATACACTTCTGGAAGAATGGTCAAAAATTCCCATAAACACTTTCATAAACCTCATGTAAAGCCTCCTCAGAAGTGTTGAAGCTGTGATAGTTGCAAAGGGTGGGCTGACATCATATTAAACGCTATGGATTAAGAATGGGATGTCACTCAATTTCATATGTGTGTGAAGGACATAAAGTGTGCCATAAAAATGTATGAAAACAAAATGAAAATGCACACACACACACACACACACACACACACACACACACACACACACACACACACACACACACACACACACACACACACACACACACTCTGTAGTAACTCATAACACTCATGTCCTTGATAATTGCCCGATGACTGGCAGGTCTGAAGGAGACAAAAAGCCCCAAAAGCCTTCAGCTCATTTGATCTCCACTGGAGATCAGCCACTGAGGGCTGTCTACAGACAACACACTCAGAGCACATGACCTCAATCAAGCTCACATACTAGAACATGTACAGCAGGGTCACAGCTCACATTATACCCAAAGACAATGACGCAAGTTCAGATTTCTTTATGGACTCCTGCTAACAGACACTGCAGCAGGAGAATCAGTGTGGATGTTTGCTACGAATGTACACATTGTTAACATTCGCTCTGTTTCTCTTTATTCTTTCTCTATCGCTCTCTCACACACTCTGTATCTATTTCTCTCTTTCTCATTCTTACTCTCGTTATCTCATTCTCTCACCAAAATTTTTTCTTCTCTCTTTTTCATTTATTCTTTCTCACTATTTATCTATAAATCTTTTTATTCATTTTATTAGTTTTACTCTCACTCCCGCACTTCATAGCTCTCTCTCACTCCCACTTTCGTATTCTATCTCGCTGCTGTCAGAACAAAACCTTTTATCTCCAAAACGGTAACTTTACAAGAGAAAGAAGAAAATTACTGTACTTTTAATGTAAATCAATGGAGCCAGACTTTTTTCCAATTAGTTTTTGGCCGTCACTTTTAGTCCATTCATCATGAAATTTACAAACAATGTAAAGAACAAGAGACATTTTCAAATAATCTCAAAACCTGAAAAACGACAAAAATGAAGATAAGGTTTTTTTTCTGACAGCAGCGATATATGAGATAGAAAAACATACTTTACCTGTAATGTAAACTTTTTTCTCTATAATTTCATACCATTTCTTTTGGTCCATTCATCATGAAATAAAACCATCAAAACACTCCATAGCTCTCTCTCTCTCTTTGCTCTCTCCCTCTGTCACATAATATCTCTCTCACTCTTTACACTCCCTCAGTCCATCTCTCTTTATAGCTCACTGTCACTCTCTCTCTCTCTCTCTCTCTCTCTCTCTCTCTCTCTCTCTCTCCTGCTTGTTATTGTGCCTGGTTGTTCCTCAGTCCTCAGTGAGTGAGCGTGCTATCACCGCATGCTTTTCTTTTGGCATTGTTAAAACTAAATGAAACAAGGTAATTAGCTTGTTACAATTAAAGTGACTCGACTGGATAAATTGTAATCACCCGAAATGAAGTTAGGCTTCCCTGCAGGATCGGCCAGCCAGCTGAGCAGCCTCATTTGCATAATTAAAATATACAAATGATAATGGATTTTGTACTCAATATCCAGCGGCTGTAAATCCACAGAAATATGAATATTACAATAACAACAGGGTTGCCTTGAGGAAAACAAGATGATGTTCCTTGTCCTCCTTCTCTCTCTCTCTCTCTCTCTCTCTCTCTCACTCATCTCTGTAGGGCTGGGAGATGAGTTTGGATACGTGAACAGAGGTACCATTTGAAAAAAAGAGGAGGAATAAAATAGATGAAAAACATTCAAAAATGATATTAGTTAATAATGCCTGTGGTGGAACACAAGGGGAAGAGAGAGATAGAGAGAGGGAGAGAGAGAGAGAGGTGGACCAATTACATTTGCAAATTGTGAGCTGCTGGTCCTCATAGCTTTTGCTCTACCTCAAGGGAAGCCTTTTGCCTGATTACACGAAAATGGGATTGAATTAAACATCTAAAGGGTTGTCCTAAGACAAACTGAAATGAAATTAGACTCGCTCTTTTAGCTGCAAGCATAAGGAAGCTGGCAGAGAGAGAGAAATCCAAAAAAAAAAATAGAAAAGAAACCGAGAGATGAAGGAATTTTGCAATTAGGTGAGCGACAATGTCATGAAATTAAGCCTTAGAGCCTTTCCCACCTCCTATGTGCATTCGCTATTAAAGTTTGCAGGAGCTAGCCTCGCAACATCTGGATGTCTTTAGTGTTTGCATAGCAGCTCCAGACTTAGTGCAACACCAAATTGAACAGAAAACTGCAGGCCATGTGATGATCTCAACCGCCACAATGAGAAACACGCTTCACAAAAGCCTGCCTGATGGCTTCTGGAGGCGTTCGTGGTGATCCTCTTCAAAATTCCAGGGCAGCTCTGGATATTACTATTGTGTACTGTTTTCTTGGTAAAAAGCACGCCATAAACAGAGAGAGATGGGAAGCACTTATTTTCACAAGCCTAAAAATGGTCAGGCAGTCCCTCCATTAGCATAGACAGAACATAGGCCTTGTGATGGTGAGATCAATGAAGTAGCACAAAGGCAGAAAGGTGGTTTGGCTGCTGGACAGTTTGGGAGGGAAAAAACCCTTAGGATGCATCAATCTATAGATGATTAAGCGCATCCACTTTGGAATGTTTGCCATTTTATTATCAAAAATTCTGGTGAAAGTCTTTTTTGCTCAGCTCTTTTCATATTTAGTTTGTAACAATATCCAGAAAAAAATCACTTACAGAAATTTCTGAATTTTAAGACTGACCAGATTGTTGGACCTAGGTGCTGCTTTTCACATTCCTTTGGAGTGTCTCACACTATGAATTGTCATTTTTTCAGTTAGGATTGGGAATTTCTCTTCCTTTACACCATCTATCAATTATGGTGTACCGCAAGGCTCTAATTTAGGCCCAGTTTAATTCTATTTTATTATGCTGAAGAGCATTAAAGGTTGGATGGCAGTACATTTCTTCTAGCTAAATGAGAATAAGACTGAAGTCACTTCAGTGTTTGATTCCTCCAATGTTATTTTGTTTATAAATGAATTAATTTGTTTATTTACTTACTGTGGTTTCCACAAAAGACTACATGAGAGACCCTCAGAAAAAGAGGCGTATCAGTGGTACAGGATAGTATTTCGATATATTTTTTTCACATTGCCTTTTCTGATTATAATGTAATGAAATTGAATGTACTGAAAATATTGAAAGAAAACACTTTGTATAAAGCTAGCAATATTATTTTTCTTTCTTTTTAATTATAATAAAGCATAATCAATTTGAACTGTGAAATCTGACATTTGCTATAAATTGTTTCCTGTAGAATAGTACCTGAATCAAACTGATGTGAAGCCAAAGCATAGCCTCAGATTCTTAGCCATCTTTTCCGCATATTTCTGTGTGAATTCATCTACCTACACACAATGACGAACTAATAATTAGCTGTGTGCATGCAGGTGTGCGTGTGCGGAAACTCAGGTTGTGTATCTGAAGCACCGGGGTGCACTCTAGCCTCGAAATGAACAACTTCTCTACGGCATGCCGGTGCAATAACACCAAGCAAAGCTGTAAGTAAATAATTTGCAGTAATCAAAGTTAATGGAACCCAATGGGAGAGACTTACTGTATTGCAATAATCTCATTTAGGAGACAGCAGATTTAGTGGATAATTGGACATAAGTAAAATTGAATTCCCCAGCTCAATTACACAGCCGTTCAGCTCTAAATCAACAAACACAGGTCATGCTCCACACACAAACATAAAATAGGACAGGAGACCCGGGAAAATGTGTAAGAGCATTCATAATATGGGCATTATTATCTATTTACTTATAATATCAGAGGACCATATCTACTGTCTGTAGTAATTTTGTAAGCAATCACTTCCCAAGATGATAATATTTGCATTTTATTTTCATTATCCGCCAGGATAATGAGGTTTTTATATTTTTCGTAATTAATAATATATTATTTTGCATCATTAAATGCGCACTTTTTGTTGTTTAGATGTTTGCTCCAGTGGCTTTTGACGTTTCTATAAGCCATGGAAAAATAACTGCAGTATAACTGTGTGATTTTACTGTGTTCGAAGCAGAAATGCATTGTTTTTGTAGAGGGGTGGGATGTGCCCTGACAGGAATAGATTTGTAGCAGGCTGGGAATGAAAAAGGAATCTAAATTAATTTGGCATGTCTATCTGCTCCTGTTCCATTCTCTGTCATAATGGCCTCTAGTCATGTTCTAGTCAATCCCATCCCTGTTTCAGGTCAGGAAGTCCATGGTTCTGCTCCTGGGATTGACCAGGCTTCGGTTGCTCCCCTGGCCTTCCAGTGAGGCATTAAACCATAGACTGCATCATTGGTAGTTCAGTAACAGTTATTACACACTTTCCCACTTACCTCAATTTTAGCCAAATCAGGTTTGGTGTCTGAAGTTAGCTTCTTTAGTTTTGCACTGGTGCCACGAATCTAATGTAGCTAACCATTAAAGAAAACTTATAGACCTATCATTTAGTATCTTAAACCAATGTGGCTAGCTGGTGATAAAATGAAAACCTGTGAAGGTTTATATCTTGAATGTGACACTTATTACAGTCAATGTTCTAAAAATGAACACTGCCTAAGTAAGTTAAGATCTTACCTGCTCAGTTATGTCCTCACCCTCCTTGAGTAGCTTTTTCACTCTTGCCATCTCAGTTCCACTTGTCGTTCTTGCTGCATATTCACCTGATTCACATATGAAAAGTGCCACATTGTTGATGCAAAAATAAATAAATAAATATTAAGCTCTCCGATATACACTTGGTTGTAACATTTCTGACTTAGTTTGTCAGAGAATTCTTGTGCTTATATGCATGATTTTATACATTAGCTCACAGTAAACAGTCCAAAATACTACCATCCCACTCTGGAATCCTCCTGAGTCTCCTGATTACTCACTCCGGTTGCAGCAATGCATCGTCTGTCTGAACAATCAGATCAGAATTCTTCAATCCAACACAACCTTAGTCATACTTCCATGTGCAGGAACAGACCTTGTATAGCTTCATGTCTGTCAGTTTCTAGGAAAAAGACACATGCAGGCAGTAGAAGCAAAACATAGCACTTTTTTCAAAAAGAGAAGTCAAACTAACTAGAAAAAAGCAACGGAGTAAAAGATGCTTCACACAAATCAAGTGCTTTCATCCAATATATCGCTGCTGTCGGAAGAAAACCTTGTATCTCCAAAATAGTAACTTTACAGGAGAAGGAAAAAACATACTTCACTTTCAATGTAAGTCAATGGAACCAGAATTTTTCCCATATAATTTTGAGCAATTTCTTTTAGGCCACTCATCACAAAATTTACAAACAATGTAAAGGGTAACAGATACTTTCAAATTATGTCAAAAACTGAAAAATGCCAAAAATGGAGATACAAGGTTTTCTTCCGACAGCAACGATATGTTATGTCACTGTTTTGCGGCAGCACAGCCAAAAGATTTTCGATGGGGTAGCCAGTTTACTCCCTATGAATTAATCACGGTGGCAAACTGCTATGATAAAAAGGTGTGAGGTCACATTTTCAGAGAATAATTTTTGGCTGGGTGACCTACTGTAGCTTTAGCAGGAAGTCAGCACTGAATTTACCCCAACACAATTTAGCCTGCATCACCAAACAGACACATGTACGCAGCTTTCAAGAGTATTTAGCTAAAATGATTAATGATAGTCATTGTTAGTAACAAATTGTTGTGTTTTTTAACGTTTTTTGACAACTTACTCTTCAGTCATGTAGCCTATTTCATATAATGTAGCTCACAAAGCAGCACTGCTGAAGGTTATAGGGCACATTATTAGTGCGGTTATAATGTCATCTGGAAAAATATAATTTTTTCTGTACTATTTCTACTCCCTGCTGAACATTTTTTAAAAATTCAGCTATAGTACAGTAATTCACATACAGTAAAGTTACAGTAATTCACATACAGTAAAGTTACAGTAATTCACATACAGTAAAATTACAACAATTCACTGTAATAATACATTTTTGTACAGATTTACATGCCAATTATTACTGCTTACTTAAGCAAACCGAGCAAGAATAACATCATTAGGTTTTGAGCAGCGTTCATTCTCCTGTGAGATATGTTGATTGTTGATCTGATCATGACCAACTAGTACCCTCTCTGATGGCAGTAAAACGTTTACACAAACTAGAAGATCCTTTTATGGTGACCGCTTCAATGATGAGACCTGACTGTCACACTTTGTTTAACACCAGCCTCCTCTGGCCACATATTGTGCTTCTGTTTGAGCTTCAATAGCTGAAACAGAAATTCATTTTTTTCTGCTCCTTTCTGTAAACTTTGTTGAGTATGGTCTATGTTTGTCCTGTAAGTTTAAAGTGGTAGTTCACAAAGCTCAGCTTGATGCTGCAATGAAGGAGTCTTCTAATTGTTTTTTTTTTGTTTGTTTCTTGTTTTTTTTTCTTTCACATACGGGTCTATTTAGGCTGATGTCATATTAAAAAGATAAAGTGAACGATTTGTTGATTTGTGCTTTAAAACAGATCTGGTCCACTTTTATCTGCTGTCTCAACGTCATGCTAATCTTAATTCCACTTGCTTATGTGGTTTGTGACACTGTGGTTTTTTCCCAACTTTGTCTCTTTACCACAGTCTGCACTACTACTTACCCAGCTCACTATAGTGTGTTAAAGTGAGGAACAAGCACAACTCAGCTAACTTCACATTAAAAATACCATTAAAAAATTGGTAATCCATACCTTGCTGCACAGTTGGTTGAAAACTGCAATGTTAAATGATAAAAATAAGCAATCTTTTAGAAATTTTTGTGCTCATTAGTATTTGTTAAGAATGTAAATAAAGACATAACGATGTAAAATTCAGTGCATTGGGCTTAATCCTATATTATATTACCATTTTCATTGTCACTGGAGGTCTCCTTTTCTTTTGAGCAGTCAGAAATTTAAGAGAGCTTGGATTCGAAGTGAGAGATCCTAGACCAGGGGTGGCCAACCTGTGGCCCTTTGCCTGCATGAGGGCTCTTCTCTCTCTCTCTCTCTCTCTCTCTCTCTCTCTCTCTATATATATATATATATATATATATATATATATATATTTTTTTTTTTTTTTTTTTTTTATTGCACACTTGTAGCATATGTTGTGTATTTGAGTCACTGCTTGAATATTTTCCATGCAGGAAGAAGCCAAAGTCTGTTGCCTCAGTGATGCTACACCCCCACCCCTCCCACTGCAAGGAGAACGTCGCAGGAGAACCACGCGCTGAGCCAGGCTACTAGCTATCCAACCGCCGAAACATGGCGGCGTCAGGGAGACGTAAAGCCAAACGAAAATATGAAGATGAACACAGAACCTTCTTACCAGAGTGGGAGGATTTGTATTTTTTTATTGAGCAGAAAGGGAAGCCGTTCTGTTTGATATGCCAAACGTCGTTATCCAATTTTAAAGCTTCCAATCTTCAGTGCCACTTTACCTCACTGCACGCCAACGTGGACCAGGAGTTTCCCAAAGGCACCGAACTGCGCAAGCCAAGCTGAAAACTTTGAAACGTCAGTCAGACAAACAGACTCAGTTGTTTCAGAAGTTAACAAAACAGTCAGAAATTGTCACACTTGCATCCCATCAACTGGCATGGAAAATGCTAAAAAGCCGTAAAGTGAGGGGGAATTTGTGAAAAGTTGTCTCAGCGACGCCATTTCAATCTTATCTCAAGAAAACGAACATTTGAAACGAATGGTATCAGAGCTCCAGTTGTCCCGACATACAGTCGAACACAGGATATCAGACATTAACAGTGCAACTGAGACACAGTTATACTCTGATCTTGAGAAATGAACTTTTGAACTCTTGAACCAAGTGAAGTTGTTCCTGGAAGAAAAACACAAAGACTATCCTGAGCTTTCTGATCCCAGTGTATTTTAGATCTGGCTTTTCTGGTGGACATGCTGCACCACTTGGACAGACTGAACCTTGAACTCCAGGGGAAATTAAAGATGCTACCTGATCTAGTGCAGTCAGTATTTGCATTTAATGAGTTCACAAACTCCTGCTGTTTAAAACTCATCTTAAAAAGGGAGAACTAACATATTTCCAGACTGTGTCAAATGCAAGTTCCCAAGCAGCCAAGGTCCTAAAAGGGAGAACTGCACACTATGCAGCACTTCTTGAAAGTCTGCAACAGAACTTTGAGGACAGATTTCATGATCTACAGCTGAAAAGGCCACGAATTACATTCCTTGTTAACCCGTTTGCTGCTGATTCAGACTGTTTGAAAGCCCCATTGGTGACAGATGAAGCTACATCTCAAATGGAGATGATTGAACATTTTGAAGATGATAGACTTTTTGAAGATTACAGACTCTGTTCTGAGTGAGGGAACCCTGGAATTTTGGAAAATTGTGCCTGTGGAGAAGTATCCCAATGTAAAACAAGCTGCACTGAGGCTCCTGTCAATGTTCGGCACAACCTATGTTTGTGAATCAGTATTTTCCACCTTGAAACATGTGAAATCAAAGCATCGCTCTGTTCTTACTGATACACATGTGAAAGAACTGCTTCGAGTAGCACCAACTGGATACAAGCCAGATTTGAAACGGACTGTGGAAAACAAAGAATGCCAGAAGTCCCACTAAACTCATCTACATGACAGGTAGGAAAATGGGTTTAAAAACTATAAATGTTTGTGTAAATATAGCCTGTGGCTCCTAGTAGTAATGAGCAATTTTTTCTGGCTCTTGGTGTCTGAAAGGTTGGCCATCTCTGTCCTAGATCCTCCAGGCCCATCCACAGCTACACCATATCGCTCTAGTGTAAACCAAAGAAGCAAACTTCAGACACTGAACATGTCGTGGCTAATTGACTACATTTGGGGTGAGGGGGTAAATTAGATTGTACTTAAGTATTCTTTTAAACAGCAGTCTGTGTTTTAAATCGACTTTAAAACAGACAAAGTTATGTACAATCTTTCAGTCACTAGAAAAAAAGTGATGTAAATAAATCCTTTGCATGATGGGAAATGCTCTGTCTCTTTTCTGAATTGCTGTCAATTTCATGATGAAAACGAGCGATTCCTTAAACCCCAAACTGTAAGTGTATTCGGGCCATTGACTACATTCAATACCTAAATGTACTTAAATCATTATTTAGAGTAATGTCTCCTGTTTTTTTAGAGCTTAGACTTCTCAAAAAATCTCAAATCCAGACGGTGGAGAGGGGCAAAGCTTAGCCTAGTTTGGTTCTTTGTGATGGATGTAGGCCTAAAATGATGTATTTAATCTTAAGATATTAGGCAAGGTTATTTTTACTTACCATCGCTCGGTATTAAAATGGATAGTTACAATTACTCTAAGATCTTACCAAATTCATGCTCAAAATGAAATCAGTGAGAGTGGCTCTTTAATCAGGGGGGCCTCTGTGAAGCAGCATCACAGGGGTTTAAATATGGCTGCTATAACGGAAACACAATGCCATCAGGAATATGAAGGAGGGATAAGGTGATTAAATGTTATTTACAGGAAGGGCAGAGGAAGATTAAGCTACACCTCCATCATATCTTCTGTCGTCTGCTAAAACAGAGCGATAGAAGCATCCAAATGGGATTCTTCAGCCCTGCCTCGCTGCTTTCACCCCTCTGAGTGGGAAATGAGTGCACGATAAGTGTACAATGAGCTGTCATCATTCTCTCTCTCCCTCCTCCTTCTCACACGGCAAGTGCTTCATTTAAATAACTTACAGGTCCAATTAGAGCGAAAATTAAATTGTCATTATTTAAGTGGGTAACAGGAAGAGAAAGTGACAGGAGGCAGAAGTGGCTTTTGTCCCTTGGGGCCTCCTGTAGTTACAGCAAGGAATACACAGCGAGCCAGTGGTGGTGCGGACAGCTCGAGGTAAAACTCCTTAACATGTGGCCTGAAAAACTACATACACAGAGTGTAGTAAAACACCCCTGATGAAAAAGAACTATAATACCATAAAATACTTTCATAGTGCTACATGTCTTTGATAACTTACTACATTTATAATACATCTACAATAATCTATAATACTTTCACCTCCATGTAATAGTCCTGTAGTATTTGATAGTCTGGACTACTTGAGCAGTACTACTAGTAGCACTATTGCTGCAAAATACTATATATATATATATATCCCATTGAATTTATTTGTGTTTAGAATAATTCTTCAGAAAGTCCTGCATCACTGCTATACTTCCATAATTTTCATAAGGGACCAATTTCACACACACACACACACACACACACACACACACACACACACACACACACACACACACACACACACAATCTAAACCACTTATCCTTCTGGGTGGCAGTGGGGTGCTGGAGCCTATCCCAGCTGTCATTGGGCGAAGGCTATAAAAATACAGCCGTGTGCAAAAAAAAAAACATCCTTCTTTCATTTAAATCCCCATCAAAATCACATTTAGCTACAAGTTATTTACTTTTCATAAAATTAAATATCATTCTCTTTCAACAAGAGTTTCCAAAACTGGAGATCAATAATTTATTAAATACTACAGAGAAAACGGGACTCCTAGCAATGGAGTGGCCACCCACAACATGACTGAATGTGTTTGCGATTATTTGTGTTGCGTGAAGCAGAAAATGCAAACAGACTTCTAAGACTGAACTTTGGAGCTGTGTAAAAATATCCCTGCAGATTTCTCTGAGAAACTGAAAGCAAGACTCCTGAAAAGAATGGAAACTGTAATAAAGGTAGAGTGGACACACTAAATGCTGAAAATGTTGATAATTTAATTGTTGAGTTTTCTGTGTAATTTTCTATTGACTATGCTTCCAGTTTTCCTGAGGCTGGAAAAAGTATAACTTATATTTAGTGCCAATTTTAACTGGAAGTTAAATAAATGAAGGGTGGATTTTTGCTCAGCACTGTATATTGGCCCATGCTCAAACTCTAAACTTCACAACTGCAAAGCTTACTATTTACTACTTAAGTAATGTATAGTTGTTACTGAATAATATGATTAAAACTGAACACATTTCCATTCTTTCATCCACTAATACATTCTCTCTACTGACTCATTATTGATTTGATCATTCACCCTCACATTCATCCGTTCATTCATCTGTCTCCTTTTTTTGTTTTGTTTTCGAGTAATTCTGAAGTAGCTCCAGGTAAAGTAGGAAAGCCTGAAAAATCAAGTGTAATACAGTGTAATAAAAGACCACTGAGTGTTCCACTGAGTTAATTACAAAAGTAATCCAATCTGTAATCTGTAAACAATTAGTGATTAATCCCTTAAACTGCAGGTTTATTGCCTATTATGATACAAATTCATCGGCAACTACTGTGAAAACTGTGAAAAAGTAAGTTACTGTGTTGAAGTTCACTCTCATTGCAATGTAAAGGGAATAATCACTGCCTTCATTCAGTAATTCATCTGTCTCTCTGTACATTCATTCACTCGGTCACTCTCACTCACTCATCTATCTCCTCTTGATAATTTGTTTTAAGTGACTTAAAAGCATGATCCACTGACCCAGTTCAGGCTGAGAACGAAGAGGTTACAGTCAGACAGGCCGCATCCCCCCATGTTTCCCCGCATCCCCCCATGCTCCGCTGCGTGTGTGTGTGTGTGGACTGACGCATCCTGGGCCATAAAGCTGATGGATGGAGTGAAATCAAAGATTCACAGGTGATCTCTGACCCCCAGCCACAGCAAATGGACCCCAGCATCTGTGCAGTGGCAGTAAACAGGGCCTGGAGCCTGCCCTCTGTGGCCACTCCTGAGTGCTGGGCTTATGGAGACTGGAAACACTTACAGGGTCCTGCCAGAGACCTCATTATACAACTCAGTCCAGCTTCTCTCTGGGGGTGCCTTCATCTTTTTTATTTTTCATTTTGGAAACGGGGGGAGGGGGAGGTTCTGATCAATTATGAACTTCTCAGCATGCTGTCACTGTCCTCACAACAGCTAATGTCTGTGAAATGATAACTTCATAGAGGACTAAGAAACATTGTTAATGTTATTTTATGTCAAAATATGGAAAGCATAGTTAGCAGAAGTAACCAAAGCAGAATAGTGGGGTAACTCTATATTAGTTATTTCTTACTCATAGATCATTCAATTTTACTGCTTTATTGTCATTTTTTGACAATGAGTCATGAGACAATGAGAAAAATGAAGTGCAGACTTGAAACTGTCAATGCAGAATGTAAATTGAAAGTAAATATAATTCATTGGTATCTATGTAACTAACTATGTATTTATCTAATCACATTTCAATAACATAGCAAAATAAAACATAGCAAACTATCATGCCCTTGGGCAAGACTCCTAATGCTACATTCACCTGCCTCTGTGAAATAAACTGCAGTGCTGTGCAAAAGTCAGATAAATCAAGCTCCACTTTTGCTTCAGATTTGAAAAAATCCACAGGTGTTTCTGTCCATCCTTCCACTGTGAGATGACAACTCAACGGTATGAGTCTGAAAGAATGAGTAGCTGTTCAAGAAGCTCTTACTGAGAAAAGGAAATACAAAAAAGTACATTTGCAAATCAAAGAAAGAAGCTGCTGGTGTGCTCAGAACAATGCACTGACCACCCCAGAGTCCATACCTTAACATCACTGAATGGTTATTACATGGATCATCAGAAGCAGAAAATGCAACCAAATTCTAAGACTGGACTTTGACGGTCTGGAAAACTATCCCTGCAGATTTCTTTCAAAAACTGAAAGCAAGTCTCCTAAAAAGAATGGTAGCTGTGATAAATGTACAGAGTGGACAGACTAAATACTGAAAAATGATATTGTTTCTAGTTGTTAATTTGTGGCTAATTTTCTGTTAAACATGTTTTCTTTGTTTTTCTGATGCTGAAAAATTAGTAAATTAAATTTTCATTAGAAAGAGTGGTCTCTGATTTTTGCACAGTACTGTAAGTGCCTCAATAAAACTATTTGCCAAATGGCATAAATGTAAATGTTAAAGCGCTCCACATTGGTGAAATGGTAGCCCCTTAAATGGCCAGTGTCCACCACATTTCTATAACCTAAGATTACCTCAGCCAGTTTCCACTGAAGTCCCTGTAGACACTGAATATGTCTTAGTATGTAATAATCCTGGGATTTTAAGGGGTTAACACAACCTAAAGAGCTGGTGTTTTGAAATAAAGTAATACTGTAATTGAAATACTGTAATTACCTGTGTATCAATTTGCTGTCTGAAGATACAACTAGAGTATACATTCTCCTTCAACTGTATATCCTTTGGATTAGTATGTATAAGTTTGCGATGGTATTACTCTGAGAAAGGACGCTGTTTGTGTACTTTTGTGTACAAATTTATAAGGCCTGCAATCATAACCAGTTTGCCTCAGCCAGACTGGACCTTCAACAAGATGTTCTTCTTCACGATGGCTTCTAAATTGAGTCCTAGGCCAAGATATAAACCTTGATCCTGGAGAGAAGAAAGGAGGACGGGAGAAGAAAAATCCAAATCTGTCAAGGCGATTTTTCTCATCACACCATGAAAAGCAACATCTCCACAAAAAGAAAAAAAAGTGCCAGCCAAATTGAAAATCCATTTGTTGAACAAGTACCTCTCACGTAGCAAAAAAAAAAAAAAAAGAGCATAGATCTGGTCAGGAGTAATATGACATGTGTGCTAATAGCATGCTTTCCATAGTGCCATCTGTCTAAAGGAAAGGTCAGGGGGAAGATGGCAGGCGCAATGGCAGGTGATGGAGGGAGCGAGGGGAGGACGGAGAGAGAGGGACGGAACAGAAAAAGAGAAAGAGTGAGAGAGAGAGCGAGAGAGAGAACGGGGGGGTGTATAATCTACAGTGACAGACCGCCGCCAGTGTGACATCATATGAATACCATAATTGAGCGGCAGTAAATTGAGAGGGCCGCTTTCGATGTGTCAATAAACAAGTTCAAGGTGACACGGCGGATCAATACAGCGCGACAAGAACCATCCGACAAATTTACTGCAGTGTAATTGGGTGCAAAATGACTCAACTCAACCTTCATGCTGCAGAAAAAAAAAGAAAAAAAATAACAACAACAACAAAAAATCAAAGCGGCTGTCGTCGTCCTCCGGCAACAGTTTGTATGTGTCACACACGGCCTGAGGAGCTCCAGCAGACAATAATGGATATTGTTTTGCTGTTCATGTCGTCTTTTGGTCTTTGAAGAGAGAGACAGAGAGAGAGAGAGAGAGGGGGGGGGGGCATGGAATAGTGCAAGACAGAAAGAGAGAGGAAAAGAAAGAGGGGGAAAGAGAAAATGAATGAGATGTATAAAAGAGAGAAAGAGAGAGTAAGACAGAGACAGAGACAAATGTGTGTGTTTGTGAGAGAGAGAGAGAGAGAGAGAGAGAGAGAGAGAGAGAGGGAGAGAGAGAGGGTGAGAGAGAGACCAAATATAAGAGAGAGAGTAAAGAAAGAGGAAAGCAAAATAGAGAGTATAAGAATAAATGAGATAGAAGAGGAGAGACAGTATAAGAGAGAGACAGATAGATAGAAACAGACAGAGAGAGAGAGAGAGAGAGGGTGAGAGAGAGACCAAATATAAGAGAGAGAGTAAAGAAAGAGGAAAGCAAAATAGAGAGTATAAGAATAAATGAGATAGAAGAGGAGAGACAGTATAAGAGAGAGAGACAGATAGATAGAAACAGACAAAGAGAGAGAGAGAGAGAGAGAGAGAGAGAGAAAGAGAAAGACAAAAAGGAAGAGAGCATATTAGAAAAGAATATAAGAGAGAGAAAGAGACAAAAAGAGACAGTACGGGACAGAGAGAGAATATGAAAGAGAGGGAGAAAGAGAGACAGAAAAAGACAATGAAAGCAAGACAGAGAATAAACGAGAGGGGGAGAGAGAGTACAAGGAAGAGACAGAGAGAGACAGATACAAACAGGGAAAGAGATAGACAGAAAGAGAGAGAATGTGAGAGAGGATGGAACTGAGTATGAGACAGAGTATCAGACAGAGAGAGAGAGAGAGAGAGATAGAGAGAGAGAAGAAAGAAGGAGATACAGAATTTGAGAGAAAGTGTAAGAAAGGGAGGAAGAGATACACAGGCAATAAGTGAGATAGAGTATGAGAGAGCAATAAGTGAGTTGGGGAGAGAGAAAGAAACAGAGGTAGGGAGAGAGGAAGTGAGAGAGTATAAGAAAGCGAGAGAGAATGAGAGAGAGAGCAAATGAGAGAGATGGGGAGAGAGTATAAGAAAGAGAGAAAATAGATCAAAACAGATGAATAGAGACAGGGAGAAAGAAAATGAATATTAGGAGAAATTAAGAGAAAGAATGAAAAATATAAGAGAGAGAGAGAGAAATCTGACCCCACTGACTTGTTATCAAACGTCTCACTGTATACAAGTTAAATATATATTAAATATTATATTATATGAAAAAAGTGAAATAACAATATATATATATATATATATATATTATTGTTATTTCACTTTTTTCATCATTATTACTATATCATTACTGGTATAGCTGCTATCAGTTCTAAGTTCATAACCTTTGGCAAGACTGTACTGAAGCCAGTACCAACAAAGCTACTCTGAACTGAAAATCAAAGAGAGACAGAAAGTGAGACAGAGGCACAGAGAGAGGGAGAAATAGAATGTGAGAGAGAGAGAGAGAGAGAGAGAGAGAGAGCTGTTTTTCTTGATTATGAAGAAATAAAAGAATAAAAGTCACTCATTCATTACACTAAAACAGACGTACAGGTGACATATAGTAAAAGTAATTGCATTATAAAGAGCTGAACGCTCCAGAGCAGATCTATAACAGTATTGACAAAAATCATCCATCTGGCAGGAGGTAATCATAACTCCTCATTCAGCGTGCTGATATCAGCTGGAACAGGTATGCTGCTGGAACACTAACGAGATGATCCTAATTGATTTTGGGGCGCGCAGTCATTAACCTCGAATGTCAGCACCTCCTCCTCAATCGCTCACATATCGATCTGCTAATGGGAGCCCAATAGAGACCGACACTTAAACGCAGGCATAAACATGACTTTCACTCCGGCAATGAATGGATCACTGCTCTTTATCTTCTTCCAACATGGAGGAAAATGAGATGGTGGGGGAGTGATCTTTATTTTTATCTTTAAAAAAGAGTTTTAGCATTTTAGCATTTTGTTAAGAACAAACTTCTAAAACACTAATGCTTTTTATTTTAGCATTGTTAGCATTTATCCAGTCATTAAGTGTATTTTTCTTGTTAAACATTAAACGTTTGGCATTTCAATGCATTTCATTTGTATTTCACCTCTATAGACACTCCTACACAGCTGTGCAGAAACAGCTTTAACCATTCACTTGCTTTTATTTCTGCACATCAATAAGAAATGCACTTCACTAATAACTGAACAGCTTTACTCAGGGGCATGTTGGCTGAGAGGAAGCAATAAAGGCTAGAAATGTTAAACACGCCCTATTTAAGTACTGCTGCAGAGTTATAGTGGTTTTCTAAATTAGGCTTTAAAACATGAACATACCCATTCAACTCTAAATACTTTTGGATGTGCCAAACACAATTAGCCAGATTCACAGATTAATGTACACTGTCTTGTTTGAAGAGTTAAATACAATTTATGTGTTTGAAATTGGAAAAATAAATGTTATAATCATTTACGTTTATCCATTTCTCACAGCCATTCCTCACTATAGCCTATAGTTTTCCATGTAGCTACTGAATAATAAGCTTTAGCATGAGGATCTCTGCAAACTTGTTTAAACTGAAAATCTCTTTGGCAACCTGGATGAAATCCAGGCTAATATATTGTGCGTACTAAATGCAAAGTTGCACTGTAGTAGGCAGTTTGCATGGTGGTTACAACCAATTAAATAGTTTCAAATTGTTTACCCAATGAAAAGAGCAGCTGGTGTTATTAAATGGTGTAAAAAGGAAAAAGAAAAAAGGAAAAAACGGAAAGTTTTGCGGTAGCAGCAATGATAAATTGTGACACTAGTGCTTATTTCTAGTGGTTATATTTCGCTGCTGTTGGAACAAAACCTCATATCTCCAAAATGATAACTTTGCAGGAAAAGGGAAAAAACACACTTTACTTTTTAATGTAAGTCAATGGAACCAGAGTTCTTTTGGTCCATTCATCATTAAATTAACAAACAATGTAAAGAGAAACAAGCATATTCAACTTATGTCAAAAAGTGAAAAATGACATAAACGGAGATACGAGGTTTTATTTTGACAGCGGCAATTTGCTGATGGACAATACAACACAAAATACAGAATCTGTTGCGTTCACACTGTATCCCATTTTGATAGTTTGGAAGAAGCTTTGTTATGATCTCACCCCGAAATGACATTTTTTGTGTATTTAACTTTCTGTTTCTCACTCAGGGTTTCTACACAGATTTTAAAAATCAAATTCAATGTTTTTAATATTTTTAAGCAAAGTTTTTCAGAGTGTTTTGAAGTGAAATGCATCACTGATAGACTCTTGCAGACTGAGGATTCTTTACAGTGGTGGTGATAGGAGCCAGGGGTCACTTTTACAATCCAAATTGCAAATATAGCAAATTCATTTACTATTTAGAACGACCAGTGAATTTACACACATTCTGAGCTTATACATGTAACATTTATGTTGGTAAATAGTGGTCAATTTTAAAAAATGTAAATTTGAAAAACAACTTTGCTTTACAGGTTTTATAAAAATATGTTTTACCTAAAAGTAACCATAAAACAGTGTCTCAGGCACCAGATAATGTATCACCGTTTCATATGACAACTTTGTGTAATGGAGATTTAGAGCCATTATACTCTTCAGACATCTGGATCCTATCACCACCACTGTGAACAATTCTGACTACATTTCTCTGCTCAGGAATCAAGATTTTCACAACAAACCATTTGAAAATCGGTCAAATTCCCCTTTAAGGCTGAAAACAACAATTAATTGTGTCCAATTTAAAGTAATTAATATAGTGGTTTGCTTGGTGGTGAAGCCCAATAAAAGCAATCAAGAAAATTCTCTTTTAATAGACTGCAACAGAGACACACAGTCACAAACACTATCCTAACATCCTGCGATAACGTGGGGAGTAGAAGTGAACTCTTGCCTCTTTTGATGGATTAGTGACATTCCCAGTGTAATGCACATCTGAGCTTAGCCTCACCATGCAGCCCGTGTGGGTTTAAACTCAAGCTGGAGGAAACGTGTAACTGATATCTTTGTGTCACGGAGCATATCCGGCATGTGGCATGCTGACAGCCTGCGAGTGATGGTTGCCGCTCCAGACTGTGTATGTGCGCGCTCTATTGTCTCAGTGGCGTTCTCCCCCTCTGATGGCTGGAAAGGCCCGGGGCAGCCCAGAGGTGCAGAGTACAATCAAAAGTCCACTGACACCGCTGAGAATCATCACAGCTTGATGATAACCTGGCTACCTCCAGGAGATCCTGCACTGTGGCTGCAGAAGCAATAGCAGACAAACTTTTCCAATAGTGAGAGATTTAATCAGGCCTGTCCACACCGGTTAAATACTACAGCTCCTTGATTGATGGGCAGATGTCGGAGTCTTTTCTTTTCCAGTCTCAAATGCATTGTAGGTAGCTGTTATATACACTGGAAAAAAAATGAATATGAACCTACAGTAACTTCAGCATTCAAACTTTTAGACAAGCCTCTCCACACGACTCTACGATTGACGGGCAGATGTCAGATTCTTTTTTTTTTCTCCTGTTTGCTTTTGGTGAAGTTCCAATGTTCTAATATAATATGAAAGCATCAAAGGGTCTGCGTCGTAGAAAACTAAAACTTCATCCCTTTTTTATAGTCTTGTGTAGTTTGCAAACATTTTAAAGCCCCATACAAACCATATATGAAACATTTCATTCAAAAACACTGTATATCTATTTGTAATTTTGCACATAAAGAGTTTTGCAAAGAATAACAGCTGACATACTGTTGAAAACATCTCATTTGTCTAACAAACTTATTGGCACTTATTACAATATATAATGTTAGAAATAAAGGTTCGGTGCAAGTACACTTTTTGTGCATCAGGGTACAAACAATGTAAATGTTCCCTCAAAGGTACAACAGTGGTTTGAAGGTCCAATTGTGTACCTTGAATAGTTTTTTTCAGGTAAAAAGTATGTTTTTGGACCTTTTCATAATCTAATGTTTTAAAACAGAAGAATAAAATAAAAAGCCTGGAGACGAGACAGGGTGTGTGGAGTCAGTAAAACTTAGAAAATATGATTTCAATAGATTATGGTACAATTATGTTCCCTGACTAAAGGTATTGAGATGTACCCTTGAGGGTACCACCCCAGTGACAAGAGGGGGACTGCCCCAGTAAGAGTAGTGACAGTTTTGTTCCTTTATTTCTGAGAGTGTAGCATTGATTCTAAAGTAGTTTATTAAGTAGTTAGTTAAGCTTGTTTTAGACAGAATGACTATTTAAAAGAGGCATAATGAGGCAGCAAATCAGAAGAGAGGTTGGAAAATGTAACAGTGGTCTTGCAACAATGTATTAAGACTGAATTTGGTATATAAATTAAAGAAAAGTCATAAGTGGATCTCAGTGGGGAGAACAATACTGGTTGTTGTGAATGCCTAATCCTATTGGTTGTTACACTGTCAGAAAAAAAGGGAACTGTTTTGTCCCCCTAAAGTACAAACAATGTACATCTTCAAAGGTACAATAGTCCTTAATGAGTAAGTTGAATGAGTTTTAAGAGTACACTACAGGATGGGACTTAAAGGAGGAATTAGAAACACTTAAACACTTACTATGGAATACGATTCAATTATGTTCAATTATGCTGAGCACATACACTGACCCCAGTGTCAGTACCCAGAAAAGTGCAGTTTAGTACCTTTTTTTGGACACAGATGTGTCCAACTCTAACTATTAACTCTAGTTATTGAATCCTTCAAACACAATAGCTTGAAATATTTTCACAGATAAACAAACGCACTAATCTTTTATATGTGGTCAGCAATGACCTATAGAGAGCCATTCCCATTATACCAGACCATTTAAGTGATGTAATCCAAAGCAACCACCATTTGTATTATTTACACTTGTATATTTCATTGAGGCCTGTATACTTATTGCTTCAGAGCACTGCATTCATTTTGAAAACATTCTAGTTTTTGGCTGAAATGGGGGTCCACAACAGTAATCTCTCCTAGCATCTTTCCTGGAGCCCTTTTACTAAACTGTCGGTACTAAACTGTCACTGAGGTAAAACTCCTCACATCACGGGGGTGGAACCCTCAAGAGAACGTCTTCAATACCTTCAGTTAGAGAACATAATTGCACATAGTTGCATTGACTCTGTATGTAGACTATGTCCTGACTCCAGCTTTATATATTAACTTTCTCTAAAATAAAATGTCTTTAAAAGACACAAAAATGCCTCTTTTTTCTAATTAAAGTGAATGTAGTTTATGTAGTGTCGTATGACCTTAAATGGCCTATACTTTGGGAAACCCATGGAATTTCACTCACTTTCTATTAAATAAAGGAATTTGAAGTAACACATAATGAATGCTAACCCCTTAAATGGCCAGGGCCCAGTGGGCCAAAGTTTTGACCAGTGGGTTAAAGTTTTATTACACACTTACACACATTCTGAATAATAAGCCTTAGTATGTAATAAGCCAGAGATTTTAAGGGGTTAAAGATTCAAAATATACCATTCACTACCCAGTCCATACAGCCCATATATAGAAAATAAACTGTAGAGCAGTCTGTTTTGGGGAACAAATGTAGGATATGGGCAACGGCTGCTTTTGTAGTCATCCTTACTAATGTTCATTTATTTAACCAACTTAGATTTTATTTTTGTTTTGCTCAACATAGGCTGGAAATAAAATAAAGTTTAATAAAAACCATATTGCAACATTTGGCAGACACTCTCATCTTACACGGCTTCCAGTTTAATCATGTTACAGAGGTAACGTAGCATTAGTAGTCTTGCTTACTTACTGGTAGCATGATGTGCTTGCCTGGGCAGGGATTCAAACCTGCTACGCTGTACAAACTGCAAGCAAAAGACCACAGTGGTTATGTTTTTATTCTCAAACTATGTCTTAACAAGTAATTCATAAATAAATTCTTGTCTTTAGCTCACAAGTGGCAAGATGTAGTGGGTGACATCACTGCCATCTCCCAGCATATGTTTGATAGGTTTGATACTCTGCTTGGGACAGAGACAATAGTCCTTGAATAAGACTCCTCAGTAACATGGTCAGACCGAAGTCTTTCTTCATAATGGTGTCTTCCAACAAAAATGTACTCTTTTCCCTTTCAAACAATGTCTCATTGAATTGAAGTGAAAGGGTGACTCAAATCTTAGTGCATCATGTTGCCTTGAAATTTTGAGCTCTCTTTTTGAGTTTCTTTTTTACAGTGTTTGTATCTTGGTGAAAGCCTTATTCTTTTCTTTTTTTTGATCAATTATTTATTTATTTTCATTAGTGAAAGCCTTTTTCTGACAGTAGTGATGGATAGCTATGATCATTTCATAATTTGCTTCATTCATTAGCCTACATTAATGGACTAACTTTGTTTAGATATAGAAATGGCAAGTATTGAGCCAATTTGTTTTCTTAATTGAAGTTCATGTTTGGGGGGGTTCCCATGAATGGGTACACTTTATTTCGATGACCTACAGATTGTCTATAGATATTTACATTCTTGACAAAAACTGATTATCAACAACATTATATTATTAGGTTTAGGAGTAGGTTTAGGTTTTGGGTTAAAGTTAAGGTTAGAGTTAACAGAATTATTTACACTCAAATACAGTTGCATTTGATAGATACTTGAGTTGAATGCTGAATGTTAGTTAAAGACAGACTGAGTATCAACAAAGCATCTACAGCAGACTATCGAAATGACGTTACCCGTAATGTTTTTTCACTCTCAGGCCTGTAAGTCTGTAGTTACATCAATATTATCTTGAACTGCACTTGTACCGGTTGCACATTTAGCACGACGCAGGTACACTCACTGCTTTAGAGCACTGTATCATTTTGGTACAGATTGTCCCAGTCGTTGGCTCAAGTCAAAGCCCAGCGCAGCATATGATGACTTCAGTCTCAATCAAGAGACAGAAACAAGTATTGATGAGTTTCGTCCACCCAAGAGAACTTAATACAATATTTATAGAGGTGTGTTTTGGGGTTATCAGAGGGGGGCTTAGGTAGAGTCAGGGGGAAGGAGAGGTGGATGCTGCTAAGGGCAAAAACTGTAAATGTATAATGGCTTGAAATGTGTGGCCCGTCTCTCCCCCTTGAGCAACTACCCCCCCCCACCCCCCCCACCCCACCCCGCACCCAAGCAAAACTGCTGGTGTGTGAAATATGAAAGAGACATGTTGTCGTTCAATTTGTCCAATATACCTCACAGGTGGGCTGCAGGTATGCACCCCCTCAGCGGCTGAAAAATGAGCGGAGGAGAGTGGGGTGACTTTGATGAACCTCGCCACTCGCGGCCCTATCATTCTTTTCCGTCTGGCTTCCCTGACTGCCGCGCGGACAACATGCCGCAAATTTGTCTTATTGAAGTGAAGCTGCGCTCCGATTCCTGCCGACAACCGCAGCTAATGAACAGACAGTCCGGACTGCCCAGAGTTCACTCCCTCGCCCCCCGGCCCGCCACAGCTGGCGCGTTCTCCAGCTTACTACACAGAGCGTCTACCGCTGGACGCATTATTAGGCACCTGATTACATAGAATCTGTAGAGAAGGACAGAAAGAGAGATGTGTACAGTAACAATCAGCTACTGTAGGTTTTAATACATCTGATTATTTGAACGTGCTAAGGTTCTCATGATTAATCGATTAAGCTGGGTTTCTTTTTTAAAAAAAATAATTTAAATTGATTTTTGATGAATCAGCGACGATTAATTGGTCATTTGTATGTTGCTTATTCTCAAATATGTCTGAGAATATTAGAGTTAAGATACCCCAGGTGCATACAGAAGTGGAATGTCAAAAGAAAATAAGTGAAAAAGCAAGAGTTAATCTAGCTAGAGTTAAAAAAGTGATTACAAGATAATGAGAAAATGACCCTCATAACAACTGTGCAAGACCCAGCAGACCCCCATCAGATAAACAGATACTCTTAAATAAATAAATAAATGATTGAATGAATAAACAATTTTCACACTATTAGACTCTGCTCAGGGAAGTTTTAACTGTTTTTGAAATGATAACTCAGGCAGGCTTTAAGGCAGACTGATTACTTTGGGTTTCCTAGTGGCGGAATTCATGAAAGACTAAATCTAAATCCTTTTTAAAAACCTCTATTTCCTGATTAATTGCCAACACAGTTAGTAGGTTATACTGCTACTAATATAATTGATGGTGACAACCCAAAACACACGACCCTGGATGTGCAGACAGAAACATTTAGATTGTATACAAAACAATAATTGCTTTTATTTTGAAACAGTCAAAACAGAGACAAATCTCCTTTTACATATTTGCTGGAAAGAATCAATTCTGAAACACCAAGCATGCAAGACTCCATATGTGGACCCTCACTTCAGTTCTTCACTATCTTCACTACTACTACTACGTAACATTACAAAAATGACACATTATTAAATTTAAAGTATTTATGGAATAATTCATAGTAGTTGACTGTTTTTATAATACTTATTGATAATCATAATAATCCTGCAGTTTAACAGGTTAACAAGTCTTGAGTTGTTGTTTGCGGTACAATTTAAATGTTATTACATAATTATAGCATAGTTCTAACATAACAGTTTTATAGTAGTTATAGCAGTGTATTACATCAACATCCAATTATAGTCTGCTTTGAAGCATTTGTTTTTCTTGTTGTCAAGACTATACACATAATGAATAATCAAATGCAGACCCTCTTCTATTTATAAATACAAAGGTGTATCGGTTGAAGGTTTAGGTTCTGCACTTTTGACAGAATTTCTCTACTTTGCTCAATGAGCTACAAGTAAAAAAAATAAAAATATACTTTTGTTTTCACTTTTGTTCTAAAAAAACAATGATTCTTAAACCAGAACAAAATCACTTTCACCATAAACTGAAAAACCTGTTGGAGCTCAGGTGAGGGTCCAACTCAGCCTTAGTGAATCTGAAGTCTTGCAAGGTTGGGCTGGATTAGACTGGCTTTTTCAATCCTGCCTTTCTAAGCTCCAGCGAGCAGGCTGTGGGGCTGCGAGGATGTGATTAAGTTGGAACGATCTCCAGCAGGGACAAGCTTAAGCTCAATAAGAGTCTTCCTAATCCGCCTAAGCAGCGATTGACCCCGAGAAGCCTGCCGCTCTTTTGCCAGCTGAGGCGGTGAAAGGCCTCTCCTCGCTCCACAAGTAATCACTCATTATGGTTCATGTCAAACGAGTGCTTTGTCAGCATGGGGTTCTGTAAGGAACACGTCACAAGATTGGGTTTATTGTAAAGCAAGGTCACCACAGATGCAAGCATTTATCCCCAGCCAAAGAAAATAGAATGGGGAGTTATCTCATAGAGCGGATTAGCCACAGAGCTTGCGCACTGCTGTTAATGACTGAATATAAAGGAGAAAGATTCTCTTTAAACAGTAGAAGTCAAGAGCTATTTGTTTGTTTTGCTACACTATTCAAATGTAAAGCAAATGTAATTACACATTAATTATATAGTGAGTTTTGCAATGACTTGCTTTCACACTGAATTTATGTGCTATATCCAAACACTCAAATATCTGTTTCCTATTTTCCATTTGTTTTCATTTCAAGAAATAATAAGGAATGTTAGGTAACAATCCAGTATAGGGGATCTTAAACTGCTTATTAAGCCACAACAAGTTGGCAATGAACTGACTGCTTATTACTACATTATTAAGCCATGAGTCAGGTGAATTAAGCATTTTCCAGAGTCCTTTTATTTATGTATTACACATTATAACCTTTGGCATCTATTACTATGCCCTTATCAAGCCAATATCTATAAGCTGGTTGTTTATTATTATTTATTAAGATTACATTATTAAGCAGTAACCATAGCTTATCGCCTCTGGTTTAAAATGCTCTTCATTTTCTAGCTTGTGGGGGAAAAAAAGGCAAAAACAATGGCAGAAATAAAATAAAAGAGGTCTTGCATTCTCTTTACCCCAAGATCGAGAAAAGACCATGCATGACATTGACACTGTAGTGTATTACAACAAATACCAAAATAAAATTGTTTTGGAAAATGCTTAATTCATCCTAGTTACTACTTAATAACATGGTTATAAACAGTCTGTTACTAACCCACTACTGTTTTGTTACGGCTTAATATGGGCACTGCAAGGTTATAAATGTGGTCTGATGAGAAGGGGGAGCAATGTTTAGAGAATAACAGCTGTGTAAACAACGTATGCCTACAATTCAGCAAAGTATCTCAATAATGATAATTAAGATAATAGTTAAAAATAGGAAGGGTTATTAATAACTGTTATGTTAATAAGTTATATATGATATAACTCAAGAATACAGTAGTTTGGAATATGATTCCAGTTCCAAGTTAGTGCTTTCATCTGCACTTACAACAGACTTGTTTCCATAAATCAAGCAATTATTAAAGACTAATTTTAAAGAACTTTTGAAAACACTAACTTATCTCCCTTTTATGTTCTAAAAAACGCTTTCAATCGTCAAACAATACATCTGTCAGTCTTATAATATCACTACATGCTTGCACAGTTATTCATAGCCACCTACCTTTATTGTCCTCTTTATGAGCATTTATTTTTAGTTATTATTTTTTAGTATTTGTTGACCCATTTTGTGTAATAAAAAGTCATGTGACTGCTTATTGCAGTTCAGCCCGCTGCTAGTTGTCAGACAGACCACAACAAGGCATCAACCATGTGTGTTACTTAATTAGCCCGGCAATTTCCCACAGATCATATGTGCACAGCAGGCGGCCTGGAAGTGTTCAGAGTGCGTGACTTGACTGTTTAACTTCACACCCACGAGAGACAGCTTGGCAGACACAGACCTAACCACTACTGAGCACTGACCTGAGACCTGTAATAAGTGTCTGCAAAAATTAATCATTATTAATGAAGAAAAGAGCTATTAAAGAAGTCTGGATTACTTCAGTGGCATTTGGCTGTTTATTATATATCTAGGAAAAGATGCACAGAAGTTGTTAGCAGGGAAGAAAGCATTTCGAATCTGTTGCTCTTATGCAAAACAACATTTAGAGCTCAAATCGAGCCGCTGGCCAATAATCATGCATACAAACTGTATCTTTTAAAGGAGATTTTTAAAAGCACTGTGTAGTTTCTTTTATCATATTTCATCACTGTCAGCACAAAACCTCACATCGCTGGTAACTTTTAAGAAAAACATTCTTATCTTTCAAGTACGATTAATGTAAAAATATTTTCTTCCAAGCAATTTTTGAGGATTTCTATTACACCATTCATCATGGAACTTGCACGCAATGTAAAGGATGAAATACATTTTCAAACGGTTTCAAAACATGAAAAATGACAAAAATAGCAGTACAAGATTTTGGTCTGACAGCGATGATTTGTAAAAGTACTACAGAAAAAGAAATAAACAAGCCAAACATTACACCACAGAATCAGACACAGAGCTTTTTTACTGTAAGTAAATTTTGTAAGCCAAAAATTTTATGTGCAGCTGATCAGCCAAGACAGGTTTGGGGTTTCACACATGCTTCTATAGCTTTGCACTGAAGCTGAAGGTTGAACATTTCCAACGGTCTCAATGACACAATTACAACAATTCAACTTTTTTGTCCTACTGCACATTTTAGGATTTGTAGTTTTTACGTCATAAATCAAGAGCACAACATACTTACACATTCTTTTTTGTTAATGTCATGTCCTCTCCATCACTGAAATTTTAAAACATAATTAGTGAGTGTAGGTGGACAGTAACCCCTCGTCTTTCTGCCTTTGTTATGTATGAATTAAAACCATAATATTTCCATTATTCTATGACTGAATGCAATGAATATTAGGTGAACTTACATGCATGTAGAATTCCTTGGAGATTCCAATGTGCTGTCAGTAATGTGTAGTCAGAAACAGTTCATTATAGACTTTTGCATCAGCCAAGGTGCAACACACAACACAGCTTCAGCAAGTTGTTTACAGTAGACTGATGAGCAATCATGCGGCTTATATTCACATTCATAGCTTGGTGCATGCAAAGTAAGAGATGTGTGGAACTGTAACAAAATGATAAGGGTTATGAAAGTGGTGTCATGTTTAATGTTATGTCAGACTCTGCTAAGGGAAATGAGACGAGGCAAGCGGCCCATACATATATTTTTCAGGGGATACAAAATTCTTAGCAACTTTGGCTACAAGGTGAATGTAACTAACACGGGACAGAAGCTTGTATTCATCAAGTTAGCATAGCACAAATGGCACTGCTAAATCATCACACGGTCTTGTGAAACCCTTAGGAGTTATTGAATATTTGTTAAGTGAGAAACGAGACTTGTTTAAGTGGTTTCAGACACTATATGAGAAACTGCTAATCGAGGATTGCTAAAAAGAGTAGTAGCAACGATCTTAAGGCTTGAATTGTGTTTGTGCATCCATAGAAATGGTTTTATTGAATTTAGATGTAGTTATTCATTGTGGCATCAGTACACTATGATATGACCTCAAGAAAGCTGTAGGTGTGCTGCTTATTTTATTTCAGCAAAGCCGACTTTGTGGAGAGGTGTGACTTGTTTTCACTGAGTGTTCCCACTCCTAACCTTTCACTGCTCATTGCTCACAAGCAGCTCAACACAGAGTAAAGACATTTCAAACACAGAGAGCCCAAAGTTATTGTGATGACACAGTCACTGGGTGAAATGTTTTATTTGATTATAAATATTAAAAATATATCTGAGTTCATTTACATTGCTCCAGACGCTAGGAGGATGGCAGAAAAGAGGCAGCAAAGTAGGACAAAAACAGGATAAGGTGATTCCCAAGCCGGCTCCTGGCCTAATCTTCAGCTCCTCTTTATCTTTCACTGACTAGAACACGTGGTCTGGAGGAGAGAACCCACCCTTTGTAATTATTGCCCTCTGTATGACTAAACCTGTGGAAGCCTTTCCATTAATCCCAGAACCATCTATAAAACAAGCCAGTGCATTACGCAAATGAAAAAGAGAGCGAGAGAGAGAGGGAGGGAAAAAAAAACAAGTGAGGCAGGGGCAGGAGTACTGGATATTATTTAAGTGTTCTTGTAAGCCATCTAAGATATTAATGTTGCAAAGCTACTTATGAATATTTAAGAACATAAAAGGGAGCTAGACTTGCGTGGCCTAGCTGACCGCAACTCAGTGGGGACCACATCTCCTGGACATTTGTGATGGATCTTAAACACAATAAAACAATTGGAGTGTTTATGGCATTAAAGGAGAGGATGGGGAAAAATGTGAAGCTTGCTGGCCTCCTAAAAGCTCCTGGCTCTAAGCAAGGCCTCGCAGTGTAAATAAACCTCACTACTCACTGACCACAACACGTCCAGTTGAGTTATCGACTCCTGCAATTAAACGCCATGACGAAGACCACATTTCAAGAAAAGGAGCTGGTGATTATTACAATGTGAGGGAATATTTTGCTGATTTTATGTTTAACCCCTTAAAATCCCAGCCTTATTACATACTAAGACTTACTATTCAGAAACTACAGAGACTTCAGTACAAACTGGCTGAGCTATTCTTAGGTTATAGAAGTGTGTAATAAAACTTAGGGCCATTTAAGGGGTTAAAAACAGTAAAAAGTATAGTTTAATTACACAAAAAAAAATTCTACTAAAAATATTTTAACCTTGCAATTTGTACTATATTAGGGCATCTGTTTGACCTACAAACTAAAAATATGTCTACATTACAATTATTATTCCATTTTACATATTTATATAATTGTATGCTTATCCTGATTTTGACTTCTGCATAAACTTGTGGAGTCCAGATCTGCAAGCAAAATGGGGAGATACTGTACCAAATACTACATTTTTCACAATTTATTATGCTGATAATATGATTTGAAAAAACAAACAAACAAACAAAAAACATATTAAATTAAAAGAGGACACCAAATAGAAGCATTTTCACAAGTGGTCTCAGATTTTGGACCCCACTTTATTTTAGTAATACAATATGACTAATATGACTGAGGGAAATCAGTCCATCATGTTAGATGGTCAGCCTCGCTTGGTCAAAAGTCACATGCTGTAACTTGTCTGCTGACTTCAATCTGCTGTCCGATTAAATGAACCTTCTTCTCCCATGCAGGCCAAAAGCCCCTCAGTTTGACCACGCTGAATGCCTGTAGCCAGATACACTCTACTCTTTCACACACTGCACTAAAGCTCCATCCAACCTCTCTAGACTAACAGTTGCCTGCATGCTTTACCTTCCAAGAACACAGTAGAAAAAAATGCCCCTAAAAGGCTCTTCACAGCCATCTGAGGAAGTTCAGGTTACCTCCCAAACATGCAACTTGGCTTCCGCTATAATGTGATTCAGAACATTGGCTGGAAGAGTAATGGTATGCTTAAGACCCTGATCTGTAAGACATTTCAGCTGGGCAGGGCAATATCATACAGGCCTGCACTTTCAGACTGGCCTTTGAATTCAAATTTCAAAATAACTTTGGCATTACTTTACCTGGTAGAAAGGCGAATGAATTGAATTTGAGTTAGAGATAGCAGCAATCTAATGCACGGTATGAACAACATTGGTGGAAAATGCTGGATTTTACATGGGAGGAAAATACATATGTAAAGTAATTCTGTAACAAATCTGCTCTGAAATTGCTTATAATGCAAGACAACCTAAGACAAAATAAAGAAGGTCATGTGATAGCTACAGTAGCCCAACACTGACATAAGAACAATAGGCAGCCAGCTACTAAGAATGAAATTTGTTAAATATTCTCACTGAACACAACTGAACTGCATGTTCTAAAACTTATTTATGACATAAAGAATATAAAGAAGTTTAAGAAAGAGTAAGAAAGTAGTGTATAAGTCATGTTGTTGTAGAGCATTTGTTTGATCAGTCTCCACATGGTACTTTTAAATGAATTAACTTTTAAATGACTTAATTAAAGCTGCACTGTTTTTTTTTGCTGTTAAAAATTGAAAGACTTAAGTCAGGAGAAAAAAGAACATGGTAAAATCTGGTGTGAGTGAAAATATAAATCAGAGGCATCAGGACAGATTTTGCAGCAGATTTTCAGACCACATCATGCATAAAAAAATCAACATTCTACTGATGAAGATATGACAATAGATAGATAATTCACTCTCATTCTCAGAAGCACAAATGATGTTACACATTACTACCAGAGACGTCTCCAAATCCCCAAATCTAACAGTGTAGATTTAAGTAAAGTAGTTCAATAGACTAATTTCTGTAGGGACTCTAGTGGTCATCCTGCCAGGTGAATGAAAGTCAACTATTTTCAGTATTGATATTTTTAAATAGTATATTTAGTATAGTATATTTTTTATCATTTTAAATATTTTCCCCTGTAACTCTGGTTTCAGACTAACAGAGGCACTGTTAGCTCTCTGTGTGTCAAATGTTGTGACTGCATTTTAAGCTGCATACAACAAATTTGGAGACACAACAAATTTAAGATACAACAAATTTGGAGACTCTGAATATACTCTGAAATATCAACAGGGTTTAATATGATGTCGGCCCACCCTTTGCAGCTATAACAGCTTCAACTGTTCTGGGGAGGCTTTTTCACAAGGTTTAGGAGTGTGTTTATTTGAATTTTTGACCATTCTTCCAGAAGAGCATTTGTGAGGTCACTGACAAATCAGACACTGATGTTGGACGAGAAGGCCTGGCTCACAGTCTACACTCTAATTAATCCCAAAGGTGTTCTATCAGGTTGAGGTCAGGACTCTGTGCAGGCCAGTCAAGTTCTTCCACATCAAACTCGCTCATCCATGTCTTTATGGACCTTGCTTTGTGCACTGGTGCACAGTCATGTTGCAACAGGAAGCGTCCATCCCCAAACTGTTCCCACAAAGTTGGGAGCATGAAATTGTCCAAAATCTCTTGGATTGCTGAAGCATTAAGAGTTCCTTGCATGGGAACTAAGGGGCCGAGCTCAACTCCTGAAAAACAACCCCACACCATAATCCCACCTCCACCAAACTTAACACTTGGCACAATGCAATGCGTTCTCCTAGCAACCGCCAAACCCAGACTTGTCCATCGGATTGGCAGACAGAGAAATGTGATTTGTCACTTCAGAGAACACGTCTCCACTGTTCTAGAGTCCAGTGGCAGCGCTTTACACCACTGCATTCAACACTTTGCATTGCGCTTAGTGATGTAAGGCTGGGATGAAGCTGTTCGGCCATGATCAGATTGGTATCAGCCAATTTTCTAGGTACTGGTATTAGAAAAGACAATGTGGTTGTGCTATCCATAATTAAAGTCAAATATGAAAGATGACCATGGAACACCTGCAGTAAGTAAGTAAGCCCGACTGCATGCTGGTTTTAATCCATCACTTATTTAATAAAAGCATACACTGTATGTCTTAATGAGGTCACCACAGGATTCAGGAAGCAAGGCACTGGGTCAACAGCCTTAGCTCATCCCACACTTTAATAATGAAAACTCCACTATTTGATAATTAATCTCCAAAAGTACATGTTAATTTGAGTACCCATAGTCCTTAAGAGTCTAAATCTTGGATTTAGCAGATACAAGGGGTAATTAACCCTTTAGACAATAGCAAGGAGTGCCACGATGACCTGACTAATGGCCTGATGAATTTTTAAGCACAGTCGAGAGGGATAATGCAGCACTAATCCATTAGAGCTGGTTGGGAGTGTGTATGCCCCTGTGTATATGTGGTTTGGCAGTGAATGGAAAGCACACACAAGAGCTAGTGAAGAGCACCAGAGATACAGGAACCTGCTTGGAAGAAGTAAAGCCCTCACTCTCAAGTGGTGAAACTTCTGACCACAGCCACATTCAACAAGATAACACAAATTTACTAGACACAAAATTATTAGACTGAAAGTGTCTTCAGAGCAGGGCTGTACAATGCAACGATACTGATCAGAGTCACAGTGCATGCTGTATGCACCATCAAACATTTCCCAAGTGCCCAATCCATCTTCTCGGCGTTGTTGTGTTAGATGATAAACATGTTTGTTTTTACTGTTTATGGTAGTTATAGTCTGTCAGGTAACTCAACTAATCTAAATGTCTGTAAACATAACGCCTCACAAAGTACAAAATGCACAATGGTTGTTTAGTTTGGGACTAAGTAAAGCAAGCAGCAATTTGGGATTTTACTGATTCATCAGCCCATAATATATAATGTAGTCTTTGGATACAGAAGCTGAGGTGCCCTCTGATGTGCCTGCTGCCTTACCTATATTTATGCTTTTTTAGAATTAACTAATTACCTTAAAACTCACAAGTTAAATGAATGTGAGCCTTAACTTTAGGTAGCTATGTTTGCATGGTGTGAGTTCATAAGTGGGTTTTTCTCTTTTGATGATGCACAAAAAAAGCTTCTTGAGTGCTAATTCTTCAATTTTCTAATTTTCAATAAAATCTGAATTGTGGACAAAATAAATTCTGTACGTTTCACAACATGAACATTAAAATTAAAATCTTTCACATGTTTCTTCTCCCGCGACCCTGACGGATAAGCGGCTTAGAAAATGGTTGAATCGATGGATGTTTCTTCTGTTTATTCATAGTTACAATGACAAATCATCCTACTAATTGGGATGAATACTTTTTAGAAGTATTATTATAGACATCATATCTAAAGGCTAAAATATATGAATTTGTGCTATGCTTGCAACTTTCCTAGCGCTATTTTTATAGAGCGCTACTTGCCCAAAGTTGTATGTACAGTCCTGCACCAAAGGCCACAATCGCACTGAATGAAGTCATCAAAAGTATGAAAAACAGGTTTAACTGCAAATGTTTAATGGTGATTCTGTCACTCTGGTTTGGTGAGCATTAAAGCACTTCAAGAAATATGTGCACATCTTGTCTCCATCTGTCCTCTTCAGCTCTTTTAAATGAAATTTGAAAATGGAATAAACCATCTCACATTCATATCAGTGTACATTTACAACTGTAATTTAATTACTTAATAATTACTTAATATCTGGACTGTAAGCAGAGCTGAAACACCTTTGATTACTGAAGACCAGTCCTGACATCTCACTTATCTAACTAAATGTGTACAGGCCACAAAGCTTTTCAACTTCAATTTAGTTCAATTCAATTCAACTTTAATTCTCTCTACATGGCATTCTTAAGGCAGGTATAAAAGCTTAAATCATGAAAAACATAAAAGTACATACTGCCATGTATATGATCTAAAAGCACACTACCAGTTACTCCAAAGAGGTCCATTAGTTCAAATACTGACATGTAATTTTGTTCCCAAGTTCATGCAAGAAAAAGTTGAAGATTTATGGGCATTGTTTAGGAGGCAAGCTGCTTGTGGTATAAAACTGTTCCTCCTGCGAACTGTCATAAGACCAGATAGAAGCCACTGGAAAGCTCCAAACAAAACGTAAGATGAATCATCCACGATGTTTGCTTTTTTGAGAAAATCCCAACTATGTTAAACATTCACAATCTGCTGGAGGGGATTCTTTTACAGCTTGCTCATCATTCCAGAATCATCTACAGCTCTGTTCAACAATCTACACACATCTAACATCTTTTTAAAAAATTACAGGTTCCTAGTGTCAGATTTCTTTGAAAATTATGGAATTATGGAAAAGCATACTGATTTCATTTTTATACATTTGTCTGATGCCCTGCGATGGACTGGCGACCTGTCCAGGGTGTATCCTGCCTTCCGCCCGAAGACTGCTGGGATAGGCTCCAGCACCCCCCCGCGACCCTGATGGAGAAGCGGCTTAGAAAATGGATGGATGGATGGATGGATACATTTGTCTGATGCTGCATATGGTTGAAACTGAACTCTGAATGTTTGAATAGTAATTCCAAATAAGTGCAATGTCTTCTTTTTAGGTATGATCATGTATCAGAAACCTCAGAGCAGAGTAAATGCCAGAACATAACAGGAGTTTGAGAGTAAAGCTCTTGACTGAGGCACAGAGAGTGATGTGCAGCTATAGAAAGCAGCTACACTTGCTGACACCGATGCATTATCCAGCCTAAATGCATTACAACTACTTGTGAGAAATATGACGGTCCATAGCTATCAGCACAAGTCACACTCCTGGCTACAGTTTTATCTTCACCCTGTGTGTGTGTGTGTGTGTGTGTGTGTGTGTGTGTGTGTGTGTGTGATGGCCCGGCTGATGTTACACATCCGAAACACACTCGGAACAGGACTCAGTAAATGATGGCTGTGGGCAAACGGGGCAACTGTAAACTCTCTCTCTCTCTCTCTCTCTCTGGAGATGACCTAAAGCAGCGGGTGATGGATATGTGTTTTGGCTGGCCTGTGGGAGAAAGAGCACGCTTATTTACACAGAGCACCCCTGGGTGAGGAGTAGCACACACACACACACACACACACACACACACACACACACACACACACACACACACACACACACACACACACACACACTCTTTTCTCAAATATACAACAGCTGTGAAACAGAGGCATCTCACCAACAAAGACACTACAGATAACCTGCATAAAATACTCACTGATAGACACACAAACCCACAAACCATGAACTATTATAGTTAGGCCTTCAGTTTAAGTCACAAATAAAAAAAACAGTACAAATGATAATGCTACTTTTTGTTAGCACCCCTCAAGGATATAAACTGTTATTGATGAAACACAGACATTTTAAGCTTGTAAAAGACATTCTATGTTTTATTTGTGTAACCAATTAACAGAATCCAGATGTGTTCGTATGAGAATAAGAAAATGGGATTTATTCTCATAAGACGGAAGCGTAGTCAGAATTCAAGCATGGGTCAAAACCAAAAGGTGGAGCAGGATCTCAAAGGTGATTATAACATTAAGCGAACAAAACAAAAAGGGCAGGCAGAAGACGTAGTCAAAAGGAAGGCGAAAGGGTTCCAAAAACACAGCAAAAGTCCAAGGCAATGGTACAAAAGGGGCAAGCAAAAAAACGGAGAGTTAGAAAACAAGCACAGGTTAAATAACAGGCAAAATACAATCAGAATAACCATTTAGTATGTTCACAAGGAAGCAATACCTCGCACTGACTAATACTAAAGCCTGGGTATATAAACTATCTGAAGTAATCATTTGATACATAAACACAGGTGAGAGCTCTTAATAATCCGGTGATTGCGAGCGCTGATAGGACAGCATAACAGTGTCAGAAGTCAAGTGACCCTGTTGGGATTGAGGGCTATGTAGTCCGATTCGGACTCTGAGTCAAAAGGAAGTTGAGCAGTCACATGATCTCCCGGAGGAGTCTGGGTAATGCAGTCTGTTTCAATCTGAGAATTCATCCACGGCGTGACAATTTGAAGCTTGAAGCAGAAAATAATATTTAATTTATCTTGTACAGAGCCCAAACAGATGACTATGTGACAAGAAATGTCTATAAATGAAAAACTATAGCGTATTCATGGTGAACTGTGAGTAGTAGAGCTACGCTTCAGTTTGGTTCATAAATGTCAAATCATAGTCAAAAAATTGAAGAAAAAACACCTCTATGGTATGCTAACATCTGCTAGTGACCCTATGAGATTTCCTGTACTATGTTAGCGCTAATCTAACACTGGTGGACATGGCCGTTCTAGATTAAATGCGGACATTTGAACCTTGTAAAAGACCTTCCATGTTTTAATTAAAGCTTGTGACAGACAACATATATTTGACCTGGGACAGTTCTATGAAAAAGTATGAAAAGACAACCTGAGTTAAAACTTAACGATCATTTCAAGAAAAAAGTTATCCAACACCAAGTGGCTATGTTTGAAAAAGTAACTGCCCCCTTACTCAATAAACCAATTAATCAAATTTTGTTGGGATCAACAAAACTAAACACACCCAGGCTTCATTCCTGCCAGTCCTGTTGAATCTAAACATTACTTAAATGCAATCTTTCCTGCAGTGTAAAGAAGGCTAAAAGGTATCAATAGTCCATGATCTGAAACTCAAAACACAGCTGGGTTTTGGAGTGGCCTAGTCAAAGTCCCAACTTGAACTTCATTGAGATGCTGTGGCAGGATCTTAAATGGGTAGTTCATGCTTGGAGGCCCTCCAATGAGGCTGTATTAAAGTAATTCTGCTAAGTCGAGTGGACACAAAATTCCATCATGGCCATTTGAAAGATTGATGCCAAGTTGGTTTGCTTGCAGATGGCACAACCTGTTAGTGGGGAGGGGGTGTTACAAAACTCCTTCCTTTTAATAAATTAAATTATGATTAAGAATCATTTGTGTTTCCTCATGTTATCTTTACAGTTACTGTCTCAGGATCTGAAACCACTTAGTCTCACAAATATGCAAAAACAGAGTTAACTATGCTTTTTCACAGCACTACACACTCACCGGCCACTTTATTAGGTACCTAATAAAGTAAAAGGTTGGACCCCCTTTTGCCTTCAGAACTGCCTTAATTCTTCATGGCATACTTTCAGCAAGGTGTTGGAAACATTCCTCAGAGATTTTGGTTGGTTATCTGAGTTACTGTTGCCTTTCTATTATCTCGTACCAGTCTGCCCATTCTCCTCTGACCTCTCACATCAACAAGGCATTTTCGTCCACACAACTGCCACTCACTGGATATTTTCTCTTTTTCGGACCATTCTCTGTAAACCCTAGAGATGGTTGTGCATGAAAATCCCAGTAGATCAGCAGTTTCTGAAATACTCAGACCAGCCCATCTGGCACCAACAACCATGCCACATTCACAGTCACTTAAATCACCTTTCTCCCCCATTCTGATGCTCAGTTTGTGCTTCAGCAAGTTGTCTTGACCACCTCTACATGCCTAAATGCATTGGGTTGCGGCCATGTGATTGGCTGATTAGCTATTTGTGTTAACAAGCAATTGAACAGGTTTACCTAATAAAGTGGCCGAAGAGTGTACGTAACCATTTTACAGTGACTCTTTCAGTAAAGAGCCCAAGCAATGAGCTGCTGCTGTTTTACCTTCCTAACAACTGGCTGAAACCTAGTTAGACAACCCCTCATATTTACAGTCGGTGACGTATCTAGACTTTCAGAATGTCTAGTGTGACTTTTTGTTTAATCAAATTGGTTCATTGTACACCAAAACCTGATTCCACAGTCACGTCCTAATTATTTTAGAGATTAAACTGACACATTAGGCCTTCAGTCCAGCTAATGAAGTCCTAACCAGATACCACAGAGCAAAAATCCTTAATGGACAATTGTCCATTACATGTTTTAGGCCTTTTGCTTCCCATTTTAGATTGTAGGTCTTTTGTTTCCAATCAAAACATAGAAAATAAGGGTATTACAATAATAGTTTTAATAAGTAGTTTTAATAAAACAACTACGATGATTATATTAAATAAAAATCTAACTAAAAATGACAGATATTTATTTTGTTAACATCAATCAATCATTGAATCTGCGAGGCCCTGAGGTTTCCCCACTGCATTTCTTAATAAGGGTCTAATAAAGAACCATAAGGTTCTTCAGATGTCCAGAACAAAGTCCTCCATTAGACCCTTAACATATAACATGCGGTGGTGGGCTCATAGTCAAGTATTAAACACTACGGCAGAGAAATAAAAATGTGTTAAGTGGGTTGGGGGGTCTTTAAAGAAGAAGAAATATTCTGAATTAGTCAGGACTGTTAAATAATTTTGTTTATTTTTTATTTTATTTTTATTAAATGGTTAAATGGACAAGCCACGCCTGGTGACCATTTCATATTTTTCTGTCTATTTAGTAGGTCAAGTGTGAACTTAGGTCTTCTGAGAATGCAATTCAAGATTTAAGATTTGTACTATATAATTTTTTTTTACACAGTGACAAATGAACAGTCATTGGCTGTATGGAATGTAGTCCATAAATATGAACCTTCCAGGGGACAAACATTTGCCCAGTAATTTCTGGCTCCAAGATCTGACTATCTACATATAGATCCTGAAAGCAAGCGTTGTTCGTGAATTTGTATCTTATTTATGCCATTTATGCTACATAATTCATTGAGAAGTGAATAATATGTTTAGTTGCATTACAGCACAGAAATCTATGATCATATTCATAAGCACTAGATTCCGCAGTAAAATGAGTGAAATCAATTCCTCTGCATATTGGATAATCTATACTCTCCTCCTGCACGTCCACGTGGGGTCAGTTTTTATTGACAGTTTACCTGAGCAGCTTCCTGTAAATGCCTCTAATATCATGTACATTGCCTGTATGCACACCATGCATATAATGATCATACAGTAAACTTCATTTCAGAAACATAAACAGCATCTTCCTTTTACAGGAATATTTACATATTAGTTAGATACTTGCATATTGTCATATTGTCTCCTTAAATTAGTCTGCAGTCTGACCTTTTCTGTTTGTTTTTATGATAAAAACACTAAAACATGCCAGTTTTTTCTTTCTGTAAAACAAGATTATGCACACAACAATAGCAAATTAAAGTCATAATAAATATATTTCCTCTTCTACTTACAAACACAAATGTGTTGTAGATGGAAAGTGTAGAATCCACACTTGCACCATTATAACAACAACTATAATAATAATACAAAATGCATGATGAACACTGCAAGTTGTATATGTCACTGGGATCCTAGCAGGTTAAAGGACAGTTAAAGTCATTTGGGAGAGTGCTGTTTATTTTACTGTCTGGTTGATCACCCGTGTGGCGTTTTGTTTCCAAGCACAACTCTGTAGCGATTCATTTAACCTTTCAGTCACTGACTGGATCTGAAGCTGTTGACTTTCAAGTCTATACAAATGACACCATGTGATGGCCAACGAGTCAATTACCGCATGTGGCAGTTCTTCAGGGGCCTGTCACTGGTGCAGTCATGCTTATGAGCTTCTAACCTGACTGCCTCACATATTCCACACCACCACTGTTCCCATCTGGGACAAGTTTAGTACAGCATAGATTTTTACTATAGCTTTAACTTTTTACAGTTACACTAACTGGTGTACCTTTATAGCTCATTCACTGGTCTTCATTTTTCTATCTGTAAGGTCAATATTAATTCTTAATTCTAATTCTTGTATCAAAACCCCATGAACTCCAAAGGCCCATGTCATGTATTATATATTCATTTTATTAGTGGTAACTAAATAAAAAGCCTGGGGTTCAAATGTTTTGTTTATTCACTGTTTTACTTGTGATGCTTTTAAAATGCGTTGTGCTGAGTTGAAGCTGGTGTAATTAGCAGCAGCACAGGCAAAGTAATCAAACTGCTACTCCTTTAAGATCTTTTTGGGACCCATTACCTCACTATTAACACAATAACATACTTCAACCATTAGCCTACATTAGAGCACCATCTTAGTTCAGTCATAGACCTGTACTGAGGGCTCATAATCATTTTTTTTTTGTACTGGGACCGATCTTGTTCTGTCAACACTACAGGACATAGGTTTATTGTCTGGACTAAGTAATGCTCTCTCTTCCGGCATGCACTCATCCTTGGTCTTCACCAGTTCTCTACAAGCCTGCGAATGATTACTGAAGAAATCAGTGTTCTGTTTTTACTGGTTACCACCCAAAGCACTTTTCAAAGGAGTCCTGTGTGGCTGTGAGTTGCTCAAGTGCCCATCCTAGGACTGCTATCGATTCATTGCAATTAAAAACAAATCGAAACGTGATTTATTTGGTCAGGAATCATTTCAATATCAAAAAAAAGAAAAAAAAAAAGCCAGGGCCAGCAGAGACCCCATCAATAAACCACCCACCCCTTTTTCCTTCATCCATCCCTTTTTCCCTCCCTCCCTCTTGTTCTATCCATTCCCAACAGAGGCAATCATTCTACAAGATGTCAATACAACCAGTCAAGCACAAAAAAAGACCAGGCGATTGAGATATTTTGATTTTTTTTTTCACTCCCTCTCCTAAACCCACCCCAACAACCTCTTCTTTTTCTCTTTTTTTCGTACTTAATTAAGTCACCAAGAGGCTGTCAAGGATAATTTTCAAAGCACAGGACCCGCTCGCGCTTGACATTTGATAATATTGCACTCCATGCTGATTGAAATTGATTTTGGAGGCTCACTATAGCCGGGGCCTTTTGACAACTCCCAGCCTATAAACTCAAGGACAAGGGCCCCCGGTCGGCACGGCAACTCATATCCCTGCGAGTGATGGGAGGCTGGGAAGCTGGGCCAGGGAGGGGCAGCCAGGGGCCTGCGTGTGCCGTCCCGATCAGGGGTCATGGATCTGGCAGCCCACAGAGTCTAATAAATCAGCAGCCCAAATAGCATCTCTCTCTCTCTCTCTCTCTCTCTCTCTCTCTCTCTCTCTCTCTCTCTGGCAGAGTCAGCCTGTCAGGCAGCTCTGGGAAAACACTAAGTCTGTACACTCACTAATGCTGTTAATGATTCATGCCATTATTACAGCAAGTCTATGAAGAAAGGCCAGTAATTAAAGCTGCTCGCTCATCAGAGCTCAGAACTACTAAAGCTGAACCAGTTGCCAAAGTCAAAGCTCACAGCAGATCTGCAGTAACTTTTCAAAATATCACTGTAATAGGACAACGTTGTATATCCAATATGGTAACTTTTAAGAATATTTTTAGCTTTTCAGGCTAATCTCTTTCTGCTACTGCAGTACTGAACCATTTCCTACAGACATTCAATTTGGGTCATTTTCCTGCCTACACTCTCAGAAATAAAAGTATGAAACTGTCACTGGTGCAGTGCCCCTCTTGTCACTGGGGTGGGACCCTCAGGGGTACATCTCAGAACCTTTAGTCAGGGAACATAACTACCATAGTCCGTTACAATTATATTTTCTAAATTGTATTGACTCCACACACCCTGTCTCATCTCCAGGCGTCCTATTTTATTGTTCTGTCTTAAAACATTAGGTTATGAAAAGGCACAAATACATATTTTCACCTGGGAAAAACTTACTTAAGTTACACAACTGGATCTTAAAACTACTGTAGTACTTAGGTAAAAAAGCAGGCTACAGGCTATGACGTTGTAGCTGCTGATGTTGCTATAGACTTGTTTCAATTGAACAGGACGACCTGAGGTAAGTTTCTCATCTGAGATTACTTCATTTTACAGTTTCTCAGGCCTCATCATATCCACTCTAAGTGTTTGGTGGCAGATTTGTGTCTTGTTTCCCCTATTAAGCTCTCCCCAGTGACGGCTCCTAGTACATATTTTTTGCACTGCTATTTGGGCCATCCGTGTTTGTCCAATTATAAACGCTGGCATTCTCCTGATCTTTTAGGGTTCTAACCCGCTTTTACTAATCGCATTTTATGGCCTCAGGCTACTGAACACTCTAACGTTCGGTGACAAAATTGCTTAATTATTTGTCTTCCTTTCTAGTATTCACAAGTGACTTCCCCCAACTCCCAGCCTTATTGCTTGTTAGCATGGCCTACATTAGAGATACAAGATGTACAAAGCGAACTCTTCCGAGATGCCTGTGATGTCGGACAGTCCAGCACACAAATCTCCAAACATGGTTCTTCAAGAGTGCTAGTTTAGACATAAAGCAATAAAAACTATAAGAGATCGAATGTTACAGTGATTTTAACCAGGAGTGGTTGTGATAACATGGTTAGACAAAACTTGGTATAACAATTTTGTAAAATGGTGAAAAAAACAACATAAACTTGGCATATTGATACAGTATTGAAATGATGTGTGCAGCATTTCACAGGAACTTCAAAGAAACTCAGATTTTAGAACTGGATATATCTGTTTTATAACACACCTATTGTCCTTTCCATAGAAACATCAACAAAAGACCAGATATTTTGAAGAACTCCATGCTGATTGACACCTTATATGACCTGGGTCTACCGATAGGCCCAAAGTTTCATTACACACTTCTGTAACCCAAGAATAGCAACAATTTTGCACTGAAGTCCCTGTAGTTACTGAATAATAAGACTTTATATGTAACAATCCTGTGGTTTTAAGGGCTTAGTTATTTGTTATAACTGAGAAAAACTATCTGACTAATTAGATCTTATTACAATCCAAATCATGTCATAGGATACTGATAAAGTTCTAGTGTATTTCACAGCTAAGCACACATTCATCCTAAAGTGATGGTCTAAATATACTGTCCACTCTAGTAAGGACACAAACAGTTTTAACATCTTAGACTGAATTCTGTTAAGGCTAAACACATATTCAATAAATCAGAGGTAACTGAGGTCAGTATGCTAAACTTTGCTGGACAGTCTTGCAGGCTCCACTATGATTAACTAAACCAAGAGGAGGAACACCTTCAGCACTTGACATTTCCGGCTATTGTCCTCACCCATCAGACTGACACCATATTTATCAGCTGCCCATTACGTCAACAGCAAACACATAAAAGTGAATTATAGCAAATAAATGGGTAATGAAAGAGCAGTTTGCTCTCAAGTTTAATAAAGCTGAGAAAATAGCAGTTTAATAGCTTACTGCTTTACTTACTTACGACTTGACTGCTTCACTTGGCCTAAATGTGTAACATACCTGTGCATGATTCAACCTTAGGGTAAACTGTAATATGTTATGCCAGAAGGGACATTTTCATCCAAACCACTCTGTCAAAAACACATTAAAGGTCATCTGCACATTTTAGGACCGTTTATGTGCTTTGTGGATGAATCTGAAAAACTCACAATCTGAACAAAATAAACAAATCACAGCTCTGATCAACCAGGTTTGGGGAGGACAGAGAGAATGACAGGAGGACGGAGTGAGAGATGAGAGAGAAAAAGTGTGAGATAGATAGATAGATAGATAGATAGATAGATAGATAGATAGATAGATAGATAGATAGATAGATAGATAGATAGATAGATAGATAGATAGAATAAAAGAGTAAGAAAAATGAATGACAAAAGGAATATTTTATATATACATGAGAGAGAGAGTGAGAGAGAGTGAAAGAAAGAGAAAGAAAGGGAGGAAGAAATAGCAAAAGGGAGAAAAAAGGAAGAAAGAAAGTGTGAATGAAAAATAGATGGATAGATAGATAGATAGATAGATAGATAGATAGATAGATAGATAGATAGATAGATAGATAGATAGATAGACAGATAGATAGATAGATAGATAGGAAAAGAGAGAAATAGAGAGAGAGAAGAAAAGAGGGAGATAAAGAAGAGAGAGGAGAGAGAAATAGACAGAGAGAAATAGAGAGAGAGAAGAGAGAGAGAGAGAGAGAGAGAGAGAGAGAGAGAGAGAGAGAGAGAGAGAGAGAGAGAGAGCTGTCCAGCACTATTAACCTCTGGCCCTCGTGTCCTTCCAGACATCACCACTGTAGTAATTAGGGACTCAATCCCTATCGCATGTATCACTTACGCTGCCATGTCAGTCAATAGAGCTGTGACAGATTCATTAAGCTGCTGCCCTGCAGCTCCCCCAGCCAAACGGCTCCATAAACTACTCTTAACAGCAGCGCACAAATTGGAGAGGAATGGGTTGGGGTGGGCTTTGGGGTGGTAGACAGTGGGCAAGAAAAAAAAGGTTCGAGTGACAATTAGCATTGATCAGTGGTGAGGAAAGGGTGTGATCCCTTGTCATTGAGTGTGTGTTTTCCAGTGACTGATCAATGCTAATTGTCACTCTAGGTTTTTTTCCTCATGCCTACAGGGCTGGCAGGCCAGTGGGACCGCCTTCTAGGCTACAGTTAGTGAATGGCCTGACAAGCACACACACATAAGTTTATTTTTATACCTAATAAGAACACATGATCATTCACATGCCTCTCCCGCAATACCTTCTGGAAAATGTTTGACTGGGAAGAAATGATTCTACAGCAAGGTAACGATCCCCAGCACACTGAGTGAGAAGATCAAAACATACTGATAAAACAAAGAAGCTGCTGGTGTTTTCAGAGCAATAGACCTCAGAATCACTGAATGTGTAGAAATTGTTTAAAATGACTTCCAATAAAAAACATGAATATCTCATTACATTAACTTCCATTCAAAGTTAAGAAGGCCTTTTTCCACATTCTTTAAAGTTACTATTTTGGAGATACATGGATGTGCTCCAGCAGTGATCATCCAGAAAATAACAGTCCTATGCTCTCTTTAAAAACATGGTTCTTCAAGGGTTCTTTAGTAAAGACAATGGTTCTGTATACCATGAACCATGAACACTCAAAGAACCCATTTGTAATTACATGGCTCTTTACGTGGTTCTTTAGATTCATTGAGAGGGTGTTTTATATGGCTCTAAACAAAACCTTTTAAAAAAGGCTTCTATATAGCACCAAAACAGGTTCTTCTAACATAAATTTGATGATGTTTATGAATAAAATACATAATAACAACAGAACCCTTTTGGTGCTATATAGAACCATTTTCAAAAAGGTTCTATATAGAACCACATACAACACATTCTCTATTAATCTGAAGAACCATGTCACCATGCAAAGAACCATTTAAACATGTACATGGTTCCTTGTCTTTACACAAGAGTGTATACATATACCATAAGTATCTCTATGCAATGTGTTCATGTCACTGCTGTCAGAACAAAATCTCCAAAATGATAACTTTACAGAAGAAGGAAAAAAATATACTTTATTTTTAATGTATGTCAATGGAACCAGACTTTTTTTCCAGTTAATTTTAGGCTGTTTATTTTGTTGCATTAATCATGAAATTTACACACAATGTAAAGAGTACCAGGCATTTTCAAATTATGTAAAAAACAAAAAATCTATAAAACTCGAGATACAAGGTTTTGTTCCGACAGTAGTGATATGTATTTATATAGAAATACCTATATGAACTAAGACTTTTCTAAGCCTAAACTCAGCCTTAGTGATTAAAAAGAAAGTTTTTTTTCTTTCAGTTTTTAAAAAAACACACACACAGGGTTACCACTGCAGCGACGTTGAATGTTGGACTCATTAATTCCTTGGCTTTTGTTTACATCCCCCTTCTCTCTTTATCACACACACTTACACACACAGCAGCGGTGTATTAATTTTACCAAACACTGACAAACATCCTGCTTTAATTATAGATGAGTTTTTCTTGATGCTGCCGCACTGATTACGCCTTCTTAATTAGTCAATTCTTTACCTCATACACAATGTGCAATTAAACACAACAAGTTATTACCTCTGTCAGCCAGACCATTAGCAGCGTGTGTGTGTGTGTGTGTGTGTGTGTGTGTGTGTGTGTTTGTGTGTGTGTGTGTGCCAGCAGGCACACATTTAATTCCAAACACAGCACATCAAGCAACTCCATTCTGCTTTAAACACAAATTCTAAGAGCTAAACTGAGTATATTGTATTATGTAAATATTACAACTCCCTCATGACAAACTGTAAAAAAAACAAACCAAAATAAAAGTAGTCTGCCATTATACTGTAAATAGGACCAACAATTCATTTGATGGCGAATAAAAGCAGGCATTAATTGCAGCTGCTCACAGAGCAGCACGTAAACAGCTCCAAAATTAAAATTGAGATCCAAATGGGCTCGAATAGCTGCTTGGCTCGGGCAGGTACGACACTGGCGCGCCGTTTTGGAAACAGCGAGGCGCAGATTGTCCAGGAGGCCCCTGTCGATTGCTATTATAATTATTCACCACCTTTTAGTTGATTAACTTCTAATTGCTCCTCGGTTTTGTAACACTCCCACTCTGGTCATTATAGTTATTGCCTGCCATAATTACCGGTAATGTTCTTTTCAAGAAACACTCGTGATAATTGCCTGTAGAGCAGTTGTGTTTGGAGGGTGTCGCTGTGCCTGGAATTTAAGCCACTACTAAAGTACAAAACACTGCATTCACCGTGAGTATGAGCAAGTACGGGAGAGCGGGGAACAACTTAATGTGGGGTGAAATGTAACATTATAATTGTTTTATGTAGATAAATGCATCTAAGTTCAACATGGTTTTGGTCATTTTCTCGTATTCTGATAACAACATTATCTGTCAACTTAGCAACTGCACTGAAATTTCTCTAGATCACTAATCATATTCCTACCATATTTATTTTGATGTATATACTTTTTATGTATTTGGGATGAAAAGCTAATTCGGTTCAAACAACACTGGCCAGTATTGAATTAATTAATCAATCACATCTTTTCAAACTAATGCAACTTCACAACAGCTCAACACGCTTAAAGGAGAATGTTCACTACCAGTTTTTTTTAGGTCAGCTAACAGGCGTCTCCACTGGCGAACATCACATTAGGTCATTGAATTGGTCTTAAAATGAACTAACAAGGTTTAAAAAAAGGCCATTTTGATTTCAGGTTGATTTTAAGATGTTTTAGGGATCCTCATCATCATCTGATTCCTTCACTTCTTGTAAAATTTAAATGGCATATTAACTTCAAAAGCTGCTTATGCCTCAGAGACAGCAGATGAAAGCAGAGAAAGTCTTTCAAAAGCACAGATTCTAAACTTTCAGTTGATTTCAACTGATGTCTGTGTTTTTGAGTAGAAGAGTGAGATATTTCAAAACAATCCTTTACATTTTATGTCTGTGGATAAAAAAACATAACATGTTCAACATGTTCAATGTTTTGCATATCGTTACTGTCCAAAGAAAATCATATATCTCACAAAAAGGCAAAAACATTCTTCATTTTTAATATACATTCATGTAAAGTAGCTTCATTCCAAGTGACTTTGCAGCATTTCTATTGGTCCATTCATCCTAAAAATGTCATGCAATGTAAAGAGCAGCTGCTGCGTTCAAATGATGCAGAACAATAATTATAACACATTTGTTTTAGACAGCGATGACACTACAGGTACTATTCAAACTACCTTTAAATAAAACAGCAAAATGAAAGTAAAAACTTTTGACAAGTTTATCTGGTGGAGCAGCACTGTTATGTTTGGAAACACTACAATCTAATGGGCACTTCATCACATAACATCATTAGTAAAGCTGTTGAGTGCCACTAGACCCCACTCTATTAGATCACAGCAGATCAAATATATGTCAGATCACTAAACATGCATTGTCTATCCTGGGAAACGTCTTCTTTATGTGTTAAAAGCCTTGCGTGAACTTAAAACCAGCTTAAATAAGATTTTTTCCAACTAAACTTGCTTTGGAGAACGCTAAGAGGGCCCATTTGAAAGTTCATAATCACTTTCGCTCTATGTCTATCCCTGGATAATGTTACTTGCACGAAGCTTGACCAAAGCCCCCTCCAAAGAGTCACTTTCCAGACCATTAGAGATATTGCCAGGGCTGGGAACTCTGCATGTTAAATCACTTAATCAAAGGCAATGGGTCGAAAATCTTGTTTTGCATTCTTTTATTTGTTCTGTTCCTGCAGATAAAGGCGGAGCAAAGGAAAAAAAAAAAGAAGCACATTACCACTTTGCCCCAATAGCACATGCATTATCTTCTAAGCAGCTGCAAAAAGCCTATCATCGGGGTTGATCCCTCTGGGTATGGGGCGACTGTTTTCACCGATCATCCATTCAAACACCCCACTCGTCCTGTGCCGCTCCCTGCTGTCCCTGCACGGCCCCCATCGCCCGCTCTGTCACTTCACCTTGGCGTAAATGAATAGACCCTTTTAAGCTCAAACACCTGTGTTGTAATTCTAAAGTGTCAAGCAGGTGCATAATACTGCTACCAGCTTGCCTTAATAAAGACGTTGCAGAGGTAGAGTTTCTAACAGAGTGAACAGAGAGAGAGAGAGAGAGAGAGAGAGAGAGAGAGAATGCCCAGGAGCCAGGACATTCACCATTACTGCATCATGGCTGCAGAGCTGTCTGAAACACTCTCTCCATATTAAAGTGTGCAGCCCCACCGTCACAGTGCAGTAAACTCAGTACATACTCACCACAAGCGCACATCTGATCTACACCAGAGAGACAATACGAGAAAGAGAGTGAGAGAAAGGGAGAGAGAGAGAATTTCAATAAATGTTTGCTGTCTTAAGTGTCTTATTGTTTTAAGTACTGCTACATTTTGTCATTTACAGTAATTTCAGTGCTGTGCAGTAGCCAGAAACCTCCCTTTATTTACCACCTTTCCAGTGAGAATAGCCATTAAGTACAAGTTATTCATTTTTTCAGAACTGAAACATCCACAGGTGTTTCTGTCCATCCTTCCACTGTGAGAAGACAACTCAACACTGAAAGGATGAGTAACAGTCAAGAAGCCTTTACTAAGAAAAGAAATAGACAATGAATAGAAGAAAAATTGCAAAACAAAGAAGCTTCTGGTATTCTCAGAACAAAAGACTGACCACTGCAGTGTCCACATCTCAACATCACTGAATGTGCTGGGGATTGTGTTACTTGGATCGTGAGAGGCAGAAAAGACAAGCAACTTCTAAGACTGAACTAAAAATGAAAGTCTCATTAAAAGAATGGAAGCTGTAATGAAGGCAGAGTGACACACTGAATACTGAAAAAATGCAGTATTATATCTGGTCGTTGAAGCTTTTGTGTCATTTTCTGTAACTTGCTTCTTTCCTGACACTGAATAACTTGTACTTAATGGCTGTTTTGCCTGGAGATTAACTAAATGAAGGGTGGTCTCTTCAAAGGGTTAAATAAACTAAGGATGTTATGAAACTCCACAGATTGATCTTATATTTATAGTCTTATGCAAAAGTTCAGGCACCACAAATGGATTTTCTAAGTGAAAAAAAGTTAACATATCCTCTACAGTAAACACTTTTAATGCAATACTGTTGTTTATTTGCTCAATTTAAGAAACTGGGGAAAAATAAAACTCAAAATAACCTGTGCAAAAGTTATGGCACATTTTATGTATGTAATGTTTATATAAATATATATATATAATTTTTTAAACTAAATAAATAGACACTGCGTTAAAATTTGCAGAATGTTATATTTTAGTGTGTTCTTTGTGGAAGATGTGTCAACTTTGCACTTACAAACATGTAATTTGAACAAGGTGGTACACATTTTTACATATAATTATAATTTATAGACCTGATAACAAAACATTTAACATCTAGAGCTACAATGTCAACAAACTATGATCAGAAAAGAAGAAAGAACTGTGCGTGCAGATGAAGTCCACCAGCACGACCAGCTTCAATGCAGCATGCTTCACGAAGGTCCTTTAGGCTGCCTGGGGAAAGCTTGTCCAAGCACTCACTAGGAAAGGAAAACTCTTTTAATTATGAAAAGTGAAAGAGTAGTGCATCTTTGCAGAGAATTTAGACACTAATGCATTCAGAGAACGCTGGATAATCTTTGACCTCTTTAAGACTTCTGGTGTAATTTCATGATTGGAAAGACTGAGAGAAAGGAGCTTTGCTCGTTTTTGACCTATAAGAGAGAAGATGCTTTCTTTCTAACAGAACGTCAAGTTCTATTATCTTCTTAAACTTCTGCTGCATTTCTCTCTATCATCCTGCTCCCCCATCGCAAACCCCAGCCGTCCATCCACTGAATGCTTCAAATCTTCCACGAGAAGTGCTCAAAGTCCCTCGGATTTGAAAGAATTCAGCAGCAAACACAAGAACAAGAACGGTGAAAGCCGTTCACCCTCATTTTTTAATAGAAAAAAGCCCAAACACCCCAAAAGTAAAAAAGCCGCTGAGCCAAATCTTCAAAAGCCTCTCGTTCAATACCACAGCATAGATGTTTAAAAAGGAAAGTGAAATCAAATAAAACTTTAATCTTCTTACAGACAGCGCTAGAAACGGAGCACCCTCCTAAATCTTCATCAGAGAATGTCCGTGTCATTCTGTGTAATTCATAAACGACAGCTCTAATGCCGTTATCCATCTCGCGCAAACAACTTGTTTATTTGTTTTTGCTCAACTTAAATTCAGTGGAGTTTAGGGGCGAGCATAAGCCGAGCCTTTCGGAGTGTGCTCACTTTGGCTTTTAAAGTTTAAGAGGGGATGTCATGACGGCAGACAGATAAAAAAAAATTAATTTGATATATATTTTGGTAAGACGATTACCCACTGGGAGTAAAGTCGTAGGCATCTGCCAAGCTGTTTGGCTCATTAGGGGAAGTTAGTGCACTTCTCTAATTGAGGGCTAAGTTCACAACATGGCCTCCTTTGTTACTGTCACTCCTGGGTTTTGTGTGGATGGTCCCTCAGAAACGCTTTTCTCTTCTTTTTACTGTAACTGATACCTGATCAATCACATGGAATCAGAGATATTAGTAATTTGCATATTTTATCACTCAAAGAATCAAGCTGACATCCTGGCTGTCTAAAAGCAGCATTAATCTCGACTGTGCGTAAACTGTTTTGGAGGAAGTGCAGCACGCAGTGATGTATTGTTTATCCCACAGATTATTTTTTTAAGTATCTGACAGCAAATGAAAACATTATTTGTGACACTAATACTAAAATTAATTAAAAAACAAAACTCATACTAATTTTCAGGGAACTTCTTTTTGTGCCCCAATTCCCATTTCAATATCTAAACTCAGGAAATCAGCCAATATTGAGTTTTGATGTAATACCTGTGCTGCTGTTTCATGCTTTGTCTTGCTTCCAACACATGATTATTAATATTTTATTTGGTAACACTTTATTTGGATAGTCCACTTTGGATGCTTTGGAGATAATTTATTTTCAAGCTACATATCACAACTAAATATCTACTTATAACTACTAAATTGACCATCATTTTCTTTAACTTTAAACCTGGCTCTAACCCTTACCTTAATCCCAACCTAAAACCTAAACCCAACCCTCAGTCTTATACTAGCCCTATACCTGGACAAAATCCTAAACCCACCACTGTTTAGAATCAACTGAGTTTTAACAGATAATTTGTTGACAATTCGAACATCTGTAGATGATCGACACTGTTAGAAATAAAGACTCTGTGCAGGTACAGGTACATTTTTCATTCATCAAGGTACAAAAAAATGTAAATGTTCCACCAAAGGTACAACAGTGGTTTTAAGGTCCAGTTGTGCACCTTAGGTACATTTTTCAAGGTGAAAAGTATGTAATTGTACCTTTTCATAGCCTAATGTTTTAAAACAGAAGAATAAAATAAAAAGCTTAGAGATGAAACAGGTGTGTGGAGTGAATACAACTTAGCAAATCTAATTTTGATGGATTTATATTCTCTCAAAGGTACTGAGATGCACTCTTGAGGGTATCACCCCAGTGACAAGAGGGGTACTGCCCCAGTGACCGTTTACTACCTTTTTTCTGAGAGTGTACAGGGAACTATAGTGGACTATTCCAATAAAGTGAGACCTTTTTTTCTCACATTTTGGCTCAATTTGAAATATGTAAATAACTTATGGCAGGTAAGTTCACTCACACTGTGGTTGAGTGCTGCTGTAACACCCAAGGTGGGAAATACAAGGGGTCCTGGGGAATTTGGGGCTCCCTAATTAATCTCTTGGACCCCATAAATGTCTCAAAATTAAAATTCTTGGGGGTCCCAGAAAATAAACTTTTTATGAAGTTATGCTGTTTGTTAAATCAATTGAGAAAAATTAACACAATAAAATATATTTATTTATCCTACTCCATAAATGGTAAACTTCGGTCTTCTTAACTAACTCTGCAGCACTTATCTGCCTCAGGGTGGCACTGTAGCAAATTTGTTCACATTGTTGGTCCTTCATCGCTTAGCGACTATAACAATACTTGGAATAGCTCTGAAAAAATGTACATGGTAAAATGTATAGCTTCTTGTTATGGTAACATACTATAGGCGGGTTTGGGTTAGCCACTGTTAACATTAACTATGCTCAAGCACACTGAACCGTCAGGCTGACCACGTCCCAAACTGCATACTGCCACACTAAATAGTAAAAATAAATAGACCACCATTAAAAGTGCTTTCAGCAGTGCAGCATGTAAAGTTCCAAAGAGTGTCATATAGTACGCAGCCTCACATTAACATTTAACATAAACTGTTCTGTCATTGTTTGGTCACTGTTTTGTCAACGTTACTCAGGTTTTTTTTTTTTTGGTTTTTTTTTAAGAATTAGTAAAGTATCAGTCATTCATTGTTAGCTGGGGTAATACCAGTTTACTGGAAATCTGTAATGTTTCTAGAACATTTTATTAAGACATACCTTCCTGTTTTAAGTGAATGCAGTGTGTCATTAGCCTTGCCATTAGCTTGGGATTTCACAGCAAGTAAACTTCACTGCATAAAATCAAACTTTTTGTCTGTAATTTTCAATGTTATCAGGTGTTCATGCGAGATAGGGCAGTAATGTTACATACTGACCTGATTTTAGCAACAGAGAACAGTGAGGCTGAAGTCTTATTTGAATGCCAGGTCCACTAATGGTGCCGCAGTTCCATTCTGCTGCACATATCCACCGCGACATTGAAGGTGGAACAGGAAAATTCGAACAAGAAGCTGATGAAGAGGAAGCAGGTTTAAGCTTCATTACAGAGCACAAGCGCTTCTTTGAGTATTACTATATTGTGCAATGGGAGTTTCAATCAACAGATATAAAAAAAAAAGTGTAGTTTCTCATGAGCATCTTGTGTCACCTTAGAATTATGTTCAAGCAGCTATTCAGCTCCAGTGGAAGATTCATAGTAGCAAATTTGTGTCCATATTGTGTCAAACTCACTCCTACACCACTGGTCATGACTCTGCCACATGTAATATAAAAGCTTTCAGCCATTTTAATTTTGTCACTAGCTAGACACCTTGATTATCTCAGTATAACAATTTCTATAAGAAGAAATGGTAAATGGTCAGAAGAAAAAAAAATATATGGTGTGTTCATACGGCTGCAAGTCACCCTGTATATATATATATATACACACACACACACACACACACACACATACATATATTTTACAGAAGACAGCAAACACACTCTTACCTTTCAATTTAAGTCAAGGTGAAGAGGTTTTTGAGCATTTCTATTGGTCCATTTATCATGAAATTAAAAAAAAAACGTAAGGGAAGTGTGTTGAAATGTAGAAAAACAAAAATGAACAAAAATGAAGATACATGGTTTGCTCTGGACAGTGACAATATATAAAGGCATTTATTTTGTGATATCACAAAAATGGCTTTATTTCCATATATGGACTGCATGGAATTGTATCGTAATGTTTTAAGCTATATACAACATGGTTTTTCAGGAAAATTCAGTTTCTGCATGACACAGCCCCTTAAAACAACTCTAAATTTGATCCAACACAAGATGCTTTCTAACAGAGTGACAATACTGCATCTGTGGTAATTACTAGAGTTCATTATTAGAGTTGGCTTGGTAATGATAACAGTATGAAACCAAATAAGCCAAAGGTTGTAAGACTGGGAGTAAATAGAAATGATGGGGGAAAATAAAGAAGTGCTTTCATACTCAGTACTTTAATGCAGGATATGGATTGCTTATGATTACTGAAACCAAGCCCCACTAATTGCCTGCATGCATTGAGAGTCTAAAAGCCTTTTCCTGCACCACGGCTGACTCACAAAACCAGGGCCTGCTGAATGGGCCACCGTACAATTAACGGCAGGGCCCCATCTGTCCCGACCTGCGGCTCAATTTGATTGTAGCTCGCTCTCCATTGTGCCTTTTTATCTCTGAGAGGTCCTCCTCGTCTTTCTTTTGAATGCGGAAGAGCAGCATTTGTGCCTGTGTGCGTGTATTGGTGGCAGGCTGGAGGGGCACAGCTCTTTGATTTTAGCCAGAGCTCTGAGAGAGGAGCTAAAGTAGAGAGAGCAGCAGCAGCGTAGCGATGGAGGGAGAATAAGAGGCTGTTTATGAAATGAGTGTGGGCTCTCTGCTACAGAGTGTGTTAACATGACAATAGCTTTCATCTCACGACAGACTTCAGGACACACACACATCCAATAACCTTGACTCTGGAGTATTCACCTCTGACCAGACAGTGGACAGGAGGAGGGCACTCTCCTGCTCATATCTGGATTTGAAGACAAAGTATGAATAATAAAATGATACAATTATAACTTACATAATGATATGCATAAAATGTAAATATTCATTTTTACTCATTTCTACTCATATCCATCTGTCATTAATTTTAATATCAAGCACACAGATGAGCAAAATAAGTTTGATTTATTGGAAAATCATGGACAAATGGAACATAAGTACTGCATTCAACATGTGTTGGATTTTTGCTATTACTCAGATCCATCAATTATCTTATTTTTTTATAGCTGGCCAATGTAAATTTATCGGAAAAATTTAGGAATGTGCTATACACACCAGCAAAAACAAAATAATGAATATAAGAGAATTCCAGTTTGCTGATATTTGTGCTATGAAAACAAACAAAACTAAAATAGTTTGAAAATAAATATAAGTCATCATTATTACTCATTTATTACTCGGGTGCAGTCGTGGGCTGGAGGTCAGGGATCTGGCCCTGTGACCGGAAGGTTGCCGGTTCGATCCCCAGGGCTGACAGTGCATGACTGAGGTGTCCTTGAGTAAGACACCTAACCCCCAACTGCTCCCTGGGCACGTGGATAGGGCTGCCCACCGCTCCAACAAGTGTGTGCTCACTGCCCCTAGTGTGTGTGTTCACTAGTGTGTATGTGGTGTTTCACTTCACGGATGGGTTAAATGCGGAGGTGGAATTTCCCCGGTTATGGGATCAAAAAAGTATCACTTACTACCATCCATCAGGTACTTCCATTTTTGAGTATGCAGGTGACCAATGAAAATACACAGATGTTTAATTTGATAAGAAATCATAGAGAAAATGGATCTGTATAAACAAGTAATGCATTAAATATTATTACTCAGATCCATCCATCATTTATCTAAATGTAATTTTACAGGAAAATTTCCAGTTTCCTAATCGACTGATTAAAATAAGAATGTACAGTACATTTAGATTTCTACCTTAATGTTCATTTATTACTCATATTCAACCATCATTTATCTTAATCATGGGCATGGTGATGGCCAAAGAAAAGTCCCAGAAATATAACTTTACAGGCAAATTTTCAGCTTGCTCTGAATTTGTTTCAAACACAGGCAAAAACAAAATGAATGGAAAATAAATATAAGAAAATCAGGAATGCAGTAGATGGTAAATATTTGTTATTATTACCATTTATCTCAATCATGATGCAGGCAGGCAACAAAAACATTCCCAAAAACATAATTTTACAGGAAAAACTTCCAGCTTGTTAAAGGATGTGTTTTAACACAGGCAAAAGCAAAATGCATGGAAAATAAGTATAATCAGATGCCATGTAATGTATTCAAAATGTATGCGTCTGTTCCTGGTGAAGAACATCTGTTTTGGTGGTCCCACATTATCGACTTAAAGTTGCTAAAATGTGAAAATTGAAAGTTAAGTGAGAAAAGGCCCTGAGCTTACAAGGCAAATGACATTTTTGATTGTGCTGTCTACTTTGTGTCTGGCTCCAACCAGGTCCATGAATTTGCGCTTCCTCTTTTTACATATGCAAAGTTGGGGTGCCAAAGCTCATCCCCAAGCATGCAGCTCTTTCTAAAAAAGGAGGAAACATTTTTTTCCCCCATTGACAGGCCAGGGACAGCTTACAAAAAAGCATGGGAAAACATGTCCCTGTGCATTTGAATCTGATTCATTGGACAGCTTCTTCAAATTAATTCCCTGAGTCGGCCAGATTGCTTTACAGCTATGTCATATTCCCTTGAATGGTAAAGCCCATTGATGCAAATGGAGGGTGACAGCCACCCCGAAAACCCATTGCTTGATGTGGCGGGCCAAAATGATGGGGGTCACAGCAAGTGTTATTACACCGGGCCAACACAATATCAGGGAAAAGCGCCCCACTGTGTTTTTATCCATAATTTAGATTGCAGGCTTATGGTAGATGCTGCACTGCTGAATGCTGGAAAAGAGCTCATCCGCCACGCATGGAGATTTCTATAATTATATGTTGGTGGGATGCAGGAAACATAGCAGTGTGACAAAAGGCTAAACTATATGTCGATCTCATCCAAAGGCCATTGCGCTCTGAGCAAAAAGTCAGACACTACAAAGCAGTTCCAAACCAAGCAGCATAGGCCAGGCCAGTGTGGACAGACTAAGTCGCACCAGTCATGAATTTATTTGACCAATTGTGATTTCTTTTTAGCCAAATTAGCTGATGTTTGATTTTTTTTTCCAAAGCAAGAGGCAACAAAGAACTTTAAAATGTATTATTGGCTGTTTAACTGAAACACTGATATTAAACATATAGACTGAACAGAACTATCACATGTACAAAGTTGCACAAACAGCACTGCACAAATGCACATGTGCCTGGTTGATTAACAGTATTTATCGCTATTCATGTCAAGGCACTAATTAGCCAAAATAAAAATGAATAAGGAGTAAATATCATTTAATCATCAACCACATGCATGTAGCAGTCTTGATTTGGCATTTCATGTAATGGGTGTTAAAGTGTGCTGGTATAGATGATTGACTTTGTCCTCAATAAACACTCTATATACTCTAAATACTACAGTCATAAACGTGTTGTACAAACTGCATTCAGATGATGCCTTTTCAAAATCTACAAGCAGCATGCACTGTGACTAAAAAAGCACTCCTCTTGCCTAGATGACACACTTTGTGTTTTCAAATGGCACATTTAATCTGAAGAAAACATCAACTTTTGCATTGAGCACTAATGGAAGAAAGCCATAGCCCACCCACAGGTGACCAATCGTTACTGAGGACACCTTCTAGACATTTACTTATTCCATATGATGAAACTGTTTTCGAACACAACAAATAGTTTTCTTGCTGTTTTCCACGTTTTGTTACAGGGATATTATTGTGTTCTCCATTTATTATTATATAGGTCAATTTAGATATATTTATTGCTTGTCTTGGTCTTTCACATTCCCTCAAATCACTGTCTTATGTTTATTTCCTTCTTAATCAAATGCTCTAACTCGCCACATAAGAAGTATGACCTGCTACTTTTTACGCATGAAATGTGGTGTACCTGCTGAATAAAACTGCACAGCAAACCAAGAAAACCACAGCGAGACTCCAGTCAGTCCATTGCAATTCTGTCAGTTTCCTACAACAGTGGTTCTCAACTTGGGGGGTCATGACATAGTTTGGGGAGGTTAGCTACTTACTACTCTGTCATCCAATTAACCAAATTTAGTTGATAACCAGGATAAATTAAACTAAACACACCCAGGCTTGATTACTGCCCGTTTTTATTTATGTAAACTTGAATCAATGAAATCTTTCCAGAAGTGTGACGTAGGCTAAAAAGTATCAACAAGCAGCACACTACACCATGATCAAAAGAAACTCTTGAAGAGATGAGAAACAAAGTTGTTGAAATATGTCCAGATGATCAAAGTAAGATCCATTATCTCTAAATGGAGAAAAAAAGTGGTGAATTTTACCAGAAGTGGCCAGCCTACCAAAATTTCTCCAAAAGCACAGCAACAACACTTCCAAAAAGTGGCAAACCCAGACAAAAATCCAAGGAAATGCAGGCCTCGCTCACCTCAGATAAGGTTAGCAGCCATGAATCCACCATTGGAGGGAGACTGGGCAAATTGGTATCCATGTGAGAGCTGTAAGGTGAAAATCACTGCTAGCCAAGAGGAACATATAGGCTCATTTTACATCTGACCTCCAAGCCTTTTGAAATCATTTTCTGTGGACTTATAACATCAAAGTTAAACTTTTGTTACAACTTTTGGAAGATAGGGGTCACATTACATCTGGCATAAAGCCAAGACAGCTTTCCACAATAAAAACATCATACTAACAGTGAAACATGGTGGTGGTAGTGTGGTGATGTGTGGATGGTTTGTTGCTTCAGAGCCTGGGTGGCTTGCCATAACTGAGAAAATCACTCCAAAAACTACAGCTCTCTAACAGAAAATCCTGCAAGAGAATGTCCGGCCATCAGTGTGGAATCTGAAAGTGAAGTGTAACGTGGTTATGCATCAAGAGCACAATCACAAGCACAAGTGCAAGTCCACCTCTGAATGGCTCAAAAGAAGCAAAATTAATCTGGAGTGGCCTAGTAATAGTCCTATCCTAAAGGACTAAAGGCTTTCAATGTGGGTGAAAGACTTTCAATGTGGCTGAATTTAAGCAATTTTACAAAGAAGAGTGGGCTTTCCAAAATTCCTCCACTGTGACGTTTGGTTGCAGCTGTTTCTGTTAAAGGAACAATATAATTATTAAGTTTGTGTGTGGAGGGGTCCATGACTTTTCCATTTATGTGATATAGGTGCAAACCTTAAAAGCTACATTTTGTATGAAGATTTGGAGCTATTTAGAGTGACAAATGTGCAAAGACAGAGGAAATCAGCAAAAGCGGCAAACGTTTTCATTATATTATGAACAGAATAAAGTGCCAAAAATAAGAAACTTTGCAGAGCAAGTGGAAAGGGTTGTTAGCCAGTTGGCCAGTATGAATAAAACGGCTTCCACAATTAACTTGTTACAATTCACTCTTAATGTTTTACAATTCACTTTGAAGTCTGTTAGTTTCATTAAATGACCTCTTTCTCATTGATGACTGTGGATTAAAGGCCAATGCTCCCAAAAGAACCTTTCTTTAATAGAAATCTAAAACCAACATAAACACTTGTCAAAGAAACTAACCTCAGTTATACTAGACTGTAAAACAGTGCTGATTTAAATCTGGTGCCGAATATCACATAATATGCAGGTTCAATAGAGCTTGCAGTCCAATAGTGCTGCACATAACTATATTATAAGACCATAATTAAATTAATAAGAAACTAAGTTAGCAGGACCAGCACCAATCCTGCCCACACAGCTGTTTAAACACCAGTTTTTGTCTGTGTGCAGCTGCTGTGTCTATTACAAGATACACATGTTGCGTCTCAGATGCGGCAGAGAAAAAGCAAAACTCATTTCTCTCAAGATGAAAGGAAACAATTAAGGAAGATAGTAAAGGGCTTTCAAACGTTCTAATGCTCTGTCTGCCTCTCAGACTGATGTCTTTCAGTCATTTACAAAATAAGACAGAATCTGCAGATGGAGATAATCAAATATCTTTCTTATGCTTCCTTTACAAGCCAATGCCTTAAAAATGGTTTCCAGAACCAATAACTACAGGGGGACTCAAGTCTGTCATTTCCACACAGAGAGACGATGACACCAGCGCGTACGAGCGATGAAACAAAATGACTTTTCTCATTGTCGGTATCCTGCCTTTGACATCCAGCATCTGTCTCTGCTACAGCGTCTCATCCATCTACATGTTTCCCTCCAGAAGTAGAATTAATATACTTCGAAAACACACCCACTCGCTCAGTGTGTCAGGAGCTTGATTTAACTAAACCGCCTTGACTGCTCAGACAGCAGTCTCGATACTGCAGATTTACAAGACACTGTATAAAAAGTTACAAATGGATGAAATTAGGCTAGAACTTAGAGGCTGCAGTTCTTCTCATGACTTTTAGTGAATTCTTACCTTACTTTATTTTTTTATTACTTTCTAATTCCTGCACTCGAAATGAAAACAGTATACATTACAAAGTTTTTTTTTCATTTAGGTTTTAATTTGAAACTACTAGCAAATTTCTAGCAAAAATGACTTAGAAATTTTAACTTCTAATTCTTAACTTCAGAATGTAAGTACTACTTTAAAATTTAAGTTCAAATTTGTTTGGAGACTTAACTTAAAATTAATTTAATTTACCAAATTACCAGTCGCCTAGTTAATGTACCTAGAAAAAAAGTGAGGCACTCATTTTCCCAACATTTTAACAGTCATATGTCCTACATTTTTCTAGTCCTTTTTTTCTTGAGGTGGGTTTATGTACCAAAAATAGTCATAATTATTTTTACTTGACCACTTTCCAACCTCTCTTTATCCTTTATGAATAAAAATACTGTTTTTGTTACTGCACCTTTAAGACATATATATGTAAATGATCTCTGTCATAAGAACCAATACATTTACAAATATTCATTTATTCAGCATACAGCAATTTAGCCCCATCTATTCATACTGAAGTTCTAAGGAGAGTTTCACCAAGTGCTTTTTGAAGGAGGAACAATGGACAGAAATGATGGTACCCCTGAAAAATGTGACCAAACGGACACGTTAAATCAAGGTGTGTTCACTAATTAGCATCACAGGTGTCTACAATCTTGTAATCAGTCAGTGGGCCTATATATAGGGCTACAGGTAGTCACTGTACTGTTTGGTGACAAGGTGTGTACCAGACTCAATATGGACCAGAGGAAGCAAAGGAAAGAGTTGTCTCAGGACATTAGAAAGAAAATTATAGACAAGCATGTTAAAGGTAAAGGTTATAAGACCATCTCCAAGCAGCTTGATGTTCCAGTGACTACAGTTGCATATATTATTCAGAAATTTAAGATCCATGGGACTGTAGCCAACCTCCCTGGACGTGGACGCAGGAGGAAAATTGATGACAAATCAAAAAGACGGATAATACGAATGGTAACAAAAGAGCCAAGAACAACTTCTAAAGAGATTAAAGGTGAACTTCAAGCTCAAGGAACATCAGTGTCAGATCGTACCATCCGTCGATGTTTGAGCCAAAGTGGACTTAATGGGAGACGACCAAGGAGGACACCATTGTTGAAAACAAAACATAAAAAAGCCAGACTGGAATTTGCCAAACTACATGTTGACAAGCCCAAAGCTTCTGGGAGAATGTCCTATGGACAGATGAGACAAAAATGGAACTTTTTGGCAAGGCACATCAGCTCTATGTTCATAGACGGGAAAATGAAGCATATCAAGAAAACAACACTGTCCCTACTGTGAAACATGGAGGAGGCTCTGTTATGTTCTGGGGCTGCTTTGCTGCATCTGGCACAGGGTGTCTTGAATCTGTGCAGGGTACAATGAAATCTCAAGACTATCAAGAAATTCTAGAGAGAAATGTGCTGCCTAGTGTCAGAAAGCTTGGTCTCAGTCGCAGGTCATGGGTCTTGCAATAGGATAATGACCCAAAACACACCCAAGAATGGCTAAGAGGAAAACACTGGACTATTCTGAAGTGGCCTTCTATGAGCCCTGACCTAAATCCTATTGAGCATCTTTGGAAGGAGCTGAAACATGCCGTCTGGAAAAGGCACCCTTCAAACCTGAGACAACTGGAGCAGTTTGCTCATGAGGAGTGGGCCAAAATACCTGCTGAGAGGTGCAGAAGTCTCACTGACAGATACAGGAATCGTTTGATTGCAGTGATTGCCTCAAAAGGTTGTGCAACAAAATATTAAATTAAGGGTACCATCATTTCTGTCCAGGCCTATTTCATGAGTTTATTTTTTTAAATAATTCTGTTGAAGCATGGTTGAAAAGCAATATCTGACTTTCATTTGTTCATTTTCATAGAATTTTTATTTATTATTACTTTTGTCAAATTAAAGTTATTCTTGTTACTATTGTGGGTTTTTCTTTCATTAATCGAGGGGTACCAACAATTTTGTCCATGTGTGTATAGCTATAGCTGGGACTATTCTCCTATAATGTTAGTTTGGTGGATAAAGCAGATTGTGTACTTGCTGGCTACCAAGCAGAGGTTCCCATAACCTTCTGCCTTAAGATATAGGGGGACGGGGGTACTGTCTACTGAAAGTCTACTGACTTTTTGTATAACCTTCTGGTTAGAGACAGAACAGGAGATACTGCCTACTGTTTCATTAGCACAGACTGAGGTGTCAGCTGAGCTTGTACTTTAGCCACCTTTCCCATTTCGATAACATATTTCATGATCGATGATGTTTTGACGATCCCCGTTCCATTTTAATATGAATGTGATGTTAGCGCAGTTAACATTAGACATTACCTAGCTAGCTAGTTTTCTAGCCACTAAACTATCCAGCTATAACTAGTACATCAGGTATGAAGACCTATCAGATATCTATCATTTTTTTCCCGCACAAAGGCCATGACAACTAGAGATCTCTAGCCAGCACATCGTGACAACCACAGAACCAAATCAACTGCTTTATCTAGCAAGCGCTCTTCACTAGCCACCTAACACTAGCTAGCGAACCACATTTGTATCATGTTTAAATAAGAATTTGGCTCCAGGTCTAAGGCAGTTCAATGTAGAGGTCTGCCAGCAGTGACGCTCCATGCAGTTCTCGCAGAGGAACCTCTGTTCAACACTGTTGGTCTTAGCAGCTGGCAGCCTCGCAGTGCACTGTTGCAAAATTAATTTGTATCCCTCTCTTTCTCCTCTCTGTGTCCCCCCTTTGCACCCCCTACTTTTTGTATTCAAAAGTGGAGTAGAAAAGGACGCTAAGTTGCAAAGTGCTATTCCCCCTTGGCGACAGTCTTGTAAAAAAGGAACAGGCAGAAATGTAATGGAAATCTTCATCTGACAGGAAGGCAATCTTCAGCACCAGCCCAAAACTACATTTCCATTTGCTCACCGCAAATGTTAACATTGAAATGAAGGCCTCTGCTGCCTCGCCCCATGAGAGAGAGAGAGGGAGCGAGAGGGAGGGAGTGAAAGAGAGAGAGACGCGGTGGCCCGCATCTATGCAAATGCCATTTGATTTGCACTGGAAATCTGCACAAAAATAAATGCTCAATTTGGAGAGCTTAAATCAAGAATCACTTTGGAGGCTCCAGAATTGACTGAGCTATACACCCAACAAATTTAAGCAGACTCCCTCAAAGCCTACGGCAGGCCTCTCCTGGCTGAGCAAAGTCCCGTGCCACAGCGGAATATGGCTGATTGTTTTTGCTGGCAGAGCGAGAGAGGGGGGGGGGGGTGGGGGCGGGGGGGGGCGGATGGCGGAGAGAAAAAACTACTAGCACAAACAACCATGAATCTTTTCTGGTGCAAACTGGCTGCAAGAGAAATTCAAGAAATGTTGAACTAAAGGTTTTGGCTCTAAAGACTAAGAAGAATGAAAAAGAAAAGGAAAAATGGGCAAAAATAGATACACATGCAGTGTGATACATTCTTTCAATTCCTTTATTTTACTAGGAATTAAGGCTGCACAATGTATGATCTCTTTGTGATACTGGTTTTTGCAATAGTGACATCACAGAAGGCTTCAATATGCAAATCGGGGCCAGATTCACAAAGACAAACACTTTCTTAAGATAAACACTAAGACGTTCATAAGAATGTTCTTAAATGCAATTCTCAAAAAAACACATAAGAAATTCTTACATTTTCTTTTAAGATAATCTTAATTATTTTTTTAAGATATTTTTTATTGTTTTCTTATTTAGGCTGTGTTACATTTTACCCTGTACCATAAATAATTTGGCAAACAAAAGCTAGACATTATGGTGGAAGAAACAGCCAAAATAATCCTCACTGGCAAATCTGATAATTGGAAGGGGACAGTGAGAGATGAGGATGGGCAGGATTAGTAGAGTCAGTGTCCGAGTTTGAATTCAGATATTCACCTCGTCTGCGACACGTGAAAGGCTACCGTAAGGTTAAGAAGACACTTAAGAACATAATATTTTCAAGAATACCACTTGTTCTTAGAATAATTAAGAAAGTAGTAAAGAAAATAAAATACTTTTTTCTTAAGTTACCTGAAGAATGTTTTTTTTATAACTTTTTGCTTAAGAATGAAGTTAAAAAAAAAAACAGTTAAGAAATGTTTTCTAAGACACTGTCATGGATCTGGCCTTAGTCTTCTAAACAATCACAGCGTTGATTGGTTGCTGACCAATCACAGTTCCAGATTTTGCAATTCCACTAGTAACTCACTAATATGTATTGAAAATATCACATGGCCTATCACAATCGCAATATGTAGCAATACAAAAACAACAGGCACCAGTGATTTACCAAATCATGCAGCCCTACTAGGGATGTTAAAGTGCCACTTGAGTCTAAAAGTCTAGCTTTTGGTATATTATCTTGTGTTATGCTGTATTCTGTGTGGCAGCGCTGACTTCTTGACAGAATTCGTCATTTTGTATAGTTTTCATGTTTTTATTTTTCAATGTTCTCTCAACATGCATTATGGAAATAAATCACAGAACCATCAGGAATCCCTGTGGTGTCAACCAATCCACACTGCTAGCCAAGCTACCAGTGGTGGACAGTGACTAAGTAAATGTAATTCGTTACTGTACTTCAGTAGTTTTTTGTGTGTCTGTACTTTACTTAAGTTTTTCCATTTTGGGCAACTTTTTACTTTCACCCCACTACATTTCAAAGTCAAATATCTTACTTTTTCCTCCACTACATTTTGAGAAATCTGTTGTTCCTTTTGGTTTCTGTGTGTATAAAAACGTAACATGTCAAAACAAAAGAAGCACAAAGCAAGAACACCAATCAGGGCACTGCGGTCACTTTCTTCTGAGCTTGTTTTGACCTGTTGGTCATACCAAGCCAGTACAAGCACACGGTTCAACGTCAGTGCAGCAGTGTAAATTTGGGAGCACACACGTCGACCTAAATGATGAACTAACCTAACTTTGTGTAAATAGAGCACAATATAGAAATATGTACACATATGCAGTCGTGACTGGCGTGTTTCTTTTTTTCCTCAATTTATACAAACACTTTCATTTTATAGTAAATCAGTTTCGGTTAGTTTATGTTTATGAACAGAGACCTACAGATCAACACATTAAAGGAAAGCTTCTTTGTGATCCTGAGTTTAAAGCAAGTTTTTATTAAACTTAAACTTGGAACTAAGTTGTAAATAAATCTTAAACTGAAACTTTGCTTGTTTGTAAAAGTGATTTCAGAGCCACTCGGTTCTCCCTGATGGAAACTGTTGGCCTTCAGTGTTTTGTGCTTGTGATCATTTTAATAGATGTCAGCGTCACTAATTAATGACATTCTATTAAAAGACTGGTTTACCAAGAGAGACACTGGAGTATTTTCACCTAAAATGAGTTCATGAAGCGAGTCTAGTTATAAAAATGATAACAGGACATCAGAGCCATAATTAATCTTTTAGTACTGTTACTTTTGATACTTAAGTACATTTGAAGGCAAATACTTTTGTACTTTTACTCAAGTTGAGGTCTAGAGTAAGGACTACTACTTTTACTGGAGTAATATTTTACCTTGGGTATTTCTACTTTAAATCAAGTACATGATTTGTGTACTTCGTCCACCACTGCAAGCTACTGATCTACAGGTTAATAAAGAACACCAAGCTGGCAAAAATTATTACCTCATCTTTTTTCTTTATAGAATACAGAATTCAATTTAAGAACACCAGAGGAAAGGAACCAAACTGAGGTATTAGCCAACTTGTGAGTTTTAGCTTGCTGTCCTCCTTTTCTTACAAGTCGTTTCTCTTGTTTGAGGAATCTATTGTCTCTATTGTAATGATGACTTGAAACAGTTACTACAGTTATACAGCTGCAAGAAGATATTCAGCTTGCCAGAGGTAATGTTCTGTATTTGCCAGCTACTGAAGAAAGGATTTCCAAAGGTCTTCCCCAAAAATTGACTCAAAAGCAATAGTAGAAAAAATCCTTTCACCTGCAAGAGCATCAGAAGGGATTTTACTAATCTTTAAACCAAAAAAACTTGCACTAGAGTCTACAGCGGCACCACAGCAGAAGAGGGTTAGTATGTTTACAACAGATGTAGAAGGTTCAACTTTTCATTTTGGCTTAAGTTGCCCTTTTAAGACGTTCTGCTTAAACACTAACATTTGCTTAGTGAAAAAAATGTTCCTGAATCATCGTAAATTCAAGAAAACTGTTCGCTAATCCTGGATGACTCATTTTAATCGTAAATGTTTTATGTCCCAACAATAAAGCTTATTTTGAATTTACGCACTGCAATAAGTGTAACATATTTCTACGTGCCTGTAAGACTAGGAATTGCTTTCTTGTGATTTGTAAGTCCTGTTAACTGGCACTGTTTATTCTGGCCATGAAGCAGCTGTATCAATACTTCCCGGATCATATCTTCATAATAAAAACGGCAAGATAAGAAAAGAGTCGATGGGATGCTCTCGCTGCCTTGCAACATAAAACTTCCTGCCCAGGAGAAAACAGCCTCTCAGCCAGAAAAAGACAGAGCCGCCCTCCACTCAATAAAAACATAATACCCACAATGCTTCACTCTACTTCTCAGTTACACCGAGTGGCAGCAGATGCCGGCTCATAAAAGTTACTTATAGTGGCTTTTAATTCAGCCCTGTAAAGATACGCCTACTACATCGGTTAACTAACAAAATAAAATAACAGGTCAGAGATTACACAGATAGAGGAAAACTGTAAAAAACTTCAATTCTAATTTTCTAATCTATAAATCTACCTGCTTGGCCTAGTCTGCCCTTTTTAGCAAACATTTTAGCACACTGAGAATCTCCCTGATATATGCATGCCTGACCACCTCAAAACAACTCAATTCTATGCCAACTAATGTGTCAGCTCACTTGCCACTGCGCTATAAATGGACTAAGTCATGCAAAGTAATAACCTGGGTTTGTTTAAACTGACAAATAGTCTAAAGGATAGCCTAGTTAAATAGGCTAAAACTCAGCTAACAGGACAGTCACTCCTTATAAGGCGAATATTTCTGTATTAAACAGTACTAATTAGGATTTTTTTTTTACTATCATATTTTTTTAGACAAAACATTTTAAAGCTCATCAAATGACTGTAATCTGCGGTCGCATACAAAAGTTTCAGCATCCCTGGCCAAAATACACGTTTCATGAAAATCGTAACACACTTAAATATGGCATTTTCCTACAAATTTTAGTGCATGATTTTTTTTTTCTTTTTGCTGAGTTTAACTTTTTGGAAAAAAAAAACATTAAATGTAAAATGTGCCATAACTTTTGTACAAACCTCATTTCTTTCTTTATTTCTTTATTTATTCACTCGTTCATACATTCATCCATCCAATATGTAAATTCAGCATACTGCACATTGATGTGCAACTGAGCTTGTCCTTGTCATTCATTATCAGTTCTCTGTTGCTGGGCAACAATAGTACTTTAAACAAACAATATTTCTTTTAATTGTTCACAATTGTTAATTGTGATTATTACTGAACACAATTTCAAATATCTATTGAAAATGTATGTTTTTTATCATATTCTATGTTTGCACTGTTTGTAAAAGCAACTTTATAATGGTAAGGGGGTTTTACTTGGCTTTGCATGCCTAAGAATATCTCTTAATCGATGAAATCACAGTACATTCAGTTTCTCGTAGCTTATTATTTAGTATATTATCAAAAGACCAGTACAATGACATCATCACTGTCATAACAAAACGTTTGCTATCTGAATCGAACTTTGCAGTAAAAGGAAAAACATTCTTGGATGTTTGTTAATGTAACAGTTTTATTTTAGACCATTTATGTTAGTACATTTATCATAAAATGATCACATTATACTAAGAACATACACACACACACACACGCGCACACACACGCACACACACACACACACGCACACATATATATATATATATATATATATATATATATATATATATATATATATATACACACAATACAAAGAACACATACATGTGCATGTGCTTGTGTGTGTGTGTGTGTGTGTGTTCTTTGTATAATTTGATCATTTTATGATCAGAAATGGTCCAAAATAAAATTGCGTTACATTAACAAACATCCACGAATGTTTTTCTTTTTACTGCAAAGTTCAATTAAGATAACAAACGTTTTGTTATGACAGTGATGATGTCACCATCTTTTGATAATACAGTCTGTGACTTCACTTATTACTGTGATTCATGTGTTGGTTTTGGGAGGGGGGCATCGGTGGTCCGTTGTGCTAGTTGCATGAGTGTATTTGTGTGTGTTAATGCGCTCCATTATGTCTCCACTGTTTGAGAGCAGGGCTCGTCACCCATTTCCAGCACTTTGTTCTCAGCACATTGAATCTGCCTGCCGCACCACAGGGGGCTTATCGTCTTCACTAAGACTGAGACTGACTCACTGCCTGTGTTCTTGTGGTTCATTCCTACAGCACACTGTAAAAAGCAAAGAAAGAGCAGCATCTTCAAACTTCAAATTAACAGCATTAATTTACACTCTGATGATTGAACTTCTAAAATAAAGAAGAAACCTGGAGTACGAGAGTTTGAGGACTATAGCCTTCATGATCATTACTTCTAGACCCTATAATCAGGAGAGAACACTAAGAGGTTTTATGCTTATGTTCTGTGCAACACATGATCAAAACAGGATCAAAACAATGTGCCAATCAAAATGTCCAAATAATAGTCATATTAGATATCAATCTATAGCATAAATTGTACGTAACTGATATCTAATCAGACTGCCTACAAGTGGCAGAAATGCAACATGATGCAGGTGTAAACATTTCCATCTATGTGACTTATGTGACCTGTATGTACTTTTCACTATGGGTGGGCAATATGATGATATTTATAATCATCATGATAAATTACATTTACACAGTAAGTTATAATATACTTTCTTATTATATCGTATTAGAACATATCATGGATATTGTCAGTACTTAACAAATACTGACAAACTGCATGTATCATTACAAAGAGAGTATAATTTGTCTTGTTTTAGTGCTGCTACTGGTATATTTTTGCCTGTTTCAATTTATCAAACTAAATGTAAAAAATATTAATAAACCTATTGCGTATTGTGGAAATGTCTTGAAGCATTGTGATGTTATATTTTGCCATATTACCAACGCCTACTTTTAACCTTCATCATTGTGTCTGTCAGTTAGTCCACCACAGAGGAAAGAGGAAACAAGTAAATTAACTAGTTTTATTCAACCTAAATGACGAGACATTTTTTACAATGTAGCAAAAGGTATTGATTTTTTCTGTCACTGTTCCCCTAAATTTAGTTATCGCCAATGTCCACCAACAAGCTTTGTCACCCCTTCACATGCAGCCCAAGCTGTGAGAGTGAGAACCCAAACATCACATCATCAGATATTTTCAAAATGCTGCCTACTCAATGTCACTGGACACTTCAACACTTTTAGAGGAGAACACTAACTGCCCATTCCGTAAGATTAGCATCCCACTGATAGGGTGAAGGAGGGCCATTCTACCCATCCAGACAGATTGTGGCAAAATGTATTCTACTGCAGGATCTTCCAACTTTTTGTAACGTGACCCAGAAAACCAACCACAACAGCTTCCATGGCCCACAAGAACATTTAACTGATCTCAACCTTTTTTTTGACTCACTTAAGGAGAGAGGTGATGTTGCTTGGCAGCTATGAAGATTGGTTTCACAAAACGAGAGCAAAAGTATAGTTACTTCAATTAAAGGACTCCAGCAGAAGTCAATGTAGGCTAGCAAGGACAACTTTACTAAAAAAGTGGAGGGTACAAAACTTCCTGACATTCTGAGTGCCCCATAGGACTGAAGCAGAATGTTTAGTATAGCCAGCATCTATCAGTATAAGTATTGAAGTTTGTTAGGCTATACAAATCTTTTTGGGACTGTTTTGACCTAAATTAAAATGCTAAAGCATGAAAGTGAGAGGTGTGAGCAACAGCGAAGCTGAACCAGAACAACATCAAATTACAGCCTCAGAAGTTAACTAGCAAATTAGTAAATATCTGTTAATCTCTAAGATTACTAAAAAGAGAACAAAAAGATATACTACGTATAAGTATTACCACTTGAACATACAAATCTATCTAAATTATACTTGAGTATATGTATCTCAGTAAATGGAAGCAGTCATTACCCGCCTCCATCACCACAACAATGGTTGTACAATATGCAATAAAAATATGTAAATTATTATATTAAAATCAAATGAGTCACTTGTTGGAGTACAGGCAAAAATTTTCCATTCCACTGAAAACTGACAAACCAAAGAATAATCACACCTCGAATGGAACACATTAGCAGCCTGGCTATGGATCAGACTTTCAGATTAAAATAATGCAGATTTAAGAATTCATCCCTTTTACCACTTTAATGCTACAGCACAGGCAGAGGAGACAGAGGGTGAATGGATTCAATGCCTTTACCCCATTCAGATGATGATTAAAATTCATTGGCAGGCAGCATCCACACGCCCCCCCCCCACCCACCCCCCCCCACCCACAACCCCCACAGATTGCTGAGGCAATTTTGGAGCAGTCATAGCTTTCTCCGCACAAAATTAATTTGACAGGTTTGCATTAAGGCATCTGATCAATATCCACTTAGAGTGGTGAGGGCTAAGCGAAGAAAAATAACTGACCGGTGTGTGTTACGAGATGAGAAAAAATGAATCTTGGACACTCTCTCTCACTTTCCCCCCTCCCTCTCTCCCTCCCTCTCTCACTCTCTCTCTTAAGCTTGCACCTACATCAGGAGCCCCTGACCTCCAGCCATTGATCGACTGCAGTTAACATGACAAAAAGGGCTGGAAGTTATACCCCACTGTAGCTACCAGGGAACAATCAACCTAAATGTTTGATGGAGTGACTAGCATTACTTGGCCTATGTACAAGAAAAAGAAAGGGAACAGGAAAAAAAGAAGAAAAAAAGCGAATCTGTGGAAATGAAATACAGCAGTGGAGTTTTGACAGGGTCTCTCTCTCCATGCATCTTAACAGGCCACAGAGAGAGAGTTAGGAAAGGCCTGTTATCAGGAGAGGGCTGCGGTGGCCCGCCGGTGAACTATCGCTCAAAGCTCTGCAACTTTTGCCGGCTGGCGTGGCCTCGCTGCCAACATAAATCAATAGCAGCTTCTCAGCCTCGCCGTCTGACATAAACGGCCAGGCAAACGTTTGACAGAGCTTTTATAGAATGGGGCAGATGAAGATAGTCGGCCCTCTATGAAGTTCACTGACCTATACGTTCGGTTCCTATTCTTATCAAGGCCTGTGTAAAAGCACTCAAACCTGACTTCTAAAAGCTGGATTTAGTCAAGAAATGGTTATTGGGACATTATATAATTTGTAGACCACTTAGAGCAGCAGTGAAATGTCTGAATGCACCTGACTAAATATATGTTTTTTATAAAGCAATGAATAATGCTATGGCAGTTATCTGCAGAAATATATTTCTGCATAACTAAATTATTAGATGGACTGCAAACGTTTATTCAGAGTGGTTTGATGTGAAATCTCCATTCTGTTGGCAGAACTGTTTACAGAGCTAGTTACACTAACCATGAGGCTGAAGAGTTTAAAAGGGAATTCCACAGATTTTTCATAATTTCTGCATTATTCAGTGGTTGAGATATAGAGGTAGAGAAACTTACTGACTCAAGTTTTTTTTACAATGGTGGTGGTGATAGGAACCAGGGGTCACTATATCTACAACATAAATATAGCTACTTATTTACTAATTTACTAAATAATTTTCTTTGGGGACTATTTTGCCATAAAACACCCTTCTTGTATACTTCCATCATGAAGGGATTAAAATAAACTGACTAAGATACAAAAAACATTATCACAAAACTAAGGCAGAACAACGTCTTAGACGTCAGGCTGAGTATTCATAACCAATTCATGTAATAACTTCCTGTGAGGGAGCATTCTAGGACATCAATCTCCTAAGATGTCTGGTTCCTATCACCACCAGCGTGAACAATTCTGACTGTAAGTACACTATATTGCCAAAAGTATTCACTTACCCCAAATAATTGAATTCAGGAGTTCCAATCACTTCCATGGCCACAGGTGCATAAAACCAATCACCTAGGCCTGCAGACTGCTTCTACAAACATTTGTGAAAGAATGGGTCGCTCTCAGCAGCTCTGTGAATTCCAGTGTGGTAACGTGTTAGGATGCCACCTGTGCAACAACTCCTGTTGTAAAATTTCCTTGCTACTAAATATTCCACAGTCAACTGTCAGTGGTATTATAACAAAGTGGAAGCGTCTGGGAACGACAGTAACACGTAAAATAACAGAGGATGCTGTGGCACATAGTATGCAGAGGTCACCAACTTTCTGTAGAGTCAATCACTACAGACCAAGAACAGCACAGAGAGCTTCATGGAATGGGTTTCCATGGCTGAGCAGCTACATCCAATCCTTAGATCACCAAGCCCAATGCAACATGTCAAATGGACTCTAGAGCAGTGGAGACGCGTTCTCTAGAGTGACGAATCATGCTTCTCCATCTGGCAATGGATGAGCCTGGGTTTGGCAGTTGCCAGGAGAACAGTATTTATCTGACTGCATTATGCCAAGTGTAAAGTTTGGTGGAAGGGGGATTATGGTGTGGGGTTGTTTTTCAGGAGTTGGGCTCAGCCCCTTAGTTCAAGTGAAAGGAACTCTTAATGCTTCAGCAGACCAAGAGATTTTGGACAAACTGTGTGGGAACAGTTTGGGGATGGCCCTTTCCTGTTCCAACAAGACTAGGCACCAGTGTTCAAAGCAAGATCCATAAAGACATGGATGAGTGAGTTTGGTGTGGACTTGATTGGCCTGTACAGAGTCCTGACCTGAACCCGACAGAACACCTTTGGGATGTATTAGAGCGGAGACTGTGAGCCAGGCCTTCTCGTCCAACATCAGTGTCTGACCTCACAGATACACTTCTGGAAGAATGGTCAGAAATTCCCATAAACACATTCCTAACACTTGTGGAAAGCTTTCCCAGAAAGGTTGAAGCTGTTATAGCTGCAAAGGCTGGGCAAACATCACATTAAACCCTATGGATTAAGAATGGGATGTCACTGAAGTTCATATGCGTGAAGGCAGATGAGCAAATACTTTTGGAAATATAATGTATCTCTCGAACAGAGCATTGCACTCCAAACCACTCTAAATGGTGGTCTGGAGCATCCATCAAGTCAACCGGTTATCTTTTCTTCAAAACAAACCCCTTTTTTCTTTCATCAGTTCAGTACTAAGTGCACAACATGTATAATGCCTGACATGTGCTATCCTGATCATCCTGATCATCTGTAAGGCGGTGCTGCTTTTATTTAATTCCTGAAGCTGAAAAAGGTTTGGATTATTCTATGTGGAATATCAAACTCACAGTTCAATGTCAAAGCAAAGAACATGCAGAATTATGCTGGCTCTGAAGTAAACTAACCTGTATTTAGTGTAAAATCATTTTAAGAAGATGTATAGGATCAGAACAATGCTAACACCAGTTGGCAAACTAGTTAGATTTTCCAGATTTAGCTGTAACAGATTTATTAATAAATTATTCATAATAAACTGGACTGTAAAGCACTCACACACATGTTTGAAATATTATTTTAATTAATTCATTAATGTTCACAAAGACCTAGTGTAAAAGCCCTCCTTCGCATTTAACATTGCTCTGATTAGCTCCAGTGTTTAGCATTAGCTCATCTAACTGGGCAGCTTCTACTGATAAAACCAATAAGACATGAAAACCTGCTGCTCTATAGTGACTGGTCTGAAAATGTAAACATGGTTTCCAGAATCTGCTTCTTATTTGCTTTGAATTGGCCAATTTTATTTAGTCTCTTCTCAAACACGTATGTCTGCTGAACTACTTGTCACTTCTTGCCAGTATATCTTTGAATGAAAGTGCTTCAAATTAACTTCATCTGTGAGCTTCGAACTGAGCTTTTTTTGGTCTGCTAGTTTAGGCATTATGGATTCCATCAGACACTTTGGCAGATGTAGCTACAAAAACTAAGAGAGGCCAGACTTTCTCAGAAATTAACTTCCAAAACAAATACATTCAATCCCAATTTTCTCCCAATAAGTCATTTTCAGCAGCCAGCAAGTTCTCCGCATATGCGCATCTTTCAAAGTTCCACTAGAAAAGTGTTTCAGGTGGCTCTTCGTGAAACAGAGATAATAACAAGAGTGTCAAAAGCAAAGAGAGGCTCTTTTAACAGTTTTCACCTCTTCACTATTATTCTATAATGTAGAAAATGTAAAATAATAAAAACTTTTACTAAATAACTAAATAACTTTAATAACTAAAAAATTTTACAATAATTAAAAACTCTCTGAGTAGCAGTGTCCAAACTTTTGACTGTCACTATATCTGCCTAACTGCCTCAGTCTGCGCTGACCTCTGCTTTGTGAATGTAGAATGACTACTTGTTGCTCTTTGTACGCAGACGTCATATTGTCTCCCACGTCCCGAACGCTGCACATTACTTATTCACCCACCGTCCTCCGCTGTTCCCTTCTCATTCCAAATACATTTTCCATTTGCTCAAAGCCCATTTCCTCTTCTGTTGGGCGTGCGCAGGATTGGATTGGGTTAATGTGTGCAGGTCCGACCCATTCATCTCTCCCTCACCTGAGGGCCTGTCGTATCTGTGCTAATGCAATGAGCGCCGGCTCACTCCAACCTTGACTCCTCACGCACAAGAACAAAGAGACTGAACTGAAGGGACAAAGAAAAGAGAACGGACTTCCAAAGCTGTCAAAAGCACGAGCACTGACCATGAGACAAGCTGGTTTAAGTCAGTTATTGTCGTAATCTTGATTTTATATTTTTTATTATATGAACTATACATTAATATGTATATAAAAAAGCTACAGAGAAAATGGGACTCAACTGTGCAAGAACTACCAGACCACTAAAACGGTCCCCATCAGATAAACAGATAAGCTTTTATCTTTGATAGAGAGGAGAAAATCAAGCTCTACTCTTGCTTCAGATCTTAAAAATCCACAAGTGTTTCTGTCCATCCTTCCACTGTGAGAAGACAACTCAACATTGAGTGTGAGTCTAAAAGGATGTGTAGCTGTCAAGAAGCTTTTACTGAGAAAAAGAGGCAGACAGAAAAGTAGAACATTTGCAAACCAAACACAGAAGCTGCTGTTTTCTAAGACCAATGGACTGACCACCCAAGAGTCCACAATTAAACATCAGTGAATGTGTTTGGTGGTGCTTAAATGGCGAGAAGGAGAAAATGCAACCAACCTCTAAGACTGAACTGGAAAAATATCTCTGCAGATTTCTTTGAAAAAACTAAAAGCGAGTCTCCTGAAAAGAATGGAAGTAAAGTACTGAATAATGAAAAATGGGATCTTAGGTGTTGAGGATTCTGAGTATAACTGACAAAGAAATTTAACTATTAAAATGAGTGCCAAAAAGAGTTCACTCAAATATCATAGAAGAACCAATTTTGATTCCTTTTATATCACGTCCTATGAATCCTGAAAGTTTATCTACATTATATCATAAATGCATTTCAAATATGATTCATGGCATACATATTTCAAAACGCTGTTTTTAGAAAGAGTCTGAAGACGCGAGTATGAAGATCTTTCTATAAAGTTTAAGGAACGTCCAGATCATGTTAAGAGTTTTAACAATTAACAATTAAAGATTTTTCTAGATCTATTCCAAGCCAAAAACCACTTAGGAAAGTTTAATTTTAAAAGTAAATCTGGCTAAATTTTTTACCATTTCAAAAATCAAGTAAAAAAATTTTCATAAAATCCAATTTATAAACAAGTGTGGTATGATTTGAGAGTTTAAATCTGCACTTTTGACAGAATTTCTCTTTCTTTTTTTATGAACTGCGAGTCAAAATGTAAGAACAGTGTATCACGCGTACCATGGTGTAGGAGTCTGGCGGACCTACGAGGATTAAAAACAGCGAGCAGACTCCGAGGCAGCCAGCCTGGTTTATGACCAAAGAAAGTGTGTTTTTGGGCTATTAGTCCCGGATTTCAAGCAAGGATTTTAAACAACTCTCCTTTTTTCAATCCTCTTCTTCTTGTTCTCGCAGAGTTTTGTGTTTTCTTTTTCTCTTTCTTTGGGGAGCAATGGGACTTGCATGTAAAGACATTTGCGGCTCAATGCAATTTCAGCGTGCTCCCACGTTCCTGGCCTCGCGCCGATCCGCGTCTCTTCCCACTGAGTCCATTACAGGATCGGGTGAACGGGTGTGCATGGTAAACAGGTTCCTCTAGGCACTCGTGGGCCATACTCTCTAGGCAGAATGTAGATTGAAGCAGACATCAATAAATAATTATGGGTCTTGAGACTTTTAAATAGGAATCTATGCAGTGTGAAACGCTGTTTAATCGAGTAACTTCTGACACTGTATCCATCATTGGAAAAGCTGCAGACATCGGCAGAAAAGCGGTGGCCTGTTCCTGCTCCGAGGATTACCAGCCATTTGGCTCTCTGTCTTAGCACGGGGCATTCGGTGATATTTAAATTCATCAATTCAGTTGAATTTCTGGTGGTCTCCGGGCGCAGTGCAGCAAAACGAGGGAAAATCAAGTGTACTGCGTAATCATAGTGAAGTAATAAAAGGAGAAGGGAAAAAAAGGCATCAAACTGATACCTTGTAGACTAATTTAATGAAGCCTGAATTCAAACGCTGAGAAGTTTGGTCGCTTTGCAACATTTCCATTCAGCGGTAATCATATCAGAAGTGATTGGTATTATTTGCAGAAGAGTACACAAATTGCGAATTCGTGCTCTGCCTGCTTTTATGCTGTTCCACATTATGAGTGCATATCAATGAGTAAAAAGGAAAAAGGATTTCATATTCACCATTGTATCATCAAGAGTCAACAACCAACGCGTACGTCGCCGACACAGATATGATTACGGAGCACAATAGGACAATAATTGCTTCAGAAAATAAGGTATAATTCAGAAGCACGAGCGTGTGCTGGAGGAACATAAATTTGCAGCCATGTAGTTAGATTCTTTTCCATTCTTTCGGCCGAACACGATCAGTTACAACCCTTGATGACTCACTTTATATTACACTGAAAGAGGAAAACTCCTGGGACTTGACTTCAATTCAGCCATTTACCAAAATATAAAACATTTCTGAGGCTACGACCCACTGTAGATGGAATTTGTTGATGTGCTCGGGCCTGGTTTTATTGATTTGTACAAGTCTCTTTACACTGCGAGCTGGCAAGGAGGTTTATGGGGGCTGAGTAAAAACGTCTCCAGACCAAAGTGGCTCAGTCCCCACTGCTTATGGATGAAATAGCTTTATAAGGTGTCATTTTGCCAACAACAGACTGTAAATAAAAGCCAAAGACAAGTTGGTTAAATCAAAGCTTGTTGGGGATTTAAAAAATGACCTCTGGGACTTTAATAAATGTGTTTATGGATGGCTTGTATGATTCAAATGCTTGAAGATGTGTTTATTACCCTGGTATTCATTTCTTTATATATTTTGTATACATTACCATTTTAGAGTTGCCAGGTAGTTACTGCAATTACATTTTATAACACTCATTCAGTAATGTTTGTTTACAATAATAACATACTATACTGTATTTTGGACAGATTAACAGCTGTATGTTACTTTAATCACCAATGCCATCTTTTCTGAAAGCTATACATATTCACACAAAAATCTGTTTTTTTCAGTTTTTTGAATAAAACAGCTATTCTTTCAAATGCTAACAGGCTAACAGAATTCTCTAATAATGTGCATGGTAAATAAGTAAAGAATTATAAGTAAAACTTAAATGCATGACTAAAAGCTCCAAAACTCCAAAATGAATAGTTTTAAACATGCTATCATGACACTGCAAACCCCATAGAAACTGAATCTCATAGCTAAAATTATCATCATTGTAGTTGTGGTAGTCAGATACTTGCAAAGAAAAATGAAGCTCTTTTAACATTTAGATAAAAGAAAGCAAATGGGATGGTGGTGATGTAGCCTCACAGCAAGAACAGCCTGGGTTCAGTACCCTGAACAGGGTCCTTTCTGTGTGGAATTTGCATTTTCTCCCTATGTCTGCGTAGGTTTCCTCCAGGAGCTCTGGATTCCTCCCACAATCCAAAAACTCGCACTAAGGCCAATTAGAGATACTAAATTGCCCCTAGGTGTGAAAGGGTATGTGTGTGTGACTGTGTGTCTGCCCTGTGATGGACTGGTGACCTGTCCAGGGTATTTCCTGCCATCCACCCAATGAGCACTGGGATAGGCTCCAGCACCCCCATGACCTAAAAGGATGAATGATGAATGAATAGAAGAAGAATGAACGATATATTAAAAAAAAGTACTTTTAGTGTCTAGTTTCACAAGAAAGCTGAAGAAAAGTTTTCTTGTATTATTACAATATTGTTATAGTAATACTCTACCTGTGAAACATAAAGGTGTTTGATGCAGTATAATCTACCTGTGCTATAAATGTTTTAAAACACATTATATATATATATATATATATATATATATATATATATATATATATATATATAATATATTAGCTTTAGCAGTACATCCCTCACAATGTGAGTACATCCCTCACATTTCTGCAAATATTTTATTATATCTTTTCATGGGACAACATTATAGAAATGAAACTTCGATAAAACTTAAAGTAGTCAGTGTACAGCTTGTAAAGCAGTATAGATATACTATCCTGAAAATAACTCAAAACACAGCTATTAATGTCTAAATAACTGGCAACACAAGTGAGTACACCTCACAGTGAACATGTCCAAATTGTGCCCAATTGTGTCCTTGTCCCTCCCTGGTGTCATGTGACTCATTAGAGTTGCAAGGTTCCAGGTGTGAATGAGGAGCAGGGCTGTAAATTTGTGTTTTGGGTATAATTCGCTCATACTGGCCACTGGATATTCAACATGGCACCTCACGGCAAAAAACACTCTGAGTAATAGAGAAATAGAATTGTTGCTCTCCACAAAGATGGCCTAGGCTATAAGATGACTGCTAACACCCAGCATGAGTGCTGCCAGCATTGCTGCAGAGGTTGAAGAAGTGGGAGGTCAGCCTGTCAGTGCTCAGACCATATGCTGCACAATGAAACAACTTAGTCTGCATAGCCGTTGTCCCAGAAAGAAGCCTCTTCTGAAGCTGAAGACAAGCAGTCCAACAATATGGATTACTGGAGCCATGTCCTGTGGTCTGATGAGACCAAGATAAACTTGTTTGGCTCAGATGGTGTCCAGCATGTGTGGTGGCACCCTGGTGAGGAGTACCAAGACAAATGTCACTTGCCTACAGTCAAGCACAGTGGTGGTAGCATCATGGTCTGGAGCTGCATGAGTGCTGGCAACACTGGGGAGCTGCGGCTCATTGAGGGAAACATGATTTCCAACATGTACTATGACATTCTGAAGCAGAGTATGATCCTCTCCCTTCAGAAACTGCACCTCATAGCAGTTTTCCAATATAATAACAACCCCAAACACATCTCCAAGATGACTTCTGCCTTATTGAGAAAGCTGAAGGTAAAGGTGATGGACTGGCCAAGAATGTCTCCAGACCAAAACCCAATTGAGCACCTGTGGGGCATCCCCAACCGGAAGGACTAGGAGCACAAGGTGTCTAACATCCACCAGCTCTGTGATGTCATCATGGAGGAAAGGAAGAGGATTTCAGTAGCAACCTGTGCAGCTCAGGTGAATTCCAGTCCCAAGAGGGTTAAGGTGGTGCTAGATAATAATGGTGGCCACATGAAATATTGACACTTTGAGCACAATTTGGACATGTTCACTGGCAGGTGTACTCACTTGTGTTGCCAGTTATTTAGACATTAATGGCTGTGTGTTGAGTTAATTTCAGAGGACAGAAAATCTATACTGCTATACAAGCTGTACACTGGCAAAGTTTTATATATATATATATATATATATATATATATATATATATATATATATTTATTTATTTATTTATTCATAGACATATATATGCCATGTACTCTCAGTCTTGCTCACCCATATCCACCATATCTCCCCGTCATTACTCCTCCATATGCACAAATCACAAATGCAGGATTCATCTTTATAAAGGTACTTCATCTTTGGGCCCATAGTCAATTAAAGTTAGGGACTGTTGAAAGCAGAAGATGAATGAAGGTAGTGGGTACAGACAGAACATAATCAAGTGATGTCCTTAATCAGTCTCAAATCTGGTCTTTGAACCCAAAGAAAACCATCTAGACTTAATAGAGAACACGTGGGATGTTTATTCGTTTGGATTACTGTGAATAGTTTGAGTTTGATTTTTCTTATGGGTTTTTAGTTTTCACTGCATAACTACATTTCTGTGGCACATTCTGAGTTTCCATGATTTTGGTTACAAGTGACCTCAACCAGAGATCACATCTGAATGACAATTAGATCATTACTGTGCATCTGACCAACATTACACGAGTCCAGAACAATAATAACTCAATGAAACTGCCTTATAGATCGATCTGACCCTCGGTCCCCTCCCCTCTTAACCGCCAAAAAGCCACTTCTGATTGAATCAGCAGTATTGGCAGCTTTCACATTACGGCAGCTGAAATGCATTGTTGTTGAAGCGGGCCGCGTCTACAGCCCAATCAATCTGCGAGAATCACATTGGCCTTCTAAACAAAAACTGCTCCAAGAGGTTTTTGGGCCACCAGTGTCACCAACCTGATTTCCACCAATGCCCTCTGATCTGAAGTGTCACAGGCCAGACTGACACGGGGCGGTCACCACAAATCAATAGCCAGTGCTAGGGTCACTTCACCTTGTATAAAAAAGGAGACATTATATATTTATTCGTATAACAGCTCAAGTTATCCTCCTGCCACTCTAGATGAACCCCCAACACTAATGAGATGTCAATCTCAGGAAAAGTAGCTAGGCAGGGCTGGACCGTGAGGCACTAACGTGTCACGTGTTTCATCACTGCATTTTATTCTGAAATGAAAAGAAGTGTATCTGAAAATAACCAACAGCTACATTTTGAAGTGTTTATAAGTCTGTCTAGGATCAGTTATATGAACAATGCAGAGAATAGAGCCTAGGGTTACTACAAACAATGGATAAGACTATGATTACTAATGCCATAAAATGTGAGAAATGTGATACTGTGTGATTATTTTAGTTATTAAATATTGATTTCAGCTTTTAATTGTGTTTTTTTTCTGTGATAACATGCATCTATTAAATATAAATTATTCAGAAATATCCACATCCATCCAAGCTGCTTATCCTTCTGTGTCGTGAGGTGGGGGTGGAGGGGCCTATTCCAGCAGTCATTGGGTGGAAGGCAGGATACACCCTGGACAGGTCACCAGTCCATTGCAAGGCTATTCTCAAATACATTATTTATTTGTTTTTGTAATGTACTATTGTGATATGCAGCATGTAGCAGCGACAAAAACAACAACAACAACAACAACAACAATAATAATAATAATAATAATAATTAGTATTAATAATAAGTATATAATACTTATAATAAGAAGAAGAAGAAGAAGAAACACACACATATATATGAACTGTTGGCTGTTTCAGTAGTGACAAACTCAAAAACACTAGCTAGTACATGACTAGCAAACACAGCTTTGAACAGTTGTATACACATAAAATTATAATATTTTTCATTAATTCATTTCTGTAGTGACAATATTTCATATTTCACAGTGATTTTCAGACTTTGGGACACATTTACTTAAAAAACAATGGGATCTCATGGCTCACCATGTGGCCATGAGGGACTCGGATGCAGTCTTACCTCCTGCTTAAAAAACAGGGGTTTGGCTAAAATAAGCCTCTGCCCACAAACTAAAATGTTATGGAAATTAATCTCATGATCAGTCGGCATCTTTTAAGTCCACTTTAAATGAAAGGGATTAGATTTTGGGACAGGCACCTCCCAACAAAAAGTATCTTATGTATAGATACGCAAATGACTATTATTACTTATTCATTTACATAACAGTTAATATGCAAACTAGGGAAGCTGTCAGTGGTGAGTCATTCAAAACCATGAACATGAGTTCTGTGCATCATTACTGGTATATCTGCCTCATCAGCTCTATGATTGTACACTGCTTACCTCTCTTTAATTAGATCCATACAAATGTCATAACGCATGCCTCACGGGATGATATATTACCATGACACAAAAACACATTTCTCCTCTTCTTTGGCTGTTTTTTTAACGCTGTGGGTAGAGGGGGGCTGCACACCAACCGCCCACACTCCCACCCCCACCCTGGACCCCCCCCCTTAACGCCGTTGTTTTGGTAAATGGGGAGTTAAACAGATATATCCAAGCGTAAAATCTAAAAGTGTCCCCAGTGGGCGCCTGAGGGGTGTTTTTTGAAATCAACTACATATCAATTGAGCGGCATAGAGCAGATCCTATGATAAATTCTATTCCTCAGACGCCTATAAATTACATTCTCTCTCTTTCTCTTGCTCTCTTTTCAACCTATCCCCCCCTTGACTCCCCCCTTTTTTTTCTCTCATTCTACCCACCACAAACTATACCTTTAATGTTGTCCCCTGAGGGTTTTCCGCTGCAAACTCCAATTGAGTCAAAGCGACGTTCAAAGGGATATTTTCATAGCTTGAGTGACAATATTAGCACAGCGTCTGTGTGTGCGCAAGCCGCTAATGCTCCTCCACATCTCCCCTAAATCTGCACCACCACTCCCCCCACAGCCGTCCCGGCTCAATACTCTGCGTGTAATCCAGCAGTTCATTATCTCACTGTTTTCTGTAAGTACAAGCTTAGATTGAATTACTATAGGCTCTATTGTCTATTTGGAATTCTCCTTCCATGGCGCTCTGGTAATGAATGGGCAATTTACTACATCTTTGTGAAGACTTCTTCAGCGCATCAGTCACTTAATTACTCCCAGACTGCTGGCTGTGGTTTTATTACGGCACTGCTGCAGACTGGTCGAGGCCCAGTGAGCAGGGCAAAACCATTCTGAGACTGGGGTGATTGTGGGTAATCCTTATAATACCTGAAACAGGTACTGAATCAGTAGCAGCAGTGAAAAAAACAGAGCTGAACTGTGGAAACATCCCTGAATTTAGATTCTGGCTCAGATAAATGGCAAGAATGAAAGAATTTGATTCTGACAAATATTAAGGATGAAAGAAACACTCAAAAATGTTGGATATATGGCTGATTTTAAGAGCAAGTAGCTTAACTGTTCATTCCACTTAAGTCTGAGCTGGTGGCTGTAGCTGCTCACTGCTCAGAAAATGACTTGACAGAACAAAATAGCACTTCAGTGTTTAAAGCTAAATGATGTCTTAAACAATAAATATGTGAGAATGGAGAGATGGAGAGCCATGGATTTGCAGGTTTTTGGTTCCCTTACTTTTTACATGATTCTGAGTTATTTTCTTTGGTTTTCTTAAGATCTTGTGATATTTATGTCATAATCACAGCAAAAAAAAATGCTGTTGCCTTAAGATGTCAAGCTATATATATCATTAACATGACATAACAGACATTGTCTTAATGGGATTTATTGCGTCATGATGATAACAAATATCACAAGATCTCGAGAAAACCAATGAAAATAACTAACAGGAAAAACAGCTAAAATAAAAAAAACTATTTAGGTGCCGAATTTAACATGCTGAAAAATAATAATAAAGCCTATAATGTGGCAGGTTCAAAAGTTATGGCACAGTTAATATTTGATAAGTTATTTTTTCCAGTATGTTAAACTCAGCAATTAAACAGACACTATGTTATAAAAATTTCAGGAAGAAGACTTATGTAATTTTTTCCCTTCAAAGGATGTGTTAACATTTTGACAGGGGCTTTGAAACTTGAACGGTCCTGCATGTGAGATTATGGACTTTGCATTGAACTCTTCTTTCATTCGCATCTAGGGAAAAGTGGTAGGATGACCGCAGCAAGAAAACTGTAAAAACCGTTACAACATAAAAAAATACACATATTTTTAAACATTATATATTTCTATAGTCAACTAAAATTTTTATTTACATTTGAATTATTATTTATGTTTTTCTAAATTAAATTGAGATTAAAGTTGTCAAACCAAAAAAATCAAGCTAAAACAAGATTAAAACAAACCATAGAATCGTTCTATCACTTTTCCCGGTGGCACTGCTGGTGGAACATGGGACTATCATGATCTAACCTGAATGCAGGTAACAACGGCCATAATACACAAAGACATGAACTGGCCCAATGCCAATTCAACCATATCTTACAAACCCCTCTCCTCCTCCCCCCTCTGAGAGCAGAACAGACAGAATACAATACTGCTCTCCATAGTCTCCCCCCATTTAGTACTCAGACCTACAGCTTGATGGGGCTCAGCAGGGTATCCTGCAAATGGGATAGAGAGAGAGAGAGAGAGAAAGAAAGAGAGAGAGCGAGAGAGAGAGAGAGAGAGAGAGAGAGAGAGAGAGAGCGCAGAGACAGAGAGAAAGAGATGCTTTGCCTCAGGCCAAACTGTGTTCAACCCCCTCAGACCTGCCCCATGCTTCCAGCGGCCACCGCCTGAATGAGGAAAGAGCCACAGCCGCTGCTTCCCTCTGCACACCAACAACCAGGGGATTTGGAAATCTGGCAGGTTAACTGGAAAATCTCCATATGATCCAAATGTGATTCAAAACCCCCATCCAAACAGCGCAGTACTGCTCGCCAATAATTTCCACTGGGGTTTCAATGCCCTCTAAATAGGAACGATATTGTTATGATATTGTTATTGCATGTAAGGGTGTCTATAACATGTTTTTACAATAGAGAACATAATTATTCCACTGGCTGTTACATTTAAATGCTCTAAAGACCACTACATTTACATTCACAACCAGTAACCTAGTGACGCAAGCATAAACCAAGCATACAGCTTTGATAAAAGCCAACCTAGATGCAAATGTTACACGGATTCATGTTCCCTTCGATAAAAGTGCATGATATTTGCAGGAGGTAAGAGAAGAATGTAGCGCAACAGAAAAGTACAGTACACTGACAAAGTGATGCTTTGAATTTGACTGATTCAAATGTACATCATGTACATAATGTACAAAAGTAAGCAAGAGATTCATCATCATCACCATCATCATCATCATTGTTAACCACTTAATCCAGATAGGGTCACGGTAGCAGTTGGGAGAGCAGAGAATCCCAGATGACCCTGTCCCCTGCAACTTCGTCCAGCTAGTTCCCAGGGACCTCAAAAAAAAAGATGTAATCCCTTCAGCGGGTCCTAGGATGACCCCGGGGCCTTATCCTGGTAGGCTGTGACTGGTACTCCCCCACCGGGAGGCGTCCAAGGGGCATCCGAATCAGATGCCTGAACCACCTCAGCTGGCTCCTCTCAATGCGGAGGAGTAGCGGCTCTACTCCGAGCTCCTCCCGGGTGGCGAGCTCCTCACCCTATCAAATAGAGTGTAGCCCGCCACCCTGCGAAGAAAGCTTATTTCCACCACTTGTATTCACAATCTCATTCTTTTGGTCATTACCCACAGCTCATGACCATAGGTGAGGGTCAGGATGTAGACCAACCGGTAAACAGAGAGCTTTGCCTTATGGCTCAGCTCCCTCTTCACCACTACAGTCCGGTACAGTGACTGCATTACTGCTGCCGCCTGTCCCAGCCTGTGGCCCATCTCACGATCCCTCTTCCCATCACTCGTGAACAAGACCCCGAGATACTTAAACTCCTCCACCTGGGGAAAGTCCTTTCCCCTTACCTGGAGTGGGCATGCCATCCTTTTCCGGGCTAAGACCATGGACTCAGATTTGGAGGTGCTGATCCGCATACCAACTGCTTCACACTCAGCTGCAAACCACTCCAGTGAGTGCTGGAGGCATCCATGTGATTCAGCCAAAAGAACAACATTGTCTGGAAATTGCAGAGACCCTCCAGCCTCCACGCATAATGCCCTCCTGACCTTGGCTACGTCTTGACACCCTGTCCATGAATATCATGAACAGGAGTGGAGACAGGGCACAACCCTGCCGGAGCCCAACGCTAATACTGAAAGGGTCTGACTTAATGCGAGTACACAAACACAACTCTCACTCTGGGAGTACAGAGATCGAATGGCCCGGAGTAGTAGCCCCGGTACCCCATACTCCTGGAGGTCCTCCCACAAGATATCTCTGGGAACCCGGTCGTAAGCCTTCTCCAAATCCACAAAGCACATGTAGACTGGGTTGGCAAACTCCCATGCCCCCTCAACAATCTGCGAAAAGCTGGTCCATTGTTCCACGGCCAGGACGGAATCCACATTGTTCCTCCTCAATCTGAGGATCAACTATCGGTCAGAGTCTCCTTTCTAGCACCTTGGCATAGACTTTCCCAGGGAGGCTGAGCAGTGTGATACCTTGAAGGTTGGCACACATCCTCTGGTCCCCTTTTTTAAAAATGGGGACCACCACCCCGGTCTGCCAGTCCAAGGGTACTGTTCCTGAGATCCATGCAATATTGCAGAGGCGCGTCAGCCACGACAGCCCCACAATATGCAGAGCCTTAAGCATCCAGATGAATCTCATCCACCCCGGTGCCTTGCCACTGAAGAGCTTGCCAACTACCTCAGTGACCTCCACCAGGGAAATGGAGCTTGACACGCCAGAGGCCTCCAGCCCTGACTCCTGTGAGGGAGGCATGTCTCCTGGATTAAGGAGTTCTTCAAAGTGCTCCTTCCACCAACCAACAATATCCTCATTTGAAGTGAGAGTTTCTCCACCCTTGCCGAATACAGCACTCCTGAGTCAACAGACAAAAAGGCAGAATACTCTGACCTGTTGGTTGGTGCATAAGCACACACAACAGTCAGAGTTTTCCTCTCTGCAATTTTAATTCGCATTGAGGCGACCCTCTCGTCCACTGGGACAAAAACCAACTGCGTGGCCGCCAGCCGGAGACTTGTGAGTATCACCATTCCTGCCCGGCCCCTCTCACCCTGGGCAACCCCTGAGTAGGAGAGGGACCAACCCCTATCAAGGAGTTTGGTTCCAGAGCCGACACTGTGGGTGGAGGTGAGCCCAACTATATCTAGTTGGTACCTCTCAACCTCCCGCACAAGCTCTGGCTCCTTCCCCCAAGAGCCAGTTTCTGCCACAAGGGCCTCTGTAATCTCCCACTGCCTGTGCAGCACTGCACCTCTCCCCCATGCTGGACCTTGCAGGTGGTGGGCCCACATGGTCTCCCCACGTTGCCTCTTCGGGCTGAGCCCGGCCGGGTTACGTGGGCTGCCTGGCCACCAGGCACTCGCCAAGGGACACTACCCCCAGGCCTGGCTCCAGGGGTAGGTCCCGGTGACCCTATCCCGGGCAGGGTACACGGTATTCTGTGCCTGTTTTTCATGGTGGGTTTTTTGGATTGTGTTAGTCTGGGTCTTCACTCCAGATCTGTTCGCCCTGGGAGACCCTACCAGGAGCATATTGCTCCCATCGACTAAGCTCTGAATATCCCTAGACCACACAAGCCTTCTGCCACGACAAGGCAAGAGATTACATGTTTATAATATATACAGTTTATTGAAAATAGCCCCTGGTCAAATTACATCAAATTACATTTTATTATTGAGTGACTAAGTTAATACAGACTCTAGAGGAAACTAACTTAAATATGGCATTTGTCATAGTATATATTTTGCTGTTGTTGGAAGAAAACGCATCTCTATAATGTCTCTTTCTTTTGGTCCATAAGTCAAGAAATTTAAACACAATATGAAGGGCAACAGGCATTTTCAAAAATGGACATACAAGGTTTTCTTCAGACAACAGCGATATACATTTGAATGGAAGTTAATATAAAAACATTTTTTATGTTTTTATAATAAAAATATGTATCCATCCATCCATCCATTTTCTAAGCCGCTTCTCCGTCAGGGTCGCGGGGGGATGCTGGAGCCTATCCCAGCAGTCTTCGGGCGGAAGGCAGGATACACCCTGGACAGGTCGCCACTCCATCGCAGATGGCAGTGGATCGATGGATGGATGGATGGATGGATGGATGGATGGATGGATGGATGGATGGATGGATGGATGGATGGATGGATGGATAATAAAAATATGTAAGAAGAAATTTTGGAAAATATTTATTGTTTCATTCATCATTAAATTTTAACACAATGTGAAGGGTAACGGAGGTTCATTTAATGCTGTGTGTAGCCTCCCTTTACAAAGATAACAGCTCTTAGTCTGCTCCGATAATGCTTAATACTTAAGACTGAAAAACACATGGCAGGGGTGGCCATCAAAATCTTTAATTCTGTGGTCACTGAACCATTTTTGTGATGATTTTGAGGCGTGCTTTGGATCACTGTCCTGCTGGAAGGTCCACACTATGGCCCAGTTTAAGCTTCCTGGCTGAAGCAGTCAGGTTTTGATTTTCTGTACTTGATGACGTTTGTCCTCACCATGTAACAAACTGTCCAGGGCCTTTGGAAGAAAAACAGACCCACAGAGAATCACAGATCCACTACCACACTTCACATTGGGGTTGAAATACTTTTCTGCATGGCTATTCTTAACTCCAGTCATTTTATGTGTCTTCATTATTGCACTGATAGTGGAAATCGACAACTGTTTAGCTATTTTCTTGTAGCCATTTCCTGATTTCCTGATACAGTTCAACAACCTTTTGTCATGTCATTACATAATTTTATAGTGATTCTCATAATGATGGATGGCAGGGAATTTGGCCTGTGTTTGATCTTGTATATATTCCCCTGTAAAGTTACCTTTTTGAAGGAAAAAGGTTATGTCCCAGCAGTGACAATATATATATATATATATATATATATATATATATATATATATATATAATACCCTTTATTTAATGTTCTGTGTAAAGACAAATAATAGCACACTACAATATGATGATTTTTTTTCAGTAACGCTTCTTCAAAGACCTTGTTTTCAAGATAAGTCCTCCTCAGCATAACATTGCGCTGCATAGTGTTAGATTTATTATTAGCTCAACTAAAGGGTCAGCTTCTATCACACAAACCTTCCCTCCAGGCATGAATACTTGTTGCTTTCAAAAATCAAAGCAAACCCATCAGAGAGAGAACAAAAACATCAGATAATATATTTGGTACAATCTGAAAACATAAAGAATGCATTGGTGAGCTCAGAAACACTAGCAGTGGTGGATAACAGAAGAGTTCTTTCACTGGTGAGGAAAAAATGTTTCACAACAGCCAGCTAGATCAAGAATACTCTCAAGGAGTTAAGTGTCAGAGTCAAAAATCAGGAGAAAACTTAATTAGAGGAGAGAAAAACAGGAAGACCAGATTAGAGTTTGTAAAAAAAAAATGTCTAACAAAAGCCTGTACAGTTCTGAAACATCTTACTAACAGATAAGACAAAGATCAACTTGTACCAGAATGATGGGAAGAGAAGAGTAAGGAATAGGAAGGACCTAATAATGATCTAAAGCATACCACCTCATCTGTGAAGCATGGTGGAGGTAGTGTTATGGCATGAGCATGTATAGCTGCCATTGAAACTGGTTCTCTTGTATGTATTGATGATGTGACTGCTGACAAAAGCAGTAGAATGAATTCTGAAGTGTAGAGGCCCATATTATCTGCTGAGATTTAGCCAAATGCTTCACATTGCAGACAGACCCAAAATGTACTATGGGAACAAACCAAGATGCAAAAAAAGCAGAATGTTCTGCAATGACCAAGTAATTCATGTGAACACAGTCCAATTATTCAGATACTTCATATACTGAAGGCAAAACCAAAGTGAAAAATGCCCCTAAGACAAGCAGAGTCTGAAGATAGCTGCAGTAAAAGCCTGGCAAAGCATCACCAAAGAAGAAACCCAGTCACTGGTGATGCTCATGGATTCTAGACTTCAGGCAGTTATTGACTGCAAATTATTTGCAATAAAGTATTTAAAAGAACAATTTTATTAATGTGTGTTAGTTTGTTCAATTACTATTGAACCCTTTAGAATGGGGTGGAGGGGGAATTCCTACATTGTTCACCTGATTTCAATGTAAATACCCTCAGATTAAAGCTAGAAGTCTCCAATATGACTTCAATATGCTTTGATAGACGGCTAAAATAACAACTTCATTCGACTCTTGTTCCACCTTTGTTCCACATAACTTCTAAATATTTATGGGCCCAAGTGTTTTTTTATGTAATATTTAGATATGTGATACAAACACAGAAACAGAATTAAACATAAATAAATTTTAAGATTTTGTTACATGAGTTTTGAACCTAAAGCTCATTTGGCTTACAACAGAATTTTCAGTATTATATACTGGCTGTATAAATATTGGCATTAATCTCTATAGCCTGAATCAGTAAGCAGAGGCCCTGTACATGCCAGCTAAATCCATTAAACAGCAATTAGCCAGAGTTAAACACAGTGCTTTAACAGTCATCTATTTCACCAGGCACAGATTAGCTCTGACAGCAAGTGCAGCAGATGACTGATGAGAGAGAGGAGAGAGGTTCATGCTAAAGCAATTGTACATAAACGGTGATCATCAACTACATGTGTCAGATGAATAAGCTGAAAGGCAGTGGCATGTGTTATTCAATGCTCAGCACTAGTAGTCAAGTCAAAATGATCACGATCACAAAGCAGGTAATATGAGTACAAACTGACACTTCATATTGAATTGGAAAAACTTTGTTGTGCATGATTATTAAAAGCTAGACAATCTGATTTGCTATAAAGCATTTTAAGTGATACTTTTTTTTTTTAATCCCACAAATGGGTAAATTTCACCTCCACATTTAACCCATCTGTGAAGTGAAACACCACATACACACTAGTGAATGCACACACACTAGGGGGCAGTGAGCACAGTTGCCCAGAGCAGTGGGCAGCCCTATCCATGGCACCTGGGGAGCAATTGGGCATTAGGTGTCTTGCACAAGGACACCTCAGTCATGGACTGTCAGCACTGGGGATTGAACCGGCAACCTTCCGGTCACAGGGCCAGTTCCCTAACCTCCAGTCCACGACTGCCTCAGACTTACAGACTGGAACAAAAGGGGAAAAGGAAAAAACTGAAAAAAAAACGGAATTTCCCAGATTGGAGTTAAAAATTACACAAAAAATGCAATTCTTCACAACCATGTAAGATTTGGTAGACTACCAAAACACTCCCCTTCAGATAAACAGAACTTACAGCTTTCATCTTTATGAGAGAAGAAAAAAATCAAGCTCCACTCAGATCTGAAAAAATCCACAATTGGTTCTGTCCATTCTTCCACTGTGAGAAGACAGCTCAACACTATGAGCCTGAAAGGATGTGTAGCTGCCAAGAAACTCTTACTGGGAAAAGGAAGTAGCCAAAAAAGAACAAAATCAAATCAAAGAAGCAACAGAAAAAAGAGACTGGTCACCCCAGAATCCAGACCTCAATATTGTTGAATGTGTTTGGTATCACCTGGATTATCTACCCATGAGAAGGAGAAAATGTGACGTTGGAGGTATGGAGATAATATAGAAGTTGTTATGAAGGAAAATGGTGGACACATTAAATATTCTGTTTGTAAAGTGTGTAGTTTTCCCTTTTTTAATTTAGTGAAATAATGTTTTGGGAATGTACTTTGCTTTAGTCGTTTCTTTACTTTGCAAAGTGTTGTATTTAAATCAAAAGAACACTGTTTTAGTAGAAATAACATCATAACTGGGATTTGGTTATGCCGTGATGATCCAACCTTCAGTGTCCATTTGCTTTTTCTGCACTCCCTCTCATGTTGCATTGCTTACCAATCATTTCCATTTTGTATGAGTAATTAAAACAACAAATATACCTAAAAAGAGCTTAAGTGTTTCTTGCCCTTTGTTACTTGAATTTACAGTTATTACTAGATACAGTACATCTAAACTGCACTCTGACTAGAACAATAAAACATTTTGACCAATAAAACAGCATCACTGTTAACCACACAGCAAAATTTCACTGCAAATTTCTAAAGCAGGTTGGAAACAAGAGCTTGTCCTTGTGCCACATGTTTAAAATTGAGTAATTTGAGGTAAATTGTTGCTTGGAAGGACGTCATCTACAGAGCCCTTGTTCCAGGGGGACGTGTGTGATGTACGTGTGCCTCATGGATTCCTACAAAGCAGAGTGTGGCCCCTTACACCCATCCTCAGATTCCAGCAAATTGTCTAAGCCAAGCTGCCAATTAACCCTGGGTCCCTCGCCGGTGGAGGGGGGAGGGGTGGGGGGAACTCGCTGTTAGGTTAATTGCTTCATGTTACAGCATCACAATGTGAGCGAAGCTCCACTAGCCAGGGGAATCTCGCCGGAGCATACGCGTGTACGCACTCGCTCACGCATAGGTGGGCCCTGTCAGCTTTATACTAGACCTGATTGTTGGACCTTAGTGTACTGTTTAAAAGTCTTAGGCCAGCCAGGAAAATTATTTAAGACCATTTTTCTGTGCATTTTGTGTGATTTCACTAGTAAAAACATTACCAAACACAAAAACAGTGAAACATAATAAGAAGATCTTGTTTTCAGTAAATGCATTGATACCTTGTAGAAGAACACAGGCTTACTGTCTTAGACATAGGGTTTGTACAACTACTCATTTTTACTGAACTCATTTTACTCAACTTGTCAGTCAAAAAGGTAGTCAAGAAGTTGGCTTGTCAATTTTAACACATTTTTTAAAACTATAAGTCTTCTAAACATCTGTGAAAAGTATTTTGTTAGAAGCTTGCAGACGCTGCGGTTTGAGGTGTGAGATATGCGTGGCCAAAGAGTTTTTTCTGCTATACTTCTGTATGTTTTAGCCTCTGGTACTCAGAGTTACATAGGCTATCTGATGTAAACTGCATGGTAAATTCCACGTCTCTTATATCATACCTCTCACTGAGAATTTAAACAGGCTCTAGCTATTCGTGCTTCCATGTACTGCCATTGTCAGTCAAATGGGGAACAAACCACAATTCGTCAAGCTGAATACTGGTAGTTCTAAATATGCTGATAGCAAGCAGTAACATATGAATGCACCAAAAACCCTTTCAGAGAGATATATAGGCTTAGTCACTCAGCAAGGAAGCATTCATCATCCGATGTTTGAAACTGCAGGTCACAGAAAAACATGATATCCTTATGCATTTGCATATGCTTTCATTGCGACATTGTGCTAAATGCTCTGTGATTGCATGTTTTGCATGCCAGTCAAATGAGCCTTTCCTATTGCAGTTCTTAAAACCTGAGGAGAGGAAAAGATTCCTTGAGAAAAGGATTTTTAATTCATTCAGAGTTCATAACAGGAATAAGCACTGAATAAAGTATTTATAAAGCAAGACGAGTATTTGTGAACAATAGATGGTAAAAGATGTTTTATGAAGTAAATTACACTGTAATGACATTAAGGCCCTTAAACTACAGCCACAATCATTTGTCTCATGGCTATGAAGCCTTTCCAATACAATTTCTACTGTCTAGAAAATCTACTGTTACTGAAATAATATTTTTTTTAAAATGGTATTTTTACTTTTTCTCAAAAAAGTAGTGCATATACACTCACTTTATTTGGTACACCTTGCTAGTAAAAGGTTGGACCCCCTTTTGCCTTCAGAACTGCCTTTATTCTTTGTGGAATACTTTCTGCAAGGTGTTGGAAACCTTCCTCAGAGATTTTGGTTGGTTATCTGAGTTCCTGTTGCCTTTCGATCATCTCGTACCTGTCTGCCCATTCTCCTCTGACCTCTCACATCAACAAGGCATTTTCGTCCACACAACTGCTGCTCACTGGATATTTTCTCTTTTCTGGACCGTTCTCTGTAAACCCTAGAGATGGTTGTGCATGAAAATCCCAGTAGATCAGCGGTTTCTGAAATACTCAGAGCAGCCGTCTGGCACCAACAACCACGCCACATTCACAGTCACTTAAATCACCTTTCTTCTCCATTCTGATGCTCGGTCTGCACTTCAGCAAGTTGTCTTGACCACCTCTACATGCCTAAACACATGCATTGAGTTGCAGCCAACTCACTGGCTGATTAGCTATTTGTGTTAACAAGCAATTGAACAGGTGTACCTAATAAAGTGGCTGGTGTGTGTATGTACAATTATATCCATAAATGTGGGAAATATGTATGGAAATTGTCACTTCAGTTTAAGAGAATCAAGTTCTTCCATGAAACTGATATGGTGTTTTCAACTTGACTAACATTGCATTAGCCATTCATAAATAGTCAAGTACTACATTATAAGCATGCTATTAAATGCATATTTTATTCATTTTATGCAATTATTGTTCAATGCTTATACATGTGTAATGACGTCCTTATGTTAATGGCCTTCAAATAAGAGCCTCTAAAGTTCTAACAGTTCCATATTTGTTCCAAAAACAAATCCATAATCATTAAAGAGGAAAACAATAACATGAAAATGCTCACTTCTGGGGAGAAAAGTAACATATTAAACGTGTTTTTTTTTTCACTTGAATAACATCTAATTGATAAAATGTGGAATTACAATTACCCTTAGTGGCATCAAATATCCACCTCAGATGAATCACTGTCTCACCAACTGAACTTTGGCCTCCAAACTTGAAACAATACCAAGCTGGACCTCCTCGGTTGACTCCCTGACCGTTAGCTTGGTTCTTTCAGAGATGGAGCTGATGGCTAATTCATGACTGGAGAAAGCGATATTTTAGAGCAAGGTGGCGCTGTAATTACACTCCAGTCACATAGTAAAACTCTCCCTTTCGTTCTCTTTCTTGTCCACATTCTCACATGCCACGCTAAAACCTGATGCCAGCAGCAGCTGAAACCGTATCTTGCTCCATCAGACATGTCGTAGTTGGATGACAGTCTTCAGAATGATGGAAGGTGCTCGTTTTGACAGGCAGCGTTTGAAAGGTAGGTATTTATAATGTTGGCAAGAAGTATTCAGATGCCAGCCACATATCCACAGAGGTGGATGGCCATCTTCTGACTGGACGTCACAGCTTTGTGAGCGACGACAAACCTAAGAGGTGTTATTTGGATGGCAGTGACTGGAAAGATGTTGGCTGAGGCTGGAGATTCTTTGCGGTGATGACAGACGCAGACGGTGTTTACCGCGGCCTTGCTAGCCGAGTGTCATGTGTAATGTGAACACAGAGCTGACCTGATGTCTGGCCAATGAATTAGTAACGATGAACTCAGGTTGAATCTCAGGTTGCCCGTTAGAATCATCTATGAGGGGCCTTCAGGTAAGGCAGGTAAATCAGCCCCTAACAATGCAAGCAGCCTGTATGTTAACGCCAACAACTTGCTTTGCACTATATAATTGACCTAAATAGCTAATAAATGTAGCCTTTAGGGGTCACACCTTCATATCACAGGAATCCCTTTCTTCACACAAATCTAAATGGTGTGAGAAAGGTGAATAATTAAACAGAGCGTGTGTCAAAGAATGTGATCGCAGATGTGTGCAGCACTGTCAGTCACGTGACCTAACGTCTACGGCAAGTCCAACTCAAGGTCAACGAGGGGAGGTAAATTTCCATTTGCGTTTTAATGTTACACTGTGACATACAGTATCATGCCCTGGCAGTTCTCCATCCTCTTTAGTGACACAATTTCCTCCAGCTCTTCAACCTTTCACTTCAAAACATAAAAACAAGGCTAATCCTAGTGCCATATGTCACAATATTACAACCACATTCAATTAAACTAAAAGTACACATTACAATAAAAAGTCCGGACTACATGAGAAGCAGAGAAAAGCTTTGAGAATTTAGGGCACATTATTACATTTTTCACCATTTTAATGGCACACACCACTCATTATATATTAATAAATGCAATCTAGCATAAATCTAATTCACTGCGTAATAGTCCATCTAAGGTTTTCTTAGATTATAGTTTTTTTTCCTTTACTAATTTCTCCTTGCACAAATGACAATGTGATGCACAGCACAACTGTTAGATCAGCTGACTGAAGACCTGCCAAAATTAGTCTCAAACTGAGATATCGGCAACATTCCTACAAATAATCAGATTGTCATAAATTGTAATAAACAACTAACGTGAAAAAAAAACTGGAAAATAACAAGAAATGGGGAAAACTGACAGTTAAAGTTGACCATTCAAAATCATATTAGTTACTAAATAACTTCTAAAAGTATAGCAGTACTTTAAATTGTTTCTTCCTAAAGAAAAACATTTACAATTTACAGGAGAGAATATTCATCATGAACTTTTTACCATTTTTACTGTTTATTTTTCAATGTAAAGGACAGCTGCCATGTTCAAATGAAGCAGAAATATAAAAATTTACAAAAATTGAGATTCATGCTTTTCTTTGGACAGGGACAATGTAAAAAAAGTAAATATAAATTTATTTATATATATATATATATATATATATATATATATATATAAAGCTAAGAAAACGAGATGCACATCCTTTGCTGGGAAATTTTCATGTACACTGTTGATTTGCTGATTTTAACATATAGGAAGAAAAAAGCATAACATGTGGCCTTTGCAAAAGTTAGGGCACCTATTATTTTGCAAGTTTTATGATAAAAAGGAAAAACAGCACCTGTTTTAAAATGGCAAAATATTTGTTTATTGGACTCACAGATGTATTTTTCTCCTTGTAAATCAACAAAACAAAATTTGACAAGGAGCATGTAAACTTTTGCACACTCCTGACTGACACAATTGAATCATGTAAATTTAAAGCACTATTTTTTTTCATGTTCATTGTTTTGCTGTAGAGGTAAATGGGCCGGCCTTTGTCATCTCCAGAATCTCCCAGAGCGGGTGACCCAGGGGCTGGTGGGAGTGTAAGTGGGTGGGCCGGCATGTCACATTCACTCAGACATCGTCTGCTTGTGTGCACAGTCAGCGGCACCCTGCCCTGTTATTAAGCGTATGTAAACTGATCCAACGGCCCAGAGGGGTGGGCCGACACGCCGCATATGTGTGTTCGTGTATCTGTGTGTGCGTGTGTTGGGGTCACAAACGGAGTAATTAATTTCCATGCATCTCATTGCCAGGATTGCTTACTGATCCTGTGTGCGAGATCAGAGATGTCAGCAGGTAAATTGAGTCAGAGGCCCTGGCCCGTTTCCCAGCCACTCGCCCAATTTCCCCCCACCCTCACTCTGACAAGGTGAGGCAGCAAGCGGGGCAGGGGGGCTGCGGCACGGGCCTCGCTCTGACGGACAGGGGGAATTGGCCCAATAAATTGCGCCCTGTAAAAAGCAGTGTCTTGTTCATTAAAACACAGTGAATCTCTATTGCTATTCATTAGGAGGCTGCCTTACCAGACAAGATGTTTAATCTAGAGAGCATGCACCTCACCTCACCCTGGCCGGCCAGGCAGACAACACCATCCCTTGGAAAAAGAGATTCTTATTTATTAACACGAGGTGACAGGTACTGAATAAGTTGTTGTTGTCCTCTTTTTTCCCCTCTCTACTCGGTTTCCTTGGGCAGAAAATTGCAGGCTTTGCTTATGAAGGGAGAGATTTTTGGGACGCCTGTCTTTCTAAACTAAAGCTGACAGTGCCCTGTTGGGTCAAGTAAACTGTCTGTAGAAATTAACATATAAAGAACATGAGGAAAAAAAGAGGGTTTCTGTCCTAAGATCACACGCAAAACAATATCTAGGTTAAAAATGTACCTGTGCATTACTGAAACTGTTTTTCTTTTTAAACGCTTCTTTTATCTTTTATGCTACCATAAAAAAAAAAGAAAACATGAAAAATGGAGCCAGTTAATTAAAAACACACCCAAAGGTGTTCTTATTAAATCTACATTAAAAGGAAGCAGTTTTTATTTTCTATTTATATAAATTATTACTTTACAAATATGTATATAGAGTCACTGTCAGACAAAAAAATTATATCTACAAAACGGTCACTTTTCGGAAGAAATAAAAAACATTCAGTAGGTGATGATGTCAGTTTTTTTCTCAATTAACATTGAAGTATTTCTATTGGTCCATTCAACATGAAATTATGACACACGGTAAAGTACAGCTGGTGTTTTTTTATGTTAAATTATGTCAAAAAATGACAAAAAAGTTTGTTTTTGTTCCAATAGCAGCAATATAAATCTAATTTTCCACAAACATATGTCATTTTCTGAAGGGAAATAAACATCCACAACATGTTTATTGTTATTGACATGGAATCAGTGCTTCCACATATACTTTATAAATGCTCATTGATTTCCATTGATTTGGCATAAAAACGGTGATGTTTCAATTATATTGATGCTGACAATTATTATTTAGACACTATGTTATAGCTGATTGAGAGGAAGTTGCAGATCCCAAAAAAAAGAAGTTAAAGTTGTTTTCCACTGAATAAAACTAGTGTAACTAGATTTCTAATTATATCTACTTATCTATCCAGACAGCTTTTTCTTTATTTATTTATTTTGTTACACATTAGAACCTTTTAACAAACCTCTTCACCCTCATTACAGCACACTTAAAGCTTTGTTCAGAAGCACATTCTGTGGTTTTAAATGCATAAAGTGGCTCGTAAACACAACTCAGACACCAGGCCCAGAGGGGTTCCTTCTGGATTTACTCCAATCATTGAGACTCGCCACTTCCTGTGACAAAAAGGAGTCCAAGTGATGAAACAATTTGGATATTCTTCCATACTAACAAAAAAATACTTAGTATTTCTTAGTTAACATTTCTTAGTTAGCAAGGCAAACTAATTAATCTGCCCAAGCATCAAATGAAATAACAAAATCTGCCTAATTAAAAAAATCAAAATATTAAATATATTCATAATTAAACAGGCCACAATTTATTTTTATCAATATCCACAGGGCAAGAATCTGGCAACCCAACAAGCAGAACGTACATCCTGACAGTGTCAGAACTAGCAAAGACAAAAGAAAGGAAAAAAGGAAGAAAAGTGGCTCCAAGAAATAAAAAAAAGAAATCAACATCAAAAACAATTTTTGAAGCACGAGTCCCATTGTGTGTGGTCTTGAGCTCGTCAGAAAAATGGACTGTATTCCCTGAGCCTGGATCTGCTACAAGGATTCCATCCATTTTCTGCCTCCAATCAATATTTATGAATCCCTGAGGATTTGTGGCATAAAGCACATAAACAATCAGCGGAGTAGATTGGCTGCAGAGTCCACAGCTCATGCTGGGCTGAAGAACACTCAGCTAGCCCTAACCACTTCATTCAAATGAGAGAGGCTTCCATTAGAACTGGCATCTCCAGATGAATAAACACAATGGGTCTCTACAGCTCCTAATAGTGGGAATGGAAGCAGGGCGCGGTGGTCCATCACCGCCGCTGCCGTTTGGGGACGAGCAGCTGACCGTCAGGACTTCTCTACAGCATGTGTGCTCACTTAAATGACTGAAAATGGGAAATAAATTATTTAATTTACTTAATTATTTAGTTTTAAAGACATGTTAATGGGACATCATAATTTACAAAGAGCCATAGGCCAGGACTGAAGTGTCAACAAACTTCAGCCCAGAAATAAATGTTATCAGTTAAACAGAGAATTATTTACACTTAAAACCTTGTAATACTTTCATTGTTTGAATGTACCTCAACACACAGTCGCATTCAGAAGTTTGGACACCCCAGTCAAATGACATTGATTTTCAAAGTGAAAGTAAGTGAATTCATCCTCTACAGAGAACACACTTTTTATTTGCTGAAATTGAAATATTGGGGTGGGGGGGTATTAAAAACTGCACAAAAGTTATGGCACACTTTTTTTTGTTTTATATTTTACAACATGTTAAAGTCAGCATGAGCAAAATGAGCAAAAAAAAGTCATATTTAAGTGTGTTCCCTGTAAAGGATGTGCTAACTTAGTTACACTTAGAAAACCAACAAAACATGTATTTGACCAGCATATGACAGTATATGCTAAAGAAAAATGAAACCATGTTTTCAACAAAATAAAATTACATTTATTCCAAACAAATGACTTAAAAGGATCCAAATGTGCTACATTATCATGTAATTATATGAGAATTATAACATCTTATCACAACACCAACTGGTATTTTGAAATTCAGAAAAAATAGAAAAATAAAAATGGCCAAAAATTAAGAATACCTGCTTTTATTGACTAAAAACAAAAATATATGAAATCAAAATTTTTTTAAAAATCCAATAAATTGTGCAACTTACTTCCTAACAGTATATTCATCCAGTGCTGATAAATGAAAAAAAAAACCCTCCAAAGATCTCTTACATCACTAAGTTCTCACAATTAATTGATTAATTAATAATTAATTGTCTTTTTATCTCCAAAACTGATATTTGTGTGGATGTGTCTCCTTTTTTGTTTTAGAGTGCACCTATCAGCTGTGCAGGTGAAAACATGGCATGTAATTAACATGTCATAATCAAAATGACTAAGTTTGACACATTGTAATCACTGCATGGAGATTAGCCTGTAGCCAGGGGCCATCCATGCGGCCTGTTTTAATATCATTTGCATAATGAAAGCCCAGCGACAGTAATAGCTTTCCTTTCTCTTATTATCATCTTATTTCACCCTGGGCAGAGAAGACTGCCACCGTGTCTACCCATTACCTTGGAGAAACTGAGAGACAAAGTCATGCTCAACTCCAGCACGTGCCTTTCGCGAACTCGCTCTGCCAGCCTGGCCTGCTCCTTCAACATCAGCCGTTTCTGTGGCTATTAGGAGGAAAAAGAGCAGAGCCTAACAAAGAACAATGGCCGCGTCCTTAACAAGTCACCTTGATGAGGTGGGAGGGCTAACCTGGAGTCAAAAATCTTAATAGAACAACTGAATGTGGAGAAATTTGGGAGGTAAAAAAAAACTTTAAAGGGTCTATTTCACGTCAAACCACATTTTCCTCAATTTTGCAAAAGAAGAGTTTGATGAAGTACGTAAACATTGTTAAAGTTGCAAAGCATATCATTCATTCCGCAGTCCATAAAGTCCATATGTGGAAACTTAGCTTCAAATACAGCCCGTTTTAAATTCATTGTTTTTGTGATGTCACAAAAACATAATTAGAATATATAACATACTTAGAAATAGGCTATTTAGCCTACAGCAATTAATCTCCACCCATTCACACTGAAGTTATAAGGAGTGTTTCAACCTGGATTGTTTTGTAAATGAGACATAATACAGGGTAGCCAATCAGAGCAGAGCTCATTTACATTCATCAGTTTTAAAGGCACAGTAACAAATACTGTTTAATTTTAAGGGATAAAGAGAGATGGGAAAAATTTATCATGATTGTTTTTGGTAAATAAATGCACAGACATTATAGGTGGACACATAAAATGCAGACCCTTTCATTTTTCACAATATTAGGCTGCATTGTAAAGGCCAATTTCTTATATTTTTCTTGCATGTGGTTTAAATATTAATTTAAAAAGAAGCCATAAGTATCACATGATCGTTTTAAAACTGTTCTTTATCCCTTATATCAGGGGTGTCAAATTAAAAAAATCTAAGTCTCTTAGAGTTAAGAGAGTTAAGTCTCTTTAAATGTCCTCAGCATGGAGGTCTTTTAAACCTACCAGTGTGCTTGGTCTTGACACCTGACATATTTTCTATGCTGCAAGTTCTTTAATTCTTAGGATCAGTTTGTGAGCTGCTGAATGTTACTGTTCCTGTTTCTGTTACTGAGTCTTGTATGTATGTAAATGATTGGCTGCACTGTATTTTGCCTCATTCAGAAAGCAGACCAGGCTAAACTGAACTTCAATGTGAACAAGTGGGCAAAGCTACTGTAAGTTGAATATGTGGATGTATGCAAATGAGTTGGTATTTGTGACATCACAGAAACACTGAATCTAAAACTGACTGTTTCTGCAGCTTATTTTCCACATATGGATTGAGGAGTGAATGTTATATTTGAAATTTTAACAGTCAAACTCACTTCTTTTGAAAAAGTTCAGAAAATGTGTTTTTTCAAGATATGAGCACTTTAACTGTCTGATGATTGTCATTATCTGTAGTTTTAGGATCAGCTTCCTTACTGGACTTATAGTCTCAACACACTGCACAACATATTACACAACAGGACCCAGATCAGCTGCGAGAGCGAACTTTTTCTCCTGTGTGAAGACGCAAGCTGACACTCCATCATGAGGCGTGCGGTATGTGACTCTTCTAATCATTGAATCCATGGCTCACGCACATCCCCCTGAGAGCGCAGCAGAGCTGCCCAAGAGCGGGGAAATCTGGCAGAATTTAGTCGAGATTTGGACACTTCCTGTTTTTCAGAGCCACACTAACATTGAACAACACACTCAACCAGCACTGCAATAAGTGAAAATCAGTACACATTCTCTATAGGCAGTCGTGGGCTGGAGGTTAGGGAGCTGGCCCTGTGACTGGAAGGTTGCCGGTTCGATCCCCAGGGCCGACAGTCCATGACTGAGGTGTCCTTGAGCAACACACCTAACCCCCAACTGCTCCCCGGGCGCCGTGGATAGGGCTGCCCACCACTCCGGGCAAGTGTGCTCACTGCCCCCTAGTGTGTGTGTTCACTAGTGTGTATGTGGTGTTTCACTTCACGGATGGGTTAAATGCGGAGGTGGAATTTCCCCGCTTGTGGGATCAAAAAAAAAAGTATCACTTATAGGGAACACATTTCTGTACATTTTAATGCACAATTACCATGTACCACAAGCCACCCTGATGAGCTGAGAGGGTCTAACATGGTGTCAGAGGTCTTAGTAGAGCAATGTAAAGTGGAGGAATGTAGGAGGTAAAAACTTTAAAACTGGTTAACACAGACAGTTTTACAGCACTTGCAGAACTTTCTTTGCTCTTCATAAGGACACCTACATCAGCTTGTCATGACAACTGACATAAATCTGCATAAATATTTATAAATGCTTAGGCCTTATGATTAGGTCACTTTAATGGGGAATTTCTCCAATATTTTCAAAATTTCTGCATAATTCAGTAACTGAGATGTGAATAAAGTGATTCAGAGCGGTTTGATGTAAAATGCTTCAGAGTAAAGAAACTTACTGACTTACAATGGTTACAGAGGTTACTTACAGAGGTTACAATGTCTAGAACGCAAATATAGTCATTTATTATTCAAAATGACCAGTTAACCTACATGTATTCTGAGGTTTTATGTGTAATTACAGTAACAGTAAGATAGGGGTAAATCTTTAAAACTTATTTTGGGGACTGTTTTGCAGTAAAGCGCCCTGCATGAATCTCTCTGCCATCAACAGATTTTAAAGGCCAAAGCCTTTTCTCAAAGCTGTCATAAAACAATGTCTTGGGTATCTGAAAACATATTCAAGACCATTTCATAAAATAACTTTCTGTGGAGCAGATTTCAGAGGCATTAAACGCTTCAGACATCTGCTTCCTTTCACCGCTACTGTGAACAACTCTAAACAAACATCATTTTGCAAACATGTTACCTTTTTCACTGCAGTTACTAGTCATTTTCATATATCTTTGTATTTCTGCTTCATATACTATCATGAATAATGTGCTTGTCCAACTGGTCAGTACTGGTCAGGAAAAAGAAGAACTACGTATTCCCACTTTACTTTATGTATCCTTATATTTTAACTACACTCATAAAAGATGGTTCTTCAAAGGGTCTCTGGTAAAGACAGTGTTTCTATATAGAACAATAAACACTTAAAGAACCATGTGCATGCTTAAAGGGCTCTTCGCATGGCAAAATGGTTCGTCAGATTGTGCTGACAATGGTTCAAAACGGTATCTTTTAAAAAAAGGTTCTATTTAGCACCAAAAAAGGGTTCTTTTATTGTTATGATGTCAAGATTATAACTACAGAACAAGCTTTTGGTTAAAAGATTTTAAAAGGGTTCTACATCAATCTGAAAAACCATTTTACCATGTGGAACCCTTGAAACCCTTTTAAAGAGAGTAGAAAAAGAGGATCTGCTTTATTGTGTGTGGCAATAGTGATATTTATTTGTTTTCTTCTGACACGAATCAAAGAAAGAAATGAAAGAGACAGGATGACTGCATGTGTTTCTTCTCGGGTTAAACAGAATGCAGAAGAAAAATCTAATTGCACTTTTTCAGATTTAAAATCAAAGAACAGAAGGCCCACGGGACTGACAGGGTGAAAAGGTGCTGAAGAGTGTTCTCACATGAAAGAACAAAGATGAAAAAGAAGACAGAGCTGAATGTTAAAACTAATTGAATGTTAAACAGACTGTATTCATGGACTCCAATCTCACACCTGAGGCTGTATCTGCTTTAATAAGAACAGAATACAATGAACTCCAAAGGAATATGCTTACTTAGTCTATCATTATACGCATACAATGCAATTGCATGCAATCACATATTTCTCTGAAACATTTTGTAAAATAAATGTACCGTACAACACAAGTACAGTATTAATTCCAGTCAAAACCCCTGTCTGATTCTTCTCCACTTTATTAACTAGCTTTTTCAACCATAGAAGAAGACTACAGTTATAACCAGAAATCAAATTAATGTGCCATCGTGTCTCAGCATCCCATTGATTCCTGACAAAAATAAAATAGCGCCAAACATTTTTGCTCCATAAAAGTCGGATCGAGTTTTGTGCCGACGAGGCGCAGAGGATACCTCGGCTAATGTAATTCATTGTAACCTCCCAGTTGCCACATCTATGCAGCCATAAAGCTCTGATCCGGGATGGGGGGGGTCTCGGCAGAGTGGGATAGGGTGGGCACCCAAACCCAGCAGTATTGACAAAGACATGCATTTGCTAAAATGATAATGAATATTTCATGTGGACAAGGGTTTCAGAGCTCCTTGGGCGGATGTAAATAAGTGAAGAGCATATGATATTTACCCCAGTATAAAACATTGATGAGCGCCAGGCCTATTTAAGAGGGCTAAACATGACATGGTGTTTACACTAGGGTCAGACAGAGGGGTCAGCCAGAGGCACAGGCTCCAGCTCTAAAGAGCCAGATAACGTTACAAGACAAAAAGGCAAATATTGCCCCAGCAGCAGTGACAGCTATCAGACTAATACACCTCTTTAGCGCTCCTTAGGACTCTCCGCCTGAGAGAGCACTCAGCACGCGTTCAGTGGACGCAAGTGTTGCAAAAGCGTTTAAGGGTGATCAAGGGTTTAAAAATGTATTGATGCATCCATTTGAAGGTGAGACTGTTAGTAAAGGTTACAATCGATTACAATAACATTTATTCATATATTGTTTATCTATTGTCAAATGTAAACATTACTTTTGTTGTCTTTTATTCCATCACTGTATTTGGATATTCAGTATATGTTTGAAAAAAATTCTGAATCGCATCAAATGAATAGAATCAAATCAAACCATTTTGTAATCAAATGGAATCATGGAAATGAATCATTGTAAAATCTGAGACTTCTTGATGCACTGAAAGATTTCCTAAAGAAACTTAACCAAATTCTAATGAAATTAGAAAGCTCTTGGCATTGGATTGCTACCTAAAGAATCATAATCGAATCAAATTGAATGGTGGCAAAATATGAGATCCCATGATGCTTGACCATTTATCATTTCCTAAAGAAATAGAATCAAATCATAATGACACTAGAAATATTTTGATGCATTGAATCATTTCCTAAAAATCATAATCAAATCATAATGTAATTAGAAAGTCTTTATGCCTTGCATTGTTTCCTAATGAATCACAACTGAATCAAAATGTGGCAAAATTTGAGAGTTCATGATGCTTGAATCATTTATCATTTCCTAATGAATCAGAATCAAATCATAATGACATTAAAATATCTTGGTGCATTGAATCCTTTCCTGAAGGATAACAAACGAACTTAATCATGTTGTAAGTTGGGATTTGAGGACGCATTTCCTAAAGGATCGAAACTGAATGAAATCATTGCGAGGTCAGACATTTACACCTCTGCTGTTGATGGTTAACTGTTGTAGATGGCCTTCTCTCTGAGCTAATCTCACAGGCCTTCGGTAGCAGTCTGAGTGCACTACTGTCATCTACTGTGATGGCAGTAGACACCGCAATCATAGAAGAGTTCATGCATCAGTGCCACTGCTATAATGACGATCATAAGCTTGTCAGACATTCCAGGCATGGCACCCAGGACCTGGGCTGCCTCTCGTTAGCTAATCAAGACTCTTCTGCATTAGCTGACTGCGGATGCTTAAAGCTGAGGGCCCTTTTTAAGTGTGGTCAATGGAGGAGCGTAAATACTTTGTCAGTGGTCAGAACTGCTGCATTATGTATTTTGCGGGGGGACTAAACAGAGGCTGTGCGGTCAGGCCGCAGAGCTGTTCAAGCCCCTCACTCTGAGCAAATGCATTTCTCACCACATGAATGCCGGCTGTTTGGGTGCATTACATCTTCAGCAGCCACGGTTATATGATCCTAGGCAGAGTGGTAGAGGCAGAGAGTTTCAGAAATACACGCACAGGAGTGTCACAGCAGGAGGAAAAGTGGAACTGACTACCTCGTAAGGCCCAACCGATATACTGGTGACCAATAATATAAACTGATATTAAGATCTTGCAGAATTATCAGTATAAGCACTACCATTTAAATGATTTTGATACGGATACCAATTCCTTGATTTCAAAACCCAAAGGAATACAAAAGTGGATGTAGAATTGAGTGTGAGCTGCTGGAAGTGGATGCATTTACTGTCCATAGCAGACTAACAAGCGCTGATGTTAAGATTTGCTCATAACATTTCATTTAGACAGCCAATCAGATGTCTACATTATGCCTACTGGCACCCAGATGCTGAAAAGTGCTGAAGTGTAGAAATACTTACGTTTCGGTATTACATTGAGAACGAGCCCTAATATGTAAAGAAATGTATTGGCTAGGTTTGTAAGTAAAGTTTCCACACCCTGCTCTGATGTGATTCGGTTTCAAAAAGTAGATATCAAAAAGTATAAAAAAGCAAAATTAGGTGACGAACAATGCAAGAGAAAACATGGTCAAGCTAAACATCAAATTACACAGAATACCACAAATGTTGCCATATTGATCAGAAATGGGTTGTTTTATATTGTAACAAACAGATGCCTCTGAGCCATTGACTTTACAAAGTTTACTAACAGTTCAGTCACCACCTTCTGACTTCTATTACAGCAATACAGGCTGAATTGGTCACTTTAAGCACAAAACACCATAATGATTAAAACATGTAATACGTTAAAAAGGAGACAAGCATGACATTTAAAAAGACAAAATTCTGTGAAAAGAACTGATGTAAAATAACCACAAAAGACAACAAAAAGTTTAGGGAAACGCCACCCCTAATATTTTATTAGATTTTGTCTACATACAGTATCCATGCCAGTCCTTGTATATACATTCATATGCAAACCCCTGGTCAGATTACCCGTTTTCATTTTTTTTATAAGTGAAAATAGTTTAACACATGCTCTACAGGGAACAAAATTAAACATGGCATTTTTCTGCAAAAGAGTATAAATTCTATTTATTTGCCACTTTCATCATGAAGGGAAAAAAGTAAACTATAAAATGTGTTGTAAGACACATTAGAGGATAGAGGATGTGTTGTTAAAAATCAATTAAACATGTCATTTGATGAGAGGCACCCAAACTTGCACATGACTGTAAACTGTGTGTGCATATGCTACCTGCACAAACGTCAGTCCAATCCCTATAATATTGCTAAATCCGTGTGCAGAAGAAGTAAGAATCCCAACCTCACCTAAACAGGCCACACTTGATTTTCATTCACAACAGCTGTTTTTAGTTTGAGGGAATTGCTTTTTATATTGCTTCTAGGTTTTCTGCTGTACTTTCCAGTTGGTATTGATATGAATGGGTTTTCGAGAGTAACTTACTTAAATAATGTTTACTGAAACTAATTTTTCAGGACATAATAAGGAAACTAATCCTATTACGGTTTCAGAGAAGTGATAAGTCATTGGTAACGGCTTACCTTTCTTAATTAACTACCCCAACGTTGTTTAATACTGAACTTCTATTTCTGTTTATGTAAGTCATTATTATTTTATATGGTATTATATCCCATATTTCCATAATATTATATAATGTTATCAGATTGTTAAGCATGTCACAAAATGTTCGTATTGGTCAGGTTTTGTTAGAGAAGGCCTCAAGGAGGCCTTGAAGGGAACGGGACTAAGAAGTTTGTTTTGGTGTACAATTTTACATTTATGTGTAATTAATAAGGTCATAACTAAGGGAATATTGGTAAATAGTGTGTTGTGACTTTTGCACAGGATGCAATTTTGCATGCATAACAAATGCTCACTGTAATTAAGAGATGGAAAATGGGGCCACAGAGGCTGCTTTTGCACAGGGCTCAACAATTTGTGGGACATCTCTGCACAAGCACATGAATTCATTCAACGGTCTTGGCTAATGTAAAGAATACAGGCATAAGAGACTTCCCTCACACACCACTGCCACAAACACAACAAAGAGAAGTCAAAGCAAAGACACATAAAAAGACAAAGGGACGAGTGCATGCTTAAAAACTCCAGCAGGAGAGAGCGCGAGCGAAAGAGAGAGCAAGAAGGAGAGCGAGACGAAACTGAGCCACATTACATCTTGATCAACAGATGACTGATCATATTGAGCGCTGGCCATCTTTCACAAGCCCATTGTTTGATGACAGAACGGCGAGTCGCCTGTGTGCATCCATTTCCCACAATCCCCCCCTCCCTTCCTCACACGGCCCCCTCCTCCCCTCCCCCGGGGCGGGTGCATCAATAACGCAGGCGGCCGGCCGGTCGGAGGACAGGACAGGGCCTGCGCTGCCCTGGGGGCTCCCGCCGCGCGCCCCCACCATTACAGCCTGCCCATCCGTCATCACCCCGGCCCCGCCTGGGGTCACCGCCACCCTCCGACCAGCCACAGGACGGGAGCGTCCAGGGCCTGCCTCGCTGCTCATATCACTCATATATCACACATCGCACTGTATGGTGTGTATCCATGCCACACTGTAAAGACCATGTTATACACATCATGCAGAATGCAGGTGACGTATTGGACTAACAATAATGTCTATGTATAAATGAAGCTGAACGTTTCAGTCACACTCCTAAAATACAAAAACCAAATAAACAAACAACAAAAAACAAACATAGACGCAAAAAGTTTTTATAATCCTAGGTCCTGCATGGCATATGTGCCTTGAAACACATACATACTGTCTTATGCAAAAGTCAGAGACTAACCTACATTATTTTACTTTCCAGTTAAAATGGCAATCAGTTTTTCAAAGAAACCTGCAGGGATATTTTTCCACACCTCCAAAGTTCAGTCTTAGAAGTTGGTTGTATTTTCTGTTTCTCCTGATCCAACTAATGCCAAACACATTCAGTGATGCTGAGGTCTGGACTCTGGGATGGTCAGGCCATTGTTCTGAGAACACCAGCAGCTTCTTTAATTTGTAAATGTCTATAATGGGGTTTATTGACAGCTGCACATCCTTTCAGACCATAGCGTTCAGTTGGAAAGACTGACAGAAACACCTGTGAATTTTTTCTTATTTGAAGCAAGCATCTCTCAAAGCTTTTAAATGAAATAATTTAAATACTTTTATAATCCTCCTGGTTTTTCATTTATTTTCCTTCGACTTTCTCTTTCCTTATGGGTTACCATCTATCATCATTATCATCCTAAAAAAATGAATAACTTCTCTGACTTTCACGCACTGCCCTGTGATGGGCTGGCGACCTGTCCAGGGTGTATCCTGCCTTCCTCCCGATGACTGCTGGGATAGGCTCCAGCACCCCTCCGCGACCCTTTCACACAGAACTACATAATTACTATGGTTATGTAATTATGCAACGATAATTAAACATACAGCAAAATTACAATAAAGAATCTAGATTATATACGTTTATAGATTTTTTTTAATTCTAAATTTATAGGTGATACCAGTACATGAATTACATCCCATTCTCCTGTACTGCCTCTTAATACAGTGCTAATGGTGCTAATGTGAAGCCTCCACACTGTAATATTCAAGCCGATGCGTGTTGGACTCAGCTCAGTAGGTACTGCATTGCTAATTGAATCTAATGGGCTGTAACGGGTTGTCCAAAGCCTGGCACTTCCTGGAGCAAGCACAAGTGTTCACCTGCTGTAGGCCAAGAGCTGGGCCAAACAGACGGAGACCAAGCCAACATCCACAAACCAAAGCGTATTTACACTGCAGTTTTAGGCTGTAGTAGTATTGTAGTAGTTTATTGTTGAATAGACAATGTTAGACACAAGTTTATCTAAACAGGAGCCTAATATAAAAAAATATTTCACTCTACTTCAAATGTACAGGGTAAAAAAATTGTGATCCTCTTAAAAATCTCACAGTACAATTACTCCCCATAATGGGTTTGCAGTGAATTTGCTCAAGGCTTAAAGTGGCAGTTCAGCGAGAAACAAAAAAATACACAATTTTCAATTACCTTAAACGTAGTTGATGAAATCAGATATATTTGGTGTCTCTTCTTGTCCATCATTATAGACAACTGCATGTAGTATCAGAACCTAGGCTATTTAAGATTACTTAAGGAGAATTCTATTGATTTTTTAAAGTATCTGCAGGATTAAATTGTTGAGATGCAAACAAAATCATTCATAGTGTATTCATAGTGGTGTTGGGACTTGGATGTCTAATGCATTTAATGCCTCTGAAGGCTCCCTTGCTAAAAGTTATTACATGAAAATACTGTGAACACGTTACCTAATGCCAGAAGCATTGCTTTTATGATTCGATTTTGTCCTAAAATGTATGTTTTTAACTCCATTCATGGCAGAAAGATACTTGCAAGGTGTTGTAAGATAAAACAGAACTTTACAAGCACAGAAAATGTGTAGAATCACTGGTTATATTATAAAGCAATGGTAAATGAAATGGCTAGACTTCAACTGTTGAAGTCTCTCTACAATAAACCATTTCACATAAAACCAATGGTTTTGGTTTGGTTTGGAATGGTTTTGGATACATCTTAATGGTTGATTTATGCAGAAATTTTAAAAAAGGGGTGGAATTCCCCTTAATATGGTTTGAGGATAGTGTATGATGATTTAGACATGTAGTTTGTGCAGTGATAACTGGTGGGCTATAAGCTTCTATTACTTGTTAGCTACTGTATATAAGCCTCAGAGCTCCAGTGCAAAAACCAAAGAAGACACTAAGCATATCTTGGCTGACAAAGAACATTTGGGGTAAGGTTGTGAGCTCCCTGCTAAATCAAAGCTTTGAACAAATAAGTGGAATGCGTTACATTTTGAGTCACCCAACTATTTCCTGCAGTTTATTAGGATTACTGTACTTAAATTATTCACCAGACACCTTTACATGACCAAGTACACTCCTCTTCCTTCAGCTAAAAAGAATGAATGAGATTAATTAGCAAAACATGAGCAGAGGTGCGTCCAACACATGAAAACAGCTTAAGAAGCCATCCTCTCAGCAAAGGGTGAAGAAGAGTAGGGGAAAGTGGTCCGGCTCACAGTGAGTGTGCCTGTAACTGCGCACCAAGTAATGGGAGGGTCCTTTAACACCTGAGACCTCCTCACTTTCTCAAGGCCTTGGTGCCACCACTAAGGCCTGCTACCACCTTCTTCCCCTTTCTCTTCTCTCTGCCCCTCCTTCTTGCACGATACTTTCTTTCATGTCTTCTTCCAATTCTCTGTTGGTTCCTCTTCCCATTTGCTGAGGGGATGGCTCTCCTCCACTCAAGAGAAAGAGGACAGAGAATTAAACAAACAAATACAAAGCTTCCTGAAGCAATGCTTAGAGGCACACATGGCTCCCTTTTTCATCTTCTCAATAGCCTCGCTGCACGCGGAATAGATCAACACTCCAACCTCGGCCTCTTCTGTTCTCTTTCTCTCTATAGAGCCGCGGATCAGCTGTATCAGCTCGCGCTTCACATTGCCACTTCAGATGGAGCTTTCTCCCTCCTGCTGACTTACTTTTTAATTAGATTGGCTGCAGATTCTTTAATACTAAAGTTTAAACACTGAAGACACACAGTTTGCAAAGGGCTGCATTAAGCAAACAAGCTTTAATAATTTCACTGTGTGCTGTGAGCATCTAGAACAGCACATGTACCAGATGAGTGTCTGTGGGTGCTTTGATTGAGCCAACGTATTAATCCAACAATGGTAAATAATTTTGGTTAAAATAATGCAGGCCAATCTTTAACCTTGTTACATCAATATTACAAGGCTTAGCACCATAATAGCAATATGGTACTTTGTAACAGGGAAGCCTCAGGGCCTTCTAGGCCTCCAGAGAAGGCCTAATGACTGTGAAATAAAAAGGTTTGGACTCACATTTTTTAAACAGCCAAAAGTGACAGTGGAACCAACCAATCATAGTCTGATTTCTAAAAGATGGTACTAACTTTGCAAGAAAACATCATTGTAGTCCTTCTACAAAAAAAAAAAAAAAGATAAAAAACACTGGAGCATTTCTTTACTTTCAGTACATTGTGTCCTGATTTGAGAGAGAGTGAGCACTTCCTGCATGGTGATTATGCTGAATAACAATGCGGGGGGTGTAATTCTCACAGTGAAACCAGTCCTTCGTTGACCGGCAAATACCCTCTTCATCATCATCTGTATCTCTGTGTCTCTGCAACTGACAATAAATCTCTGCTCAGTCTCTTCGCCAGAATAAACAAAACAGTGCAGGCTTCCACTGTTGACCAAGCTGGCCTTGAAGTATCTACAGAAACTCAATCTGAAATCAAAAGCGCAGTAAACAACAGCCTCGCCAACTCGTCTGACTCAGGCACGGATTTTGGAGGGAGGAGGCATGTCGGTATATTTAAGGATCTGACGGCTCCCCCTTCCCTTAATTGAGCTCCTCCGTTATTAATTTTACTGTTAAATACTCAAAGAAAATGCTTCTAAGCTGCTCTCATTAATAAGCCTCTCTCCTCCAAGTAGCCTGACTAGGTGAGAACCATCGGCGTGGCTAATTATTACCTTGGTATGCAAATGCCGTTAGTCATGCTTAAAGTGTACTTTTTCCCTTATTTAATTAATTAAAACAATCATCTATGAACTTTAAATTAGTCTGGTGTAAAATAATCTCTTTTTGTCATTTAATAATTAGCAGCCGGTAAAGCGGCTGTATTAATTGCATTTAGGCTGACGCCCCGGGAGACGGACACGGAGGACGGGTCACTCCACCATCTCTGCTTCCAGAAATAGCAAATTCCCATGAATTGAGGAAAGAGAGAGAGAGAGAGAGAGAGAGAGAGAGAGAGAGAGAGAGAGAGAGAGGAGGGAGGGAAAGAGAGTAAAGAGAATCAACTCTTTTCTGCGTGCCGTCTTTAAATTACCCCCGGGAATCGGAGGCAACCCTTAATTAGCCTAGCGCCGTGGTAAAATTGATTGAAATGCAGCACATCAATTATTAAGCGAAACAGTTTTTTTTTTTATAACTCCCCCACCCCATCCTGTAATTCTTTAGGTGGGAGAGGGGTGCGGTGAATGGTGAGGGTGTTACTTCTGAAAACAGCCTACAAATGAGGGCTGTGTTTGAGAAAGGGTGGGCCTTCACTGTGCTGCGACTCAGAATGTCTTCCAGGCTCCAAATCGGCCACTTCTCAAACCACGCTCAGAGACAGACTTCATATCAGCATCGGTCACTAACTGCAGTGAGTCTCCTGAAAGTATCACTGTATCCAGATCACCATGACACGGGCCCAAAACACCATCTGAGTTCTCTTTCTGATAGTTAAGATGGTTTTACCTGTTGGTTTTTCCAGAGCCGATGCCAATGCCGATATTCAGAGAGCAGTGTGGCTGATGACCAATATAATGGTCACATAAAAACTGTTAAATGTAGGCCATTTTAAAGAAATTAGAACTATTACAGTGCATACTTTTTGCATCTACATTTACAAAGTAGTAAAAAATGCTGTTTCAATAACGTTTGACTCAACATGACTCAGTCAGACCAGTTGGATATTCCTGCATAACACCATGCCAAGCTTGCCCACCCTGACATCATCCTCACAAAATGACCCCTGAGGGCTTTTTCTATAACCTAGAAAACTCATTAGCCATTTAAGGCGTCTTTGGCATTAGGCCTCATTCACCAATATCAAGCTTTTTTTTATTTGTTCTCAAGAAAGGTCTTAAGAAAAAGTCCTTCTATGTGAAAATAAATGAACACATTCTAATGCTTAATTACTGTTTATTTGCTGAATTTAACATATTGGGAAAAAAAGAAAAAAATGTGCCTTTGGAAAAGTTATCATACATTTAATATTTTATGTTTTATTTTTTCAAAATAGAAATTTTACAGTAAAATTGGTGCATATATATATATATATATATATATATATATATATATATATATATATATATATATATATATATATATATATATATATAAAGAGAGAGAGAGAGAGAGAGAGAGAAAAAAATGTATACATATATACACGTTTCATATAATCCTGTGGATGCCACAGAGACCTATGGCAGGTTATGAGAACCATAGCGGCAACAACTATAACTTTGCATTACATTATCCTAGAAACTATCACCATGACTTCAAATCAGATTAGTTAAAAACTTTTCAGAAGCTGAAGATTTGTTTCAAAATTACCAAAAGCCTCTCACAGGCCGACACTCTATCACTTGACCCCTGAGGTCAAACCAACAACAGCAGTTAAATGGCCACTTACCTCTTTTTCTGTGGCACCACATCCAGGTCAAGATGAGGTCATAGCAACCACAATCTCTTCCCATCACTCATGCTGACCACTATTGTTCAGGTGCTTTTGGATCTCACAGCATAACACACCACTGACCATCAGTCTGGCCACCTGAACTTCGACAGGACCATGTCTGATTCCCTGTATCAAAAGCGTTAAGTAAATAAATCTGTGGCTCAGTCAAAATGCTAATAAAGCCAAAATGGTGTCACTGTAGTACTGTTTGTAATAAAAGCCAATCTGACTGGCAAGGAAAAGCTTTCATTAGGAAAACGGTAATAATCGGTTTAATTGCTTTAATTACCATGCCAATGAAGAGCACTGCAGAATCACAGCTCACCACCACAGCTGTTGCCAAGAGTGGCCTATTTCGCCTCACGTGCCGCCAGCTAGTGGCCATAAGAAGAACTGCCGCCCCGACACATCTTGCTTGACCTGTCCTCTATTTCTCAGTCTGCTCCCCTTCTAGCACTGAGATGACCTTTGAAAATTTTCAATGATTTGTAGCCTTTTAAGTGCCTTAATTCAAAGCAGTTGCTTTTCAGCTGTTCTATTAATACTTTTTCTAGGGTTAAGAGTCACCTTCTAAAACAAATACACCCTGTATAAAATTTGGGCTTTCTCCAGGGTCACTGCTTGGGTATCTACCTGACCCTCCAATGTCCTGCATGTCCTGGTCATTGTCAGTGCTTACAGTGAGTGGAAAACTCATTTGGGCCTAATTAATTTTTCGCAGGGCCTCAGTGCTCCAGTTACCGCTCCAGACCTATGCCAAAGAACCAGGAAAAGGCCTCTAGAAGACATCCAACACTTCACACTGGACAAGTCAGAGGGCATCACACAAAAGCATCTGGGGAACCCATTGTGGAACATGCGGGGTCAAGTATAGGTTAGGACGATGTTTTAATTAGGAGTCATAACTTATACATGATTTCTTTTCCTTAAGGCCAAAAAATGATAATAGGTTTCCCCTGAGTGCTTCAGCCAAGATGGCAACAAAGGTGAGGCCATTGTGTACGCTCAAGAGGGGTAAAATGTAAAGAAATGGTCCAGGCACATTTGCTTCATGTAGTGAGTTCAACATAGAGGGCAATATTGTGTTTAGGCCCACCTCACCATGCATTCCTGCCCACAGACAATACAGGGGCAGGAGTTAGTTACTTCATCCTGCCAGAGCCAGGCCTTCTGCAAAAGGCTATAAAGGCTTACTATACAACTGGGATCCCTCTGATACCACGGATCAACAAAATGAGACTTGGTGATGTGGTGGATTTGTAAACCAAGATGTGATCCTTCATAATTCTGCAACATAGGTTTTGGAAATGTTACCCATCTATTCCCATCATGCCAGGTTTTTCTCCCAATCAATGAAAGGAAAAAGACAGCACACCAGCACAAATTTAACTCCAGACAATGCTCTATCAAAGGATATAAAGAGAAAAGAGTTCACAATTACAGGGTAAAATTACAACTCCATTTCTGGTTCTTTTGTAATTTTTGTTTTTTTGAAGAGTATCTTGTCCCCGTGGCTTTACTTGTTTTCCTACTTCAACATATCAATATTAATATCCATCATGTTTACTTTGCAGTAACCCTGGGCTTTACATTGGTGTTTTCTTTCTCATGTAAAAAAAATTATTACACTTTTTTTTTAAATGCAAAGAAAGAAAAAAAAATCACAATTATACAGAAATATATGAAAATTAGGTCTAATTCTTGGTAAACAAAAATAACAGCTATAAGTGTGTAAGGTTAGATGCTGGAAATCTTCCTCATGAAAAAGACAGCAGTAATCCACGGGAATTTCTACAGGATTCCTATTTTCCTGTAGAAAGCTTGGACAATAGATAAAGTATATGATACCAGCGTTACTCAGGTATCATATACTTCATCTACAAGTATATTAGATTACTAAACGACTGCGCTACATAAATTAGCATAGCTAGGCCTACTAGCCAGCCCTGTAGACAGCTTATTGTTCATTGTATTGTACAGACATATCTATATATACACAAATAAACAAACCTCCTTTTGTTTCCTTTTCCAAGAAACCTACATCAAAACTTGATTACACTTCCTGTAAGTCCACTGTAAATGTCCATTCGTTTGGGAAAGTTTTCTAGTTTGCGTTAACCGGCCATCAGGGATCAGGCCATGATGTGAATTGCTGTCTAACCAGGCTAAGACTGGATGTGTCACATAAATTATGTAGGATTACTTGCCTATAAAACGTTTGATATGGAGAAACCACGGAGTAGAAGTCCCGACCTCGGAGAAAACAGGCTTTAATGTGTGAGAGATGTTTAACGACACCGCGGTTAGTGAGCTTTTAGCAAAAAAGCTACAGCTTAATGGGCAATTACATTAACTAATTGTTTTATGCACTAACCAGGAACACACGTTACACTGCTCCGCCACCTGGTGGTCATTAGCAATAATGCAGCACAAAGGCATTGTGACCGGTAGCTCTGCTTACTACCAGACTCCTACAAATAAAGCCCATCACTACTTGATCATTTAGTGAAAAGTTCATCGTGCCGGTATAGTTGATTATTGGTGTGTGAAAAACACAAGATGCCGTGTGTGTGCGTGTTTGGCCTCCCCAGAATAGTCTCTGGGTTTCTGTATTTTGTGGCAACAGGGCTGGAAACCGCCAGCGCAAATCCATCTGAAGAAAATTAAAGGTGTTTTTTTAATATAGTTTGAATTTGTTAAAATGGTAGTTGAACGTCTAAGGAAACGAAATTAGAATACCCTAATTACGATTTCAATTCAACCTGTAATTGGACGAAGACGCTCAGATTATTGAGCATTTGGCGCCCCCTAATGGTAAAGGTGAGTCAGAACACATCGATCACTGAATCCTGTGGTCCTGTGATCAAAGGTTTAAATCTATTTTTAAATGTATTATATATATATATATATATATATATATATATATATATATATATATATATATATATATATATATATATATTTTAATATAATTATAATATAAATATTATATATATATATGACCTCTACTCCTTGCATCTCTCTCTCTATATATATATAGAGATAGATATAGATATATAGATATATAGATATAGATAGATATATAGATATATAGATCTATCTATATAGATATATATAGATCTATCTATCTATCTATCTATCTATATAGATATATCTCTTCTTCTTTCGGCTGCTCCCTTTAGGGGTTGCCACAGCGGATCATCTCCCTCCATCTTGCCCTATCCACTGCCTCTACTTTTACACCAACCACCTCCATGTCCACCTTCACTACATCCATAAACCTTCTCTGAGGTCTACCTCTTCTTCTACCTGGCAGCTCCATCTCCAACATTCTCTGACCAATATATCCACTATTCCTCCTCAACACATGTCCAAACCATCTCAACCTGGCCTCTCTGGCTTTATCTCCAAACTGCTCCACCTTCACTGTCCCTCTGATCTGTTCATTTCTAATCTTATCCATCCTTGTCACTCCCAACGAAAATCTCAGCATCTTCATCTCCGCCACCTCCAGCTCAGCCCCCTGTCTTTTAGACAGAGCCACAGTCTCCAAACCATACATCATAGCAGGACGCACTACTGTCTTGTAAACCTTCCCTTTCACTCTTGCTGCTATCCTTCTGTCACACATCAGCCCTGACACCCGTCTCCACCCACTCCATCCTGCCTGCACCCTCTTCCTCACCTCTTTTTTGCACTGTCCATTGCTCTGGATGGTTGACCCAAGATATTTGAAGTCATCCACCTTTACGACCTCTACTCCTTGCATCTTCACCTTTCCACCTGCCTCCCTCTCATTCACACACGTATTCTCTCTTGTCTCTACTGACCTTCATTCCTCTCCTCTCCAGTGCAAACCTCCACCTCTCCAGATTCTCTTCCACCTGTTCTCTACTCTCACCACAAATTACAATGTCATCTGCAAACATCATGGTCCATGGAGCCTCCTGCCTGACCTCATCTGTCAACCTGTCCATCACCATTGCAAACAAGAAGGGGCTCAAAGCTGATCCCTGATGTAACCCTACCTTCACCTTGAAACCATTTGTCACTCCAACTGCACACCTCACCACTGTCTCACTATCCTCATACATGTCCTGCACCACCCCAACATACTTTTCAGCTACACCAGACTTCCTCATACAGTACCACAGCTCCTCTCTTGGCACCCTATTATATGCCTTCTCTAGATCCACAAAGACACAATGCAGCTCCTTCTGACCTTCTCTGTACTTCTCTACCAACACTCTCAACGCAAAAATGGCATCTGTGGTACTCTTTCTGGGCCTGAAACCAAACTGCTGCTCACTGATCTATCCATCCATCTATCTAAATAAAAGGGTGTGAATCTTTAGAGCCGCTGGCCTGCACACTGGACAGAAAACAGTTTGGCCTTGCAATGTTGGATAGTGTAGTGGTTAACACCTTTGCCTTCTACGCTGTAGACTGGGGTTCAATCCCCCACCAGGGCAAGCACCCTACACTATACCAATAAGAGTCCTTGGACAAGACTCCTAACATCACCTACCTGTGTAAAATGATCAAGTTGTAAGTTGCTCTGGATGAGTGTCTGGTAAATGTAAACAGTGTTACTTTATATGCAACAATTTACACAATATGGATTTAAACTTTAAAAACTATTCGCGTCTTATTTGCTTTATACAATATTTCATAAATTCTGCAAATAAGAAAAAATTAAATTAAAAATCCAGTCTATTACCTATTCTCAAGTAGTTTTTTTTTTTTTTTTCAGTCAAGCTACCTGCTGTAAGATTTGATATCCACTTCTGAAATATGATGAATCCTGTAGATAATTTTATTAAATTCTCAACATCATAAATCTGTTCAGGTCTGTTCAACATTCTGGACTCATCTACTTTTTTATATTTATTTTACTTTCTGGTGTCCTACTATTACTCTATGTGAAGTTGCACAAAATTAGCATGTGGAAAGACATTTTATACATTCATCTGCTATCAAGTTGGTTTTATAATAAAACAGCAAATTCAAATAATTTCTTATAGTTTTTTAGCTGCAAAAACATGATATGCATCTAATGAGCCACTAACAAAAAAAGGCAAAATGACGAAGGGTCAAACAGCACATTCATGAGAATTAAAACTTTTTATTAGTGTATTTATGAAGTCTGCATATGCAACACGCCTGAAAAGCTTATCGCCTGATAACGTTCACGTCCTACCAATACATCTCTCTAATGGTAAAATAAGCTCACCAACTGTTAAATGCTTTGCCAAAAAAGAAAATAAAAGTAAAATAAAATTATATATACACATATACTGTATATGCATATATGTCTGGGCCACTTAACAGTTCTATTTGGTATCCTCTCCACACCCAGTCAAAAAGGGCAAGCAGAATGTTCCCAGTGTCTTAATGGCCTCTGCTTCAGGTTTCACACAGGCCATGATCACTTTGTCTTCTCCATACTAGTTGCACTTAAAGTACAATCGCAAGTGTAATAAGATCAACGAAACTAAAGAGAGAGACAAAAGGTAGGAGAAGGGGAATGGATATTTCAAACATCTTGCCACTGTCACAACAAGTAAAGAAAGGCAGACAGCTAGATCACAGTCATTAGTAAGTTGTACAACGAGCACACACACTAAAGTTGCACAAATCTCCTTGTAAGAAGCGAATCGTTTTTAAGAGTCTTTTTTCCCCAATTGCAAGCAAATAGAACACTGCCATGTTTCTGCAACATTTGACGTTAGGTAGATGTTTTCCTCGTTGAAGAACCATAGGTTGTGGAAAAGCATCCAGTGCAGGCAAAGTGTCTTGTCCAGAAGCCGAAAAAAAAAGAAAAAAAAGAAAAAGATTTTCCTAACCACAACAGAAATAAAAACAACCTAAACATGCCAGAGGCATATTTAAAAAAATGAATAGGTAGGTAAATATTAGGGGCAAGATGTTCAGACAACAGCTTGAACTGGAAACAGAGGAGAATATAAAGATACTGTTCATGAAAGAGTTCTACTAACAATTTTTTCGTATGATAGGACATTTCATTATGAAGCCATGTTGCGTTAAAAAGAGGGCATGATCTAAAAAAATATTCAATTCTAATAAAAAGGAAGAGAGCATTAAAGATTTTAAATATATTTATATATAAAAATACATGAAAATACAAAAAGTAGCTAAAAGAAAGATAAAGGAAAAAAATCTTGTGATTGTGAAGAATAACCTACTTTATTAACACTTAAAGCTTAAAAGGTTGGAATTTTTTTTTTTTGAAAGATTTGGATTGTGTGATCATTTTTTTTTTTATTTTTGCTCATACTTAAAAAGAAACCGTTTTCTAAGAAAAGGAAACCAGACTCCAAAAGCACTCCACGGCGATCTAGTGAGCATTTCACCTAATGAACAAAACGGCAGCAGGGAGCGGCAATACGGGCTTCTACAGATATTGGGGACAAAAAAAAAAAATTGGTCCAGGTTTTTTTTTCCTTTTTGTTTTTGCTTGGTTTCCTTTTTGTTAAAACATTCCTATCTGTTCACGTTATATTTCAAAAAGAAGCATGCCATACAACAGCACACTTCAAAACAAAGGCAACATTCTTTTATAGTGGTTGGGCGCATTGTAAATGATTAAGGTGTCTTTTGGCAATACTGTCAAGAATTGAAGATTTGGAGGGGCTAGGTACAATAAAACTTTGATCTTGTTGAATAGTCTCAGCAATGACATCAAGCTTAAAGAATATGACTTTTTGCCAGCAAAAGTAAAAAAGAAATATTTACGGCAAAAAGTTTGTGTGGTCACTTCATCGAGGGGAGGGAATGCTTTACTGAAACATTTGTGCCAAGTTATCAGCTGTCTTCTGGTACTTCTCTATTACAGAAACACCTTCCCTGGTCTTCATTTAAATAAAAGAAAAAAATATATATCAAAATCAATATACATTTCAAATTCTATCACTAATACATTTAATATTGAGGATTTTAGGAGGGAAAAAACCAAAAAAAAAAAAAAAAAAAAAGAATTAAAAGGTGCATGAAGCTGATGTGACAGCAAGTGCCATGTTCAGTTCCGAACAGTGAGAACGTCAGGAATGAGAGAGCGAGATAAAGAGAGAGATAGAGAGCGAGAGACAAGTACTATGAGGGGGATTATAGCAAGTCTGTTGTTCTTCTAAGTTGTCATTTGTTGTGATTGTAGAATTTGTCATTTTCAAGGGTGGGGGTCGTTGTCTTGGTGATTAGGACATACTGGAGCAGCGGACAGTGGGAGAGCCCATTTGGGTCAGAACCTTGTCTAGCCACTGCAGTGGACCGTTCAAGTGCAGCTCGATCCAGCACGGAGTGCTCGTCACAGTCTGCCGTCTGACACAAAGACACATACGTCAGAATCAGTTCACATTTTTTTTTTGGGTACATAAAATCTTTCACAAACCAATTAGTGACACATTAAGGCCTTACTAACAAAAAATATTACAAACAAATATCCAAAGAACAAAGAAGGGACAGTAGGTAATATCCAAATAAAAACAAAAATCAATAATTTGCTAATCTTTCTTGACCTGTATTCAATTGAAAACAGTACAAAGACCAAATGTTTCAATTAATTTGTTTTAATGTTGCTGAATGTACACACTTATTCCAAATTTGATGCCTGCAACATAATCCAAAAAGGTTGTGGTTTTTACATCCGTGTTACATAACGTTCAGTAGTCATTTGGTATCGGAGGACACAAATTGCTGTATTGGCTGTAACAGTCTGGTGTCTCCGCTGTTGTATATTGTGCTTTATAATGCGCTAAACATTTTTTGTGGGAAACCATTCTAGATTGCAAGCAGGCCAGTCTAGCTCTCGCACGGTTTCTACAAAGCCACAAAGTTGTAACACATGCAGACTATGCACAGTGGACTTAACAATGAGGGTCAAGATACGCATGCATTTGGCACCATCACACCACCATGCCATGACAGCGGTTTTTGATCTTTACAATGATAAAATTGGGGGTGAACAATATATCAATTTCCAAAAACAATTTGTAAGGTTTTTCAAATCACAATACACGTTTCCACTTTGCGTCAGTCCATCGGAGATGACCTTTAGCTGAGAGAAGTTGGTGGTGTTTCAGGATGCTGTTTATATACGGCTTCTGCGGAATCTTACCCTGCATTTGTAGATGCAGCAACAAACTGGGTTTACCAAAAAGGCTATTGCAAAGTATTTTTAAGCCCATGTTATCACAATTACAGAAAAACATCTTTTCAATGCGGTGCAGGCTGAGGGATTGACAATCATATGCATTCAGTAAGGGTTTGAGACAGTGTACAAAGCTCTTTCCAGATGCCCTGAATCTTTTGATAATATCAGAGATGCTAACAGGTAAAGGGTAAAAAAAACTGAAAAACAGCCACAAACCAATCTGCATCAGCCCAATATCAGATTAAATACAATGTGGGTGTGATGTCCAAAACCAAGGAATGCGTCTATTATTGGTCACAAAACCCAACATACTGGAATTTGACACTTTCACATTTCTCTACCACGGCACCTTAGAAAAACTGCACCTATGAGGAGTGTCATCACGCCAATATTCTGTCTGGACTGGACTCTTGTCTACAGAGGCTGCTGCTGCGAGTCTCACTGAGTGCACACACATAAGAACACATTTACAGGGGACACGATTATCTTTTCCGAGCTACAGTTAATAAACACAGCAGCTTGTTGCCAATAAAATGCAATAAAAAGCTGTATTTCAGTCTTTTTTTTTTTTGGCCGACATCAAATGCTGAAACGAGAGAGCACAAGTTTACCTGATGGCTGTTCCCGCAATTCACTCATACACATTTTCGGTTCATCTGCCCATCTTTGAAACAAGGGGGGCAGGGGGCCCTTGTGTGTTTTGCAGGGCCCTACGCAACATGCATAGTGAGCATACAGCGGCCGACTGGCTCCGACTGTTATTGATCATCTTTGTGGTCTGATGAAATTAATAGAATAAACGTAACTGACCTCACATACGGCAGAATCCTCAGTCCTTTTCATCTCCTCAGTTTAGGTGAATGAAGAGCAATATACCGAGGCCTTTCCTGCCAGCATTTTGCATAGACCCTCCCTAGTCTGCCTCTGACTGGCTAGTACTCGCTGCCATCGTCCAGCAAGAATACATACCAAGAAGGAATGTTTATAGTGACAGACAGCTTTGCATCCGAATCCCACAGAGTCAATGACACTTCTCTATGAGAGGAGCATGAGTTATTTGATCATCAGCGTGGTAGTGCACACTAGGCTTACGTCACAGGTATCACCCGTTATCGAATGTTGGTATTAGTGAATTTTTATGAGGTCGATAGCAGTATAAGTATCAGTGCATCCCTACTCGTAAAGAGTGAGGCCTTTTGCAAACATCAGTTGCAGAATGAGCATATTTTCACAAAAGTTGAAACATGAAATGTCTTTATACTGTTTTCATTTCAATAAAAGGTCAAAAGTTAACAAACAAATCACATTATAATTACTACCTGATTATCAACATCCCTACCTGTACTCAGCACCCCAGCCTTTGACAAAGCTCATGCGAATGGTGCACATTCTGGTCAGCTGATATACAGCCTCAAAGCCCTGGTTCACTGACTGGGCCAAGAGGGCAGCAAACTCCTGGTTGTTGAAGATCTTCAGGTTACAGCCTGGGAAGAAAGATATAACATCAAACAGGGATGTCCAAAATTGAACTATTAGAACTGGAGCAGATCGAGGCCATTTTAACGGATCAGTTATATGTAAACCCCAATCCAGTTCCAATGCTTTCTCAAAGAAGACATATTAAACAAATCTGCATTTTTCTTCACAGTTCACTTACACATTCTTCAATTTTGTAGCTACCACTCGGAATATTCAAAAATGTTCAATCTCTGCCGCTGCGCCATATTTCCCTCTCACAGAAAACAAAGGCTGGGTGAATGAGTGGTGGATCATTTGCTCTATGTGGCAATACAATGAGCAGCAAATCCTAACAAATTCATTCATTCATTCATTCATATATATATATATATCCTAACAAATTTCATTCATATATATATATATATATATATATATATATATATATATATATATATATATATATATATGTGCGCAGTTTCGTATAGATGTTTCAGAGGGACAACACTGTAAAACAGCAATGCAACATCACATACTACAGTAGTAAATTTCGTTCAGTGACTAATTCAGCAGACTGTCATTACGTATTGGTCCTCTCTCATGTTAACAGGCTTTTGGGGACTAAAAGGACGACATCCTGTTAAGCATACTGCTATCAGGTTGACTGATTCCAATAATATTTAGAGCGAGACAGCCAAAATCCAGAACCAAAGAACCAATTGTTAAGGAAATGTCTTAAAAGCTTAAAATATCTGTGTTTAAGACAGAGAGCTGCAGCAAAAAAACCTGTTTTAACCACTGGTAGTTTTGTACCAACATAATACTGAAAATCACATTAGCTAGTGAAAATTTACAATGAGATCAGTGGTCATCGACACAAATCACAAATTTACCTTTACAGAGGAAGACAAGGTTAAAACTGAATTAATGTGTCATTTTATACTTTTTACAGCTGCTGTCTTTCAAAGAGCACAGAGAACTATGATAAAATGAACAAAGAAAAAAATTATTCCTTTAGGGCTATTTACACAATGGTTGTAAAAGGTGACAAACCACAACTTACAGCAATAAAGTTCATATTCAGTGGTGTGAACACTTTATAAAATGAAAAACAAAAATAGCCCAGCAGGCACTTGTAATATCTATAATGCCACTGTTAACCTAGCCATCTTCTGTAACACATTTAAAGTGTCCAGCTCAAGCAGTAACACTTATATTAGCAGTAATACAATGTGGAGAGAAAGGAATAGGCTACTTCACATGTTGGTCAAAAGTAAAGAGTCACGCTATGAACATGCTAAATAATATTTTAAAGTAACTGTCAGACTAAAAGATCAGGGCAAGAAAACTTGATTGACAGAATGTTAATCGTGTTATTCACATTAGCTTGTTTAAACCAACAGCCACACACAAGCCCAGGTTGAGTAGCGCTGAGAGGAAGGAAAAGTCTCTAAATAAAACCATGGCTGGATGGGCACACGCAGCTTACCTGGGGGGATTTTGCAGACGGTCGCAGGGTGCCAGCCATACCTCTGGTTACAGTTGGGGCTTTGAACAAAGATGGCACTGTCACTAAGACACTCAGCAAACACTTCTCCGCCAATGTAATACAGCCTGACTCCTCGGCCTGCACACATCAACAACAACAGCATTGCAACACATCAGTCCATTTCTTTCCTTTACTGGGATGGAACCATTTCTCCTTGGTAACAGCACTTTTACTGATCCTGTTTGCGTAATCTGTGTGAAAGGCCCAACGTCTCCACTGCTCTAGAGTCCAGTGGCAACGCTTTACACCACTGCATTCGACGCTTTGCAACGTGCTTGGTGATTTAAGGCTTAAATGCAGCTGCTTGGACTTGGAAACATATATCATGAAGTTCTCTACAAACTGTTCTTGAGCTAATCTGAAGGTTTGGAGGTCTGTAGTGATTGACTACAGAAAGTTGGTGACCTCTGTGCACTATGTGCCTCAGCATCTGCTGACCCTGCTCTTTATTTTACGTGGCCTACCACTTTGTGGCTGAGTTGCTGTCGCTCCCAATCGCTTCCACTTTGCTATAATACCACTGACAGTTGACCGTGGAATATTTAGTAGTGAGGAAATTTCACGACTGGACTTGTGCCACATGTGGCATCTTATCACATTACCATCCTGGAATTCACTGAGCTCCTGAGAGCAACCCATTCATTCACAAATGTTTGTAGAAGCAGTCTGCAGGCCTAGGTGCTTGGTTTTATACACTTGTGGCCACGGAAGTGATTGGAACACCTGAAGTCAATGATCTGGATGGGTGAATGAACTCTAAAATTAATAAAATGCAGTTTCTAAGCCAGGAGCGTGGCATACCCTAATCCCCTAAACCAGGGGTGTCCAATTTTATCCACAAAGGGCCAGTGCAGGTGCAGATTTTCATTCCAGACAAAGAGAGCACACCTGATTTCAGCCCAATCAGACTTTAAATTACTGATCAGGTGATGATCTGCTTTTTTGCAATGAAAACTGGCCCTTTGTGAATAAGGTTGGACACCCCTGCCTTAAACATTCTGCTTTTCTGGAATTCAATAAATATACCAAAGCTTATTTTGAAATATCTGAAATTGGAACACCTGTTTTGTCCGATAGGAATTATTGGGTTTTTATCAATTATCTGCCAATAAAGATAACTATCTTCGTACATCCGTCTTACACATTACAACGCTACTTAAAGCCCCATTCAAATTGGATTACTTGATCAGGAGCCATCTGCACCCCTTTTTCAATTTTTTTTAAAAAAACACCTCAATTGTAAAAATCTCACATGCACATGGCAATGAAACTACCACAGGGTGAGTTTCTTTTGTTTGTGTTTTATTTTAATCAGAACTGAGCATCAGCTCTTTAAGAAATGGAGCGACAAAGTCATTTTTTCTAGAGAACTTTTTTTTTTTGAAAAGTTGAAGACAAAGATTCATATCTGTAGCTGCCACTGCAATTGCCCCTTTATACTTGTTAATAGGTCAATTACAATGGCAGCTACAAGTTTGCAGAATCTAACTTTGCACAATGATTCTTATACTCCTGATAATGATACCCAGGTGGGGTTGATGTTTCACCACTCAAGTTTATGGTTGATTTAATCTTCAAAACCATCCAGTTTCTGTTGTTTCGGCAAGTAGAAGCAGCAATCAAAAATCTTTTTTTGCCCCAACATGAGGCAACATTTGCCTGGAAAAACACAGAGATGCATATCTGGACAGAACTAAAATGATCAGAGCACTGCTGAGTTTGGTGAGTTTTTTTTTTTTTTTTTAAAATAGGAGGTGGGCTTAAAAACACCAATAGAGTCAACCTGGATGGCAATAAAAACAAGGAAAGCACCAAAAAGCACCTGTAAGAGAGGAAATCACTGCAGGACCCCATGTAAGTTTAATCCTGTCTGAATAGGAATTAAGACAGAATTATTACTCATGAGCTTAAGAAACCTCACCAAAGAAAAGTGAGAATAATATGACAGTTAACAACACACACAATCTAATCAAATGTATGTGGACATCAGACAACTGCATTTATAAGAGCTTGTTTGACATAAAGGTTGTGGGTTTTGGAACGTTAATATGGAATTGGCCCTGGAGCACTTGTAAGGTCAGGCACTCATGCTGGACGAGAAAGGCTGACTTGCAAGCAACATTCCCAATTATCCTGACTGTGTTCAATAAGGTTGAGGTCAGGGCTCTGCAAGCACTGTACAGTTGCATTCCTCTATACAAAGCTTGTCAAACCATGTCTTTATGGAGCTTGCTTTTTGCAGTGGCACATACACATACAGGGCTTTCCCACTGTTGCCACAGTGTTGTCTAAAATGTCTTTGTATGCTGCAACGTTAAGATTACACTCCCGAGGCACAGTTCTTGTGCTAGTTTTGCTTTCAGAGGCAGCCTGGAACTCTGTAGTTAGTGATGCAACAGGGACGGATCATTGTCACGTGCTACATGCTTATACACTTGCTGGCCCCACTCTACCATTGGGTGGCCTACCATTTCATGGCTGAGCTGTTAATTCATCTAGATGCTACTGTGCCACACTCACATTTGACCAAGGCAGATCTAGCAATAAGAGCACCTTATAGTGCCATATTTAAAGTCACTGAGCTTTTCAGTATGATCAATTCTACACCCAATCTTTGTATATGGAGACTGCATGGCTATGTGCTTAATTTTATACACCTGTTAGCAGTTTGGCTGAAACACCTGAACCCAATAATTAAGAGGGGTGTCCTCACACGTTTGGCCACATAAGACTACTGAAATCTTTTTTTGACCACAAAACAATATTGGCCAGTCTGAATTTTTAGCTCCTTTAAATCTGTATTTGGTTCAATAATTTAAAAATAAATAAACAAACAAATAAAACATATAACAACAACAACAACAACAACAACAACAACAGCCATACAGGCCCAAGTGTATACCTATGTGTCTGCGGGTCATCTCCACAGTGGCATTGCGGTTGACGTTGGACAGGAGTCCCAGACAGAAACGCTCCGAGTTGGAGGGGTCTGTGAAGCCGTCCACGGTGAGGGAGGGCTGTGAGGCATGGAATGTCTCCCCCACCCGCTGGTTCAACTCATAATAGGCTATGGAGCACCAGAAGGCAGGTTCTGAATAGGTCACCGGCTGCAGATCTACAATAAAGATAAGACATACAGGTCTCAAGTTATGTAATAAAGTTATGCTTAAGCTCAAAACTGATTTCTGATCATTCATAATGCATACTGCTAAATCTGAGCAGAGCACTGAAAGCAGCGTGGGTTCAGGAAGATGATGTAACAGGTTGCCCTTACCCATGCCATGATTGACGGGTGAGAGCGTGCTCGGCGACAGTTCTGCAGGAGAGCCTGGCCAAGAAAACAGAAAATGTATTTTTAACACTTCAACACATTCCAAGACAAACTGAGCGCCTACACTCCAAAGAACCACAGGGATAAAAATAAGCCCACACTTCCTTTCTACTTTCAATCCTATTTGACTTTATTGGGCACAAATGTTTATTTTTAAGTACTATAATGTAAATATTAAACATCAGAGTTTAGCAAAAGCTGAATAAGGCCATCACAGTAAGAGCATGAAATGCTTTACTGGCTAAAAGACACACACCCACACACACCCACCCACCCACACACCCACCCACACACCCACCCACCCACACACCCCCACACACACCCCCACACACACCCCCACACACACCCCCACACACACCCCCACACACACCCCCACACACACCCCCACACACACCCCCACACACCCACCCACACACACCCACCCACACACCCACCCACACACACACCCACCCACACACACACCCACCCACACACACACCCACCCACACACACACCCACCCACACACACACCCACCCACACACACACCCACCCACCCACCCACACACACACCCACCCACACACACACCCACCCACACACACACCCACACACACACACCCACACACACACCCACACACACACCCACACACACACCCACACACACACCCACACACACACCCACACACACACACCCACACACACACACCCACACACACACCCACACACACACCCACACACACACCCACACACACACCCACACACACACCCACACACACACCCACACACAGAGAGCCATTCCCATGTAGTGTTAAAGACACTGTGGGAATGTACCTGTGTCCATACTTTGATTCAACTGCTGGTCACTGGTCTCTCCATCCTCACTGATGTAGCCTGGTGGAGGAGTCTCTGTGGATGGACCAAAAACACCACACAAAATACACGCTTACCACATTTTGCATATGCACATTGGCATGAAAGACAACAATTCATGCTGCAGTTCCTCTGTAACCAGCTAATATACAAACGGATGTGATGAGATGTGGGATGAGGACACGTTTCGTGTATATACACGATTTCAGTTAAAGATACCATAGGAAAAAAAAATGCATGCTGGGTACCTGGTATGTAGTTGTTAGGGGGTTCAATCCCAGCAGGAAAGTTGGTGTTTTCAGGAATGTTATGGGTGTAGTCATCCAGAGGAGGCAGCTCAGTCAGAATCTCCGTGTGTCTTGGCACTAGGACAGGAGGAAGGACTACAAAAGCAAGCATTCAAAACCAATGCATTAGGTAAGAATCAGAGAAACCGTTACAATAATAGAACAATTGCTTTTGGAAAATGCTGCACAAATGTTTACATGTTGCATTTTCCACACATTGCCATTAAAAGCTAAGCAGGTTTAGGTTCCTGTATATGTTCATCCCCAAACTTTAGATGTACAAGGTAAAGCCTTTAAAATTCAGGAGCCTGACTAGTGCAACACTCTTTTGAACTGTGAATCGTAACTGGTTCTTTGAAGCTATCTAACATATTTAAAGCATGCTTTGCTGCACCTGGTGTCTCCACCCGCTGGTAGTGGTAGGGGTTGACGCACACCTCGTCCTTTTTGAGGTTGAAGGCGTACTCGCAGGTGTCGATGGCGCGTAGCTCGTGGTGGCTGTGTAGGTCCGGCCATCGCCACAGCCGACAGTAGATGACATGAGGCAGCCCCTTACGGTGAGACACCTGCAGACGGCCGTCCAGGGATCTGGCACGGGCACACACAGGAGACGAAAGACAGAGATAGAGGGATAGAGAGAGAGAGAGAGATAGAGAGATAGAGAGATAGAGAGAGAGAGAGAGAGAGAGAGAGAGAGAGAGAGAGAGAGAGAGAGAGAGAGAGATAGATAGAGATAGAGAGAGATAGAGAGAGATAGAGAGAGATAGAGAGAGATAGAGAGAGATAGAGAGAGAGGGGGAAAAACAGAGATAGAAAGAAAACAGAGGAGTAGAGGGAACGTGCCAAATGGTCAGAGGAAGAAGAACATGGATGGAGAGAGGGAAGAGATCTGGTTGAGACCTAAAACAAGCCTGTCAAGTACCAAAAGAGTAATTTTTAATAGTACAAGTACAAATAAATAACTACCGTTAAGCTTGTCCCTAAGAGGATGAGAGTGTATGAATAAGAAAAACGTGCTAAACAATAAACTAAACAAGTTTAACTCAGCTAATTTTTAGCATTTTAAATAAGATCTCAAATTTTAATCCTTCACTTAGATTAATTTCACTAAGAAAGGCCTGAAAAATTAAAGTGAAATACACAGCCCCTGGAGGAAGAGAACAGGAAGGCATCTGCGCTCTCTCTCCGAACCTGCGTGGACCGGATCCCACGGCACGGGTGAGTGCAGCACAATGACAGGAGAGGATAGTCACCTGGTTTGGTCAGGGTAGCTGTATACGCCTGAGGTATCCCACTGTTCTATCGTATTTGGTGTACTCAGTCCCCAAATTTCAGAGCAATTGCTGTGCACAGAAAAGTAAAAGAAAACAAAAAGAAAAAAAACAAACAAAAAACACAAACAAACAAAAAATGATAAACATGGGGCATGATTCATTCAAAAATACCAAGATGATGTACAATGGTGGGATATAAAAGGTGTTATTTCTTTTATTGGAGATGTTCTGCGTCTGGAGGCTGCAATGCAGTTCACCTCAAATAAAAGAAGCCACTCAAATGGACGAACCACAATACGACAATGAGATGAGGGAAAAAAACTGACAAATGTACTTCAATAATTACAGTGTGTTACCGTTCAGCCACTACATTACAATGGAATTAAAGTGAGTTGAGGAAACATTAAGAGTTTTCATGGCGGGTTGGATTAGACAGTTTAACATTTAAACATGCAGCACAGGACATGAATGAGTCGAAAACAGTATGATCTCTTTCTAAAAATACTACATTTTCATTCAAAATTTGTTAGACATTTGCAACACCTTGGGCAACCTTTGAAAAAGTTTAAGACATCATTCCTGTATATCTAGAAAAGTAATTCATTGATTTCAAGCATATCAAGTTGAAAAAAACGACATGGTGTAGTTAGTAAAAGCAAACGTCTTCAAGTATTTTCTGCACATCTCTATTCTGTTCCTAGCATTCTACAGAGATGAGAAATGTGGCACTCATAACGCTTTTTAAATTTGATTCAAGTAAACCCAGTTCACGATTTTCAAACAATCATTCAATAAATTTCAAGCTATCTATCGAACAATTGCTAAAATGTTAAACAGTGCTGCTAACTAGGAGGAACTGGTTAGCATTAGCTTTGCTAGCATGCCAAAAGCTTTGTCACCCCAAATGTTTTCATGATCCTGGTTTACTAATACACTGACAGAAGTTTAGATAATTTAATGATCAAAATAAGAGTGTGCGCAAGCGAGCAACCACTGAATGGAGGAAAGACGAAAGACGTTTGAGTCTGTAAAAGTGGAGTGGCAGTAAGCTGAAACCGAACCTGATCTGTAGTGTTTGGGAGAAAGCAGGTCAAATGTGCTACATCCCAGCACAGGTTTTGTTGTAGCTAACTGTTGCTTAAATGACATCAAGTTAGAGGACAACGCAAAGTCAAATGACTGGTGTTGGACTGAATGCTGAAATCAAATGTTACGCGGTGTGTGTAGCGAAAATGCGGTTTTGGCATGTGTAGCTCTTTGCCGTGGCTGAGATGCGATCATGCTTAATTTTTCTGAGGTTTTTTTCTGACTCTGATTTCCCCCCCTTTTTTTTGTTAGTGCCACCCATCAGTGAGCTCCCACAGTAATCAATAAGCCCTCTAAAACAAACGGGTGGAACGAAACAGAAATTTGACATGGCAGAAAAGGAGGTTGGTTAAACTGAAATTCTAAGTTGTCATTTTCAAAAACAGAACTTCAAATGTCACATTTCAGGTTTTTTGGCTTATTTATTAATAAGGATTTTAATAGTGAAAGTACAGTGCAGTTATTTTGGGTGAGACAATAATAAAAGGGGATTTGGCCCCAAACATACTGCCAGCAGTGATAATGTTTCAATGTCTTTCCTTTCATCACTACTGAGGCCTTATATTAGGGGGCAGAATGACGACCAGTGGTGCTTTCTATCTTAAACTTTAATCGATTAGAATACATAACTTGTGTTTAGGAAATTACCTTCTGGAATCTAAAGCCAATAGAGGGGGGGGTCTAAGAAGAGTTTAAGTGAAAAATTAATTGGTTACTATTACTTGGTTATTACCACAAACTTTGAGTATTAAATCCAATACTACTGAAAGTGAAAGAGTAATGAGGGTGACGCTCATGCAGTGGCGTTACCCGAGATATTGAATGATACTCTGCTTTGGATACAATGTGTCCCTCTCCTTCACAATATTAACTTTTTATGATGTGGCAGGGAAAAGCTTGATAAATTGATGGGTAATTTTATTCCTCACAGGCAGGTCATTGAGGAATAAAAATCTGGCCAAACCCAGCCCACGATCTTTCTGAACAATAAGCAGTGATCAAAGAGCACATCATTGAGCGCTGTAGTAGCAGGCATTAGCAGCAAATAAACTACATAAAAACCAAAAGAAATTGTACACTCAATAAAAGAATGCTTCTTCCTTCATGAGTCTTTTTTCAATCACTGTACCCAAAACAAATGTTTGTATGCTTACAATGTTTTATCACAGTGCTGGTGTTTGCATGGCAATGAAAAAAAAAATGAGGCAAAGGGCAAAATCAAAAATAAAGTCCAGCAAAGAAGTGAAACTACCCACGTTCACATTAACTGAAATGAGCTGTGTTAGGGAAAGGGGGCTTAGTTTCAACATCACAGTAGTTGAAAGATTTCTCAACAATCTCCTCGAATACACAGAGTTGCTAAGCAGAATACAAACTTTACATTAACAAAATCACTCTTCCGAACCAAGAGACCAATCATTATTTGATATTTCAAATATGCTCATTCCCTTATTCCAGTATAATCAACGATGACCATCATGACAAAAGCGATTTACTTCATACACAGAGCTGCTTAAAATGACGCAGCTTATATCACCATCTCTCTTTTCTACTTTGAACGTGGACTACCCACATCTGAAAAAAATATTTATAGTATTAAAAGGTTTGTGCTAACAAGAATGCGTGTTCTTTATTTGTAGTCACCCAAATCTATGCAATACACTGTTCTACTCCAAACATGCCATTTTTAGAACCGCTTAAGTCTTAACAAAACAGCTGTAGCACTGCATACTTAAGGTTGAACTGAGCACTTAAGCCTACTGTACCAACAGTATCAATGAACGTCCAATTTCCAGACTTGTGACACACATTTTCTGGGAATTAGCCCCAGTTCCCTGGAGTGCAAGAGACCCCAACCCCTCTCAACCACTAAGAACCCATCTGCTAGCTGCCTATTGTCTCAAGAGGCCAAAGCAACTCCAAAACAATCTCTGCATGCTTATAACAGTCAGGATAAAACCTAAAGAAGATGACTTTAATTCAATTGCTCCTCTCTAGATAGGATAACTATTTACAAAAAACTACAAGTTATTTTAAGCAGAAAACATTTTGTTAGCGCTCCACTTCTCCAACTCAATGCCAAGTCTCAAAACTGATCCCAGAAGAGATTAAAGTAGAGGGGCAGACCACTGCATCAGAGAGAACCATATGTCCTCAGCCTATAATCTAAGAATTATGATGGCTGAAAAATGAGCAATGCGGCTGATGCGTCTCCTCCTCAGGTTGCGTCCTCTGAACGCACGCCAAGTTGTCATTTCCATAATCCTGTAAGAGGTAGGTGTAAACCCATCATTTCAGCGAGGGTCTCTAATGTATAGTGCTCTTTGTTCCATGATAAATAACAATGGGGTTTGGGGGCTAAAAGTTAAATGCCGAATGCTTATGTGCAAAGCTGTGATAACCTAAACACAGCAACATTTAGAGAAAAGCCAGCTTTCCTTCAAATATGTACATAATTCTTGTACAATAAGCTATTCTACAAGCAGTGGTATTAACAATTAGTTTAAGTTGAGCAAAAGTTCAACATGAAAAATCTCTCTTATGGTTTGGCCAATACATTTATATTTGAGATCAATAAAAATTTACTATTTTTTCTTCATATTTCTACTTAATCAATATCAAAATAGCTATCCTTAGGGAAAAAAATAGTTTCCTTTGTCAGTATTCTGGTTTTTGTCATCATTGCTTAACCCCCCCATTAGAGGACTGATGTGATATCCTGTCTGCTTAGAAGATAATGTCATCTGCTCTACGTAAATACTGACCTGGAGACCGTTATGCCCTCCTTCATAAGCAATTGATGGAATTATACGTGCACATACAGTCTCCTTTCTCAGGGGATTTATCAAAGTGGATGAAAACGGGGTCTTAATACCACCACACAGAGTCAGCCAGACAATGGAGTGCTAATGTTACAATCAATAAGCTTTAGAAATGCAACCTCATCACTCTCACTAGGAGAGTTGATGGAAAAAATGCTCTTTAACTCTCTGCACTCGCTGAAGGCATGTCTGCAGATACCCTATCAGTGCTTCTTCTCAAAGGGACCTGGCCTGATAGCAGGGGCTGCCAGGAGCTTCAACCGGAAGTTACATTATCACAGATAAGGGTTTGTTTTCCTTAAAACAGAACAAACAAAAACAGTGAATAAGCACACACGTCTGTGATTCAACACTTGCGTGCAAGCGTTTAGCAGACTACATGTGAGCAAAATCCCACCAATTGCCCAAGTTTCAAACGACTAATGAAACAAATGGGAAGCAGCTGCAGCTGACATTGAGATAGATTATCCAAATAAGAAAAGAAAAAAAAAAAAATAAAAAATCAATAAAATGGGTCCTCAAATTTATCAGGGGAAAATTTGCTTATCCATCACCATACTTGTTATTAAAATTAGTTTAAGACGGTTATAATGGCAAACTTCCCCATCTATTTCATGAATAATATCTGAATAAGATTAAGCAAGAGAATTTAAACATTTACCATCCACAAATAGCTGAAAATCAGCATTCAGCACATACTAGACTCAAGACCATTAATCAAACTATTCAGGCTTGAGTGCTCATTTCAAAACCCTAAAGTGAAATCTGGTTAACAGTGTGGTAACCAACAGTAGGTGCATTCATCCACAAAAGGTAATAGGTCTGCTGGTGGGGAGTGGGGGAGAGAATATTTCTTTCCACCAATGTCTTGCTAGAGATGTCCATATTTTTTTCTCACTCATACAAACATTTAAATTAAATCCTCTTGTTCTTAAGCAACACAATTTCAAAATATGAAACTTTAATTTAGTAAAAGCACCTATACACACAAAAAAAAAAATTATTATTTTCAGGACCATAAGCATGTGTAAAACGGAAAATAGTAATAAAGACTAAGGGGTCAGTCTGTATTGGGAGGCATTTGAGATAGTTATTACAAAACAGGAGAACTAGCACAGACAGTGATGTCTTCAGCCATTCCCACCAATCTCCAAGGTTAGCAGACTGATTAGAGCAGAAAAAAATCCACACTGGCAGTAAATTTTCCCACCCTGTGAAATCTCTCTAGACAAGCTCTCAAGGGAAGAAAGAAGGTGAATGAGTTCCCAAGTTTGACGAGTTTAAAGCACCCCAATCAGCTGACATGGGTCGTCTTTGCTGTATAGGGTAACTAAAATCTTAAAGATGACTGACCTACGAAGTATTGTACACTGTTAGAAATAAAGGTACTATGCAGGTACATGATTCGTTCATCAAGGTACAAACAATGTAAGTGTACCTTCAAAGGTGCAACAGTGGTTTTAAGGTCCAGTTGTGTACCTTAAATAAGTTTTTCCTAGTGGAAAAGTAGACATTTGCATCTTTTTATAAACTAATGTTTTAAAACAGAGCAATAAAATAAAATGCCTGGAGACGAGACGGGGTGTGTGGAGTCAGTACAACTTAAATAAATTTCAATGGATTATGTCTGCCCTGCGATGGACTGGCGACCTGTCCAGGGTGTATCCTGCCTTTCGCCCAAAGACTGCTGGGATAGGCTCCAGCACTAAAGGTACCTTTGTAAACTCCAGCTCACGTATGAACCGCCTAAGATTTTGGCTTTTTCTCCTTTCTGACAAATTTCATGATCTCATATGCAAGTTAAGCTTATAATTCGTAAGTTGAGCACAAATTAAAAACTTATACGTGTTTCTATTTTTTCAAAGAAACCTAAACTTAACTTGTGGGTTTTCCCATCCACCTATTTCGTGAAAAAGATTGAGTAAAAAAAAAAATGTTTTAATCGGAGGAAAAAACTGGATGGAAAAGCCAGAGATTAAAAAACAATGAGGTGAAACGTTTATCAATAAAAGTGAAATGCGAAAGTCTGTGATGGAAACAGATTTTTGTAATAAGTGTTGACATAACAGGAATGATCAGAGCACTTTTGATGTTATGGACATTCCTACAGATTAAGTGGGTGACAAAGCAGGACAGCAGCTTCAGCCCTCACTGAATGGGCCAATGCCCTTGAGCCCACTCACCAACTCCACACTGTTAGGGTTACAGCCATGTACAATTAACAGAGGGCTGTTAAAACTGTTCTTTAACTTGCTTTTTTGTGAATTCACTTCAAATTAAATAATGTTAGAATAAAAACCCAGCTATTGATCGCTTACTGGATTGCAGTTTAAACTCAGCGATAAGTGAAGAAAAACGATCATGGGTCTCAAAAAGGCACAAACTATTTAATAATAAAAAAATAAATAAATAATTTAACAACAGTAGTTCAGCGTCGCCTAAACATTCTGCTTTTCCGGAGTCCATTAAGTAATTACTGGTCTGAAACATCAGCCAAATGCAAACATCTGCCCGATGCCTGTCAATCTTTTAAGCAATTTTCAGCTAATCTTGACTTATCACCAAGATTACCATGCATCTCTAATGAATATTAATGTGTGATATGTCAGTAATGCCTAATTGACACAAGATGCCAAGAACGGAATGTTTCTTTTAATTAGCTCAAACACTGATAATGTGCTTTTTTTGGTAAAACACAAGGATTCAAATGTGTTGTGTCTAAACACTCTCAGATTACAGCCTTCCACTCTAGATAGGTTAGAAAACTCAACATGATAACCTCAGAGTGCAGATAAGGTGAAATGGGAAAGGTACAAGGAGAAGTAAAGTCAAACTGACAGACTTGAACTGAATACAGCGTGGATGGGTTGTACAGACACAATACAAAGAAACAAAATAAAGCAATGGCAATGTGGTAGGTGCACCCTCAGTATTTAATTAAAAAGTAAGGCAATATTAATACGCCAGTTGGGATTGAATACATGTCCAATTAAAACTTCTGAATTACCTTTTCAAAGCATAGGGGGATAATTTTTTGATAGCTATGAGCAAGCAAACTGCATGACAGCAGGGGAAGAAAGCAAGGCTTGAAAAGGTGTGTGAAGGCATGAAAAGGTGTGTGTTTACGTGGAGATGGCGTTCTCATTGACTTTGGCGTACCTGGGAATGGTCACACACTTGGTGTTGTTGCTCTGTGTGGTGATTGCTTTCTCCAGCTCGTCCAGCTGGCCTGTCTTCTTCAACTTCTTCACCAAGCTCTTCACAGCCTTCTCGCACCATTTCTCCTCCTGGCCGTTCTGCTCTCCGCCCCCACCCGCTCCAACCGAGCCACTGGCAGATTTCTTCCAACCCAGCAGGCGCTTCACCACCGGAGGGGTGAACGGTAAGATGGACGACATCGTTGGGATTTCAAGCAAGTGTTTGGTCAGCCCCCTCCTGGACAGGTAGGTTACAGATGCAGAAGGAGGCGAGAAACTTGCTTTCCTAACAGGGATTTAGGAAGAGGGCCGCTGGGCTAGGGTTCTGTGGGAGCGTTAGTGGGGGGGGAGGGGTAGGGGGCGGGAAGAGGCGCTTAGGAGATGGAACAGGGAAGGGAGGGGGCGAGGGGTTACCTGAGTGAAGAAAAACAGAAATCAAAAAGTCTGATGACAGACCGTGCAAAACACAGGCTCAAAGGGGATTAGAGGAGAACCTCCATACTGTTCCCACACCCCGAGGCACACCCCTGCAACCTAGATGCCAAGAACACTACTGCTACCAATTCACATGCATTGCAAAGACAAATAAAACAAAAAGGGTTATTAGGTTCATTTAAGGCAACCTCAACAAACTGAGGAGCAAAACTAACTTGGTTAACGGTATCCTGCAGGCAACAGCAAAATAATTAGTTCAAGTGGTCTATGATTTCTGTCAATTACTAGATTTGCTTTAAGCCAGAGCAACTGCAGCAAAGCCACATTTCTTATGAACAATACATTAAAAGGGTTAGTTAAAAGAGCTGCAAGTGAACTAATGAAGCAGTGCAGCAGTATTTTCTCTAAAGAACGAGAAGCAGGGTTTCTTGGGGGCACAAGCCTGACCACAGAGCAGATTACAGATAATGCAAGCCAAAAGTTCAACATTTGATTCATGGAGAGGGAATGCATGCATGCAAGCCTTTTCATTTCCCAGTATAATTTTAAAATTGGTTCCACTCAAGAAGGAGACACACCATGCCATTAGATAAGATCAGCCTTTCTTGTTGCAGGCAGCAGTGACAGTGATGTCCTCTGACCTCACTGCCTGTTAAATGGTGATTGTGAACATGAGGAAGTGGAAGTAAACATTAGGAATCCAGGGCTGCTGCATTAGCTTTACAAAATGGCCAATTCCCAGAGAGAGCCTTGCTGCCATAAGCTTATTTATCATAGCGGAAACGAGCCACAATGAAGAAAGAATGCTTTCCAAATGACCAGCAAAAACATTGCTGGAGACCAAATAAATGGAAAAATTAGTGGATATAAACGAAAATAACAAAGCATCAGCATTCGAATTACTGCTGTCTTCCATCCCTAAAACACACACATTCAAGAATTAGAAGCTTAGAAGCTAAAACACTTCACTAGTTGATGAGCAGGCATAAGTGGAAACCAGTGACCATATTTTAAAGCAGAATTTCTCAAAATTCTCTTTATAATTAATTGTTCATTAACACGTAAACAATGTTATTCAGAGCAGTTTGATGTGAAATGCTTTCTTGAGAAACTGAGTCTGAACTGCTCACAGTAGTGGTGATAGGAACCAGGCATCTGAAATGTCCAATGCCTTAAAGCTCCCTCATAGTTACAGCACAATATAGTTCCAAGTATGTTGCCTGAGGTGTTTATAATGTCTCTGAAATAACATTATGGCCTCAACCATATACTTTTATAAAGTGTGATGGCAAAGACATGCATGCATGATGCTGCAAGGCAAAACACTCCCTAAAGAAAACTTATTTTCAGACTGACCACTATTTTACCATTTTTCAACAAAACAAAAAAAGTGGTGGTTTACTGGTGGTTTTGGTTGGTAAATTAAATGGCTAACGTATATTTGCATTGTAGGCATCATGACACCTGGTTCCCATCACCACTACTGTAAAGCAACCTGAGTCGACAAATTGTTCTGCAAGACGCCATTTCACATCCAATCACTCCGAATAATTCTGTTTACATCTCAACGATTAAATTATAGAAAATTAGACAATACATAGATACAATACAATAGCTGGAATTCTACTTCAAGCAGTTGGTGGGGTACCACATACACTTCATAAGAGTCGTGGAAAGCAGGACACGTGCATGTGAGCATTGCAGCGAGCCAAATTTCAGCATTAAAAACCTCTAATACAACTGTTTCAGGACTAAGTCCGTGGAGCTAATGGCTCGTCTTGGAGAGCCTAGTGCCTAATTAATCTCTTTATGCTGCGTTTGGAGAGTGGAGCGTGTGGGAAGGTCTGGTGATGGCATTTGGTTCAACGACTAACCTTTCAATTATAACGGTCTATACCGATTATTGCACGAGCATCTTTACACAAAACTGACTTGTGTAGGAGACATGCAGCATAAGACAGATGCAGCTAAACAGCAGACATGTAAATAATGCTAGGTAATGCCAAAAGTACACCAAGCTTAACGATTAAAAGCCCATCTCAAACTTCTACACTCGATTAGACAGCAAATCAAAACCCACAAACCGGTAGCGGGGTAGCGAAAAATTATACCCAATAGGCCATGCTTAAACGAAGCTGAAGTTGGCTTCCTATCCGCCAGCTTCTTGTTCGAATTTTCCCGTTCCACCTTAAATGGTGCAGCAGTTACATTCTTGAGCCCCAGGCTTTATAATAATGAGCGCTGCACCGTTTAAGGTGGAACGGGAAAATTCGAATAAGAAGCTGACTTCAGCCTCGTCCAGGCTAATGCCGAAGCAGCGTTAGCAATCGCTAGCTTGATGCAAAAAGAGTTAAATATCCATTCCCTGATTTAAAAAGGATTGTAGATACTGCACTTACCTCAAGCAGACAGACTGATGGAGATGGAGGAGTTGGATGGCTGCATGAAAGCGTCGTCCGACCGACCGAGTCCCCGGAGCGAGAGAGAGGGCTGATGCTAGCGGCTACAAACGAGAACAAACCCGGAGCTTGAATACAGCTGGAACCGGCCCCGATTAAAAACACAAGAGCATTTTAAGGGGTTTTTGTAAACGAAGTGAATGAGGGAGCTGTGGTAGTTTTTTAGCGATGAAGGAGGTGTGTTCGTGCGTTTTCGTGACGATGCCGGAGCCCGAAAAACCGCTAAGTTAAGCTCGCAGCCTTCGCCACTTTGTTTGACAGAAAAATAAACAGGTTAGAGACGTGTTCACGATTCAGTTTACATTTTCGGGGGGGAAAAACTCACCTGAACAATGAGTGGTCGGGTTTTATGCAGACGCAAAAACATATATATACACTCCACGGCCAAACCCGAGTTTTATGTCTATTCTTGAGTGTCTAAAAATCGATTTAAACTGTATTTTCTTTCCCTCTGTGGCCAAATTACAACAGCAGACGACGGCGGCCTCTCTCATGAGGACAACCTAACTTAACGCACGGAAAGCGGTATGTCCCGCCCTCGCGTTTCTATTGGTCTAAACGAAGAGCCCATGCGCCTACGACCCTCCTCTATTGGTTTAAGTTCGACGTCGATCATCGCCAGTATTAATTATGCAAAACGGAGCGCGATTTGTATTGGTCGTTCCGACTCATCACTCGTTCGGTGACGTTCGGATTCCAGGGCGCAGGCTGTGGTTCGCCGACGCGGCCGTCCGTCTGTTCACTTCACAAACAGAGCTGAACGGAGGAAAGAAGCTGCAAACTGGGTTACAGCTCCATCAAAAAACAACGAGCGTATTCCTCCGCCATTCAACAAAGAAGAAATAAATAGGGCTGCAAGCAACTCGTGATGTGGCCTGTGCTCGGTGCTTTCAATGTACCATGCGATTACTCTTACAATAAAGAGAAAGCCCCCAGTGAACTATGTTTAAATGTTTTTCATCTTAATGTGCATTGCAGTCTTCTTCAAATTTTCACATCTATCTTCTAGTAGCCTACACCGAACATTTTAGTAAGCCCCAGTGATGTCAGTGAACCTCTGCAGGAATGTGTGTATCGGCTTTCGAGATTGAAAAGTGTCGCTACAGATGGTATTTTATTTATAGGAAATCGTAAAAGACAACAAAATCATTTAACTGTAAATTACGTTGAAACTATAGTGCAATGGGAACGCTAAACAGTTTATTTCGCGCGCGTCCTCCAGGGGGCGTTTGTTCTGTGTCGTGGTTGTCAAGAGCAGCTCCGTACACAAAGCGCCTAGATTGACTTTTCACGCCAGCTTTTCTGCTTACAAAACGGAGTTACTTAGAGCTTAATGGATTCATTAGTTTGTTCTACATGTAATATGTCTTTCAGATCATCGCATTTTCTTGCGAAGCATAAGGAGAGGTTCTGTATTGGGGATGCTGATCATCAGACACAGGAGTCTGATTTTACTCAAACCATGGTACTGTTCTTTGAAATGTGTCGTGCTGGTTGGGTGTGATAACTACACTGGAAGTATTGTGGAAGATGTTGATATGCATTGCTTTCTGTGAGGGTAGATATTTGGCATTATGTTTTGACTATGATGGATAACATTTTAAAGAAAGGAAAGAAAGCCATGCCTTGGCCTTTGGGCTGCACTTAGAAGTAGAGTAGAGTAGAGTAGAGTAGAGTAGAGTAGAGTAGAGTAGAGTAGCGTAGCTGTCAGAACACCAAAACCTTGTATCTCCAAAATGGCAACTGTATAAGGAAAGGAAAATGTTCTTTTTATAGTTTTACAGTTATTGTAAAAAGATTTAATTCTAACAGGATTTATATGATATAAATTGTTCACGTCAAAGAAATAATAAATGTTATGGTGTTTAATGTATTTCATTCATGTGTTTAACGTAGGTTTAGTATAACTTGCATATGAGGAATATAAATGCATTTTTGACATGTTTTTTGTCAGCTGTTATTCTGAAATAATAACTGCAAAAGCTTCCTACAGGGTGAGAGGATCAGGGAATTGCGAAGGAAACATCAGCAGGAAAGGAATAATAAAGGAACCCAAAGGAGCCAGCAGAACTTAGACACAACAACTCAGCACGAGCTACGAAAACGCAACAGCGAACCAGTAAGAAACACGCATAAACAGCCCCACAAATGTTTTATGGCCTCCCCTTTTATTGTGATTGCCTCCACATGCCTAAATTGCAGTGATTTCAGTTCATTTGATAAAGAGTTGTGTAAATAAATTTGCACAGACAGCAGACAGAACACATCCACAAATTCAAGATCTGTTTGAGATTCCTAAGCGTCAGGCACCACAATCGAGTGACAGCAAAAAATGGAACAAGCAAAGAAGAGGTAATAATGCATTAAGTCGACATGTTTAGACCTAAATATAACTGAAATGTTTTATGCAGTTGGACAGAACAATGTCATACAACTAAAAAAGAGGAAAACTATTACATTTAACAGAATATTACTTTAAAATCAGGTCTGTTTGGCTTATGCATTGTTAAATTGTAATCCCAAAAATGAAAAGCATATGTATATTGGGTGTAGTATGAGCTACACTACCAGAGAAAGCTGTGTTTTTTATAACTGCCAACAACTTTTGTCCAGAGAAAACCTTGTATCTCCATTTTTGTTGTTGCCCTTTACACAGTATGTACATGTCATGATAAATGGACCAAAAGAAATGACAAAAAATTACTTGGAAATTACTGTAATTATTTGTCTGGTTCCACTGACTTACATTAAAAGCAAAGAAATATTTTTCCTTCTCCTGTAAAGTTTTTGAGATACGAGGTTTTGATCCAACAACAGCAATTTATTTCTTTACTGATTGCAGAGATTAATCAGCAGGAGCTCATAGTTCAAAACAGGAAAGTGGCTCAACTAGAGAAAATGCTCTTAGAGCTGAAAGAGCAAGAGAAGAGGAACACCACGCTACTGGAGTCCCTCATAGATCACCTACAGCACGATCCCACTGAACCTACGGCAGTTACCTCTAAAGGGTTTGAAAGAATTTCCTTTAATTTTTTACAATTTGCCTTCTTAAATGTTTATGCATTGATGACCAGAAGGCTTGCTAAAGTAATTCTAATGTGTATGTTTGTTTTAATTCTAGAGACCTGAATTAAGTAAAAGCAAGTCTAACGTGTGTTTATTATTTTGATGACATCCTGTATGAATAAAAATCATGACGTAGTAAAGCATGAGAACAACATAATTAAGTAAAATAACTTAATAAGTCATGGGAATGAGATCCTAATGCATGGCCACAATTTAATAAGGCATGGGAACAAGATTCTAATGCATGGCCACAGGTTAGTAAGTTCCTAAGCTTTATTAAGTTGTGACCACAATTTAATAATCTCATTCCCACATCTTACTTAGTCATTTCCATGTGTTAATAAGGGTAGTCGTGCATTATTTTTCTTTATATGGGATGTCATCAGCAGGGCTCAAGGTTCGAGCATTTTTAAAAGCCGTATTATATAAAATGTTTTTTTTTTTTAAAAGAAGTAGCATTACTGAGTCAATAGAGGAAAACTAGTATCTTTTGTTTGCTGCAAGCCTAAAATCCTAGTTAAAAAATTCAAAGTGCTCAATTTGATGGTTATTTTTGCATGGTTGTATGTATTTACGTGCTGATGTAACAATCTTAGGTTCAAAAGTGCCCAACTATCGAGCACATACTTTCTGGGCCGGACTCCTAATGCTTCCAGATTAATCATCTGTGGATTATTCAGCACAGCTAACTTTACAAAAACCTTTTCCCTTGCAGCTCTATATTTCCACCACAGAGGTCTCCAAATCCTCAAACTCAATGCTGCTTTAAACTTCTGTGAATAACATGTCCCACACCTTATGTCATAGGCGAGACACTCTCCAAAGCAGCAACCCACACCTGCTCATACCTGAGACTAGAGAGGAAGTAACACAAACCTATGTGCCTGTTTATGGGGGCGGAGTCCTTTCCTCAGAAATCAGGTAATGCATATGCATTTGAGGATCACTGATAAATTCATATTTCGGATTCATTGCTTTGGCCTGAATCATGAAATAAAACAGAGCTTTATCTAAATGGATCCCTGCAATCTGATAATCTCTTCCGCAGCACTCTCCGTCTCTCCTATCTCCAGAACGGTGGGAAGGATCCTCACATATTGGCTCAGCTGCAGGACTTGTTAAATGAAGCCCTCAATGTGGAAATTCTGCCTTTCCCCAAGACCTATCACACTGAGAGAACAAAACATGGGCCAAGTACATTCATAACCAAGGGCCAAGTCATAGAAAAACCTCATAACTCTTTTTATTTTTTCCACTGTTTGAACGCCAGCTGTCCTTTGCAATGTGTGAACATTTTATGACAAATAGACCACTAAAATGGAATAAAATCAATTGAATACACTACAAAGACAAGATATTTAATGTTCAAATGGATAAACTTTATTGTTTTTTGCAAATATTCACTCATTTTGAATTTGATGCCTGCAACACGTTCCAAAGAAGTTGGGACAGGGGCAACAAAAGACTGGGAAAGTTGAGGAATGCTCAAAAAAACATTCCACAGGTGAATAGGTTAATTGGAAAAAGGTGAGTGTCATGATTGGGTATAAAGGGAGCATCCCTGAAAGGCTCACAAGCAAGGATGGGGTGAGGTTCACCACTTTGTGAACAACTGTGTGAGCAAATAGTCCAACAGTTTAAGAACAACGTTTCTTAATGTGCAATTGCAAGGAATTTAGGGATTTCATCATCTACAGTCCATAATATCATCAAAAGATTAAGAGAATCTGGAGAAATCTCTGCAAGTAAGCAGCAAGGCAGAAAACCAACATTGAATGCCTGTGGCCTTCGATCCCTCAGGCAGCACTGCATTAAAAACCGACATCATTCAGTAACAGATATTACCACATGGGCTCAGGAACACTTCAGAAAACCATTGTCAGTGAACACAGTTCGTCGCTCCATCTGCAAGTGCAAGTTAAAACTCTGCCATACAAAGCAAAAGCCATATATAAACAACACCTAGAAACACCGCCCGAGCTCATCTGAGATGGACTGACGCAAAGTGGAAAAGTGTCCTGTGGTCTGATGAGTCCACATTTCAAATTGTTTTTGGAAATCATGGACGTCGTGTCCTCCGGGCCAAAAGGATTGTCCCGATTGTTATCAGCACAAAGTTCAAAAGCCAGCATCTCTGATGTTATGGGGGTGTGTTAGTGCCCATGGCATGGGTAATATGCACATCTGTGAAGGCTCCATTAATGCTGAAAGGTCCATACAGGTTTTGGAGCAACATATGCTGCCATCCAAGCAACGTCTTTTTCAGGGACGTCCCTGCTTATTTCAGCAAGACAATGTCAAGCCACATTCTGCACGTGTTACAACAGCGTGGCTTTGTAGTAAAAGAGTGCAGGTACTAGACTGGCCTGCCGGCAGTCCAGACCTGTCTCCCATTGAAAAAGAATTCCATTTACAAAGCTTCAACAATTAGTGTCCTCAGTTCCCAAACGCTTATTGAGTGTTGTTAAGAGGAAAGGTGATGTAACACAGTGGTAAACATGCTCCTGTCCCAACTTCTTTGGAACGTGTTACAGGCATCAAATTCAAAATGAGTGAATATTTGCAAAAAACAATAAAGTTTATCCATTTGAACATTTAAATATCTAGTCTTTGTAGTGAATATAAGTTGAAAAGGCTTTGCAAATCATTGTATTCTGTTTTCATCTTCATTGGAATTGGGGTTGTGTGCATATATATATAACTACTAAACAACTAAAACTTTACAATTAAAACAGTTTTACAATATTGTACATTTTGTTTGCGATAAACATTTTTATGTGCTCTCTGTAACACAGAGCCAAAGGACAATAAGAAAGATTTCTTCAGAGAGCTCATCTCCACTGAGATCAAAAATCAGCACTTGGAGGAGGAAATCAGGAGACTGCAGTTAAGAAAGAGAAGATCTGCAATGACCAGAAAAACTCCAGACTGTAAGATCTGAGCCCTTTAAAAGCTGCATAATCCTGCCTGCAGCAGTCCTGGGTGAAACAGGAGCTTTGACTTTGTTTTCCTTAGATCAACCTAGTGAACAGGAGATGAGGAGTATGAAGATGGACATTGACCTGTTGAAAAATGAGATTGAGATTAATCATCTGAGGAAGATGATTAGGAGCAGGAAGGTGGAACCAACCCTAACGACTTTTCCTCCTTTGGTCAGTATGGATTTTGGTCAGTATAGATATACAGTTTGAAAAATCAAGCTTACACAGTTTAATTTGCTTACTCCAAATTAAGTTAATCAGCCAAAGCATGTTTGGTGTCTGAAGTTTGTTTCTTTAGTTTTGCATTAAAGCTATGATGCTAATGTAGCTAGCAATTGAAGCTTATTGTCACCAGTATTGCAAAATTACGTTTAGCATTATGCAAACTGTATGCCTAAATTATTGAACGCACATTGCTTTAAACCATGTTCAGTGTTGCCCTCAGATCAGAGACTCGCATGAGGGAGGCACTGTGGGATGGTGAGGGAGGTTATTTAAATATGTGCATATGTAGATGCATGTAGTTTGTTTACATAAGTGGGTATTTGAATAAAACATATGTGTGTGTAAGCATGTGTGTGTATATATATATATATATATATATATATATATATATATATATATGGAATAACAAAGGCTTATGAGATAATTTGAAATAACATGAAATAATTTATCTTTGAAATGTGTTTAAGTGGGACAAAATGGAAACTGGATATTGTTAGAATAGGAAAAAATATACTTTTAGCTATGCATGAGAACAAAGTTGAACAAATTTAAACCAAAATTGTATCTTTAAGATAGGATTCTACATAATTTGCATATAGGACTTCAATATTTGTGCATTTTCTCATGTCATACTACTGCCACTATTCTTCTGATCTTCTTAGGAGGAACCCAGATTACAGACACCACCCTACACCAAATACTCCATGGATGTATCAGAGGGCTTAAGTCCTGCTCCTTATGACCCAATGTTTGTATTTTGTTCAATAAAAGAACCGGCAAAAAATCGCGTATCCATATATGTCCCCTACCCCAAATGTAGCCCATTAGCAAAGACATGCTTGTGTCTTTAGTTTGCAGTAGAGCTAAGAGGATAATGGAAGCTTATACAGTTTTGTCAGTACTTTTGTCCATTTTTGTCATACACAGTAACTTTTACATAAAATATCAACACAGTTTGAGAAAAATATATTTTATGCATGCACAACATACAACCCTAATTGTTGGGTAAAAGCTTCCTTTATTTGTTAGTTATACTGGCACTGTAGCTCCACTTCAGAACCAAAGAAGAAAATTTCAGACACTGAACATGTCTTGTTTGACCAGCTACATTTCTGGTAAAGGGAACTATGAATTTGTTTTCACCAAACTAGTAATTTGTGATTAAATGAATCAGCAACCCAGTATTTAGTGATGCTAATCCTAGGCACGAACATGGAAGAATCCACTTTATCTCTTGTGTTTTGCTGTTGCAGGGCAGGTTTCGTGGTGTTTTATGATTTCCTCTTAGGCTTATGTCCATCATACAGAGTGTGTCGCTTAATGGTGGGGTTATACAGTGGAGAGCAGTGTCTGGGGAGTCCTTCTGTGTTGCCCCCAGTTTACTGTGAGCCCTTCATCTTATCCACACACCCTTCTCGATACAATCAAGGACAAAAAGCAGTCCTCGCCTCCAAGCAAGCGGTCCCAGAGTAAGTGTAAACAGCAAGTACACTACTATTCAATGGTCTGGAATGAATGGTTTCAATAATATAAAATTTCTTTGGGTGCATATAAGGTATAAAATGAGTTTTAAAGTACTAGGAACTACGTTTTAAATAGTAGGAAACTTTAAGAAATTAACTGATGACTAGAGCTGTAGGTGATTCTAAAATTGAGTTTAATATTAATATCACCATTAATATTAAACTGTTTAACGTTAAGAATAAAGTTACAATGTTATCCATTTACATTTACATTTATGGCATTTAGCAGACGCTCTTATCCAGAGCGACTTACAAAAGTGCTTGTCATTATCCAGAATTCATTATCCAGAATGCCTCATATTTATTCATTATTTTATAATTTCTTGTTGTTCTCAGAAAACATGACATTTTGAATCAAACCTCTAAACACACCTGTTGATGTTGAGTTTGCACTATTTAAATCTATGTTTTATAAAAAGCAAAAGTAATTTCAAAGGGATGTAACTAGGGCAATCAACCAAAAGTAAAATTAAAATATAATTTGTGTACAAATTATGTCTGACTACGATGTTCTACCTCACTTAGGGTCCAGCCTGCTCCATCGGCCTCTCTAGTGATGCAGGTGCAGGCCTCGGGAGGATATGATATCTATGGACAGGAAGTTACGCATCTAGCTCCACGGGGTTGGGTGAAGCTGGATATCTTCGACCATCACAATCGCATCATTAGTGGAAGATGGAAAATACCTGTTCGCATCCTTCCAGCCAAACCCTCAATGACAACAGCAGAAGTCAATACTGTTCCACAGGTTTATGCAAACATAATTTCTATCAATTCACCACTGGTAATGTGTTATTGGGCCATATTTATCCAGTATCTCAGAATAAGAGTGTATTGTGTTGTTCATCACCTTATATCACATCCTTGACAAATGAACCATGAGGTGTTATCTGAGATGCTTTATCTGAGTTGTTTTTATGCCCATATTTCATATTTGTTTAACATTAGAGGCATAATTTAAGTATTTTGTAATCGTTTGATTTTCAGCATTGACTGGTGATGCATCATACATAAATTAATGTGCTCTTTACTCTAGCTGGACAACGCAGATCTGTACCTGAGGATTGTGAATGCAAGAGATGCAGAGATTCAGAGCGCTGTTCCAATCAGCATTTACACTGCAGGCATCTACAGATATTTTCCTGTGGTATGCATCTGAAATTTCAATCAACTGTTCTATTAGTTTGGCTTAGTATGTTCATATTTTTAGCTGTATCTACTATTTCAGTCTTGTTATCTGCTTATTTCTATATGGAATGTGTTAAGAAAAAAAAGGATGAAGAATGGAAAGGCAGTTGGTCCAGATGACATACCTGTGGAGATGTTTAGGAGAGAAGGCAGTGGACTTTTTAACCAGGTTGTTTAACAAAATCCTGGAGAGTGAGAGGATGCCTGATGAGTGGAGAAGCAGTGTACTGGTCCCCATTTTTAAGAACAAGGGTGATGTGCAGAGCTGCAGTAACTACAGAGGTATAAAGTTGATGAGCCACACCATGAAGGTATGGGAAAGAGTTGTTGAAGCAAGGCTAAGGCGAGAGGTTCAGATCAGTGAGCAGCAGTTTGGTTTCATGCCCAGAAAGAGTACCACAGATGCAATTTTTGCTTTGAGAGTAACAGTATTCTCCCATTGGTGTTAGCTTAAACAGAAACTTCAGCCTGCTGTGTTGATGATACTCACGATAAATGAAGGTTAGCGGGAAGATGTTTGCAAACAGTGGTGAGATCATGCTAACTGGACCTTGCTAGCTTTCGTTCATTGTCCGCCTCATTTTCATTCCTTTCACAAGAGCGCCGTTAAGAAGATGTAAAACACTGTAAATCGTACTATATATTACTATTATCTTATTTCACTGTAAGTACATGAGGGGTTCATTCACTTCAAACTACAGTGGCAAAAACAAAGGAATGAAAGGAATGATATGTTTTGTAGCTTCGTGACTGGTTCTTGCATACATTATCCTCTCTATGAATATGATGTGGGCAGCTTTTATGATGGTCCCAGTGAGGCTTTATATTGAACTAATCAGCAGGGTCATTCATAAGATGTTCTAAATTCATAGTGTTCCTTAACTGGGTATTTCCTCTTCTCATATGCAGACAACTGCAAGGCACCACTTCTCCAGGCAGGACTCTCATGAACCTGTCCAAACTCCAGCTGTTCAAAGTGCTCAGGTTTATATACCACCCTGCACCCAGAGCCTGGACCCACCTTCAACAGGACTGTTTGATAACCCTGAGTGACCAACAGGACCTTTTGTCTGCAAATCAAAGGAAGCACAGCGGCATTTCGCTCATCATTTATTATAAAAGAGATCCCTGTCTTGTGTGCAGTAATTACTGTAAATTTAATGACTTTTAAAGCATGCATTTTTGATGGCTCAAAAGTGACATTACATAACATATAATCAAATGAAAGCACCGTTTCTACTTGCTACCTTTAAATAAAGGTACTCTAGGTCTACTTTCTGCATAATTGCAGTCGTATATGCACCTAAAATTTAAAGAGCTCATATATTGGGACACCAATTTGTCCTTAAACTCTTTTGTTTAATTTTTTTCCCTCTAAATGATTTATGCTAATCATAAAAATAACTTATAATGACATCACTGATGGTTTGATGAGAAAACAGAATGTATGCACCCACAACATGTGATTTATTTATGTGTATGTATGTATATATAGTTTCAAGCTCTGTGTCTCATGTAGTTTATTACGTTTATATTGTGTTTACCTTAGCATTCATTAAACATTTCCTCATTAAAAATGAATGAAGTAAGTGCTGTCAGTATGAAGTGTGTTTTTAGCTTAACAGTCTAATCTTTATGCCAAGATATTGCTCTAGCTGAAAATTCGAGGACTCTCAAAATCTGTGGGTTGCTATGGCAGGATGGAGGGATCAAAGAAAGAACAGCAGGGACAGACAATTAAATGATCTAAATATGAAATATAATTACGTGCTTTGGGCCAAAGGTTTAGTATTTAAATCAAGATTTGAAGATTCGGTAGTAACTGACACAGTAACAACAGCAGAACCCTTATCGGTGCTAAATGGAACATTTTAATTACATAGCACCTTTCATACAGTAGAAGTGCAGATCAGAGTGCTTCACAGGACAAAATAAAAACAACAAAAAAGAAGAGCAGACTAACAAATAAAAATACAACAAATAAAAGCAGCGAAATTAAAGTCACAAGTAGAACACGCAAAAGTATGAATAAAGCGACTTAAATTAAACTGACTTAAAGAGGGAACCATTCAGAGCGCGGCCTCAATTGGGGCTCGAGTTTAAACCCCGCCCCCTCATCGCATGTGCGTGATTGGACGCGTCTGGCGCGTGAACTCATAAATCCGCTTCTGATTGGTCGAACAGTGTTTGGCCAAAACTTATGGTGGCCATGGCCTTGCTGCCTGTCTCTACACTGACCGCAGTTTTTTATATATTATTAGCAACAGGTAACGGTTTTCCACGCCATCCCGATGTAAATATAAATCATGTAACCGAGGACGCAATATAAAGATAAGAGAGAAGTCTGTCTTCGTGTGAAGCGTGACTTCGAGTGCGACCCCTCGAACAGCAGCCAATTTCTAACCAAACAAATTCCGTCTTTAATTACTGAAGGAATCGCTTCGTTATGGAGAACTCGTCGGTAAAAAGCTGTAAAATTTTAACAAAATTTGCTAATTAAACCTTAAGCCAGAGTCAAACGCGCGCGCGCAAAAGAAAATGGCTTTGGCGCCAAAACGCTTCTACCTGGTGTAGACGAGGTTTCCAGAGTTTTACTGGTGTGATGTCGACGAACTTTCCAGAGTGTTAAAGCCGCGTTCTCACTGAGGATAAATGTGTCGCTCTCCAGGTGTGGCTCAGAAATGCGGGAATGGACACTGGCAGTGCGATGATGGTCCGTGCATCCCTCGGAAGTGGCGCTGTGACGGGAGTGGGGACTGCCTGGATGGCTCCGATGAGATGAACTGCTGTATGTCTGTTTGTGTGCTTTAAGAGCCAAACCCAAATGACAGCGTTTCAGTACAACATTTAAAACTAGCTAGAATGTTTAACAGTTTATTGAAATGTAAAGCTGTATTGCCTACACACCTCAGATCGATTATTAGGGTTTCCTATTTTTCTAAGTTCTGGTAACCTTTTTTCCAGGTCACCGCAGTTTGGAGCACGTTTTAATTGTGCTTTTTGTGTCATGCTGATATTTATATTTAGGGGTGTTGATCAAAGTAGATAACGTCAGATTTCTTTACTTTTTAATGAATGATTGTGGTACATATCAGTGGTGGACAGTAACTAAGTAAATGACTGTACTTGTAGTTTTTTTTTCGGTTTCTGTACGTTGCTTAGTATTTCCATTTTTATTTCCATTTTTTGGCAACTTTTTGCTTTCACTCCATTACTTTTCAAAGTCTAATCTTGCGTTTAACTCCTACTTTATCAGAAATCTGTTCATTTTGGTTTGTGTGTATAAAAATGTAACATGTCGAAATGAAAGAACACTTTGTTTTGGCCTCTTGTACAAACCCACCCAGTGCAAACACACAGTGTCGGTGCAACAGCATACATTTTTGGGGGTGTCTGTTCAACCTAAATGATGGTGCTAACCTAACTTTGTTTAAATAGACCACAGTTTAGAAATATGTACACACATGTAGTTGTGACTGTTTACCAAGAGTGGCACTAGAGTATTTTCACCTAAAATGAGTTAATGAAGCAAGAGTCTTGTTACAAAAATGATGATAATAGGACATACTTTTACTGGAGTAATATTTTATGTTGGGTATCTCTGCTTTAACTCAGGTGCATGGTTTGTGTACTTCGTCCACCACTGCATGATATGTACATGGAAAAACATTGGACACTGGCATGAATACACAATTTCCATCTATTTGTCCCTCACTTCACTGTCACTTTTAGTCTTAAGGATGTCAGTTGTGCCCCAATGTCTTCATATGTGGTCCCTACAGCCTGCCCGCAGGAGGACTTTGAGTGTGCTGATGCCAGCATGTGCGTGACCAAGTCAGCAGTGTGTGATGGCCGTCCCCAGTGCAGCGACGGGTCAGATGAACTCAACTGCAACCAAAGCTCAGGCTGCTTTTTGGGTGACTGGACATGCAGGAATAGGATCTGCATCCCCCATGAGCTCCGCTGCAATGGGGTGGATGACTGTGGTGACCACTCAGATGAAGAGGGTTGTGGTGAGCTGCTGTGGAACATGTGGTCAATTTAGATCTTGTTTGTACGTATCCCATACTGTTGAATGAACGTTACTGTGTGTTGATCTTGTCAGGGCCTTGTGGAGATCTGAGTGTGCGCTGTCCAAATGGAATGTGTTTGACCCAGAGAGAGAGATGTGATGGCGTTTCCCAGTGTTCTGATGGGAGGGATGAGCCAGTTACCTGTGGTACAGTGGTGTCTTATGTTTGTATTTCAGTTTAAATGGAAGGCTTACTTTGAGGTGTTCTTCACACAAAAATGACACTAATGCCTTTTTTGCAGGGTGGGGTGGGGCGGGTGGGGATAAGGTAGTTTGCTTATATTAAAAATGAAGATGCAGAAACAAAAATAAACTTTTCTTTGAGGGTCTGTGGTAAACTATGGCCTTTTGTCATTTATTAATTCATTTATTGGCCCCGTTTTAGGTAAAACGTGTGCAGTCAGAAATGGTGGTTGCAGTCACACATGCACTGACCAGCTTTGGGGAGCACTGTGTTCGTGTCCTAGTGGGCTGAAGCTTTCTTCAAATGGAGCAAAGTGTGAAGGTAGACACACTCTGACATCTGAAGTATGACAAGCAAGCATGAACTATGCTTTGTGTGTTACCCAGTGCTGCTCTGAGGACATTTTTCCTGTTCCATAGATATTGATGAGTGTGCTCAGCCTTATGGGCCCTGCATGCACACATGCGTTAACACCAAAGGATCTTTTCGGTGTCGATGTTACTCAGGTTTTAAACTTCAGGAAGATGTGTGTCAAGCTCAAGGTACTTTCTCAGATTTAAATTTTAATTGTTGTTATTGTCTTGTGTTTTTAATAATCAAACTGTTTAATGTTTTTGTTTTTCTTTTATAAGGAAATGTCACCAAGCTTCTTACCACCAAGAAGGGATTCATTGGATTAATCAGTGTGAAATCCAGAGTATACAAGACCCTCTTTGCGATTGATAGTGACCCTGTAGCCCTGACATTTGACCTTGCACGGAACCTGTTTTTTTGGGCTGATGGAAAAGGGAACATCTATAAGGCTGAAGATCAGAAGAGTAGAGTGCTTTATTCAGGTTAGCTGTGTTGCAAAGACATTTTTAGGCATTTATTTGGTTCACTGAGAATAGCACTTCCAACGTCATTTGTAGTTTGTCTGAATAAGTTAGTCTTAATCGATCTTTAATACTCTTTCTTTGCTTAGGACATGGTGGAGTTAATAGTCTAGCTGTTGACTGGCTCCATGGACAACTTTATTGGTCCAACTTTTTACTAAAAAGCATTCACACAGGGGCATTTGATGGTAGTGCTGTAGGCATAGTTATGTTCAAAGATACAGACCCATCAAATTTGGTCCTTCTGCCACTTGAAAGGTATGTATTGTCAGTTTTATGTGTTAAGTCTCTGCAGCTGTAAATTAAAGCATTACTGCCTCCTTCTGGTCCTTGTAGTGCTATGATTTTTCAGCACCGTTTCATTCTTTCCATGTAGTGCCTTGTTTTGGATTAACAAAGGACCCAATGATGAAATGACTGTTGAGAGAGCTGGGATGGATGGCTCTATGCGCACAACTCTGATTGTTGTAACTGCTCAGTTGCCGAAAAGCCTTACTTTGGATGTGGCAGCCCGTCGGTTGTATTGGATAAGCGATTTCAAAATGGTGAGTGCTCTTTACTTAAATCTGTAAATTTATCCCAATCGCCAATCTATAATATTGGCGCTGAGAGAAATGTTGCCTAGGACTTCTCCATGAAAGATTTTATGAAATAAAACATTTTTCATGCTTCCTTGCATTTTGACAAAAGCAGTTTTAGTAAATGCTCGTTTTTTTTTTTTGTTTGTTTTTTTTGTTTTTTTTTTACCGCAATGAAAGTCTTTTTAATGCTCAGTCTGTGTGTTGCAGTCAATTGAAACTGTGAAAACAGATGGTACAGGACGTCATACCTTTCAAGAGTTCTTTAATGGAAGGTCTGCTCAGAGCCTGGCTGTGTTCAGTGGCTGGTTCTACTGGTCTGACAGCAAGCGTCTGTGGCAAGCTCCTCAAGCCCAGCCTGACCAAAAGAGTTTTGTTCTGAAAGCAGCACTGCCAATCGTAACAGTATATCATGAGCTCCAGCAGCCTCGAGGTAAACAAATTTCAGCAGTAGTGCATTATTATTATTATTATTATTATTATTATTATTATTATTATTATTATTATTATTATTAGGGCGTTTTGTCTGAAGTACACTTGTTTCTGTGCTGTAGGTTCTTCTCCATGTAGGAAGTCAAACTGCCAGCTTTGCTTGCCCTCTCTAGCCAGTCGTGGCAGTTTTACCTGCTCTTGCCCCGAAGAGAAGCTTCCTGTGGCACAGGGCTCATGTGAAAGTATGTGGTATATATTGTGTACGCTGGCTGAGATGTCTTGATGCTGAAGCTGAGCAGTGCTTAATTTTTGTCTTTCTTCAACATAACAGGTTTTAACCTTGCCTATGCAACGTCAACAAGCATATACACAATGGAGTATACAGCAGAGGGTCCTGTAAAATCTCTTCTCTTCACCTCATATGAGGACATTCAGACTTTTGATATTGACTGGAAAAGAGGATGGGTGATTTGGGCCAATGGCACAGGTCATGTGAAGGCTAGACTTTTCACTGAAGATGGTTCACAATATATTTCAACTTTGAAGCCTGGTATGTAGCACGTCTAGTATTTGTCATTGGTCAAATAATGGTTCTGTCCATTTTAATTGTTAATTTACCTAAAGTTCTTGAGCATTAATTGTGCTTTTCTTAGCATGCACTGTCAAAGTTGACCAGAAGACTGGAAATCTGTACTGGGTGTCTTGTGATGATCTTTCTATTGGAGTCACACACATTATACTCCCCGATGAGAGCATCTCTCAGCAGCTGTACCAGGCCAGTGAAGAGATAAACGATGTATTTGTGGATTGGCAACGAGGCCAGTTGTACTGGCTGGAGGGTGGTCAGATCATCAATATGAAGCTAGGCTTGATGGGTGGGAGTGCAAAGGCCATCTACAGTTTTGCGGAGAAGAGTGTCAACCATGTTGTGCTGGATAGAAAAGCGAACAGCTTCCTTTGGAACTTTCAAAATGGTTTGTGTTTTTTCCAGACCATCTTTAAAATGTACAACTTCCACCTTGATATGAAACACATGCTGTTGACTAATCACACCATATTTCCCTCATGATTTAGAGCTGCAAGTATTGAGTCTTCTAAAGATGAGGAAGTACTCTGCTGGTAAAAAATGGACTATTCCAGATCAGATTGTAGCTGCCTATGAGCCCTTCATGGTTACCATGTTCAATGATATCATCACATTGTGGAAACGGCAGGATGGGTCGCGTGTTGGAGCGGTCGGTGTGGGGAGTGGTGTAGTTGGAGTTACCATAGCTATGAAAGAAGTGAAGCGAGGTCAGTAAAGCTAGCTTTTTTTTTTTCTTTTTTCTCCCCCCCCCCCCCCCCCCTTAGACCTTAGTGCACTTTGTTTTAATCAAGCAGATGGAAGAGCTTTACTCCATCTTAAATTTTAAGTTAACCTGCAGCACAGATTACTCTGCATCTTTATACCAATTTGGTGGGCTTATGTGGTCAATTTAAGCTACAAAAAGTAGGGGCGTAACAACACGTTTGGCTCATGTTTTGATCAGGTTTCAGTGCTGGGTTCATGGTTTGATATTGCCAGTATATTTTGATCACAATTCAAACAAAGCAAATGATAAAGTTGTTGCACAGCTTACTAATGAACATGAATGCGAGTTCTTTGGTGCTGGTTGTTTGTGAACTTTGGTGTTGGGCCTCACAATTGATACATAAGCTGCCTGCAGTGATTTTTTTTTTTTTTTTTTTTCCCCCCCACTCCCCCACCAGGTAGGTTTGAGCATCTTGAACAAGATGTCAATTGTAGTTGAGGGAAATATAATAAAACAAACAGTAAATGCATTAATTGAGACATCAGGCTTCACAAAAAAAAATCACTTGCACCTGTCTTAGACACCCAAATTAATACCATTTCCATTTTTTCTATGATGTAGCTGAATGTCCATGATGCAACCGGTCTTATTTTTGTATGTTATAATACTTTGTTATACCCATATTGTAAAGCATGTCTAAAATCAACAAAGGAGTGCTGCAATTGGGCAAAATACATAGACATGTAGATAAAATATCACAAAGGTTGAAATAATGCTAAAAGAAACATGTGATCACATGGTAAAAAGGGTTGCTATAATATAGTGTAGATGGGTCTTTTTAAGCAGTTTTAAAATTAAGAACGAGAGGACTTGAGTGTGTAGATTGTTCTGCAGTATTGGGGCTGACTCAGAGAATGCACAGTGCCACTTAAAGCTCTCCTGGGTCTCTGAAAAGCGTTTAAGGCAATCCAAGAGACCTGCAGGTAGAATAAGGAGAGCAAGACAGAAATGTAGGAAGTAACTATTAACATTTTAAAGACAAAGTAGTAATATTAAGTTATAAATGTCAGCTATTAAAGAAATACCCATAAAGGAGAGTATACTGTCTTTCCTTAAGGAGTATGGAAGGTAATGCTGGTCTTTTCTGGTAAAGCTTTTTTTTTTTTTTTCACCCCCTCTTGCATTAGATGAAGGCTTTAGGAATGTGTCTCCTACTCAAGTGACCTGTAGCAGCCCCTATGTCTTGTGTAGAGGAACATCAGTCTGCATCCCACAGATCCAGCTGTGTGATGGAAAGAAAGATTGTCCTGATGGATCAGATGAGACGTTCTGTGAAAATATCTGCAGAAAACAAGGTAACTTAAAGAAAGGAGAGATTGGCACACTTAGTTTATTGATCCGTGGGTAATTTGAGTGTTGCAGGAGCAAACGAATGAAATTCAATAACACGTTTACAAGTTTAATACACGTGTGCATCCACAATGCAAAACATCTGTCAAACATCAATTGAAATTAAAATTGAAAATTTTAAATCCTTTCTCGTCCAGGTGACTTCTTATGCAAGGACAGAAAGTGCATTGAAAGGGTTCTTGTTTGTGACGGGCGCAGTGACTGTTCTGATGGCTCTGATGAGGTGGGTTGCCCCACTTCAATTGGAACCACCTTGAGGTGCCGTTTGGGCTCAAAACCCTGTAAGGACAGCAGTGAATGTGTCCTGCTTAGTCATGTATGCGATGGAGAGGTTGACTGTAAGGATGGCTCTGATGAAGAGGGATGTGAACATCAATGCAGAGCAGGTTGGTAGTACAGAACTGATCTTTATGATGTCCAGTTTACAGGATGCATGTGAAATCATCTTAACGTTTCCCAGATCAGTTCCACTGCGCTCACGGGCGAAAGTGTATAGACAAGAAGCAGGTGTGTGATGGGACTCCTCAGTGTCAGGATCGTTCTGATGAGATGAATTGCTTTACACGCTCGGAAAACTGCAACCATCACTGTGACAATAAGACTCGCTGCATTCCAGAAAACTTCCTGTGTGATGGAGAGAGAGACTGTGTAGATGGCACTGATGAAGCAGACTGCCGTGAGTATGGTGTCTTATGAACACCAATGTATATTATCAGACACTCATTTGTGCTTTTGTTGGATCCCTTTTAATTGTTTTTTTTTTTTCTTTTTTTTCTTGTGACTTCCAGCTTCAGCCATGGTAGCTCCCTCAGATAAACCCTCAACTGAAACAAGCTGTAAAAGGCCCTCTGTACTTTGTGAAGGCACATTATTGTGCCTCAATCAATCTCAGCTGTGTGATGGGAAACTGGACTGTCCTGATGGTTCGGATGAGTTCTCCTGTCCTACTTGTCCTTTGCACTGTGATGAAGGCACGGTGTGTCTGACCAACCAGCAGTTGTGTAATGGAAAAACAGACTGTAGAGATGGCTCAGATGAAACTAACTGCTGTACGGTCTGTTTCTAAATGTTAATTCTTTGTTAGGAAATGTTGAACAGGACTCATTTTTGGTTTCTAAATGTCTTTTTCAGACAATCAAGGAAGCAAAAGTGCAGGAGCCTCATCCCTAAAGTGTCCCCTGGGCTTCAAACCATGCAGGGATGGAAGTGACTGTATTCTTATGAGTCATGTGTGTGATGGAGAGAAGGACTGCAAGGACGGTTCAGATGAGAGCAACTGTGAGCTCAACTGTAAAAAAGGTAAAGATTTGGAACAGGATTGTGTAAACTCCTTTTGAACGGTTTAGAGCCTTGCATGTTTATTGCAGAACTTTGTGTTCAACACAATGTTTGTAGTATAATCTAAATAAAGAATTGATGGGTTGAGATTTTAGAGTTCTGCACATTTGTGAATTCTCTAATTTGACATGACTTGTTGAACTTGCAAGCTATTTAATGAGCACAGAAGAGAGAAAAGTGCAATAAATGGAGGAGAGTATTGATCTTCCCTGAAGTTTTGGTCTGACCCCAAAAAGACATGAAATTTTCTGTCAAAGCCAAACCAAATACACATCATCATGTGTTGAATCTGAACTAGTCTTGAGCAGTTTCTAAAAATTTGCATCCCCCTGCAAAAATATGTAGTTTAGTCTATTTTTCATGTATGTGCTTTTTTGAACATGAACTGTTTTTAATCAATTTTAAAATCCTAATAACATCCTCTTATCAAATGTCTTTCATTTCTGTTCTTCTCTCCCACCAGACCAGTTTCAGTGTGCCCATGGTATGATGTGCATAGACAAGAAGCAGGTGTGTGATGGGACTCCTCAGTGTCAGGATCGTTCTGATGAGATGAATTGCTTTACACGCTCGGAAAACTGCAACCATCACTGTGACAATAAGACTCGCTGCATCCCAGAAAACTTTCTGTGTGATGGAGAGAGAGACTGTGTAGATGGCACTGATGAGAGAGACTGTTGTGAGTTTTTAAATGGACACCAGCTGATATGAAAATATTTTGTATTGCACATTTGTTATGATTAATGCTATTTGTAACTTTCCAGCTTCTACCGTGCCAGCTCCTTCAGTTAAACCCTCTATCGAAACAAGCTGTACAAGCCCGTCTATATGGTGTGAAGGTACATCGCTGTGTATTAGTCAGTCACAGCTGTGTGATGGGAAGTTGGACTGTCCTGATGGATTTGACGAGCTTTTCTGTTTATATGCATGCTCAGATCCAGGTAATGTATGAAAGAGGTCTCTGACTGTTTGATGCGTTTCCGTTCTACACATTTTGTTCTTGGAGATTATTGCTGAATCTGAATGCACTCCTAATGGGGCTATTCTATTTTAACATGTTTTTGAGTATGGTAGAATGTGTTTTTTTTAGACTCTCTCTCTTTTTCTTGTGTAGACCATTTCCTGTGTACAAACAAGAGAAGGTGTATAGAGCGGGCTTTTGTGTGTGATGGCTACTCCGACTGTTCTGATGGTTCAGATGAGCTGCAGTGTCCCACTTGTCCTGTGCATTGTGATGAAGGAACTGTGTGTCTGACCAGCCAGCAGCTCTGTGATGGAAAAGTAGACTGTAGAGATGGCTTGGATGAAAGAGACTGCTGTACGGTCTTGGTCACAATCTTGTACATCATTCCTTTATAGCAAGCTCTCACCACTCTTCTTACATTTTCTGAATGCTTCTATTTTGCAGTCAACTCTGTCAAAAAGACTATAGAAGCTTCATCCTTGACGTGTCCTTTGGGCTTCAGACCATGCATGGATGGAAGCGACTGTATCCTCAACAGTCATGTATGTGATGGAGAGAAAGACTGCAAGGATGGTTCAGATGAAAGGAACTGTAAACGCAAATGTGAAAAAGGTTAAGATTTACTTTGCATAACTTAGCATTTAGAGCTTTAGTTACTACTGTAAAGTTTTATACTTTGTCTTCATTGAGTAGAGATTAACACAGTTCCATCTTAACTTCCAGAGTTGTTGTATTTGCCATTGCCTACTCCTAATAACAGCTGCTTAGAATTTAGTGTAGAGCAGAGTGCTGGGAAAGGACATGGTTTTTGTGAAGCTTGTAACTTTCACTGTTTCCTTGTAACCATCAGGCCAGTTTCAGTGTGGAAATGGGAGATTGTGCATAGAGAGGAAGAAAGTGTGTGATGGGACTGCTCAGTGTCCGGATCACTCTGATGAAGTGAACTGCTGCAGTCATCGCTGTGATAAGAGCCGCTGCATTCCAGAAAACTTCTTGTGTGATGGAGAGAGAGACTGTGCAGACAGCAGCGATGAAGCAGACTGTTGTAAGTGTTATGATGGGATAGGGATGAAGGAAAAATGTGGGCCATCTGGGGGGCCCTGAGGAACAGGTTGGGAAGCACTGTGCTAAATTAAATTTTTTTAATTGTTTGAATTCTTTTTAAAAACAAAACTGTAAAGTAAATTAATCAGACGGTTACTCAAGTAACTATTAATATAATTAGATTCCTAATTATTATAAACAATGACTGGCTTGTAAATGTTTTTTGAATGTTTATACAGCAAGACCAAGTGGAAATGTGGTAAATGGAATATCTTCCAGTGGTGTGTCAACACTCTTACCTGCTCAGACTCCAGTCTGTAGAAATCCCTTGGTCTTGTGTGAAGGCACGTTAGTTTGTATTTCTAAGAGTCAGCTGTGTGATGGAAAGCCAGACTGTCCCCATGGCTCTGATGAGAAGTCCTGTATGGATTCTTGTGCAAAAACAGGTAATGTTTTTAAATGTGGATAATGTACAGCTGGTCTACTTTTCACTAAAATAAGGAGAGGGATTGCAACCAGTCTTAACAGAATGGGTGCTGTATTGTTTTTACTAGGTGGCTTCTTGTGTAAGGATACAAGGAAGTGTGTTAAGAGTTATCTTGTCTGTGATGGACAACCTGACTGTACTGATGGCTCTGATGAGATGGATTGCCACAGTGTTGCTGTAAAGGCCACTTATGCAAGTCCCTTGAGGTGCCGTTTAGGGTCAAAACTGTGCAAGGATGGCAGTGACTGTGTCCTCCTTAGTCATGTGTGTGATGGAGAAATGGACTGTAAGGATGGCTCTGACGAACAGGGATGTGACCTTCAGTGCAATCCAGGTAAGATGTGACAAAATGGAGCAGCTGTTTTTGTGTGTGTAAAAATGTATATACATATAGTTTTATACAAATGCCACATTTCCATAGATGCTGCAGGAAGCTATAATGTTTGTTAGGCCAGCTTTTTCATCATGTGTTTGAATTATTTAAGAAAATTGCATATACATGTTGCTTTAGTACGCAAGATGTTCATGTCACAGTAGTTGTTAGAAGTGGGTACATTGATAGCTTTGTGTTCATCAGGCAATGTAATAACTAGCATTTTTTTTTTCTCAGGCCAGTTTCAATGTGTTCGTGGCAAAAAGTGCATAGAAAGGAAGCAGGTATGTGATGGGACTAATCAGTGTCAAGATGGCTCAGATGAAGCAAACTGCTGGAAAGCTACAAGGAGCTGTGCCCTACGCTGTGACCAAAACAGCCGCTGTATTCCAGAGGTCTTTATCTGCAATGGAATGAAAGACTGCTGGGATGGGTCTGATGAATCTGACTGTGGCAAGTCTTTTCTACTGGCTTTTTTTTTTCCCCCGCACTCAGTTTTGTCAGTATTGCTGAGATGGCTAAAACTTCGTGAGCTTGTTTTCCACTTCCATTTCAGATTGAACTTTGCACATCCTATTCCCTTTTTCTGTCCTAATTGTCTGCAGGCAATCCAGCTGCTTTTTCCCACTGCAAAAGCCCTTCTGTACCCTGCTTGGGGAACTCAAAGTGCATCTCCAAGGAACAGCTCTGTAATGGAAGAAAGGATTGTGCAGATGGATCTGATGAGAGACCCTGTATTAAGAACTGCCCCTATGATGGTAGTGCATTTCAGTAAACGAATATTAATTCATCTTTTTTTTTTTTTTTTTTTTTTTTTAATTTTACTACACTTTTGTACTCCAGGTGACTTCTTGTGTAAAGACAGGCGGAAGTGTGTTGACATGAATCAGGTCTGTGATGGCCGTTTTCAATGCACTGATGGCTCTGATGAGGTGGGTTGTCCCACTGTTGCCACTGACACCACCACGTTTCCAGCTCAATTGAAGTGCCGTTTGGGCTTAAAGCCCTGTAAGGACGGCAGCGACTGTATCCTGTATAGTCATGTGTGTGACGGAGAAGTTGACTGTAAGGATGGTTCAGATGAAGAGGACTGTGATGTTAGTTGCAGAGCAGGTGAGGGTGGGGGGTATAATCAGGCAATTGGTGGTTATACCTTTTTCCATCAGATTTTTTTGGTCTATGTATATATTGCAGTGAAATTCCTCTTCATTACTCTTTCTTTGTTTCTTTCTTTTTCTTTCTGCCTTTTTTTTTTTTTTTTTTTTTAGGGCAGTTTCAATGCGCTCATGGAAAGAAATGCATAGATTCTAGTCTTGTGTGTGATGGGAAGCCTCAGTGCCAGGATCGCTCTGATGAAATGGACTGCTTCACACGCACAAAAAGCTGCAGCCATCGCTGTGACAACAAGACCCGCTGCATTCCAGACAATTTCATGTGTGATGGAGAGAGAGACTGTGTGGATGGCACCGATGAAGCGGACTGTGGTTATTTTTATTTTATTTGCTTTAAAAAATAATCAGGGCTCTATTCTAAAAATTTCTCATCTCCCCCACCCCTCCCAAGATCCATGCATAAATGTCCTGTTAGCTTAATTGGCTTATACCCTACTTCCTGTTCTATGTTTGGCTTGTGTGTTTCTGACCGATTTACTGAATTAGATATAATACTGATGACTACACTTTCTCTAAAAATTAAAACTTTTGGAAGATATTTAACCTCTCACTTTAATTTGTCACATGTATTTATGAACTCCTGAAACTTCACACAAGGACATGAACATGGACCCTTTGAGCTATGCAGACAAAAAATAAATGAGGCCTAAGTGACTAAGTTCTTATAATATCTTAATCTTATCTTGTCTAGGCTACCCTACCCAGGTCAGAAGCTGTGATAGCCCCTCTGTCTTGTGTCGAGGGGGGAAATTATGCATCTCTAGCACTCAAGTATGTGATGGAAAGCGTGATTGCCCAGATGGCTTCGATGAAGAGTCTTGCCTCAAAAGATGTCCGAAGCGAGGTAATGGGAGTGTTTGGACAAAATACATGTCTTTTAAAGCCTGTATACACACCCCTGAACTTCAAAATCTGCAACCAGACCAGGTGGATTTTAATTCTTGATGTTTACCCTTCATTATTGTATACAGGTGACTTCTTGTGTAAGGACAAGAGGAAATGTGTTCAAAGGTCTCTTGTCTGTGACGGACACAGTGACTGTGTTGATGGCTCTGATGAAGTGGGTTGCCCTACTGTTGCCTCAAAGACCAGCTTGGTGGCTCCCTTGAGGTGCCGTTTGGGCACAAAGCGATGTAATGATGGCACTGAATGTGTCTTACTTAGTCATGTATGTGATGGAGAGGTGGACTGTAAAGATGGATCTGATGAAGAGGAATGTGAGCATCAGTGCAGAACAGGTAATGACAGCATTTTTTCCCTTGTTTTTGTATTTCATGTATATTTATTTTAAAACACTTATACTTGTATCTTTCCCAGATCAATTCCACTGTGCTCATGGCCGAAAGTGTATAGACAAGAAGCAGGTGTGTGATGGGACTCCTCAATGTCAGGATCGCTCTGATGAAATGAACTGCTTTACACGCAGTGAAGACTGCAGCCATCACTGTGACAATACGACTCGCTGCATTCCAGCAAACTTCCTGTGTGATGGAGAGAATGACTGTGTGGACGGCACTGATGAAGCCAACTGCCGTGAGTACTGTTGTGAATGGGCATAAAAGGGGTGGACCAACTATCATGGCATTTTTATTTATTTTTTTAAAGCAATAAATAAATACAATAAAAATGCAGTAAAACTGCTAAGTTGATTTGAAAGTCACACCTCTTTACAGCAGACACCCTTCATTTGGTATTAGGGATGCACAGATATGAGAACTGTGGGCTGATGCCGATGTCTGATACATAAAGCTTTAATTAAATTGCTTCTGTGTGTAGAGTGGGGAAAACGCAAGGTGCAGAGCATGAGGTGGTTGTGTGTGAATAAATGTTCTTTCAATTAACTCGCTTTAATTTTTTCCAGCTCCTACCACTAAAGTTCCATCATACAGATTCTCTACTAAAATCAGCTGTACAGGTTCCTCTGTTCTGTGTAAAGGAACATCACTGTGCGTCAGTCAGGCTCAGCTGTGTGATGGGAAATTGGACTGCCCTGATGGATTTGATGAGCTCTTTTGTTTACATGCATGCTCAGATCCAGGTAATATGTGGTGATGGTGTGTCTCTCAAATGTAATCTCCATTCCAGATATGGGTTCTAACTGTATGCTGTTCCTTGTTTAGGTAATTTCCTGTGCAAGAACAGGAGGAAATGTGTAGAGCAGGCTTTGGTGTGTGATGGCAATGCTGACTGTCCTGATGGTTCAGATGAGCTGCACTGTCCTACTTGTTCTCTGCATTGTGATGACGGGACTTTGTGTCTGACCAGCCAGCAGTTGTGTGATGGGAAAATGGACTGTAGAGATGGCTCAGATGAAAGAAACTGCTGTATGTTCTGCTGTAATGAAGTGTCCATTGTTTATTTTTACCTTTTATATATTTTTAATTTCTGAATTTCTAAATTAGTCAACAGTGGACGTATAGCAGCAGGAGTTTCAACCCTGAAGTGCCCTCTGGGCTTCAAACCATGCAGAGATGGGAGCGACTGTATCCTCAACATCCATGTGTGTGATGGAGAGAAGGACTGCAAGGATGGCTCAGATGAGAAGGACTGTGAACGGCAGTGTAAAAAAGGTAAATGTTGGCACAGTCAGTTTATTAGTGGGTTTCCACTCCTTTTCCTAAAATCATTAATTTGTTCAGGTGATTTGAAAAAAAAAAAATACATTTCCTTTATGGACTATTTTTGCCATGCAGTGCACTGCACTTCCAGTGGATCTCAAAATCATGCATCAGGCAGCACATTGTTTTCATAGTCACACTTTCTGTGTGATGCGTTGGGTATTAGGCCCCAAATATTTCAGATGTCTGGTTCCTATCACCACCACTGTGAAAAATCTTTCTGCAGCAGTTCTGGTGCCTGAATTTTATTTTTTAAAATCTCCCTCAAAACACTCCAGTCTTTGAAAAACCTCTGTGACTAACACTTCACCCTAACACACTCTCTCAATATCAGGACAGCCTACCCCTAGGTGTGAACGTGCAAAGTAAGGGCTAAGTAGTTAAGTGCCAGATGTGAAATGGGATCGGGCCTTTTATCTTGCATGAATCAGCCAATCAAATGTCTTGGTAAAATTCATTCAACTTTAATTCAGTGCAACATGAGAGCACTGAGAATGACTGACTATTTTTGTTTCCCTTTGACCCATCAGGGCGTTTTCAGTGTGCTCATGGAAGGAAATGTATAGATATGAAGCAGGTGTGTGATGGGATTCCTCAGTGTCAGGATCGCTCAGATGAAATGAACTGCTTCAAACTGTCTGAGGATTGCTACCATCACTGTGACAACAGAAGCCGTTGCCTGCCTAAAAGCTTTGTCTGTGATGGAGAGAGAGACTGCTTTGATGGTACAGATGAGACGGGCTGTGGTGAGTTTGAGAAGGCATTGACATTCCACTTCTGCTATTGTTGCCATGTATTTTTTTTTTTTTTTTTTTTTTATTGCTCAAGATACCCCTGTGTATTTCTTTCAACACTTAAAAGAATATTGTAACACATTATGGTAAATGGACCAAAAGGAATAGTGCATAATTACTTGACCTCATAACATATTACAATCATATAATTTATTTTTTTGATAGTTATGGTTTCACAGATTCTTGAAGAGGGTTGCCTACATCATTTGTGTATCACTAAAATAGTTGTTGTTTTTCAGCACCAAAGCCATGTCAGAGTGGGCTGTTTCAGTGTGTCAGTGGCCAGTGCGTGTCCATAAAGCTCCGTTGTGATGGTCATGCAGACTGCCACGATCATTCTGATGAGAAGGGTTGTCAAAAACCTCCACACTGCCCACTGGAGGGCCGTTGTCCCAATAGCCATGAGTGCCTTCTAAAGGAGTGGTTCTGTGATGGTCATAAGGATTGCACTGATGGCTCTGATGAACAGGTTCAGACCAGTTTGGCTTCTTTCAACTTCATTTAAGCACTTCTCTTTTTTTCAGCAGGAATTTGTTTTATTAGCACATTTAAAATCTGAAATGTGGTTAAGGATGTTTTTGTGGTTTGTTGGGAAACCACACTGATTTTCCCAAAAGATGCTGTTTCACAAGACCACTGTGTGCTGTCATTCAGGATTCCACAAAGACTGATCTGTTTGTGAATGTTATTTTAGAATTGCAATTCATCTGTGCTGAAATGTGGGGAGTTCCAGTGGTCGTGTGCATCTAAAATTCAGTGTGTTCCCTCATCTTGGAGGTGTGACGGCACAAAGGACTGTAAAGATCAAAGTGATGAAGCTGGATGTAAGTAAACTTTCTGTTCCTGATGCAGCTACAACGCCATTGTTTGGCAAGCCTGCACAGTATAGACATAGTGCATTGTAATATGAAATTAAGACTTTTTGGTACATTACACCAAAGGCCAGTGTTATAAGCCATTTCATATTGTAGGTGCCTGACTGTTATCCCTTAAGGAAAATGCAAGTAAAGTTTGCTGTTTTTGTCCAGGTGGAAAGGTGAAATGCCCCACTCACCTGTTTCAGTGTATAAATGAGGAGTGTGTGAACCCTGAGCTGGTTTGTGATGGTGTTACTCACTGTCGGGATGGCTCTGACGAGGGTTTGGGGTGTCTCGTCAATAACTGCTCCAGCTCACGAAGGCCACAATGTGAACACTACTGTATCAGTACTCCACAAGGAGCGGTTAGTGATTTATGCAGCATGTTTATAGAAGATTTGGCTCTAAGTGACCTGACTAAGATTGTATTCTGATTTTTCTTTGCTTAAGGTCTATGTGAATAAGTTTTTGTGCACAAGTATTTCGGTAATATGATTAGGGAATGAGACAAGATGTTAAAGAATGTGTGTTTTGTTTTTGTTTTTTTGTCTTGTCCTTACTCTTTTAGAAGTGTGGCTGTCGGGCTGGCTTTAAGATCCAGGCGGATGGTTTATTTTGCGTAGATATAGATGAGTGCAAGGATACTCGGCCTCCTGTGTGCAGCCATGCATGCCATAACACGCATGGCTCTTATGTGTGCCAGTGTCAGCCAGGTTTCTTACTGGAGCCAGATGGCAGCACATGCAAAAGCCCAAGTAGGTGCAAAGTCAGTGATTTAAACCATTTAAACCCAAGTTCAGTGCACACATCGGCTCAGGTTTGTGTTTTGATATGATGGTGATAACTTGCATATATACCTGCCAAATTGTTGCTTTCACAATTTATATACATTATGTGGATTTATACATTTTTAGAAATTCAAACAGTGGTCGGTCGTTCACTATTAATCTGGTTCTTTATTATATGCTACGTATAGAGGAGCCCCATCTTTTGGCTGCAGTGCAGTTTGAGCTGCTGTTGAAGGGCCTGCGGAGCGGCAATCTCCAAATACTGCTCCCTCCAGGGCAGACACCCATCTTTTCTCTGGACTATGACTTTATGGACCAGAAACTGTTCTGGGTTAGCCTGGAGGAAGAAAGCATCAAATTTGCTGTCCATGGAGACAAGGGCAACATCAAGGCACTTGTTAAAGGTCTGAAACGCAAATTACACTTGCTTCATTTGTTCACTAAAAGCAGAGCATAATTCTGGTTATAATTTTTGGTTGGCATTGTAGGGTTTACATTTAATGAAGTGGGGTACTTTAAGCTGGATTTCTGTGTTTTGTGTTGTAATTCAGTACTTCAGCCCTTTCAGTCTGCATTCTTGTTCCCCATTCTCATCCATTACTAGGTGTTAAGTCAGACTCCATTGCTTTGGACTGGGTTGGGAGGAACCTGTACTGGGTGGATGGTGTTGCTAGACAGATTTTGGCAGTAAGACTTGGCAACAGTGTAGTGAAGCCCCAGAACTACATCGTGATTGTGGATGAAGACATGGAGCAGCCTCGCTCTCTGGTGCTACTACCACAGAAAGGGTGAGTAAAGGTCCTTCCTCACATAAATAGAAGACGTACACATTTGTTAAACATTTGTTAATGTAAGTGATGTATATAAAACCTTCCTTATTTAAACCGCTTTATTGCCTGAACTGGTATATTTCAGGATGATGCTGTGGTCAGAGATTGGCAGTGAGCCACGGATTGAGTGTGCTGGCATGGACGGTTCACAGAGGAATGTGGTGCTACGCCACAGTCTGAGCTGGCCTGTGGCCATGGCTGTGGACATTCTGACTGACCGAATGTACTGGGTGGATGAGAAGCTCAAACATATTGCTTCAGCCACTCTTGATGGAAAGGACATCAGGGTAATTGGAGCTTTGTCTGTTTCCTAGAGAAGTCTCTCTAGGAGAATCATTACTCTAAGATCAGTGAGGGATCACTTTGCTCTGAAGGTTAATCTTAAGTATAAAATCTTGTGAACCCCTTTAACTTCTCAAGGTGTGAAAGTGTTGATACAATGTGATGCATTTATTTAAGGTTGGTGATTCAGGTACATTAATTTGAGTATTAATTAGTGTCAATGTTTTGACTAGTTCCTTTAAGAGCTGTAATGGAATCTTAAGTCAAATTTACACCTTCTGACCAAGGGTCCATGCAATGAAATTCTTTTTCTTAACCTTCTTTCCTGTGTGAAGGTCCTGCAGCTCACTGAGATCCAAAGCCCTTTTTCTGTGGCAGTGTTTAATGACATGGTATATTGGTCCGACACCCAGAGGCAAGCAATTCTTGGGGCTCACAAAACTAGTGGCAAGAACTGTACAGTTATTCTAAAAAGAGCTGGTCAGCCGTTTGGGCTCAGAGTAAGTATTTACCTTCCATTACTGTTTACAGCTGTGAAACTGTCCTGTATCTGTTAGGAACACAAATTTAAAATGTGATGTACAGTATCATGCATGTTTAGTTACGGTCTTTTGTATTCTTCAGGTTGTCCACCCACTTATGCAGCCTAGGCTGTCTAAACCCTGTGAGAGCCTCAGGTGTTCCCACATGTGTCTGCTGAACCCAGGGTTACAGGCAGTATGCCGCTGCCCAGCTGGGCTGCTGTTGGCTGAGGATAGAGTCACTTGTAGCCCAATTGAAGATTCCTCTTCATTCCTCCTAATGCTTGCTCCTTCTATGCTCACTCAGGTACAAACAGTTTTTATAAATAATTATAAATCTGTTGCCTTTGTTCTGCCTAACCTGAACTAAAATGCCATATTTAAACTAACTTGTTTTACATCTGATGGTACAATAATTTAAGTAAATATACATTTGTACTGAATTTAATTCATGATTCTCTGTGGTAGTGTTCAGTTGTAACAGGGTTGTTGATTTGGGGGGGGTGTAGTCTATGAATATTTCACGTTGTACTGTACTGAATCTATTTAAACTAGACTAACTGACCCTCTCATTGTAACATGCACATAGTTGATCAGTGTTCATTAAGTACTGATGAACAATATGCACAGAAAAGCATAGTGACATTTATTTATAACAATAATAAATGGTGCAGTATTCCCCTCCCTCTTCACTGTTCTGTTATTCAGTATCACTTAATTCAGATGGATAAGTTCACTTGGTTAATCAAATAATGGGTATTTGAGTTTACTTGTCACACAGTAATCGAATTTCTGCTTTAAACTCAATTTAAACTCCATTTCAGCCAATAAACACAGATGACGCTGCCTAACACACATTCACTGATTTCAATCTGGGTTACTTGACATTTTATCCTGTGCAAATAAACACACACACCCCTAAGCCGCGTCTCCCTCAGGGTCGCGGGGCCTGTGCAAATATGGCTATTTAATTTTTAGAAATGAACCCCCCAATAAATTGTCTAGCTCCCATAGTATTTAAACATTTGAGCTGAGCTATACTATATTGTAATTGTACAGAATCTACCATTATTAGCTCAGCAGTTCTTAGGGTAGTCGGCTACATTTTGATCCAAATCCTTGAAATCATAGGCCCATTGTTATTTTAATGTAAAATTATTTCTCCTGTGTAGATTTATACCAGAAGCTTGCATGGGGAGGTTGGATTAAAGCAGTGGCCCGAACACCGTGCCTTGGCTCTTCCTGACATAGATGGAGCTACAGGTATAGACCTGGTCCTCCAAGACAACATGCTGTACCTATCAGATTCCAGCCAGTCTTCTGTGGCCAAGCTTAAACTAGAAGAATCGGGCCTCGTGCCTGAGGGCAATCCACTGCAGCTGTTGGAAGATATAGTGACTGCTCTGGCTGTGGACTGGATCACACACAACCTGTACTGGAGCAGCATCAAGAAGCCCCAGATCTACGTCTCCTCACCCACCTGGAAGTACACTACCATGGTGGTGCAGGCTAATCTCCAGGACACCACCTCCATTGCACTACACCCACCGACAGGCAGGCTGTGCTTTACAGCTGTGGAGGTGGGAGATGGCAAAATCCTGCCACAGGTGGACTGCAGCTCTATGAACGGCCAGAATCGCATGGTGCTGTGGAAAAAGACACAGATGCCTATGTTTCTGACCTTCTCCAGCCAGGGCTCAACAGTTTACTGGGCAGATATTGGTGAGTTTAACGTGCACTGTTAGTTTGGTAGCACTTCTGCTTTAAATGTTAAAACATAATTTCAAAAGGTATTCAATGTGCATTATTGCAAGGCTTTAAAGTCTTATGGGGCCAGACATGATAGTGTAGCCACAGCTTGTTAAAGTTTGTGATAAAATTGAATGACAACACAATATGGCAGTATAATGGAAGATGCTAGTTTTCCTCCAAAGGACATTAGTAAACATTCCTGTGTCCAGAAGTAAGCCCACATGCTTCCTGTAAGAGGGTATATTGTTGTTTTTTTTAAATTGTATATCGTTATAAATTTACTGGAATAGAGGAGAGACATGCATAATTCTCTGTTGCAGGAAAGCACACAGTTGATTTAAAAAAAAAAAAAATCAAATATTGCAAAATTTGTGCGAGTCAGTCAATTCCACAGAATGTAGACTGTCATACTGTTAAATAAACAGGCAAATTATTTTTGTTCCCACAACATTTAATGTCCTTGCTGTTGTGTGGAACATGCATGCAGTGGTTTCAATATGATGCACCAGCATCTAGTGTGCATTTCCCAGAATTTGTACTCATTTCTTTCTCTTCTCCAGCTGCTGAAATGATTGCCTCTGTGGACATTGATGGCTCCAATTACAGAGAGTATAAAACTGGACCTCCCTTAATTGTCTCTTTTGCCAGAAGCGAGAATATCCTCTTCTGGGTCACACTCTACAACGGTAATTACTATAGCACTTGTTACTCTTTGATAAAATACAATTCTTTGGTCATACCAGCAGATGGCATGATGGTGTAATGTTTACGTTGTTGCGTTCATTAACCTGGTACCTTAATCGTATCATAAATCTGACACCTTTCTTTTTTTTTTTTTCTTCATAAAAAGAGGGTTTAGTCATATTGGAAATACTAGACTTTACATTGTTATTCCAGGACGGTGATTAGAGTACAGTTTTATTAAAACTTAAATCAGTGAAATTCCTGATTAAATTAAGCAAATTTTGAAAAAATAAATTAATCATTAAGATCAAAAATGGTAGTTCAGGTTGTTTTGATGTAAAACAAAATATTAAAGGGAAACTTGCCGACTTTTTTTTTTTTTTCCATGGTGGTAATGGGAACCAGGGGTTGCAATATTCATAGCATAAATATAGCCGTTTTATTTGCTATCCAAAATGCCTACATGATCAGAGTTTGTACATGTAATGTTGGTGGCAAATCTGAGGGGGAAAAGTTTTAACTGGGTTTCATTTTGTCTTACAACATGCTTACAACTTTCTGCCATGAATACATTTAAAAAAGATTTTAGTTTGAAAAACATTTCATCAGGGCATAGCTTTGAGAGCCATTAAATGCTTTGGATGTCTGCTTCCAATTACAACGATTTGTGAACAAACAAAGATTCTTGTACTGGCCATTTCACAGACAATTGACATTGAAGTATACAATATTTAAAATTTGGGTGGAATGCCTCTTTCAGATGTTTGTCAACTCTGAATTTAACATTACTTGAATTCCTTCTAGGCACAACCAATGTGTGGTACAGTGATGGCGTCCAGCCTAAAAAGATGTGGTTTGAAGTGCAGACAAACATTGTTGCATTGAAAGCTTTCAACAAACACAGCCAGAAAGGTATCTTCATGGTGCACTGCTCACATCTGTTATTGTCATCTCCTCTGTTCCTTTTTTATTTCTGTCCCTCTCTGTGAAAGGCTTGAAAAGAGACAGTGTTTGGTATGCAGAACAAGTTCAAGCTTACAAAACAGAGCCACATTTAGGCCTCTCCTTTAATTCAGCTCTTCTTGCCACTCTATCTGTGCATAACTTCAGCTGTAGAACTAGTTCAGCAAATGAATACTTTGCATACAACTTATTAACCTGATAGTAAGCGGAGCTATTCTTTATCTCTGCCTTAATGTATCAAAGAAGCCATGTGTACATGATTTGCTTATGTCCCACCCCTTCTTTGAAACTAGGATCCAACCTGTGTGCTGAAAACAATGGGGGTTGCAGCCAGCTGTGTCTAGCATATCCTGGTGGGCGTACATGCCACTGTACGCAGGGCTACCTCGTCGTGAACACAAGCCAATGTGTATCCAGTCCGAAGTGTCCAGCAGGCAGTAAGCCATGCAGAAATGGAAAAGAGTGTCTGTCCAGTATCAAGTTTTGTGACAGAGTTCCAGACTGTCATGATGGCTCAGATGAAGAGGACTGTAAGTTTAATATTGGCAGTTTCGTACACATTTGACTAAGGATGAACCAGTATGGGAATTGCCTGCCCTTACATTCAGTAGTGTAAATCTTTCTATTTTGCATTTTTACTCTAATGTAACATTTCATTACAAATTATCAGCACAAGTTTATTTAAAAATAAGTAGTCTTTGAAATATTTACATGTGCTAATTTTGCTTTTATTACCACAAGCAGCCAAGCTGGCATGGACCCAAATTTGTGCAGAGACTAAAATTAGTTTCAATTTACTTGTCTTAATGTTAAACTTTTACAAATTCTTAACTTCTAAAAATCTGGATTTTTATTTTTTTATTTTATTTGATTAAAAGTGCACTCAACTTTGGACCCTCCACCAATGGCAGTACAACACATTTCGACTTCTTAGCATGGTGAAAAAGCAGCATATCCCTGCGGTTTAGTTCATTTTAGCTTAGCAAGCAGGCTACAGACATAAACAGTGCAATCACCACAGTGTAAGGTTGATTGACTAAGCAGTGCTCTGCTGACAAATTAAGATCATAAAAACTAAAGAGCAAAAATCAAGTGACAAAATCGAACCTGTTCTGTGGTGTTTGGGATTGTAGGGTTTTATTTAGCAGACCAAACATGCCACACAGCGCAGGCTTTGTTCCAGCTAACTTCTGCTAAAATACACCCATTTAGAGGACATCTGGGAGCATAAAACTAAGTGACTGACTCAGAACATCCAACTTGCAAAACCCCTTGCACCAGTGCACATACCTTTTTTGTTCAAATATTTATATTTATGCTGCTGCACATAATTGGTGGTCAACATTGTTGAGGTTGTGACTTTTAGCCCCATCACAAGTGACCATATGCCTGACTGATATTCCTTTCTTTACACTCTCAGGTGCCTACATGAAGGTTAAGTCAGGTTTCGAACACAAAAAGCCTTTTGCTCCAGGCTCAGCTGGTATTGCTGGCTCACCTCAGGATAATGAAGTGTTGGAACACACGCTGGGCGGTCAGTCCTGCAATTCTGAGCTGTGTAATGGCAGAGGTCGGTGTGTGATGAATAAGGGGGAGCCAGGCTGTGAGTGTATGCAGGGCTACAGTGGAACGTACTGTCAGGAAGGAGGATCCAGCAGTGCTCCTATTGTCCTTTCCGTTCTCTTCATCATTGCCGTAGTCATCGCTGCTGCTGTGATTTTAAAGAGGAGGTATGCAGTCTGTTTTGTTTCAAAGCCTTGCCACATCAGATGAACAGGAGAAATGGTCAGTTTAGAGATGAGCAGTGTGATGCTGTCGTCACATTAAATTGCTGTAGCCACAACACCTGAACAACTACAGTTAATTAAAAAGGTTTAGAAGAGGCTTCCCATTTTGGTTTTTCAGTGTCCGACAATGGTAGAAGTTCATGAAGGTATAACAGACCCAGCTTAATTGGATGTAATGCTGCTGTACATCAGTGAATGGGAGGGGGGGGGGGGGTAATTGTCTAAATATGGCATTACTTGTGCATTGTGCTTGTCAAACTTTAGAAAATGGAAGTTGTGATTTTTCACAACACACAATATACCAAAGTGTCTATTGTTCTTTTGCCCACCTACAGGCTGCATGGCTTCATTTTTGCTTACAGGCTTCATTTTGCTGCCCAAGTAATTTCTTACTGGCTGTTTTTTATTGATTGTTGTTGATTGTTTTTATATTTTGTTGACTTGTCCTGCTTCTTCTCTCTGGCTCTCTCGTTACAGAAGAGACATAGAAGCAAATGGGCAGCCCACTGACAAGGAGACTCTGATGAAGGACATGGAGGAACATGAGGAACCTGAGGAACCTGAAGCTCACCCTCAAAACTTTGTCAATGAACTCTACAACCCTGAAGAGGAGGTATGTTCACTTTTCCTAAAGTGGTATGTTATTGTTACTCATCGTTTCATTTCAGTCTAAGCTGTAACTAAATATGGTGTAAAATGGTTGATACTATATTGTTTGTTCTTTTGATTTGTTTAGTTGTCTGTTTTTGAATAACCTTCTGTTATGTGGTGTCTTCTCTTCCACAGGAAAAAGCAACTGAATCAGTGAACTGAATCTAAGATTTTTTTTTTAAGTAAAGGATATAACCTGGCCAGAAACCTTGGTGTATTTGTTTTTATTTGAACAACCAGTCACGGACCAGGCAGATATTACAATACAGTGCAAAACCAAGAGATTAACGATCATTTAATTTTTCCATTCTCCTAAGAGGGTTAGGTAGAAAATCCTCCTCCATAAATAAGGGGGAAGTTTAAAAAATAAATAAATTAAATTAAATAGCTTCAGATATCTTACCTATGGTTTGTTTTAGCATGTTTCCCCAATGAGAAATGCTATGGGTCTGAAAGGATGTGTAGCTCTTAAGAAGCTATTACTGAGAAAAGAAAAAGGGAAGTAATTAGATCATTTACTGAAATTTCTTCTTAAAACCCACTTGTGCAGCTTTCATGAAGATTCTCACATTTACCAATGTTTTATTTGATGGTTGTTTTTAGTTAAGAACAAACTACATTTAAGAGCAACAAAGCTGTAAACAATTCTGTGGTTTAAGAAAACTTTTTTTTCTTAGGACCTTTCTCTAGGACAAATTTAAGAAAAAATATAGGAAGTCATTGAATGAGGCCCATTGAATTTGGCACTCCAAAGGTCAGGATGTGTTTGGATTAAGAAGCAGAAAATATAACCAATTTCTATGGCTGAATTTTGGAGGCATGGAAGAATGTCCCTGCATATTTTTGGGGGGGAAGTCTCCCCAAAACAATGGAAGCTATAATAAAGGCAAAACATGGATAAACACTGATCACTTTAGGAGTTGGAACAATTTGTAGTGTTGGTGGATTCATTAATGATGGAGGAACTGGACCACAATCTAAGGTTCCACCAGTTGGAGCTGTAGAAAGTTACTGTGACTTCTAAGCTTTTTTTTTTTTTAGGCCCCTTCCACACAGGACATGTTCTTAAAGGTTTTGTTTAAACTGTGAAGTACTCTAAATATTCACTGTTGATAAAGCAGTATGAAAGGTGAGCACTATAAGCAGACTAATGAAAGGTTGTTGGTGTGCTGCAGTACATGAACCTCTTGCACAAAATAAGTTGTACTATAGTGAATTTGTAAATTACTACTTGAGCCTTAGCAAAACATGCTACACTATACTTATCATAGGCAATTAGGACAAATATCTAATGCAGAACTGGCTATAATACTTGTACACTAATAGCAGTTATAAATACACTGCCTGAACTATTATGGGCAAGCTGTAAGGTACTGTTTACATTGTAGAAAAATGTGACCACGCTTGCATTGTCCGACAGACTTGTAAAAGCTACCATACTGGGCAGAATTGTAATAATTGCAGTAGAAATTTAACGGCACATTTTTCACTTTTTGTTCATAATAGTGTGGATTACACAGCAGATACTTCAGTTTTTAACTTGCTTGTTCAGCCAAGTACATACTGAACTTCCCTACTGCATGCTGTGTGCAGCCTGTGCTCTATCTTGTCTAACCATCTTGAAGTGCAGCGTCATACAAAACAGGTCTTGTCCAGTCATGCAAAGCCAAACTTTTTCACCACAGTCACGGCACTGGTGACCAACTCTGTAATCTGGCATGCAGCCTGAAGTGTGGGGAAGCTACATGGGTGAAATATAATTAGACTTGCTGTTCCAGTCCTGGGGAGGGTGTAACCTTTTCATTTTAGCCTCTGGCTGAGTGGTCACCTGACATTCTTTCTCTGCAAAGACTTCTGTTTCTTTGAACTTCTGTTGTGTGGTGTGAGTTAGAATGTTCTGTGTATCCAACATAAAGATCAGAAATCAAAGTAGTTCACACACGCACGGTTTTATGGTGCGTTTATTCTTGTGTGACAATGTCAGTAAAACTACATCTCCAAAGAGTTGAGACTCTGAACAGTCATAGAATTGTTATGAAATAAGTGATATTCTGGATTTGACAGCATGCCAAAGTCAACCAAGTAAACTGTTAAACTATAATTAGTTTTTTATTCTTAACATGGTTAATGGAGAAATAAAGATTAACATGCATAAATTCAAAATGATATTTGTGAATATCGCTGTTTGTTGTGTGTGTGTGTGTGTGTGTGTGTGTGTGTGTATATATATATATATATATATATATATATATATATATATATATATATATATATATATATATATATATATATATATATATAAAAACTGCTCAAAAACATAAAGGGAACACAAACAGCACAATATAACTCCAAGTAAATCAAACTTCTGTGAAATCAAACTGTCCACTTTTCTCACATGTTTCACATGCTGTTGTGCAAATGGAATAGACAAAGGTGGAAATTATTGGCAATTAGCAAGACACACTCAATAAAGGAGTGGTTCTGCAGGTGGGGACCACAGACCACTTCAGTACCTTTCTGCTTTCTGGCTGATGTTTTGGTCACTTGAATGTTGGTGGTGCTTTCACACTCGTGGTAGCATGAGACGGACTCTACAACCCACACAGGTGGCTCAGGTAGTGCAGCTCATCCAGGATGGCACATCAATGCGAGCTGTGGCAAGAAGGTTTGCTGTGTCTGTCAGCGTAGTGTCCAGAGGCTGGAGGCGCTACCAGGAGACGTGGAGGAGGCCGTAGGAAGGCAACAACCCAGCAGCAGGACCGCTACCTCCACCTTTGTGCAAGGAGGAACAGGAGGAGCACTGCCAGAGCCCTGCAAAATGACCTCCAGCAGGCCACAAATGTGCATGTGTTTGCACAAACGGTTAGCAACTGACTCCATGAGGATGGTATGAGGGCCCGACGTCCACAGATGGGGGTTGTGCTCACAGCCCATCACTGTGCAGGACGCTTGGCATTTGCCAGGTACTGAGATGAGATCCTCAGACCCCTTGTGAGACCATATGCTGGTTCGGTTGGCCCTGGATTCCTCCTAATTCAGGACAATGCTAGACCTCATGTGGCTGGAGTGTGTCAGCAGTTCCTGCAAGATGAAGGCATTGAAGCTATGGACTGGCCCGCCCGTTCCCCAGACCTGAATCTGATTGAGCACATCTGGGACATCATGTCTCGCTCCATCCACCAACGTCACGTTGCACCACAGACTGTCCAGGAGTTGGCGGATGCTTTAGTCCAGGTCTGGGAGGAGATTCCTCAGGAGACCATCCGCCACCTCATCAGGAGCATGCCCAGGCGTTGTAGGGAGGTCATACAGGCACGTGGAGGCCACACACAATACTGAGCCTCATTTTGACTTGTTTTAAGGACATTACATCAAAAAAAAAAAAAAAAAAAAATATATATATATATATATATACATATATATATATATATACAAAACCTTGTATCTCCAAAATGATAGCTTTACAGGAAAAGGGGGAAAAAACCTACTTTACTTTTATGTAAGTCATTTTAACCATTTCTTTTGGTCCATTCTTTAGAAAATGTACACCCAATATAAAGAGCAACAGCCATTTTCAAATTGTCAAAAACTGAAAAAACAAAACCTGTATCTCCATTTTTCTTCTGACAGCAGTGATATAAAAAAGGACCTTAAAGTTAGGTCAGGTAGGTTGATCTTGTTCTTGTGGGCACATAAAACACATGTATGTTCTGTTTAACATTCCACTTCCACTCCTCTTTGAACGTAAACTGGGCAGTCCTAATGTTGGGTAATGCTTATCTAAGCAGTATCCCCACCAATCACAAGGCTGAAATAGTTTGTCCCACCCAAACAGTTGTAACAAAACTGCTCCTTGGTCTCTTTTTGTTAATCAGACTTATGAAGAGAAAGCTAACTTAGCATGTAAAAGTGAGCTCAAGCTAGCTCGTCCGTCTGTTTATTGATCGTCCATTTATCTTCCCATTTGTCTATTTCATACAACTGGTCATGCTGGCATTCAGTGGATGTAGATCAAGCAGTAAAGTGAATTAGAGTCTTGTTTAAGACATCGCCATATAGAAGCTGGAAGAAGTTAGGGTATAAGCTACTGATTTCTAAGCCATATTATACTTTTCCAGTAAGTTTCCATCTTTTTCTTTCAATTCAAACATGGCTGGATGTTTTATATCACCCCACATATTTTATCATACAAGCAGTTTTGATATTTTAAACTACTTTCAAACATGGTTTTTATGATCAGAAGCTTCCACAAAATAATTTCAATCAAGGTAAAATTGTTGCTAGTGGTGGTAGTGGGACCCAGACATCTGAAGAGTTTAACATCTCTAAAAGCTACTTCACAGAAAGTTATAACACGGAAAGGTTGTGAACACATTGCCTGATGCCGGAGACATTGTTTCACCATAGTTTTGTGATTAAAAAAAGGTTGTTGTAAGACAAAACAGTGCCCAAAGAAAGTTATTTTTCAGATTGGCCACTGTTTATCATCACTAGCAGCACATATTATATAAACATATTATATAAATATTATATAAATATCTAAAAATTTAAAAGTGTAGGTTCCCTGGTGATTTTGGATAGTAAATAAACTGGTTATGTTTGCACTGTACACACCAGGATGTCTGCTTCTTATCACCACCACTGCAAAGAAATCTAAGTCGGAAAGCGTCTCTACAAATCAAACATTTTCACATCAAACAAATCTGAATGACCTTGTTTACATCCCAACCAGAAATTTAGAAAAATCAGTGGAATTCCTCTTTAAGACTGATGTATATAAATGACCCATTCTGATTGGCTGCCTGCATTGTGCCTAAAACCATATAACTTAATTGTTGACACACACACATATATATACACACACATATATATATATATATATAATGTATGAAGATGCAAGGAGTAGAGGTCGTAAAGGTGGATGAGGTCAAATATCTTGGGTCAACCATCCAGAGCAATGGATAGTGTAGAAAAGAGGTGAAGAAGAGGGTGCAGGCAGGATGGAGTGGGTGGAGACGGATGTCAGGGCTGATGTGTGACAGAAGGATAGCAGCAAAAGTGAAAGGGAAGGTTTACAAGACAGTAGTGCGTCCTGCTATGATGTATGGTTTGGAGACTGTGGCTCTGTCTGAAAGACAGGAGGCTGAGCTGGAGGTGGCGGAGATGAAGATGCTGAGATTTTCGTTGGGAGTGACAAGGCTGGACAAGATTAAAAATGAGCAGATCAGATGGTCAGTGAAGGTGGAGCAGTTTGGAGATAAAGCCAGAGAGGCCAGGTTGAGATGGTTTGGACATGTGTTGAGGAGGAATAGTGGATATATTGGGCAAAGAATGTTGGAGATGGAGCTGCCGGGTTGAAGGAGAAGAGGTAGACCTCAGAGAAGGTTTATGGATGTAGTGAAGGTGGACATGGAGATGGTTGGTGTAAAAGTAGAGGAGGCAGTGGATAGGGCAAGACGGAGGCAGATGATCCGCTGTGGCGACCCCTAAAGGGAGCACCCGAAAGAAAAAGAAGAGGAAGAAGAAGATATATATATGAAGAAGAAGATGTGTGTATATATATATATATATATATATATATATATATATATATATATATATATATAATAAAACTAATAAACCTAAATCATTTTTCTTTTCTTTTTTGGGAGTGAAGTTCATCAGGTGTTTTGCAGTGAATTCTACTTTTAAAAAAATAAATAAATAAATAGATAAAACTTCTCAGATCTGCTGCATGCTCTCCACCTAGCAATCCTGTTAGCCTGTAGCATTAAGTCAAATGTTTAACCTTTTGGCTGAAATACTGAATGGTTAGCACACTGGGTTGCTGTGAGACGCAGAACCCAGTCTGGGCAACGTAAACTTCCAGCATCCTTTACATGTAGAAAAGCTTCTACCCGCGCAGTCTTCGCCTCGTTAGACAGGAGTCTGGCATGTCTGGATGAGAAGCTCACCTGAGATTGCAGGTATGCTGGGTGGCTCCTTGGCCCACAGCGATGGAATGAAGCATTTTCCTCCCACCTCTATTCGGACAGGCCCCGCCCCCTGCGCTGGAATTGGTGAGTAAGACAGAGCACGCGCGTGAGTACGAACTTCTGGCCAATCCTGGCGAAGGACGCGGGATACTACCCACCAATTGGCGTTCAATTGCCTGAATATGTGTGGGAAAACAAACAGCGCCGTTGGAACAGGGAGGGGACTTTTGCTTGATCCTTCCTTGTTCGGAGTAATTCAAGACTTGGCTTGTTCCTTCATTTGTTTTTCTTTTTTCCTGTTTTTCCCTCACAAACGCTTTCTTCCATGCTCTCTTCACGCTGGATTCTCACAAGGTGCTGACTACCACTTTCACCTGGGAAGTGCCCTGATATATCCACCCTGTACTTTGAGCGCCGGTGAGTACAGCTTGTAGGTGTATTCCTAGTGTGCTGTGTTTATAGTCTGCTGTGTACTTAGCAGATTGTGAAGTTCTTGCTGAACCTGACTGGCCGATTGATGCGTCTACACACATTGTGCCTCGGTGCGTATGCTTTTTTATAAGGTTTGGCTTCAGCTTTGCTGTCTTGTTGAGTTATGCTGGTGCCATAACTCAGACGAGGAGATATTCAGGGACTGAATACACTGCAGGTATGTTGATCTTATCGTGCTGGACGTGGTTTTAATGGTGTGGGATTTGCAATGTAATAGGTGTGTCCACATTATTCATTTAGAAATCATGCACAGCCACTGGCTACGATAAACTGCACAGGTCTGTGTGAGATGCCATAATGTGGGTTTTGTATGCCATGATTTGTTTATTACTGGACAGGGGTTACAAGTACTTTACATACTGAAAAAGGAATATATTCGGTTAACTTTATTTAAATGTGTACATAAATTCCACATTAGAAAAATAAATATATTACAGCATGTGTAATGTTTACTAAACCTGTGTAGAATGTTAAGAATAGGATAGGAGCCGTCAGTGTTATGTAACTGTCTGGGAAAAGCTGGGAAATGCTTGGTGCTGCACTGAACCTGTTCACACTTATGGCTTTTTACTCAAATGCAAAAACTGAATTGAAAGTAAAAGTTTCTCCTCACATGTCTCTCTGTCCCTGTTGAGCTTTTAGGAAAGCGTGACATGCCTAGCCTCACCGCCAAACTTCAGCAACTGATGGACTGCGGTGCTCAACGTTGCAATGGCCGTGGCGAGTGTGTGACAGTGGATGGCTTGCCAGCATGTGAATGCATGCTGGGCTACAGGGGGGACACCTGCAGGGAGACGGTGAACGGCGGGCTGTCTGTTCCGCTCACACTGGGGGTCCTGGGGGTCCTCGCTGGCTTGATTATTGTGGCTTTCCTCTTTGCGTATTTTCGACAGAAGAGAAAAGCACAAATAAGGTACGAACTCAGTGATGTCTGTCTGTCTGTCTGCCTGCCTGCCTGCCTGTTTCTGTCTTTCTCTCTTCTGCACATTTGCAGTCTTGTAAGTAAAGATTCCTAAATGGTTTGGACAAAAGATCTACACTCGTAAAAATGGAAGTTTCCTAAATGGCTCTTTGGTTGGATGTACAGTTCTACGCTCTTAAAAATACAGGTCTCTAAATAGTTTCTGGCTTGGGCATGTGGTTCTACATTCATAAATAAGTAGGGATGCCTACATGGTTCTTGGCTTGGACATACGGTTCCACACTTAAAAACAATAGTTTCTAAATTGCCCTTGGATTGAATGTACAGTTCTACTGGGGGGACTTTCATTTTCATTAAACTTTAAACTTAAAAAAATTCTTCGCGCTCACACATCACACTTACGAGAACGATGCTTTAAAGAACTTTTCACTGTAAAGTTCTTTTGGGAACTAAAAGTGGTTCTTCTACGGCATTGCTCCGAAAACGTCTTTCTCTGACAAGGTACTTCCAGTTTAAATTTCATATTTGCAGAGAGGATTCTTTAGAAAAACACACATTGGAAATTGGAAGGAACCAGTGGGGTTCTTCTTTTACTTTTAGCGCAATCATGGACGATCTGTTATTTGAACTGTGCTCATAGGGAGGAGGCAGCTGTTGCAAAGGAGGCCCTGAAAAGAAATGGAGACTTTCATTCCCTTCAACAGTGAAACAGGTTAGTCATCACTAACTCCTTATTTTCTCCACAATATTTCAGAAGGTACAGACCTGGGCTCATACGCTTGCTACATGTAATATAGTCACACTGACATATATTGTGCTCCGGGCAACATTTTATTTGTAGACACACCAGAACATTTGAGGTGTGCATGCGTAGAACAGTTTGCTGGCACTGCTTAAGGCCACTGCTTACTTTATAGAGGTGTAACCAAACACCATGATCCCATGATATGACGCATTTCCAATAAAGAACATTCATTTTGCTTTAATATTTTAGTCAACTAGTCCAAATTAAGACCAACTGCCAAAACCAGACCCCAGGACATAAACAAGCAATTTTCTTCGACGACAAATTTAATACACACAGATCTTGGCGGAGCATGTAAAAAGTTTGATAGTATTTGCAGACTTTTTTTTAAAATATACAAGTAACCTTTATATCTGTGTTGAATGAAAACGCAAACTTTGTTTGAGAGTTAAAAACATAGGTGGGGTTAATTGTGTAAGAGCTGCTAAAAAGTCTGGTAAAATGCAAACACATTTAATTCAATGTACTTCTAGGTTGTTTGAGATGGATAAGCTTTCCAACATAAATGCATAATGTGATAATTTTACCCCTTGTTAGGGTGTGCTCCGTTGTCCCCTAAATGCTTTCAGCTACAATATTTAGTTTATGTCTAATTTATAATTCACTTTTTCACAGCGTAAAACTTGACTGTATCTGATTTACAGTGCATATTGTTTTGCAAAAGACAAGTTAACGTGCATAGCACTCATACTATCTATGATCTATAGATCTATGCTTCTATGGGCAGTATTGCAGTCACTTGTGTTGTATTCCATGCTGTAGTCAGTGCTTTATCTCGCTGATCACTTCCTCTATCTCTCCCAACAGGAAATAAGAGCCCAACAGTATAAAACATCCACCTCAACAAAACAGATCATCTGCTGCATCATTTCGCTCATCGCACTTGCTTGGAAATGTGTCTCGTTTGGTGACCTACAGCAAAACACCACGCACTTATTATTTAAGGAAAGGGAAGGGACCACATTATACATCTTTATGCATGAACGTTACACGCACTGGCTCAATGTTTAGTGCTCAAAGGCAAAATTAACATTATATGGATGACAATAGTAGATAATTCACTCACATCCTCAGATCCATTCACTCTGGGAAGGGGTCCAAAGCACAGCCCACGTTGCGTGCAATTACTCATTTCCACCAGAGAGGTCTCCAAATCACAAAATATTACATACTGTAGCTTTAAGTTTTAGGATTTCATTCTATCTCTGAAGCTAATCTATCCCCCCATTTTGTTACAGCTGAAATGATTTGTGATTAAAGATGATGAAAGACTAATTTACTCTCTTTATAATAAAACCTGCAGTTTGTCAGTATAAGTACTGGCAGCATCCACAATAAAAAATGAGAAAAGCATATAGACATTATTTATCATGATATGTCATCATATTGCCCATCCCTATTTTGGAGGTTTGTTCAGGTACACTAATCAAAACTCATACTTGCAAAACTTGCAGCTGAAAGTGGTACAACCAAATTCTTAAAAAAAGATACTGCTTGCGAATTCAATAGCAGAGTCATTTTAAAGATGTCTTGTTGCTAGGTGCTGCTTCACTGATACTGATGTGGCAGTGAGGGAGACAAATGCTTGTGACGAGTGTGGAGTGACTAGTCTCTTTAAAATGCCAAGCATTTCAGTGCTTTGTCCTTACACAGCTTCAAACCTGACTGGTCGGTTCAAAAGACGTCTACAGAGTACAAAGGCCACCCTTCATTTCTTTAATTTCAAGTTTAACTGGTCAAGTTATTTAAAGAGAAATGTAGCAGAAAACATATTTAACAAAAAAGATACAGAAGGTTCAACAAATAAATATTACTTTGTATGTTCAATGTTTAGTGAGTCCACTCTTTATTACAGCTTCCCTTCTTTTCAATAGGCTTGCTTTTAGCAGGTTTTCCAAGAAACCTGCAGGGATATTTTTCCACACTTCTAAAGTTCAGGCTTAGCAGTTGGTTGCATATTCTGGTGCTCACCATCCAAGTTATCACCAACACATTCTGTGATGCTGAGATCTAAACATTGTTCTGAGAACACCAGCAGCTTCTTTGGCTAATTTGCAGATCTTCTAGTTTTGTCTATTTCCCTTTTTCTGTAATGGCTTCTTGACAGCTGCACATCTTTTAAGCCCACTAGTGTTGAGTGGCCTTCTCACATTGGAAGTACCAGTTATCCAATGGTGACAGTTATATGACAAAGTCATGGTGACAGTTTTGGTGGTCTAGCAGGTCTTGCTCAGTTGTTAGGAGTTCCAGTTCCTCTATAGCTCAGTTTTCTGTTATGTATATCACTGCTGTCAGAACAAACCTCGTATATCCATTTTTGTTGATTTTCAATTTTTGACATAATTTGAAAATGACTGTTGTCCTTTACATTGACTGTAAATTTTATGATGAATGGACCAAAATAAACAGCCCAAAATAACATTTTAAAAAGTCTGGTCCCATTGACTTACATTAAAAGTAAAGTAAGTTTTTTTCCTTCTCCTGTAAAGTTTTTATTTTGGAGATACAAGGTTTTGTTCTGACAGCAGCGGGATTTTTATATACATGTATAATGTATTTGTGTTTGTGTATTCATTCATTCCTTTGATTTCTCTTTGTGCAAGTAAATCATTTTATACCTAATCTCCTCAGAAATATCTCCTGAGAAAGTGAATAACGTGTACTTAAAGGCCATTTTGACTGGAAATCAAATAAATGTAGGGTGACCTCTGACCTTGACACAGTACTGTAGGTTGATTCTCTGGAATGATGAACTACAGCAGTGTATTGATCCACTGTGGTTCATTTAAACCTTGTGAAAAAAACTACTTAAAATCCATTAGAATTTTACAGTCCACTGTATTCAAGTTTCATGCTGAAGCAGATTTATCAGATGCTCTTTTAACACATGGCTAAAACATGGCTGTGGACCATATTAGATACATTTTTTTTCATAAATGTGTACTTTTCTCAATAAAGACTTTTATTTATTAGTGTGGTTGTTTACCTGTGAACTGAACATATATATGTGTGTGTGTGTGTGTGTGTGTGTGTATATGTATATATGTATGTGTGTGTGTATAATATAAAATATATATATATATATATATATATATATATATATATATATATATATATATATGGCGAGGTTCACCACCCTCAAGAACACACAATGTACTAACCAACAAACTCTAAGAGAAACATGGCAGCGCTTACAGCTTAAAGCACATTCTTAACATGATTAATATTTTTAAAACATCAACATTATAGTATCTGAAATGATTTGACTGTAGTTAAAGCACAAATGCTGTGTTCTGTAGATCATTAACTTGTAGAGCGATCGACATACTGAGTGTGTGGAAAAACACTTGTAAATCTTCTAAATTGTTTTTATATCTTTTTAAAAAATCACAAGTTGAAGTATGAGGAACTAAAAAGAAAGACAAGTTTTGTGTTTGCATAACTTGGGCATACTTCCTTCAGTACTTGAGGTGGAGACGCACCAAAAATACCAGTCAAACCTGCTGCACTGGATTAAACATGTAGGATGGTTACTACTCTTGTTTTCTTGGGCAATACAGATCCTCTGAAGTCATTCAGCAACATCTCCGTGCATGAACTAAAAGAAAGCCAACCTGCACATTTTAAAGATGAATATTTATTTACACCGTCATGTACGAATATACCTGAGTAATAGGTTTGTCCACAAGGCTCAAATTCATTCAGAACGTGTATTTACAAAGTGAAAGCTTCAAGCATCATAGGATTGTTAAAGTCGACAGTTAAACATCACGTGACCTATATTTGACTAGCCCTTTTTTGAAAACCTAACTATGCAACTGCTCTGAGAGTCAGTTATAGTTAAGTCTGCCAGATGTTCCTTCTCAGTTAGACACAATGATATAGATCCATATATACAGTATAATTACTCTTTCCCTGATCAAGAGACCATCATATCAATGCTGCTCCAAAGAATGTAGCTCCATTTATCCTTTTTTTTTTACTTGTCTATATCATTTGAACACAGCAGCTGTGTTGCATTAGCTTATAACTGTTGGCTTATATGACAATTTCGTCATTAACGGACTGACAAAAGTGCTCCAAAATCACAAGGAATAAAGTCACTTCACATTCATTTTAAATTTAAGAACATTTCTGCCTTCTCGTTCTATTTTTTGAGATCTTTTGAACAGCAGTGATATGTTATCTGTGTTATTATGTCATGTTGTATACTATAAAAGGATTTGGTAACATTAAAATAAATAACTTCAAACTGATTTGCTAGTACAGGTTCTCTTATGCATAGGCTACACTATGGAATCGGATGTTCTTTCAAAGCATGAATCTCAATCCTTCATGCCGGCCACTGCTGCAATCTCCTCATTAGACGGTCAGTGCAGGAGGAGAGTTGTGGCTCAAGCAGCTGTAAACAGTCATTCAGTTTAAAAGATTGTTATAAGAAACCTTCAGATGAAGGGCTTAAAAGTTCAGAGGAAGTTCAACGGTGATGTTTAGGAAGACAGAGGTGGGTAGTAACTAATTCCATTCACTTAGTTGCATGGACCACTTACTACAGTCTGTACTTTCCTTTTCCAGGCGATAACTTTTCTATTCAAGTATTTCTACCTGATTGTAATCTTTCACATTTTTTACGTTCCGATTCATTTGTTTCTGTCAGTTCACACCTCTTTCTTTGGAGCCGTAGCTCTATATTTAAGACCAAAAAGAGAAGGACAGCACCTAACATGCAGTTCTATATGGAGCTCAATACCTGCTTTACTTTGAACTGAGACATTATTTAACTGATGTAACAAACCTTACTCAAAGTCCTCTTACAGAAGAAGACCGTATAGGTGGGAGTGTGTCATTCTCAACCTGTTTGCTTGGGTTTGTTATAATAGGTAAACTGACAGAAATATCACTGCTATACTGCCCTCATAAAGCCTACAGACGGTTTACCCTATTCTCCCAAGTAAGAAAGCAAACATTTTTTGAACTATGTAGCTTAATATATCATCTCTGTCCAAAGAATAACAAGCATATCCATTTTTTGTTGATTTTTATTTTTCTACATAATTTGAACATGGCAGTTCTCCTTTACATTGTGTGAAAATTTCACCCTGAATGCACCAATAAAAATGCTCCCAAATTACTTAGAATAAAGTCTCTTTACATTAACTTACACTAAAAGTTAAGCCATCTCCTGTTACTTGTTTTTCTTTGGACATTGATGATATTCATATTTTGTATTTTTGAAGTATGTATTACCAAATATATTGTAATATTGTAAAATACTTTTTAAAACCTGATTTAAAACATACTTTCTTTATTTCTATTTATCTAAATAAATAGGTGTGGCACCCCTGGCCATGAGTTTTATTTCTGCGTCTGTCTCTGAAGCGTTGTTCCTCTTGGGAAGTTAGTGTTATAAAAGTGCCACCTTTTTATTTCTTGGCTTTTGATACCGTTAAGTATGGAAACGTCTGTGAGGAATCTACTTTTGAAAAAGATCTTCAGTAATGCTGCAGGACATTCTACAGGATTTCCATAACATACAGCCCTTACAGACAGTTTAATAACCTATAAACGGACAGACGATCACTGTAGTTTATTACAGAATTCTATGTCAGTATTATAGATTATGAAGGGAGTATGCAGCATTATATTAATCTCGTAGTTTTTACAGTCTTAATCTTCTCTCTGTAGTAATTTTCATACGGTTACTTCATTTAGCTTTTAGGGTGGTTTCACTTCATTCTGTCCTGAGACACTATTTCACTTTGGCTGCTACTTGGGTGGGCTCTCGCTACCTTTACCCACCTCTGCACTAAACAAACACCGTGTTTCACAAATCTGCGTCGTAGGGTTTCCCGCTGTAGGACGGGTTCACGGTTCCTCTGTACTGGCTCTTGGCTCTGGGGAAGTCCAGTTCTTCTCTGGGGTAAGACACGCTGGAGCTGGAGCTCGTGGAGGTCGGGACGTTGGTACGCGGGTAGGGCTCGGGTCTGGGTCTGGGTCTGGGCCTGGCGGTGTACCTGGTCGGGCCGGGGATTGTTACAGGCTGTTCTCCGCGGTTCTTCCCACCGCAGCAACTGCAAACACCCACGAAGAGCACGACGCCGGCTAGCACCTCCATGATGCCCCCTATGTAGCCCAGCACGATGCAGTAGCCCACCGTGATCCCCGGGCTGCTGGGGTTCGTGAAGGTCGTGGTGGTGTTGAGCGAGGGCAGCAAATGCGTGTACCACGCAATGGGGATGATGGTCAGCACACCCGAGCAGAAGATCAGCACGCCCCCGAAAGACGTGAGCGCCCAGCGCGGGGGTCGGTTCCGCCAGCAGCGCGCTCCAGGAGTGACCACTGCGAGCCCGATGAGGGTCACGATCAGCGAGGCCACCATCATGCCCTGCGCCACCGTGATGATCTGGTTGCTGAAGTAGGTCTGGTCCGTGCTGCGCAGGTTGCACGTAACGGAGCTGGACGTGGTGAAGCTCTTGCAGATGTCCCAGATGCCCTGGTTGATCACCGTGTCGCTCGACTGGCCGGACACGCTGGTCAGCGTGCGCCAGTTGGGCGCCACCGTGCTGGTCAGGTCCAGGATCCAGCCGCACGGAGACAGCACCAGGCCGAAGATGACGATGCCGGGAGTGCGCATTGTCGGTCCCAGCGCGGAGCTCAGCTCGCGAGCAGAAAAGAAAACAACTACGACTGTCTCGCGCGGTGCTTTTAAGTAAACACAAGGCTGAAACTCTGGGTGGGTCCCGGCGGGGGGTGTGGCGCGCAGCTCCCTGAAGCTGCTTCCGAGCGCGCAGTTTCGACAGCTGGACTGGACTGGGCTGGGCTGGTCAGCCACCACTGGTCGTTTATTTTCTTTTTTCAAAGTTCTTTCATGACAGCAGCTCAGTGAAGAGTTCAGCAGTGCATTAGTTCTTTAAGGCTTGTTCGATCATTCTTCAGGTCAGTGTGGCTTCGACAGCCGGGTTTCGAGAGAGCCTCCCTGAAAGAGTCGCAGTTAGACATAAAGACTCTTGTGTTTATGTGCGGGTACATTTTTCATTCATCAAGGTACAAACAATGTAAACGTTCCCTCAAAGGTACAGCAGTGGTTTTAAGGTCTAACTGTGTACCCTAAGTAAGTTTTTCCCCAGTGGAAATGTTCTCGTTTCTCCCTTTTCATAACCTAACATTTTAAAACAGAACAGAAACATTAAATTACAATATTGTACAATTATATTCCCTGACTGAAGCTACTGAGATCTACCCTTGAGAAGACCACCCCAGCGACAAGAGGGGTACTGCCTCAGTGAGTTTCACACCTTTTTGACTGTGGAATCACAAGGAAAGATCCCCGGTCAATAAAACAGTATTTTATTGTTTGTTCTCTCATTCTTTCTCTCCACTCGAAAACCTGAACCAACATGGTTCACTTCACAGAACAAACTGAAACTGAAAATATCAGTTACAGACTGAAGATATGTTGACATTAAATAAATGAATTGTGTTGTCTTTAAGTAACCGGTTTGTAAAGTGCATTTCAGTGGATAAAAGCTGTGTATGTTGATGCAAATAGAGCTCAGTTCCAACAAAATGTTTCAATTTTGTTCCATCAACACCTGAATTTTAGCTGAGGTAATAAAATCCTTTTAAACTGATGTAAGCTTGATTTGATGGAAATGTGTGGCATCATTAAATTCGTACAACATTGTATATTTTAGCGTAAAGGTGAAAGATTTACTGGCACTTGAATCTTTTAAAGTCTCTGTTAGTTCTTTACCCAGAGGCCCAGAAGGATAAGCGGCTTAGAAAATGTGTGTGTGTTTGTGTATGTGTGTGTGTTTGTGTATGTGTGTGTGTGTGTGTGTGTGTGTGTGTGTGTGTGTGTGTGTTTGTGTGTGTCAGTTCTTTATTCATTGCTGCTCTTCTGTGTACCTAAAACTTGTTTTACCTTCTTTAACTCAGACATTCAGATTATAATCCACGGGTGGATTACTGACCTGGCCAGCTGGTCTGCCCAGGGGTCTCTGACTGTTAGGTTCCTAAGTGGGCAGGGGCAGCTTGCAGGCTACAGAAAGTCCACTGCAGATGATTCAATTAATGAAATAAATGAAGAAAAGGCATCTGCCCTCAGGCCCCGAAACGCATTTCGAAACTCAGCACCAGCATTCATTCTTCATATTCCAAGTTTTGTTTTATTATCAATTCATGCAATATTATTGCCATGTTTACAGGCATACAAATGTTACAAATCATCGTGATGTGGACACAGTATCGGCTCGCTCACCTCACATTTCTCTCCTTCTTTTTTAACTGGTTCTATAACTTTCAGTTTTTATTTTCCTATTTTACAGAAGGATTGTTTTTGTTGTAGGAAGCCCCTCAGGTCTATGTAATAATCTGTGGTGTTGGTATCATCAGCACCTGACAACTTTCAACAAGTTCAAATACTGAGCCTTTATGAAAAGGATGAACAGTAGTACTACTGAGCTTCCTACAGCAATAAAGACAAACATATCTTTCTCTTTCTCACATCTGCAGCAGAAAACTTTCCAGCAAAAGTGAAATAGTCTCTTGTAAAATGTCTCTTAGCGAACTCAGCTTCTCATTCATCAGCTTCTTGTTCTAAGTTTCCCATTTCACCTTAAATGGCGCCTTTTCGTTAGCAACTAGCCAGGCAAGATTGCTGTCTCCATAGCTATGGTGACCAGCACTCTGCACACCCATATTTAGGATTAAAGGTTAGTGAATTTGCAGATTTACAGTGGTTAAGACCATTAATTGTTAAAACTATGTTAGAACAAACAGCAGAGCTTTATTTTACAGCAAAGGAGGATTCTTTTATTTTAACCTAAAAATCTAATTCTTCTGTGTAGCCACAACAGGGCAATAAAAGTGTGGCATGTTGCCGACTCCTGGCCTAGAGTATGTGATTCATCTATGCAATGTGCTCCAACTTTCGGAAAGTGAGAATAAAAGCAATATATTATCTACATGCTTGAAAGCTACACTCAAAATCAAACCACAGAGCAACCAGGACTGGGTCTAGAGATAGGCAGAGATGCCACTATTGAGCCCTCCGAGCTCATCTATGACTAGAGTTGAGGATAACAAACATGCATGGTGCCCATTGCCCAGTAGCTGCATTGGTGTGAAATCCAAGCAGAGATCTAGTTGAATCATTTGAGTCTGATCCAGGATCAGGTTCTCCAGAATTCTGCTGTACTGCATTTTCCATGAATGTTTGGGCAGGTTCCAGATCAGCTCTATCCTAAATTCTCTAGACTTAATTCAAGATAGCCTGACATCTAGTCAAAATGTCAAAAATATCATTTAAAGAGCAAGATTCTCTTACAAGTTCAGTAAGTTGTCATACACTTGGAAGCAATAACATTTTTTCTGTTAAAAAAAAACTATGTGTGGTGGGCTTACATTGAGCCCAATAATTATTTTCATTTGCATGGTGACAGAATGCGAGCACAAAACAGCAGAGAATATAGAAGTCCTTTGGAATGGACATACAGTTAGGCCCAGAAATATTTGGACAGTGACACAAGTTTTGGTATTTTAGCCGTTTACCAAAACATATTCAAGATACAGTTGTATAATCAGCATGAGCTTAAAGTTCAGACTCTCTGCTTTAATTTGAGAGTATTCACATCCCAATTGGAGGAAGGGTTTAGGAATTTTGGCTCTTTAAAATGTAGCTGCCTCTTTTTCAAGGGTCCAAAGGTAATTGGACAATTATCTTAAAAGCTATTTCATGGGCTGCATGGGCTATTCCCTCATTAATCCATCATCAATTAGACAAGTAAAAGGTCTGGAGTTGATTCCAGGTGTGGCATTTGCATTTGGAAGCTGTTGCTGTGAACCCACAACATGCGGTCAAAGGAGCTCTCAATGGAAGTGAAGCAGACCATCATTAGGCTGAAAAAAAGAAGAAATCCATCAGAGAGATAGCAGAAATGTTAGGAGTGGCCAAATCAACAGTTTGGTACATTCTGGGGAAAAAAGAGCACACTGGTGAGCTCAGGGACTCAAAAAGGCCTAGACGTCCACAGAAGACAACAGCAGTGGATGATTGCAGAATCCTTTCCATGGTGAAGAAAAACCCTTCACAACATCCACCCAAGCTAAGAAAACTCTCCAGGAAGTAGGTGTATCAGTATTTCAGTCTAACATAAAGAGAAGACATCATGAGAGCAAATACAGAGGGTTCACCACAAGGTGCAAGGTTGATTGGACATCACTTCACAGTGCAGATGGACAATGAGAAAGTAACCCAGGAGTTTAAGGTAAAGAAGTGGAATATTCTACAATGGCTGAGTCAATCACCAGATCTCAACCTGTTCGACCATGTATTTCACTTGCTTAAGACAAAACTTGAGGCAGAAAGACCCCACAAACAAGCAACAACTGAAGACAGCTGCAGTAAAGGCCTGGCAAAGCATCACAAAGGAGGAAACCCAACGTTTGGTGATGTCCATGAGTTCCAGACTTCAGGAAGTCATTGCCTGCAAAGGATTCTCAACATAGTATTAAAAATTAACATTTTATTGATGGTAAACTTAATTTGACCAATTACTTTTGAGCCCTTGAAATGAGGAGGCTTTGTAGAAAAATGGTGGCTATTCCTAAACATTTCATAGGATATTTTTGTGCAACCCCTTGAATTAAACCTAAAAGTCTACACTCCAATTTCATCTCAGTTGTTTAATTTCAAATCCAATGTGGTGGCATGCAGAGCCCAAATCATGAAGATTGTGTCACTGTCCAAATATTTTTGGGCCTAACCGTAATAATGAGCGAAAAGATGAACAGCTGCCCAGATAAGGTGTTTGAGAGTTTGACAGTGATCAGTGTGCGAGCTACTCAAATACTGTCTAACAAGAAGATCTATAGTAATACTATAAGAAACTATAATATTTCAATATCGTTGTACAACATCTACAATGTCTACAATGATCTAAAATCACCTTCATCAATTGTTAATCCTTAATCAACGAGTAAGTCTAGACATTCTTAATTATAAGTAACCTATAATATCTGTATCCTATCGTAGTGATCTATTGTAATTGTTCAAATGTATTATAGGTTCCTTATATGAATTATTTAGACATTCCTGTAGTATTACTATACATCTATATCCCATGTGTCAAACACAAGTTGTGCAGGTAAGGCCAGGCCCGTCCCACAATCCTATCCAGCCCTCAAAAGCATTTTAATTTTCTATTAATATTAGCCTGTTTCACAGTGTGCTACACTACAGTCCCCAGCATGCACTGCAACATAATGTGCTCTGACTCTCCAATCCCAACGACAGTCTATGGGACAGCAGTTACACCTCAATTCTGCACAATTCTGCACAATTCTGCACAAATCCACACTAGTCATATCACCAAAATGCCTTTCAGCTACAACCAATATAAACACCCAACATTAGCTCAGCAGCCTGCAAACTCCAGACTTGCAGAGTCCAAGTGTCAATGAATTCGCAACGAAAGGATGCCAGGTGACTAGTTCAAGCAAATAGGGAGATTTAACAGACCGAGCTCCTGGGGACATTGATATTTTAAATATTTCAAATGTCCATGTAATATTTTAAGGTCTACTACAAGTGTTTGTCTTTTACTGTTGAAGGTTTTGGATATTTTAAGTAAATAAGGACCAGTTCAGATTCTAGCACCACATTAATTAAAAATGAAATAAAGAAATCATTTTTCCTGGCCCACAGATTTGATGAGGTTTTTTAATATGGCCTTTGTACTAGGTGAGTTTGACACCCCTGATCTACATTAGGCAATATAAACAAAACATCATCCAAACAAGACTCACTCCTCAATCACAAATCAGCCTCATAAGAGTATGATGTGTTGACCAGTCCATTCCCTTGACTTCTCTGTGGGGAGTTCACATTGTCTTGAGAGGAAACTCCAGGATATGGTTCCTGGCTCATGCTGTTCTGGTTCCCAATGTCCCTCTGTGCTATCACTGCTCCAAACGTATTCCTGCTGCGCTTCTCTCCACGGTTCCGCCCATCAAAACATCTACGTATTCCTGCAAGCATGGCACCCCCGCCAAGAACTTCCATAAGGCCCCCCATGTAGCCCACCACGATGCAGTAACCAACACGGATATCTGTAGATGGTGCTTTGATATCTTGAAGCATGTGGGTAAACCACGCAATAGGGATGAGGGTGAGGATCCCAGAGAAGAAAATAAGAAAACCACCAACCCCAGTCACAGTCCAGTCTGGTGGTCTGTTTCTCCAACACTTCACTCCAGCTGCTACCACAACCATACCAATCAGGTTGACCACCAGAGACGTCACCATCAACTTTTGGCCAGTCGTGACCACTCGGTTGGAAAAGTATTCAATGTCCTGTTGGTTACAGTACACATTCCTGGATGTTGTGAAGGTCTTGCATATGTCCCATAGTCCTTGTTGCAGCACCAGATCTTCAGGTTGTTTTGTGATATGTTGGATTGTACGCCAGCTTGGCGCGACTGTGCTCGTCAAGTCCAAGATCCAACCGCAAGGTGCCAAGACCAGCCCGAAAATCAAAATCCCAGGAGTGCGCATTGGTGGACTATAAAGATTTGATCAGATACTTGTGGAAATAAACCTGCTGCAGCAGTAGAAACAGCAGTGGTAGTGGGATGTAGGTTGGAGTCATGACTGACTATTCAGCCAGGATGAAAAGCGCCTCCAGTTTCAGCAGTGTTTTGTTACAGTCTTTGGGGAATAAGAACCGGTCTGTATTAGAGTAGTTTGTGGGGTGATTGGCCTCTGCACGGAATACAGCAGTACTGTACTGACTTAGTAGGCTTACAAAACAAAACTGGAGCCAGATGTACCCGAAATTTAGCTCTTAATGTGGATTTTTCAAAATTTCACTGAAATGTCAACAAAAGTGATTCAGAGAGGTGTGAAATGGTGATGTGAAATGGCTTCTTGTGGAATACGTTTTTGTATGTAATGCTGATAACGATAAAAAAGTGGTAAAACTAAAAAAATTCAATATTATGCCTTACAACACCCCCCTGTACCTCTGTCCCCCCATGTACCTATTCATAAACATTTCATGTAATAACTTTCGCTGAGGCCTGTCTCATCAATTGCTATTACTGGCCATAGCTTGGGTTTCTCCTTTAGCTTAGTACATACATTTTCTACACCACGTTTTTCTCTAGAACCAAGGTACAAAATACAGGGGTTCTGGGGGGTTTGGGACCCCTAATTAACTTCTTGGATGCAATGAATGTTTGAAAATCTAAATTTTGTGGGGTCCATGTAAATAAACTTATTGTGATGTCATTGTAAAATGTGTAAGATCAATGAATGTATGGAAGAGCACATTACCAAGCTAAAAAAGAGCATTTCCAGAAGAAGACTTGTTAAACAAAACATTTTGCTGCTATTACGTTTAAGATCAGTGCCACTACAATGAGTGAGCAGTCAGCTAGTGCTGGATTAGCAGTTCAACATGGGACCCCCACCCTCACGCCCACCCCAGTGAAAATTGACTAAATTTAATGTGTAATTTTTATTGTGATTACTAGTCTGGAAAGCCGTGAAGGATATTTCATATATTTATATTTTTTTCATATATTTTCATATTTCATATTTCTTATATTTTCATAAAAGTTCAGTTTCAGTTTAGATATTTTGGGCACATATGTCAATGGTTGTAAAGTGTCTCGAAACTACTGCTACATGCCTGTCATTTCTGGCAGTCGGATTACGTCCCGTGATAATGCTATCTAACAGAATGCCAGTGGTTGTTACTCAGCAAATAAAATGGGTTTGATCAACTGTAAAAAATTCCTGACAGTCCAGATAGTTGGTCTTTCAGGTACAGTACCTTCATACAAAGATAAACCGCTGTACATTTAAGCAGTTATTAATATATTTCTAATACACTTCTTAAGTCTTGAGTTTAAAGAAAATAATAGAAAAGAAACTTGTACCAAGACAGAACAAAGCGCGGAATCAAGCTGAACCTGATTTTCGCTGTTGTTTCTCTTCCCAGGCTAATGGAATGATGACGCAGTTGGTTTACCATTGTGGAACCTGCTTGTTATTTCAGCACTCATGTCAGCCAGAGAGGTTTTTCTCACATCCAGTTTCAAAATCGTACTGTGCAATGTAACACCAAGGCCTTGACTTAACATAAGCAGGTGACAATTCTGTAAGCTAAGTTGCTAAATCTGTCCACACTGTTAGCATAGATTAGCCAGTGTTTCCCAAATACATCCTTGCATGTGGTTTTGGAGTGGCCTGAATTCAGATCCATTACTCGGGAATGCAAGTACTGAGAACAGTTAAAATACCTGGAAATGTTCTTGACTTAAATACATTGCATCAATTGGTGACTTGCCAGGAAGACTTTAGAGCCCTTTCTATCAGTGTAACATCACTGTGATAACTAATCTAATGTTCATGAAGCTTTCTGCACCAAAAAGGCCATAGTAATACTATCAAGTAACATTTGAATTCAGAAGATGTGAAAGTGATGTAATAAACATGTGACTAAATCATTATCGTTATTAAAGTAATGAAAAAATAAGTAATGAAAATATTCATGGACATACAGCCATATCACATGTTTATGAGACACTCTCTGTTCACATGTTCCACTTTGTTTATTCTTGCAAAAGTTTCTTCCCAGGAAATGAGGGCCATTCAGTCCAGGCCACCATCCCAGACGTCAAGAGGTCTCGAACCATGTGCCAGGATTATACAAAAGAAACATTCATTTTGTCACACATGGAGCAGTTTGACAGCTCCTTTGCTTAGAATGCATCTAATTATTTAGTTTTTCATCTTTATAAAACTGACTTCTTAAAATCCTACAAATGATTCAAAATAACTCACAATGATATACTGGCGTGTGTGTCTTCAGCTGAGGGCCCATAGAGCGCTCTTTGTCTCCACCTTGTGGTGATTCGAGTAACACTGATTTCTTTTGAAGCTGACTCTGACATAAAAAAAAACCTTTTTGTACTTTATTATAAAAGGCTTTGCCTTCTCAACGTTTTTACAAAGTATGGCCAGTATTGCCCATTATGTCATATTCCTACAGGTGGTCATTATAAAGTATATTGTATATTATTATTATTATTATTATTATTATATCATGTTATATAAGATGATGCCTATGTTATAATATACCACGAAAAACCCACATACAACCAGTATTTTGCGTGGATATTTTTGCATCAGCTGTATATATTGTTTGCCCTGATGTTTGTTATGTCTGTATATTTATTATGAATGTATGTGAACTCTCTGTTTATCTGCTCCTGCAATCCTCCCTCGCAAAACAGATTGTAACCTCAACAAGGTTTCAGCGAGGATTAAATAAAAGTTAACTAAATACATAAAAAGCAAAAGATCCACTCATGTATAAAATCCCAGAACAATAAAAGTAAATGAGGTTATATTTACTGTTGGCGTGTTCTATAAGAGACATGTCATGACGGAAACACGTTGGGCCTGAGTAATTCCGGACAGGCCACGCCCCCTGCGCTAACCGGCTCTGGGATTGGCTAACTGTATTTAGCGTACTGCGCTAGGATTGGATACTAGTCGAGGGTCCTGATCTACTTTCAGACACTTTCTTTCTGCCACCTTTATTTGTGTAAGCAAATGTTCCTTCCCATTAAATGATTTATCAAGCCCTACTTACCAAAGATGTGTTTAGAAAAGCACTGACAGCTAAACACGAGCAAGATGGACTTCTCTCGATGCCAGGCTGATAAAGTATTGTAATTTTTTTTTTATTTACAAAGCTATTGCTGAAGTATTGGCATGTAATGATAAAACAGAACGGTGCAGTTCTTAAAATATGAATATTACACGATCCAGTCCTAAAGCATGACGCCAGAGCTCTCAGCCAATCCTAGCGCAGGACGTCAAATCTTACAGCCAATCCTAGCGCAGTACGCCAGATCCAACTAGCCATGCTTGGAAAAGGAGACGGGGCTTGTTTGAAATAGGGGTGGGGAAAAAAGAAAGCGAAATTGTGGTTCATCACTGACAGTTTGTTCTTCGCAGCAGCGCGCAAAGTGCTCCAGCAGTCGTGGGGTAGCCAACAGTAGGAGAACAGCAGCCCAACAGCGCCGGGACCGCAAAATGAAGAACTGTCGTCCAGCAGTGAGCTTCTCGTTTGTTGTGTTAGCAGGTAGGTTTGTCTACAAAGTGTGAAGTTGTAAAGTTACTACGCGCTACTTCAACGCCAGTGTCGGCCAGTTTATGATGGACATAATGAAGGCGACAGCTTCACGGTTGATAGTGAGCTTTGCTTATTGAAGCACTGTCACTGATTGAGAATGAACCTGATGTAGTTTTGTAAGGATGTGCCGATCATCAGATTATAGATATGCTTTTGTAACCATCCCGTCATGAAACATAAAATGAATACTGAAGACTTTGTGTGGAAGTTAAGTGTATATCTAATGATCTCTCTTTAAGGTTTGATAATCAGTCAAGGATGCGCGACTGAAACACAAACCTATTCCCTGGGAACATCACTGTCACCTTCTTCATCACCACCACTAGCAACAACCTTAAATGAGAGCTCATCTGCAGAAACTGCTTCTCCGAAAACCACAAAACCTACATCCACGACTAGCTCGATATCTACTCATCCAACATCAGCTGAAAGCTCTCCATTTCCACCAACTGCCTCCACAAAGAAGTCAACTACATCATCTCCATTTTCAAGTACCATCTCCCCTCAAAGCTCACAGACTACACAACATGTCACCTTAAACCAGACAGCCAATGGGACAACTACACAGTCTGTGTCAACTTTGGCTGTAAATCACACCACAGGAACAGAGCAGTTCAACAGCACAAACACTGCAAATCTAACCACTGCCATGACAACAGGAGCGCCTACATCAGTGAGCTTGAACTCCACAACACCATCTTTCAATTCAACTACAAAAGACGTGAATTCTAGTACTGAAAGCAGTGCTCCTTCAACGAAACCTCAGCCCTCCACTTCAGCTATTCAGGAGACGTCAACAAAGATGGTAACAAAAACATCATCGGCGCAAACGAAACCTTTATCAAGCACAACGCAACACAAAACATCAAGTAAGCCAATCAACAGCCATCCTCCCAAGGCTCTGAGTTCAGGTAATGCCTCAGATTTTTATCTTTTGAGTCTAGGGCCTATACTTTGTGACATTTCTGAAACCTTTGATTTAACAAATACACTGATGGATGGAAAGGCTACAGACAAAATTTAAAGGGAAGGAAGAACTGTTCACTTTAATCTCTAACCCATTCCTGTCCACATCTGACATTTGACACTGATGGGATTTCATCACTTTTATCATGTTTTCTCTGTCATATATGACTACTTATTTGTAACAAAACAAAAGAAAATGCAAATTCATTAGTCAGTTAAAGCAAAGGATTTACTTGTCATAGAATATCAATAAAAGGAGTGCTGTTGGGTGTTTTCCAGGGTATAACCATACAAAATGTCATCATTTAAAATCAGAATCAGAACTAATTTTTTATCCTAATTATACTAAATTTAGTTCTTGGACATGATTGAGTTAAGACTACAAAGGTCACATTACTGCTACTACTATTACTGCTTCTAATATTACTACTGCTACTACTACTACTAAAAATAGTAATTATAATATACTTCATTTGAACTGAGCCTTCCTCGAGCCCACTTTACAACAGATTAAAGAATTAGGGAGGTGAGTGAATAGAAAGGTCCTCAGTTGTGCTTTTCTTAATGCTGGTCCTGAGGACGCCCTGCCTTGTAACTTTTTAACACACCTGATCCAGATCCAGGAGGGCTTGATAATCAGTATTTGGGTCAGGGAGGTGTGGAGGGGGCTGTCTGTAACAGTTACGTTTCTGCAATCTGTAAAAGCAGTAATCATTTTATTGAGCCATTACCCAGTACTGTGATATCATGGGGAAATGACTTCAGGAAAATGTTACCCAAAATTGCTTTGTTTGCAGTTTTAAACATGTCAAACCACAAATTTGCTCTGTAAAAGTACAAAGTATTTTGACCTCAACCTGCATATCTAACATCAGATGTCAGCGTGACCTAGATTGTTTACAACATCAGACATTAACACATTTCTTCTGATAACAAACGCCAAAAACTAGAGTCTAGTACTTTTGCAGTTGAAGCTATGTTAGCTAAATGCATAGAAATACATAGAAAACCACAGTTTGCCATTTTCTGTTACTAGTAACATCCTGAAGTGCAAAAGATAATTTGTCTACTAATAAATGAAGTTGTCCCTCAAACTTTAACCATTTGCCAAATGTTAATGTTTACCATACCTGTACCTTGTGCTCTTGTTGTTATGACTCATTTAAGATTAAAAAAATAAGCTATTCAGATTAACCTTAGGACATGCCTAGGTGATTATTGATATATTAAATATTAATTAAATTGCCTCATATGTCAGGATGACACAACCACAGAGCAACCACAGTCTTCTAGGCCTGCCCCACGCAAGCCTTTGGCTTCCTTTGGCTATGAGTCCAGTAGGCTATTGGTTCCAGTTTTATGGTTTTCGGTACCTGATCAAGATTGGTACCAGCAGGACCTAATGCTGCTCGATAGCGTTCTATCTGCGTTTGGTAACGTCTACAGCTTAAGCTTGCAGCAACAATCCTTTACTTGTCCAGGTGAAGATAAGATCACCAAGCACTATACATGCTCCAGAATGTTAACTAGAATGTTATGTCAGTGTGTGAATTGCTGTTTTTAGAATAACTACTTTGCAAAACGTTCACTAAGGTGACAAGCCAGTTTGGAAGCTAACGCTAAAAATATCAGCATTTAGGCTAGCATCTATGTTTTCCCTTATATTTTTACTTTTGTCTGAGAAAAAAATATTTTGTTTTATTCTCCATGTAATTCTGTGAAAATCCGGACATTTGTGTGGGTATACAAGAGTACAGACTGTGATGATCAGCAGCACCTGTTCCTAGTCTGTGGACTCATTAGACCTTAAAAAGGTGCCACAAAGAGGTTTTTGAGTGATGCTGTAGAAGAGCCACTTTTGGTTCCTTAAAGAGCCAACAAAGAGATTTTTGTGAGTGTGACCAACCTTTGAAAGGCTTAAAGAATCTTTACATCATATAAAGGTTCTGTACCAATTGAAGGTTCCTTCCTAGAGGTTCTTTAACCTTTAAAATGGTTGTTTTTACATGCTCAAAAATGGTTGACAAAAGAACCAGCTATTGAAAGGTTCTTTAGAGAATCACTAGTGGTTGTTCTATTGCATTGCGCAAGGAACCCTTTATGGCATCTTTTTATGAGTGTATGTACAAACCCAATTCTAAAAAGGAAAACAGTTAGGACAGTTTGCGAAATGCCAATGAAAAACAGGAAGCAGTGATTAGTAACATTTTATGTTTTATTCTATGAACTTGATTTTTTTTTTTGTAAATATATGCTTGTTCCACAACTGCAACACATCCCAAAACAATTTGGGACAGGAGCATGTTTACCGCTGTGTTACACCACCTGTGTGCACCCACTAATACGCTGCCATACCATGACCAACACTGGTTTTTTATGCTGGTAACAAAGTGTATGGTCCTTTACGTGATGTCTGTTATTTCTATAAATAGTCTGAAAGGTTTACTTATCAGACCACAATACGTGTTTCCACTGTGCATCAGTCCTTTTCCTGAGGAGCTGAAGCCCAGAGAAGTAGCCAGTGCTTCTGGACATTGTTGACATATGGATTTCACTCTGCCAAGTACAGTCTTAATATGCCATTGTTTAATGCAATGACAACAATCTTATTCACATCAGTAAAAGAAATCCTGTAAATGTTTTTTGGCCTTGCTTTTTGTGCACAGAGGTTTTTCCAGATTTCCTGAATCTTTTGGTAATACTATGCACTGTAAAGATTAAAATGCCTAAAATCCTTGCAATCACTTGTTGAGGAACTATGGGCTGATGCAATTTTGCTAAAGCAAGGAGCCTTGAACCATCCTCAGCCTTTCCCAAATAGTCTGTTTATACCCAAGCAAATTTACAGAATCACTCTTAAAATGTTTTCTGTCCATTTAACAGTAATTCTTTGTCTTAAATTGCTCCTGTCTTTACTTTTTTTGGAACATGTAGCAGGCATCTATTTCAGAGTGGGTGAATATTTACAAAAACAATGACGTTGATCAGGTACAGCTGTAAATATATTACCTTTGTACTGCTTTTGTTTAACTATAGGTCAATGTGGAGTCACAAATCACCGCTTTCTGAGTTTATTCACATTTCACATACTGTCTCAACTGTATATGAACTGGGTTTGTATATACTGTAGGCCTCTCTGTTTTGTCTTGACAGAGTGGTTAGCTGTTGACCTGTTTCTGTAATCTCTACAATGACTTTGGCCTACTACGACTTGACTAGTTTACTGGATTTATGATTGTTTCTACTTATATAGATGGTTCAGTGTGGATTGTTCACTCGCACGCTACAACCTCTGGCTCACCTCTGTTGCTCAAATCATGGTTTATCAGTTAAAAGAACCTTGGCAGTTACATGTGTCTGTTTTTGACCACTTGCTCATTAGAAGAATTGTGATAAGTGTTTGGCACAGTCCTTATAAACATGTAAGATATGAAGATCCTGAATTTGACTCATTCAGTAACCTCATGCTAAGGATTGAAACTAACCAGAAGTCAGTTGACAATGCTTTGGCTGTTTTTGTGTTTCCTCTACAGCAAGTGTCGCAGCCATAGTCATCGTGTTCATTATCCTTGTGATAGTCTTATTTGGTGGAGCCTATTACTTCAAAATGAGGTAAGCAAGGTCTTATATAGTGAGTATACTGCAAGTCATTGCAGTTGGTACAAAATCTCCACAGTGATGTTTTTTGTAGGGGAAGGATAAATGTCCTGAACTTTAATGGTCTGTAAATTAATGGGAGTCATTTTTTTGAGCCATTTCAGTTGGTCCATTTCTCATGCTTCAATGTAAATTGCTTTATAAAAAAATTGTACTTGAGTATTATTTCAAATTGTATACTTGTACGTTTATGGCATTTTTCCACTGCATAATGTACTAGAAACTTTGGCACCACAAAACAGGGAATGTGCTTTTGTCCTTTGGCTACCAGTCCAGTAGGCTATTGGTTCCAGTTTCATGGTTTTCGGTACCTGATCAAGGTTGGTACCAGCAGGACCTAATGCTGCTCGATAGCGCTCTCCTCTGCATTTGGTAACACTTACAGCTTAAGCTTGCAGCAACAATTTAGCAAATCCTTTACTTGTCCAGGCGAAGATAAGATCACCAAGCACTATACATGCTCCAGAATGTTAACTAGAATGTTATGTCGGTGTGTGAATTACTATGCAAAACGTTCGCTAGGGTGACAAGCCAGTTCGGAAGCTAACGCTAAAATATCAGCATTTAGGCTAGCATCTATGTTTTCCCTCATATTTTTACTTTTGTCTGAGAAAAAAATTCTCCACGTAATTCTGTGTAAATGTGGGCGTTTGTGTGGGTATGCAAGAGCAGAAAAACACATACTGTATTAGCTAGTGTTAAGCTAAGCTAACTATAAAGTGAGATGGCTAATGCATTAGTTCACGCTATCAAGGGAAAACAAATGGAGGTTTTGCTTGATTCTTCTTCAGAGTGAATGAAGATGTTTTTTGAGTGTGTACATACAGATCAGTGCAATATTGTTTCATGTTATGGCATCTGTCTTTGGCCGTGCTGCTATGAGGAGCTTAGGGGGATGTCTCTCGGGGGGGACACCTCACTCCTGGTTTAAAAAGGGACTGTGGTAGCAGTTGTGGTTGTTGCTAATGTTGTTAGCTGTGTTGCTTGGTTTAAATTGTGTCCTAGGAGGGCTTTGCAGTTATCTAGTGGTTAGAAGTGTCTACCCTCCTTAAATATTGTGCCACCCCTTCTCTGTGTTTCATTTTGGGAAGAGCTGGACTGGGCATTTCCTGCTGCCTGTTAAAGTGCCCGCTCTGCCCCGACGCTGCAGTGTTAGCCAGTTAGCAGTCATTCTGATGGTGGTGCTGGTGGAAAATGAACAAGAGCTAGTTTTGTTGGACCCTTTGGGCCATTTCTTGTTTCTGAAAATGCAGTGGATAAAACAACTTACTCAATTTCATTTCCAAGAGGAAAAAAAACATACTTACATTTTCATTTAGGCATTCAAATTACTTGTCAGTCAGTCAAGTTCCAGAGCATTTTCATTTATTCTTTTATTAGCTGTGCAAGCTGCCCACTGCTATGCTAATTTGTCTGTGTGTGGAGACCAGTACTTACTTATTGTAGTCACTGCATCACACGCCACCAAAGAAAATGACTTTTTACTGTTATATACTATGTATATATGCAATATATACATAGTATATAACACATATATATAGCAGTATGTGCAATGTAGATTAGGGGTGGGAAATATGATGATTTTTTAGTGATACAACTAGCATATTTTGTCTATGTCAAAGTATTGTGATATGTGTCATGTATTGTTAAAGTTTGTACTTTTTTCCATATCACCCACCCCTAATGTACAGTTTTTTACTTTCACAGGCTCCATGCTTCCACTTTTAACTAAGTACAAATGTAAATCCTCCAATGTAAAGTGCAGCTGGCTTTTTCAAATAATACAAAAAAATAAACACAATTAGTTATGAGGTTTTGATATGATACCGACAGAGTATTCCATCTTTATATAGCTCCTTCTTCTCTGTTGACGCAAATTAGTTTCCCGAACGATTAGAGAGCTTAAAAGTTCACATGTAGTAAACTGTGTTATCAGCTTATGTCCCAATCAGCTGTCCAATAGCAGTATAGGTTGCATTCTTCAATGTTAATTTACATGTCATAAAAGCCTAACATTTTAGTTATGATGTTATAGATTAACTAGTAGTCCATGCCCTCATGTGTTCTGTCTCTATGTGACAGGCGACCTTCCTACGGCCGTCTTCTGGACGACACAGAGTATGGATCAGTTGGCAATGTCCTTAACCCCATGTTTGAGGGCTAAGGGTAGAACTCACCCTGCTCCAGTGATCTTTATGCAGGTGTCAGCATTTGGACTGTAGGAGTCCAAATCTTCTACTCCCATCTGCTACTTTGGGCAAGAAGAAGGTGTGCGATCTGACAATCAGTGCCGTCTGCTGTTTTTCTAATGAATGTGATATTGTGTGATTGTTATATAGAACCACATCACTGGGTATGTAAAATGTGATTTTATTAGAAATGAGTCAATAGATTTGAAGTGATAAATGATTGAAAGCTTTCGTTTTTTTATTACTTTGAAAATTCACTGCAAAAAAACGATATCTTGGTGAGTGAACTCATCTTAAATCTAGTCAGTATACAGTTGTATGCAAAGGTTTGAACAGGTTTTGGGATTACATGTTTTGTTGATTTTCTAAGTGAAAATGCACACATCCTCTACAGAGAAAACACTTCTGCATTTTTTAATGCACAATTACAGTTAATTTGCTGAATTAAACATCCATCCATCCATCCATCCATCCATTTTCTAAGCCGCTTCTCCGTCAGGGTCGCGGTGAATTAAACATATTGGCTGAAAAAATAAAACATAAAATCGTGCCTGTGCAAAAATTACATCACATTTTATTTTGTATTTTCTATCCAATATATTTTACCATTTTATTTACAATATAATTAGCCCAGCAAATAAATAGTGCTCAGCAAATTTGCTCTAAAGCGCTAAACTATGCAGTAAAATTTGCAGGAATATACTATATTGTGTCCCTTATAGAGGCTGTTAGCTTATTTTCATGTCACGTGACCAGGGTGTTCAAACTTTTACATATGACTGTACCTATTATCTCTATTTTCTTACTATTAGTAAAATTGTCTCATACTATTGACAGATAATTAGGGGTCCAAGCCCAAATGTGCTGGATCTCTACTGTTTTTGTTCAGGTTTGGATAAATAATTTTTCTCTCCTAAAACAAATCGTGCAGACCAAACCGTAAGACCTACAAGCATGAAACCTGTTCTATAGGCAGTACTTTATCCCACTACTCAGGCACATGAAATGAGCTTGATTGGCTACAAAAGAGTGTTTTACATTTTGGCTCACACGTAAAACTGGAAAACCTTCCTAAAAATATATATATTTTTTGATATATGATATATTCTGTTATAAATACTTTGAATAATATATTATTATTATTATTATTATTATTATTATGGCATTCACAGTTTGAGCCAGATTGGCCTTCATTGGCTACAGGTAAAATGAGCCTGAAAATAATTCAATTGCTATTATTTTCTTCTTAAACTTTTTTTTGGCAACCGCAAGTTATGTTAGAAATTTGAATGCTTGTCTGCCATTTTCGCTCATATGTTCAATTTCTGCACCTTAATATACTAGTGTCACTAGGTCAGTATTTGGGTACTAAACTTGGTCCATAATCATAACATAAAGTACTTTTGATTAAATCTGACTCCCTATAATTTGTTCTCTGTCTGTGAAAAAACCCTAGTTTGACGTATTAGACCTCATTAATCTGATTTGTGCATGGATCCTGCAGATTGCCGCTTGCCAAGGTATGATTTTATGGAGCATAGATCAGGAATTAGATATTAAATATGTTTTTTGTACATTTATGTGCATTGTTTCTGTTATTAAAAATTAATTTATGGTTTTGTTTTTTTGTCATTCATTACTTAATGTACCAGTCAGGAACTGTTGTAATTAATAATGATCAGGCGTATTGACATGTGCCCTGTGTAAATAGTTTACTTATCATTGTATTTTCATTTTAATCACTTGTCATTGTATTTGTGATTCCTGGGTGTTTAAAATGGTTTTAACTCTTAATTAAGCTTTCCTTGTTTTTTGTGCAGATTACAGCATGCTTGTGTATTTTTAACATGTTGTTCTATATCATCATCATTTTTATTTATATTGTGCTTTTCCGATACTCTAGGACAGTATATAAGAAATAGAGACCACACTAATAGCGCAGAAAATCAAGCAGTACTGTATTATTTATTCAGAATTGATCACCCTCTTCTAGGTTAGCTTCAGTGAGCTAATCAGCTTTCCAGGACAATTTGTAAGGCGAAACCTTTGTTGTTGACGTTTAAACATAACATACAAAAAAATGTAATAGTTGCTTTGTCTGGCTATAAAATCACTTTAATCATCCTGTAACAGATGCAAGTGTCTCATTTCATGAAACAACCAATCAAAACACCCATCCTCCAATCAAGTGACTCCAGGTTGGTAGCTTTCCATTTTGTTTCCTAAGCCATGACATATTGTTAGATTGTTAAAGCCGTTTCTGTAACCAGCTGGGTTTCCCAGCCAGCTATTGCTAACGGCTTTTTAAAATGCCTGCTCGTTGCACCATTTATTCTTCTAGCCTTCTGATATTGTTATCTACATAGATTCAGATTCATTTTCTCCTCACTTGATGCTTGAGCTTAGATTATTTTGGAATAAAAATGATGAAAAGTATTACAAAAGGGGAGACTGAGATGCACTTTTTGATGAACTTGCACTTTTTTGGACAGAATGAGTAAGATATGAAGTGGACTGTAATCGTTATGGTAACCTAAATATAAAGTTTCAAAGACTTATCATACACACAACTTAAATATGTAGTAAAGAACCCTAGATAGATAAAATGCAGATTATATATATGTGTGTAAATTAGCAACGAGAGTTGGAAAAAATACATGAAAACAATTCTGCAAATATGTAAATCACACTTTATAGCAAGAATAGAATGGTGTATCAAAAAATATGTGCTACTATTTTAGTGGATTATTTGGATGTGTTGAGTACAACTTCTGTGTGTAACTGTCAGGTTGCACAGAAATTATGTAGCAGGCAATGCACAGCATGCAACGCATTGCCTGAAAGTTTTGCTGTGCAGAGCAGACGTAAGTTGATGTGGAGATTTCCACCTAGAAGAAATGGCAAAGCCAAGTGGACGAGGGTTTGTTAAAACCCGTATTGAAGTGGATGGTAGATAGTGGCGTTCTAATCAGCACAACTTAACATTAGTGGAGGCAACAGATGAGACAATGTTTCACAGTTTTGGGCCTTCAAAACAAGCACAAGTGTGCATTGAAAATGTGATCTGATTCCTCCAAATCTACTTTTATTCACTGTCTCAAATATGTGCACCTTCCTGTCCTTTTCTCTTCATGGTATTATCACTGACTCATAATCACAGCTGTGTTCCTTCACTTTCCCGCCCTCCATTCATCTTAAGACAGTCTGTCGGTTGAGAATAATTTTTTTCAACCTTCAAAAAAAAAAAACCGAACAGATGAGAGTTTTATTTGCTTGTCAATATAATGATAGGGATTAACAGACAGCGTGCAATTACACATGGAAATGGTCAAGGCTGTTATTAGAGACTAAAATAAACCACTAAGCAAGAGGAGGAGATGGAGTCACAACATCTGGCCATCAGATAGACTCAGTGCTGCTTGTAGCAGTTTTGTGAAAGAAACTGTTTCGTTCCTTTCTCTGCCCAATGAACATGCTACACTGTTTACTGACTCATTTACCACCTCTGCTTCCTGTTTGACATACAACCTGATTCTAAGCACAGTTTCAAACCCACATGAAAACGTCAACAGGTTTTTGTAGCCCACATGCTGGAAGTGTGCTCAATAATGCTTTAATGTGCATCAACACATGTAAGCAAGTCTCTAAGTATAGTGAATGAGTTGATTCTGAGCAACTGGGAAAATAAAAGGTGGGCAGTGTTATAAAGGAGCAACAGGTTATTTTGAAGCACCGCATAGTTGATGAGCCAAAAGCCGTTGGGCAAGAAAGCGATGCTTTTCCTGTATGAAAACACCGTCATCTTCATTTCCTTTTTGTGTGGTAACTGAAACCTGCTTTGGCCTTTAGATTCAAGAGATTTAAAGAAGTTCTAGTTGATAAACAGTATTCATTCACTGAAAATAAGGTAGATATTTTAACATGATTTAAATCATTAAGATTATTAGAATTAGGAGTTCACATTTTCCTCTTAAGACTTATTCAGTAATTACCATGAAACTAATCTTTAAGAGCGAAGAACTGGAGTTTGGACCTACAGGCAGGCCCCTAGGGTTTAAAGGGGAATTTTTCTAAAGAAGATAAACAAAGGTCATTCAGAGTGATTTCATGTGATTAAACAAAGGTCATTCAGAGTGATTTCATGTGATTAAACAAAGGTCATTCAGAGTGATTTCATGTGATTAAACAAAGGTCATTCAGAGTGATTTCATGTGATTAAACAAAGGTCATTCAGAGTGATTTCATGTGAAATGCTACATTCTAGAAAAGGAATTACTTGCAGTGGTGATGATAGGAACCAAAAGTCTCAGGAATTGAATCCCTTTAAAAGCTACCTCATAGACAGTTATTACATGAAATGGTTATTAAAAATTATGTCCTGATACCTGAGACATTTGGCACCATAAAAGTGCCAACAGAGTTCTTTTGAGCATTGCCACAGAAGAACCCTGTTCAGATCCCTAAAGAACCTTTCAATAAATGGGTGAAAATGTAATGAGATCTATGAGTGTGAAGAAACTTTTTGAAGTTACTCAGAAGTTCCATAACAGTTAAAGTTGTTTCCTACAACCGCAGGTCCAATTGTTTATAAGAGTGCACCATCAAAAATAGCATCATTTTTAAAGAAAATACAATGAATTATCAATAATAATCCCATGTAGTTTGGGTTTAAGTACAGGTTAATATTTGATGTCAAAGTCAAGATTATTTTTGTCAAACAAGGGAACAATATCATGCGTTAACAATGCAATAAATTTCATAAAAGCGTTTAAAACCCAACCATTTAGATTTCCATTGAAGGTATAAGAGTCTAAGGGGTTAACATGCTCTGTGGAATGCATTTGTTCTCATGAGCACCCAGTGAACGTGCACACATTAGTGAAAACAGGCCTGACTGGGTGGTTAAAGCACACAGAGGGAACTCACAACACTAATGAGGGGGTGCAGAAGGGAAAGAGCCTAATAGCCGTAATGATGACACATGTGGCTGTTGTTCCTCTGACACTGTTGTTCTTGCCGCATGTGTCCTCTAGCGGTGCACACATGAAGTGGTGAAACATGACGCAGTTACTGAAATAAACACAAAGTGAAATAAAAGGCTAACTACAATTACACCAGGACACTACTTTTCAATGTGTCTTTAACAGTATAAAAGAGGGATGGTGCCAGAAAAATGTATAATCTGATTCTTATGTACAAGAACTGTGCAGCTTCATAAATGTTTGTAATTCCAAGTAATTAGCACGCTGTCAGAATAGAAAATACTGTGTGAATCTACTTTGAAAGGTACAGAATAGTGCTTAAGGCCCAAATGTGTACCTTAAAGGAGAAGTATTTTACTGTTTTTCTCAATTGAATATACTTATACTAATATATCTGCATTCTTTGAAAGAAATTCTTTAAATTCAGTTTTTTACATTGTGTGTTTTAACCTAGAATTTACTCATCTGTGAAGAAAGGCTTGTTTTCTGGGCATTGACTCTATGTTCAAATGAAAGGTCTCTCACTGGCTGACTCCATGGGGGTGTGACGGAGCAAAATGTGTGGGGGCGCCCGCAAGCGAGTCCACATTGAATGGGAGTGAATAGAGCTAAATGGCTAAAAACAAGAAGTTAAAATAGTTTCTAATCACTTTCCCAGAACTTTCATTCGATTTTAGAAAGCAGTAGGATGTGTTTCACTAAAAAAGCAGAGAAAACTTGCCTGTATGCTTCCTTTTTTAAACAGCAAATGGGATTTGGTCAGTCATTTTAGTGAAGTCAAGTCAAGTCAGCTTTGTTGTCAATACTACAATATGTACAGGACATACAGTGTACTGAAATTGCATTGAGAGTTGGGCATCCTGACAGCCTAGTGGATGAAGCTGTCCCCCAATCTGCTGGTCCTGGCCTGGAGACTCTGCAGTCTTCTCCCTGATGGCAGCAGGCTGAAGAAGCTGTGTAGTGGGTGAGTGTGATCACCTGCCATGCAGAGGGCTTTTCGAGCGAGACGGGAGCTGTATATCTCTTGGAGGGGAGGGAGGGAAGTGCCAACGATCTGCTCAGCTGCTCTCACTATGCACTGGAGTGTCTTGTGGCAGGACATGGTGCAGACGCCGTACCTCTGTAGAAGGTTCCATCAAGATGATGGGGGCTAGGGCTCTGGCTCTTCTCAGTTTTCGGAGGAAGTAGAGGCGCTGATGAGCCCTTCTGGCCAGTGATGCTGTGTTGTTGGCCCAGGAGAGGTCCTCTGTGATGTGCATGCCCAGGAGATTGGTGCTGTTCACCCTCTCCACAGCAGCACCGTTGATGGCCAGAGGAGCATGGTGGGTGCACATTCTCCTGAAGTCCACAACGATCTCCTTCAACATTCTTCTCAATGTTCAGATGAAGATTGTTGTGTCTAAACCACAAGGTCAGGCGGCTCACCTCACTCCTGTGTTTGTCTCATCATTTTAAACTCCTATAACTATACTTTAAATTTATATTTTAAATATATTTCTTATGTTTTAAACTCCTATAACTCAAATGCTCTTCAAATTTAACAATGGTGTTAAAATATTTAATATTTCTCAGTGTTCAGGAAAAGAATGGATTCTTTTACACTAGAAATGTTGAAGCATTAGGGCGGCACGGTGGCGTGGTGGGTAGCGCTGTCGCCTCACAGCAAGGAGGGCCTGGGTTCGATTCCCCAGGTGGGTGATCAGGGTCCTCTCTGTGTGGAGTTTGCATGTTCTCCCCGTGTCTGCGTGGGTTTCCTCCGGGTTCTCCAGTTTCCTCCCACAGTCCAAAGACATGCAGTCAGGCCAATTGGACATGCTAGATTGCCCCTGAGTGTGAGTGTCTGTCTGTGTCTGTGTGTCTGCCCTGCGATGGACTGGCGGCCCATCCAGGGTGTATCCTGCCTTTCGCCCGAAGACTGCTGGGATAGGCTCCAGCACCCCCCGCGACCCTGACGGAGAAGCGGCTTAGAAACTGGATGGATGGATGGATGTTGAAGCATTTATAAACTATGATTTTGCTCGAATGCTCCATCTTAACCAGTTCACTTTGGACTTGCTCGGAGTGCCCTTATGGAGGCTTCATGGATGTTCATGAGGTCAATGAGCGTGAACAACCAATGAGCTGCACCGCGCACCAACCAATCAGTACTCACTGGCAGTAACACCAGCCTTCTGCTGCCCAAAACCGATTTGCTGTAGAAAAAAAACAAAACATATAGGTGAGTTTTCTCTGGTTTTTAGTCAAATACCTCCTTCTACTTTCTAAAATTAAAGGAAATTCTGGGTGAGTGATTAGAAACAATTTTCATTTTCAGCTGTTGAGCTCCATTTACTGCCATTCATTGAGGACCCGCCCCATGGCGCCCTCTAGTGTTTAGCAGCTATTTTTGTGATATAATGGGGAAACAGGAAGTGGCCAGGCTCCTCATAAACTGGCTCTGATGGAGTGTCATGGAGTAGCATCAGATTAATTTCCCCCAAAATTCATGTCCCCCCCTACAATCAGGTCCACAAGAGCTGGATTCACTTAACAGAAATCAACGCTATTCAGCAATGGAAACCAAAAAAGTTCAACAAAGGCTGTACAGTCGAAAGGTTGACAAATGGCCACGTAACATAAAAATTTCCTGAACCTTTTTCACTTTCCATAGTTCCAGGGTTGTTCGCCATTGATTTTGGATGCAACACTGGTCCACACCATAAGATTCTGAATTTTTAGACATTGCATGGCCTGTGAAGTTTGTGACCAGGATACAGATGTTTCTGAATAGTAAGGGTTTATGTTCACATTCGTGGCCCTGTTTTTACACACTGTTTAGTGAGCTAGTATGCGGTTCCAGACAGAGCGCTAGCAACACAACATTCATTAGTTATGACTATAGCAATAAGTCAATACACTCAAGTATATCAGTTCTTTCCTTCTTCCTTTCATTTTTTCTTCACTTTTTTCATTATTTCCTCTATTTTCATTCTTTCCTTCATTGTTTCATTCTTTCCTTCTTCCTGTCATTCTTTTTCTTCTTTCTCCTTTCATTCTTTCGTCTCTACCATTGAGTTTCAGTCGTCAAAGTTTCAATCTTCCTTTCTTTATTTTTCAGTCTTTTCTGTTTTATTTGTTGCTTATTAATCATTATATTATCATTATTACTATTATTATTATTATTATTATTAAATTAACCTGTCCCAAAAAAACCTCAAGAGACAAAAAACACTTTTAAAAAAAACAACACAAGCACAAAAATAAAATTAAGACATATAACAGAGTAACACACACACACCTAATAATAATAATAATAATAATTTAAAATTTTCATATAATAATAATAATAATAATAATAATAATAATAACAACAATAATAATAATAATAACAATTCTCACATTTGGTGGTGACTTTCTTGATAAACATCCAAAAGTGAATATATCTTTAATTTGGGCTTTCATTTTTATTCTGGCATTTTTTAATCAGACCCTGCTTTGTCAGCTCTGTTATAGTAATGGTATTAACATTAACTTTCACTGTTACACTGTTCATATTTCATTTTCTGAGTGATTCTTTTTCTTCTGTTTGAGCTCCTGAAGCTGTTTTTCTAAATGAAGGTTTATTTTGTATATAAGAGTCACAGTAAGGGCTCAGATTTCATAATCAGTATGGAAAGCAAGCTCTGCCAATCAGAGCACAGTAATGTCACAAATACACCTAAAGTTCACATCCTCGATGCCATCACAGCAGATGCTCCCCTGGGCTGTGCGAAATGCTACGCCTTGTTGTAACATCACAGTGGCCAATGTCTACAACACTCCAAACACAGAGCATTTCGTTTCATTTCAAGATCAAGGCTTGAGCTGTTTGCATGAGTTTCACAAGCTTAATTTACATTAACTGATCGAGTGACATGACTGAAGGGAGGAAGAAGGTGAAGAAGGAGAAGAAAGAGAAGCGTTGAGTGGTGGTCATCCTCCTGCACAAGGTTCTACTCCTGAGCTGCTACAGAGGTGGAGCTTCAGAACGTGCGGATCACCGCAGTAGAATCTTGCATGACCGGAATTGGACTTCATGAAAGATGAGACAGAGAAAGGAACTGAAGAAATGGTTCTTCAGGAGAACCCTCAGACTGTTCATCAAATCAGGAGCTGGAAAAAATGGAGGGACTGAGAAAGGAAAGGACGTTAACGGACAAAGTGATGACACAGGTGTGAAACCTCAGGATACTGAACTCACTTCCTCTCCCTGCAGCCAGCTGTCCACTGATGACCACAAGCAAGTGCTCATAAGCTCTGTTAAAAAGGAACAATGCAGGGAAGTGACTTTCACAGCTGACCTGCACCCAATTCCCGGACTGTCCACCCACAACCACCTTCACGGCAGGGCCACGTTGCTGGAACCATCTAGAAGCCTTGCAGAGAAACAAAGGCAAGAACCCAGCCGGCACTCCTGATCTGCATAAACCAAGACCTGGACTGTCACACCTCAGAGACCTGCAGGCCAGAAACATCCCACTTCCTACCAAGACAGAAGCCTCTGGCAGTAAAAAGCTGACAAAAGAGTGTGAGGATGCCAGCGCTAACAGGAGGACGACCATCGACCATCTCCCAACTCCATCAAATGGGCATCTTTACTCAATTTCTCAGTTTATATTTATCTTCTGTTCTACATCCTTTCTGAACTGATCCTTCTTTAAGACACACCCTTGCAGGAAAAGCATTCTACAGCACAGGTGTGTGCAGCTTAGAAGCTCTAGAACACAAGTGCATACAACGTAGTATATAACCATACTAGAACCTGAGTAGACTCAACACCAAATCTTTCTTCTAGCTTTACTCTAGTTTTGTGTTGTTTTATTTAATATTTTATGAACATTTATTTATTTATTTTTTCATTAATTCGTTTATGACTGCAGAGCTGTCAGGAGGAAGACCATCAAGCTACACCAAACGGACATCTTCTGATCTTCAATCAGTTTATTTCGTCCTTTCTGACCTGAATCTTAAATATAGAACACGCCTATGCAGGAAAAGAGTTCTACAGCACCAGTATGTACAGATTAACCACTCTAGAACACAAGTACACACAACCTAGTACACAACCATTGTTTAAATTGACTCTGTATGAATATTTATTTATTGATTTATTTAGGGAACCAGCGCTGGCAGGAGGAAGACCACCAACCATCTCCCACTTTTACTAAACGATGTTTTCTGCATCTTCTGACCTTAAGTCTGTTTATTTTTATTCTTCTCAGTTTATTTTGTTCTTTCTAACCTGAATCTTAAATAAAAAACACACCTGTGCAGCAAAAGAGCTCAGCATGTTGTTGCATGTTGTTTCAGCATTTTTTCAACATTGGAACTGATATTATTTCAACAACATTTCAATGTTGAAGGATGCCAGGTGTCAGGTGGAATGATGTCAGTTATCTACCAAAAGAGTGCCAGAGGAATTCAGTTCAGAGTTTGTTCATGCTGGGTACCAACTCAAGACCTAGAAAATGGATGATGGAAACAGGTTCATGTTACATGGACCAGGACAATTTATCACAGATCCACCTACAATCTATCTGCTTAGATGAAAGCCATTGTATAAAAATTATTTTTGAAACATACCTTCAAAGTTGACAGAGACGATGATCTAATTTCCTCGGTGTGAGATGGTACCCTGACAGCAAAAGTACAATCACCTTTCATTTTCATCATGGATGTGTGGATGGTAAGCACTGTGAGGCAAGAAGATCATTTGGCCTGCACAAGACACGCGCAACCCAAGTCAACTCCAGCTCATGATATTTGTCCCACATTTGGCCCATACAGCACTTGCCGGTGCCATAACTGAGCCATAAGTGCCAAAAGTGGCACAGACTAGGCCCAAATGTGCCTGCTATCTGGGATGATTCTAATGTAAAGAAATGAAAGACTGACCTTCAACAACATACTGGCACAATATTTTGTCACTACAAGTGTTTAATCAGCAGGTGTCAGCATTTCCTTTAAAAATGTTTTTAGTGTGTCCTGATGTGACCCGAGTTGTTTTCTCCTCCTCTGCTCGACCTCGCTGTGACGTTTTATGTGTGTAACATAAACCACAAATGGAAAGACAGTAATTAGGGATGGGTGAGGATAAGTGTGGAACTTGAAAAACATTCAAAGAATTGCATGAGAACTGGGGCAGAGTTTTCTACAGTGTGCACCTTAGAGGTTCTTTATTATTAGCACATTGTAGGTCACTAAGATTCATGCAGAAAATCCCATCTGCTCATTGTATCATTGACTGTATGAATCTGAATGTTATATGGTTTAAGCATAAAGGGCTGGTGATGTGAATAAACAGTGAACAGTGAATAAAGCTTTAGTCAAATATCAAATTTTCTGAATTCTCGACTAACCACAAATGTAGTCTACTTGTCAAAGGAAGTAATGAGGTAAATGTATTACACATAACATTATATATGTGTGTGTGGTATATATTACTGGTCGATCTACGTTCCCACCCTCACCTATGGTCATGAGCTTTGGGTAATGACCGAAAGAACGAGATCGCGAATACAAGCGGCCGAAATGAGTTTCCTCCGCAGGGTGGCTGGACTCTCCCTTAGAGATAGGGTGAGAAGTTCGGTCATCCGGGAGGGACTCGGAGTAGAGCCGCTGCTTCTTCACGTCGAGAGGAGCCAGTTGAGGTGGTTCGGGCATCTTGTTAGGATGCCTCCTGGACGCCTCCCTTGGGAGGTGTCACAGGCAAGTCCACCAGGGAGGAGACCCCGGGGAAGACCCAGGACACGCTGGCGTGACTATATTGCCCAGCTGGCCTGGGAGCGCCTCGGAATCCCTCCCAGGGAGCTAGTGGAAGTGGCTGGGGAAAGGGAGGTCTGGGCTTCATTGCTCAGGATGCTGCCCCCACGACCCGAACCCCGGAGAAGCGGAAGATGATGGATGGATGGATGGATGGATGGATGGTATATATATATATATACAAAAAGTAGCAGAATATAATTTTATGTAAGGATATAGAATATAAGGTTAATTTTGGCAGAACGCGAACATATACTAATGAGTATGTTACACTTGTTTTAGTATTCTTTATTGTACAGAAGGAACCTATAAATTAAAGCTCCTATAAAGATTTAATTATTCTTATTGTTTAATGTTTACTGATGTTGATGAGATTCAGAAAAATGCAACATAAATATTGCCCTAGAGCAATATTGATGATCTAGATAGATATAGCGATTTTTATTCAGAACACTAAATGCACTCATGGTGGCCACTGGGGAGTGCTGTAGCTGCTGAGGTCTGTATGGAGAAGGTAAGAGGTCTGCTGGGTTAGGGAGTCCTCCTTGACAGACTGATGACAATAGGTGGCAATGTGCATGCAGTACCATTGGGGTAGTTGTAGTAGATCTATAATGGATAGTAAATAACAAAATCATTACTAAATGTCCCTTTAGGTAAAGGAAATGTAGTTTTGGGTCATAGGAGTTGGTCCTCTGTCTGTCTGAGCCAATGCCAAAGAACATACCAAAACAGACAGACAGACAGAGACACACACACACACACACACACACATGTCATATGCTTTAGGATATATTACATAAAATATCTCCTTTGAGCCCTGCCAGAAAGCACATAGCAACAGTTCAGCCAAAAATCACATTAACACAGTTTTCTTCTTCATTCTAAATGTGCTTGATCAAGGCATGTTTAGTGTCTTAAGCTTGTTTCTTTTGTTTCGCACTAGGGCTTGAGGCTCATATAATGGTAATGGAAATTTATAGTCAGCAGTTAGTTGTGCAAACTGCTTGCACAAATCATGACATGCATACCTCAAACTGAGTCAAGTTGTTGAGAAATCTAAGGCAGACTTGAATGTGGTTTCTGACACTGTATAGAATACTGCCTGCTAGAAAAAACATCATACACAAGCTTAGCTCGTCGCCAGCAAACCATCATGAGTTGTATTTTGGATGCTGGTATGCTGGTCAACCAAAATGACCATACTGGGTGACTATATAAACCAGCATAAACCAGCATAAATCAGTTCAGATCATGATGGACTTCATGCTATTCTTAGCTGTTGTTAGCAGGCCTTGCAAAAGTGTAGAATTCAGGCTTTAGTGGTCTCGTGACAAGAACATCTGGAGACAACCATGAGAAAATGTGGGTAAATATGGGTGGAAACATAGAATTGTTAGGCTGGAGGCAAACTGAGTGTGAAATTACAAAACCAGCCCAAGGCCTTGTGAAAGTGGAGCTCAAAGTAGGGGACAGTAGTGTGCTTGTCAACATGGTTTGTCGGACAAAAAGCCTGTCTTTAGAGCATGATTGTAATGTAAATGACATCTACCAACATCTAAAACTAATATTCTTAAACACTCCACAGGAAGAAATGCATGGCTGATGGAATGGCTTATATTCCAAAGACAGTAATACCGCTAACAGTTCAAATGGGCACAGACTTAGGCTATTTTAAATAAAGAAATTGTACCAGGTTCATTGTACTAGTGTACCTGGGTTAATACTTTCATACCCAGCTGTCACTGTGTGTTAAGATGGCTTGACAGTATTTATAAGATGTCTTGAGACATTTTCTTATGTCAAGACATCTCAAGAACGTCTTAACACGTATGAGTGAAGACACTGTCTTTGTTTTGAGACATAAAAGTTAATGTCTTAAGACACAGAAGTGATTATTTTGTGTGTCTTGAAGAGGAGGCATAACTTAAGACATAATTTTGTCTTAAGACATAGAGAGGTTGTGTCTCAAGACAGTTCAGCTGAGACCAGAGAGTGGTCCATTACAAAAAGTCCTGTGGTATGAGTGTGATATTCCTGTGGTACTGCCAAACTGAAAATTACAACAGAGGCTTACCAGGATTCCCATAGCACTCCCTAATGTAGAATATAACCAGAATATAACATGTACGTCCTCAAGAAACAGCCTGCTGGAATCTTCGGTTTTTTTGTGTGATATTACCATAAGAACATTTACTAAGGTTTTGCTTGCTGTACTTTTTTTTGTATGTTTTGTTTTTTGATTATTGCAGAAATGTGTTTAGAGAAGCAAAAGAAAAAAACAGTTTTTAAGCCATTTACCTTACCTTCATTGAAGTTCATGGTAGAATAACTTTTCATTTATCTCCACTGGTAAATGTTACAATGAGAGTCAGTCACAGCCTTTTGCTCATTTGCAGAAAACATGCCTTTATTAACACATTTTTTGAAAGCTATGTGGATGCTTTTTCATAAGCTATGCTTTCGACAGCAGAGTAAATTATTTGAATGTAGAAGTATATTCTACATTTTTAACAGATTAACAAGGAAAAGCAAAACTGAAAATAGTGATTTTCCAAAATCCTTTAAAATTACATTACTGTAATGTATGTGTAATTATTATTATTATTATTATTATTATTGTTCTCCTTCTTATTATTATTTTAAAAGTTGATAAAATCATACCTTCACTAAAAAACAAAGCAACTGTAAAATAGTAATTGTAGAAAACACATTTTTAAAACATAAAGGGTTAATTTCTATAAAAAAGGTATTTAAAAGCACTGAATTATATTATTATATGCAACTATTTTATAACAAAATAGTTGCATAAGAGTCTTTCCTCATACTACCACCAGGTTGAAGGCATGGTCTGAACTCACAAATGAATTTTCACTGATTCCATATGCTTTTCTAATGCAACAGAAACATGAGGGGAATTCCATGATTTGGAATTGCGATGTAAGCAAAGTCATTTAATATTTTCATAAAAAATGGCTTAAAGACAAGTCTTCATTTCTTAAGACATGCCTCAAGATGTCCTAAGACATCTTCATAATGTCTTAAGACATCCCAAGACATGGTGATGGCTGGGTCTGTTGTTCTTATGTTAACACTGACATACATATGGCTACTGTTATCACATGACCTACTTCACACTGTGGGCAAGATTTATGTTTTTTTCCCTTCAAATTCAGCATTTTACAGTTTATTAAAGGGCAATCAAAATGTATGCATATTCCAGTAATGGAGGAGTAAACAAAATCATTCCTGCATAGAGAAATGTACAGACAGATCACAACCATTGTCTACAAGGCAAATGTATGAATTTTATTTATTATTTAAAATCACGTCAACCTATTTTTTGCATAATTTGAAAACTCCAGTTACCCTTTACATGGTATTGTATTTTCAAATTGAATGGACCAACAGAAATTACTTGGCAACACATCTTTTTACATTAGCATTAACATACATTCACAGCACCAGTTCATTACATCAAGGCAGTATTTAATGAAAGCCTCAAACCACAATGTAAAAGATTAATGTGAAAAACAGCTCAACCAAAATGCATCCATTTAACCAAGATATTATCCAACTGAAGATCATCTCTCCCAAGTTTAGCATACCTTCCATTTCCATTGCCTGCACGTGCGCCTAACGGCCTGATCTAGTTCACTGTCTAAATATCAAGCCTTTCTCAGGGCTTTTGGTAGAGTAATGTGGCCTACTAAATAACCATGTTGACAACAGCTTCTAGATATTATCTGAGTTTCTTACTCACTCAACTTTGAGTTTATGCTATTATTGCTAACGCTGGTTAGATAGAAATTGTTGTAATTACAGTAATCAGACCTTAACTGCTCTTGAAGTTGAAATGAAATGTGCCCGTCACTGCATGTCTGATTCAAAAACTCATGAATGCTGTTCCAAATCTCGTCTAGACCTCAAAACACAAACTCACCACCCACCTTAACTCTGCTACCTAATATAGTCTCACTGGTGCTGAATGTTTTGCAGCAATAATAGGCATTTAATCTGAGAAATTACAAAATGAAATATATTATAAATGGTGAGTTTTACAGACACAGATAAGCCAAATCTTAAACCACAAGGCATTTTTTCTGTGTAGTTATATAACACATGTTTGCATTGCACAATATATTATGCATCTTTGTACACATAATCTAGTCTCTAGCCAAATGAAAACAGATTACATTTGCAACAGTTTGAGCACCTCTGGACAAATGACATGTTTTATTGATTTTCTTCGTAAAAATAAGTGAACACTTCCACTACAGAGAACATACTTCAGCACATCTGATGCACAATTACTGCTTATTTGCTTAATTGAACATATTTTTTAAAAAGCATAAAATGTGGCCTGTGCAAAACTTATGGAACATTTTATACTGTATGTATTATTTTTATCAATATGCTAATCTCAGTGAAAAATCTGAAATTGTGCACTAACATTTGCAGAAAAATATTACATTGACGTGTGTTCTCTGCAGAAAATGTGTAAACTTCTTTTCACAATGCAGTCTTCAAATGATTTATTTCATCACATTTTGACCAAGAGGGCAGTGTTCAACTCCAGCTGCAGTGGTGCTGTATGTATTTTGTTTGAAGATTTTTAATATTTCATCTCTTTTCCGTTAACACAGCTCGATCAAGTGGCACATGCTGACAGGGAATATGTGAATGTTGGTATGAGTACATTTTGTATTGCACATTAGCTAGGCTACATAGCATTTTTGTGTCTTATTGAGCACCATGTGAAGGAAGTATAGTACATTTACATATGTAAAAGTACATTGAAAGTACTTTCCTGTCGTGTTCGGGTCAAATCAAAACTCATAAACATTGTGTTTTACATCTGATTATCTCAAGGCCTTATGATATCCTCCACTCTATGCACTTGAACATATAAAATGGATGATCACCTCTTTCATTGAATTTTGAATGTTTAATCAATCATTACACCGGTGGTGTTCCCAGTCAAAAGTGACCGCCATAGGAAATGAAAGGGTATCCAGACTACATTCATCCATCAGACAGAAAACATCCTCATACACACCCCCCAACTCACTCACTCTATTTATATTTTCACTGGTTATCTTATGTCTCCATCCATCCATCCATCCATCCATCCATCCATCATCTTCCGCTTCTCCGGGGTTCGGGTCGCGGGGGCAGCATCCTGAGCAATGAAGCCCAGACCTCCCTTTCCCCAGCCACTTCCACTAGCTCCCTGGGAGGGATTCCGAGGCGCTCCCAGGCCAGCTGGGCGATATAGTCACGCCAGCGTGTCCTGGGTCTTCCCCGGGGTCTCCTCCCCGGTGGACTTGCCTGTGACACCTCCCAAGGGAGGCGTCCAGGAGGCATCCTAACAAGATGCCCGAACCACCTCAACTGGCTCCTCTCGACATGAAGAAGCAGCGGCTCTACTCCGAGTCCCTCCCGGATGACCGAACTTCTCACCCTATCTCTAAGGGAGAGTCCAGCCACCCTGCGGAGGAAACTCATTTCGGCCGCTTGTATTCGCGATCTCGTTCTTTCGGTCATTACCCAAAGCTCATGACCATAGGTGAGGGAGGGAACGTAGATCGACCAGTAAATCGAGAGCCTTGCCTTATGGCTCAGCTCTTTCTTTACCACAACAGACCGGTAAAGAGCCCGCATCACTGCTGACCCAGCACCAATCCGCCTGTCAATCTCCCACTCCCTTGTACCATCACTCGTGAACAAGACCCCGAGATACTTAAACTCCTCCACTTGAGGCAAGAGCTCATCCCCGACCCAGAGAGGGCTCTCCACCCTTTCCTGCATGAGAACCATGGCCTCAGATTTGGAGGTACTGGTCCTCATCCCGGCCGCTTCACACTCGGCTGCAAACCGATCCAGTGAAAGCTGAAGTTCACGGCCTGATGTCCCCAATAGGACCACATCATCTGCAAACAGCAGAGATGTGACCCTAAGGTCACCAAACCGGACACCCTCCATCCCCTGGCTGCGCCTAGAAATTCTATCCATAAAAATTATGAATAGAATCGGTGATAAAGGGCAGCCCTGACGGAGTCCAACTCTCACTGGGAAAAAGTCTGACTTACTGCCGGCCATGCGAACCAAACTCCTGCTTTGTTTGTACAGGGCCTGAATGGCTCGTAGCAAAGAGCCATGTACCCCATACTCCCGAAGCACCTCCCACAGAATACCCCGGGGAACACAGTCGAATGCCTTCTCTAAATCCACAAAGCACATGTGGACTGGTTGGGCAAACTCCCATGAACCCTCCAGAATCCTGGAGAGGGTAAAGAGTTGGTCCAGTGTTCCACGACCAGGGCGGAACCCGCACTGCTCCTCCTGAATCCGAGGTTCAACTATAAGCCGGACTCTCTTCTCCAGTACCCTTGCATAGACCTTACCAGGGAGGCTGAGGAGTGTGATTCCCCTGTAGTTGGAACACACCCTCCGGTCCCCCTTTTTAAAAAGAGGCACCACCACCCCAGTCTGCCAATCCAGTGGCACCACCCCCGATGTCCACGCAATGTTGAAAAGGCGTGTCAGCCAAGACAGCCCCACAACATCCAGAGCCTTGAGGAACTCGGGACGGATCTCATCCACCCCTGCAGCCCTGCTGCCAAGGAGCTTTTTAACTACCTTAGCGACTTCGGCCTCAGTAATGGACAAGCCTATTCCTGTGTCCCCAGACTCTGCCTCCTCACTGGAGAACGTGTTGGTGGGATTGAGAAGGTCCTCAAAGTATTCCTTCCACCGCCCAATGACGTCTTCAGTCGAAGTCAGCAGCACACCATCTCCACTGTATACAGTGCTAGTGGCACACTGCTTTCCCCTTCTGAGTCGCCTGACGGTTTGCCAGAATCTTTTCGGAGCCGACTTAAAGTCACTTTCCAAGGCCTCACCGAACTCTTCCCACACCCGGGTTTTTGCCTTGGCAACGACAGAAGCCGCAGATCGCTTGGCCTGTCGATACCTGCCAGCTGCCTCTGGTGTCCTACAGGCCAACCATGTCCGGTAGGACTCCTTCTTCAGCTTGACGGCATCTCTCACCTGGGGTGTCCACCACCGGGTTCGAGGATTACCGCCCCGACAGGCACCAACTACCTTGCGACCACAGCTACAGTCAGCCGCTTCAACAATGGAGGAGCGGAACATGGCCCATTCTGAGTCAATGTCCCCCACCTCCCCCGATATCTGGTCGAAGTTCTGACGGAGGTGTGAGTTGAAGATCAATCTGACAGGTTCTTCTGCCAGACGTTCCCAGCAAACCCTCACTATACGTTTGGGTTTGCCTGGTCTGACTGGCATCTTCCCCCACCACCTGATCCAACTCACCACCAGGTGGTGATCAGTTGACAGCTCAGCTCCTCTCTTTACCCGAGTGTCCAGTACACATGGCCGCAAGTCCGCTGACACGACAACAAAGTCAATCATTGAACTGCGGCCTAGGGTGTCCTGGTGCCATGTGCACTTATGGACATCCTTGTGTTCAAACATGGTGTTCGTTATGGACAAACTGTGGTTTGCACAGAAGTCCAAAAACTGAACACCACTCGGGTTCAGATCAGAGAGGCCATTCCTCCCAATCACACCCCTCCAGGTCTTACTGTCATTGCCCACGTGAGCGTTGAATTCCCCCAGTAGGACAATCGAGTCTCCAGGAGGAGCACTTTCAAGCACCCCTTCCAAGGACTCTATGAAGGCTGGGTATTCTGAACTGCTGTTCGGTGCATAAGCACAGACAACAGTCAGGACCCGTTCCCCAACCCGAAGGCGTAGGGAAGCTACCCTCTCGTCCACCGGGGAAAACCCCAACATACAGGCGCCGAGTCGAGGGGCTATGAGAAAGCCCACACCTGCCCGCCGCCTCTCACCATGGGCAACTCCAGAAAAGAAAAAAGTCCAGCCCCTCTCAAGGAGATTGGACCCAGAGCCCAAGCTGTGTGTTGAGGTGAGCCCGACTATATCTAGCCGGTATCTCTCAACCTCGCGCACCAACTCAGGCTCCTTCCCCACCAGTGAGGTAACGTTCCAAGTTCCAAAAGCCAGTTTCAGCAACCGAGGATCAGAACGCCAAGGCCCAAGTCTTCGGACACTGCCCGATCCACAATGCACCGCACCCCTACTACTGCCCCTCCTATCGGTGGTGGGTCGATGGGAGGGGGGTATCTTATGTCTAATTCTATAAATTCAGGTTAAACACTACTTTGAGACATTGTTCACAGCTAAAGAATTTTGAATAAAAATATGGTGGTGAAAAATGGTTTTTGTGCTAATTTAAGAGCAGTTAAAACAGACCGGTCAATTTTGACTGGGGACACTAAAGTAAGGGGCAGGAGGTGAAGAGGACAGGAGGGTTAAAAGGAAGCATCAGTCTTTATATATGTATATGGTGATTGACCACATGCTACTGATGACAAAGATAAAGAGTAGTTTAAAAAGCAGGAGCATTTCATTAAAGTTCACACGGCACATCTTTGTAAGCAGCACCTCCTTTTCTTATTCTGCTGATTCTTCCACAGAGTGTTAGATTCCTTCGGCGGCCGCAGGCTCAGCAAGACACCACTACATCTGGAACTACCCCTCTCCTTGGCTTTAGCTCCCTTGGCACAGTCCCTAGCTATTATTCATCCCTCAACCTATTTTACTACTCTTACAACCAGCTGAGATCTCAGATGCACACGCATTATCCTTTTTACAGCGGAGGTTAATCACTCCTTTGGTCATCATCCTGAGAAACGTGCCCTGATCAGCGCTTATTATAATAACTTCATACTGTGACTGCCAGTGTATTGTGCACACAGTGTATGAATTACAATGGAAATATGTAATTAAGTGTTTGTATTGTGTTTTAGTCTTTATTATTGCAAGCTGGACCAATTAAAGGAGATTTTGATAGCGCCATTGGCATCATTTGCCCTTGGAACCATCACATTTTCAGTCAAAATATGAAGCTTATCATCATGGAATATTATATATTTCAACAGCCATTTGAACAAGCATTCATCAGCACTACATCGTTACATCATATGCTATCATTACCACATGGTTTTGGTTTCAGCTGACCAAAGTCTCTGCACCAAAGCTTTATCATGGTGACTCACCTTTTACAGGCAACAGACTTTCAGAACCTGAAACCTTTGCAAACGTTTTAATAATGATACAACTTGGCATCAGAAAAGCTTTGGTCTGCCCATTCTGAGTTATAGAACATAAACAACTGAACAAACCTGGCACACTCAAAAAAAAAAAACATCTTGGCGAGTGAAAGCACATCATTAAGTAATCAAGTAATTATTTCCTCTGCAGTTTTATTACTTCATCACTAGAAAATGTTGCCTTTTCCATGCGTACTTCTTCAAATGGACAAAATTATGTGTCAATAGAGCAATCAAATTTAACAAGATAAGCTTACCTACAGTTATGAATGTACAATTATATCAAATCAGTCTCGCCAGATATTTGCTTTAAAAAACATTTAAAAAATCAGACAGATGTTTACATTCGACCAATATTTTAAACTGACATTTGATGATTTCGTTATTGTACTTCAAAAAGCAGAATGTGTAGGTGACTTTATTCATTTTACAGCACTTATGATCCTCTACCAATAAATGTTGTGATGTACAAATCATGTAAGCCAGGAAAATACTACAAAGAAAATAAATCAAATGTTGAGAAGGAGAAATGTTATTGTTTTTTGAAAATTGTACACCCATTTTGAATTTGACGCCTAAAAAGTTGGGATAGGGACATGTTTACCAATTTGTAAGAATTTGGGAACTGAAGAGACCAGTTGCTGTATTGCTGAAAGTGAAATATTTTCCTGTTCTTGTTTGATATAGGATTTCAACTGCTCAACAGTTCAAGGTCTAATTTGTCATGTTTTCCATTTCATAAGGCTCCAAATGTTTTCTGTGGCCTGGACTACAGGCAAGTCAGAGCCATGCTGTTGTAATATGTGCAGAATGTGGTTTGACACTGTCTTGCTGAAATAAGCAAGACCTTCCCTGAAAAAGATGCTGTCTGGATGGCAGCAGATATTGCCAAAATATATATATTTCTTTTAGCAGTAATTGTGCCTTCACAGATGTGCACATCACCCATGCCATGTGTACTAATGCACCCCTATACCATCATGAATACTGGCTTTTGAACTGTGCGCTGATAGCAAGCTGAGTTGTCTTTAGCCTGGAGGACACAGCGTACATGATTTCCAAAAAGAAATTCAGACATTTAGTCCAATTTAAATGAGCTTGGGCCCAGTTTTGGTAGCAGTGTTTCTGGATCCTGTTTATATTTAGTTTCCTCTTTGCGTTTTAAAGTTTTAACTTGCATTTGCGGATGCAGTGTCAAACTGTTTTCATAGACAGTGGCCCGTGCAGTGATTTCCACTACCGAATCATGTCTTTTTCATGTGCTGCCTGAGGGCCCAAAGATTACTGCAAACATATACTGGTTTTTGGCCTTGTCCATTACATACAGACTTTTTTCCAGATTCTCTGAATCTGTTAATGTTATTGTGTATAACAATGTGTATATGTATAAGTTCTTTGCTATTTTACATTGAGAAATGTTCTTGAATTGTTGCAGTATTTGCCCGTGCAGTCTTTCACAGACCAGTGAACTCCTCCCTATCTTTACTTCTGAAAGACTCTGCCTCTCTGAGATGCTCTTTTTATACCCAACCATATTACTGACCTGTTGTCAATCAACCACAAGGTGTTTTTTATCATTACACAACGTTACACAACGTCTTTTGTTGCACCGTCCCAACTTTTTTGGAATGTGTTGCTGAAATCAAATTCAAAATGGGCAAATATATTTTTTACAAAATGTAATTTCTCAAGTTTCAACATCAGATATGTTGTCTTTGTACTATTTTCTATGAAATATAAAGCTTGATTGATTTGCACATGATTGGATTTTGTTTTTATTTACATTTTGCACAATGTCCCAACATTTTTGGAAATAAAGTTGTATATATGGCTACATTCATGTTGCTTTTATTTAGCAAGATATTGTTTTTTGCAGTGTATATCATTGCTTTCCTATCTCCTTACCTCCATTTTTATTTTTCAACACCATTTGAACAGTGCAGTTGTTCTTGAAATTGTGTGAAGATTTCATGATGAATGGACCAATGGGAATGCTCCAAAATCATTTAGGATAAAACCTCTTTACATTTACTTACATTAAAAGCTAAGAATATTTTTCTCCTGTGCTTGTTTTTCTTTTAAGAGTGACAGTATGGTAGCCAAATGGGCCCTATTGGGAAAGATTTTAGAAAACATTAGGAAACAAACAAAGGCATTTAGAATCAGCCATTTGCTGCCTGTTAAACCATTAGGATGCTTAACATCATATCATACTCATGAAAAAGGCCAAAATATATTACAAAATCATCAGAACCAGTAGAAACACTTAATAATTTCTGCAGATTTTTTCCACAGGGGTAATGGAGGAGGAAAAAGTGTTCAAGGTTCATATAACAAGGTTCTGGAGGAAAATGAAATGTTCACTGAATATAAAGTGTAGCTGGCTTGTCAAATTCTAAATAAATAAATGAGTAAATGAATGAAGTTCCAGAGTTAGGAATGACGTTATGACAGCAATAATATGACCAATTCTGGGAGGAAACCTGACATCTTCGGCCAGAGAGGAAACAAAACGTGTGGTGAGCACTGACGACAATGGAATTTTCTTGCTAGTGATGTAGGAACTGGCTCTCGGGGCAAAACTAAAAACAAGTCTGCTCCGGTGCAGATGACAGCATCAGTGTGGAAACACAGTCCTGTGATCAGTGCATTGTTATTATTCACTTTCCTCCATTGAACTAGAAAGAGGAATGGCCCAGTGACATCACACAACACTCAGCAAGGCAGCCACAAAATATTAAACTGCTTCTGTTTTAATTTAACTCACGCATCCATGCTTTGACCTCAAATGCAGCCTTTCTTAGGAGCTGCTGTCATGTTCATTGTCAAGCTGGACTGTTATTGTAGCTATTCAAAACTAGGCACGTTGAAAATGATTATAAGAAGTTAGTTTCATGGAGCCACGTGTGATCTCATACTGTTAAACTTTTGCTGATGGATTGTATCGAAATCTGCTTCAAACAAGGCCACGTCGCCTCTACAACAGACCCCGAATACTTTCAGTTGATAACACAAGCATAGCAAGCCAGCCAGGGAAAACACTATTGTTAGCTTACATGCATTTTTTAGAATCAATGGTTCAGAAATTTTTAGTTACCTTTGTCAGAGATGTGCATCGTCTAATGCAGGGGTGTCAAACTCAGCCACTAAATTCACTTCATTCAGTGTAACATTAAAACTAAATGTAAAGGGAAACAGGCATATTCAAATTACACAAAAAATTTAAAAATAAAGAAAAATGGAGATATGTAGTTTTGTTTCGACAGCAGCAAAATGCTGCGAAAAGGACTTTTCAGCCATGCCAACTGAAACAGAGTGTTGTCTGCACACTGTCACCCTCTACATCTAAGAAGAATCACAAGGTGTTGGATTGAATTAGAAATTAATTTAGTTTGTTCCCACTGTAGTCTATGTTTCCACCCACATTCAGCCCCAAAATTCTCATGGATGTCTGCAGACAAGACTGCATCTGGCACCGCAAAGCCAATAACAAGTTTGCTATCATGCTAATGTTAGCTGATCGCACTACAGTATAACACATCCAAACAGTATGATGTTTCACACAGCATTTGAAATTAAAAAAATATATTCAAACTTTTGGATTTTCAGTTGTGTGCTACAGTTTCTCTTTAGTTGAACAGGGATTTTGCCAACATCCTGTAAACATTCTGCTTGTCCAGCTTTGCAACAGTACCTACAAAAGAATGCATTAGTGGCTGGAGCATACATAGGTCAGTTCTCAGTACAGAGCTCGGCTGGACATGTAAATTAACTCTGTGCAGAGACAGACACTCTTACACATAACCAAGCGGTCCTCTGTATAGAGATAACTTGATTATAGCTGACCCTTCAGGCGACCTTTAGCGTTCCAGCATAAGCAATGGTTAACCAACTTAAGTCACAACCTTTAGCTCACCGTCACTGAATCACTCACCTCGAGACAAGAAACTGTTAATCATTTTCAGAACATGTAATTAAACAGGTCACCTTTAAATGTGAGTGTTGTACAGCGCTGTGGTTGTTCCTGTGGTGGAGGTGAACTGTATTCCTCACGATTTCCTAGCATTGTAGTCATTGTATTCCCATCTGAAATAAACCCAAACACAATAGATGGGTTAGGCTTCACAGTTTCACATTGCTCAGTTCAGGTTACAATGTCAAAAGCTGGGTAAGAACATACATTTCATATTCTCCCAAATTAGTTCAAATTTAAATTGCACAGTAAAAATAACTAAATCAATAAAACAATTACACATTCTGATCTTAGATGTTTACAAGGATTAAGTTATGATCTATTTAAACTCAAAGCAGAGATAGTAATGACCTAAATATATAAAAAATTATAGGGTGCTTTCTGGGAAGTGTTGGTCCCAGTCCCTAACTCAGAGGTCAGCAACCCAAATGACCCCTAGGTTATTTGGGTTGAAGAGCTAATTGTCCTTTCAATGAAAATCAAACCACCTCGGGAGACACAACAGGTTATGTCCATTTAACATCTTGGCTATAAATATGTCTCAATAAGTGCTACTAGAATAGGCTGAAAAATATGATATAAACAAAAATGCAGATTTATTTTCCTCTGCTTTAAGCTTTAGCTCAGCTAGAGCCGCTTTTCTCACATCTTCGGCCAGATGTTCTTTTCTTTTAAATCTTTTAAAATGTCTCACACTGTTCAATTTTTCAGGTGGCTAAAGTCAGCTAGTCATTCGCCAGCTTTAGTTTCCAGTTCCACCTTAAATGTAAAACTATTTAAGGTAGAACAGGAGAATTCGAACGAGAAGCTGAGCTTTGGTGTTTCACAGTTTCTCGTTGCAGATTAAACCTACCAGGAAAACAGCTGGAGTGATTATAAGTACCATGTATTATTAAAACTATGTTAGAACAATCAGCAGAGCTTTATTTCACTGCAAAAGAGGATTATTTTATTTTTACCTAAAAGTCTTATTCTGCTGTGGAGCCGCAACAGGGCAGTAAAAGAGCTGGGTGGCACTGACCCCTGCCCTAATCTGTACCTTTAAACTTGTGAAAAAATGCTTCAAATATTTTTTTATAATTTTTTTACAATTGCTGTCCCACATTTTCACGTCACTACTGAAACACAAAGAGTTGTAGTTTGTAGGCGGAGTCTTATTTAGGTGTACCCCTGCACTTTAGAGCAGGAAATGAGACTACATCCCTGTTCCCATTGGCCATGTGGTGGGCTCTTAGATTCCACTGTGTTGAAGTAAATGTGTGCCAAAGCCTGAAAATCAGTGTGGAACATTTCAAATAGTCAGTCCTGAAATCCATTTTCTGCAATTACATAAACACTTCTTGTGTTTTCATGAAAAATGTTCTAATTTTATGCGTGTACAACTGTTCCAAAGCTGTGTTTGCTTGTTACGTACCAGCTAGCAAAAATGATCACTACTGAAACAGTCACGACTGAAAGATCTGGTAAAGTTTCTGTGGAGTTTGTATTGGTAGTGACAAAATGGATTTTTCAGTAAAACAAAGATTATTAAGATACAGGGTCACTAAGAGCAAAAGGAAGCAGGTCAGTTAAAAGTGTAAAGTGTGCTTCGACATCCAACTTTGAACCAGTTCGGTAGAATGATTCATACTGTACAGTTTAGCTTATTGTTTGAAAGATTTTAATTCATATGGAGTCATTTCCAAATGAAATGCTTGCTGTTTTATTTTGTGTTTATTAGAGAGTGCAGCAACTGTTTAGAGGACAGGTGGAGCATTTCAGCATTGTTCTTTCATGAGTAGAATTGTATTTTTAAGGAAGCACAAATAAGTAATGTAGTGTTAGATGCCAATCATCTTTGTCAGTCTTGCAATGTCACGTTTTCTAAGAAAAACAGACCACACTGCTGCAGCTTTCTTGAAATAAAAAGTGTTTAGTATTTAAAAAGCATTTGAACACAATATAAAGCCTTCACTTGACCTATTTACCCACCTACAAAAAGAAAATCAAGTTCACCTAGGGTTTTGTAAATCATGCATATTTCATATATGTTGAAGTATATTCCAGTTATTGAAGAAAAACGAAATGTGTCAACTCAAGATTTTCCTTCAAAACAGGCTGGACTGTGTTTTATGGCTACTGATATGTGTTAGACAAATAGCATGAGGAGAAAAAAAGTCTTTTCAGCTGATTTCAGAACATACGGTGAAAACGTGCTAAAATGCCAGTTACCACAAGATCTGCTTTCAAGCTATTGCTGTCACATTTACAGCTTCGTATTCAGACCAGAAGCTCTGGTGGCACCACTTGTATCTTTTTCTCAAGCTGCACAGTTTTTACATTCAGGTTTACAGATGTGAAACGAAGATTTGAGGAGTCTACTTGTGGCTGCTTTTGTTCTAGACAATGTTTACCTTGTTCCAAGTAATTTAAAGTGCTGTGTGGATTGCAACACAGTAATTACAGAGATTCAGAAAGGGTACTGAAGAGAGTGACAAGGAACCGGATGTTGCTCAAAGCCACACACTTACGCAGCATCGCCCATTCATCTGTCTGGGCATATTCTTGTCTGACCCAACCCTCCACTTACTCACAGCTCTTCAGTATATTAACTGCAGCAGCACTGATCCCAACTGTTAACAGCGATACTGCTATAAGTGGACAGAGCACTAAAGCAAGGTAATTCAGTTCTATTCCTGTCTAAAATCAGTCTCATAACATGGGGTTCTAAAGTAATTAGAATAATAGCATTATATTAGTGATACTGCACACTGTACTGTGTTAATGCTGACATGCTATAAACTGCAGGATTATTAACTTTGTGCAGGTAGCTCTCTCAATGGGAATGATGTGGACATTGCGGACTGTGATGCTCATGCTATTCATAGCATCTGTTTCCTCCAAACCGGTAAGTTATTCAGCTAGTATTCAGTGTCAACTGCTGATTGGCTCATATTCAGTAAAGTAAAATATATGAGACCTTATCGCACAATAGGCATTAAAGACAGCAGAGGAGATGTACCAAAGCAAGTCTGCAGCATTCAGTCATGTTCATTCACTCCAACACAAATGCCTTACAGTAGATGGGCCTGTTCATACCCTAAAGGGCCCATATCTAAATTTCTTCTTGTATTTTATTTTTATGGAAATATACTTGTAATATTTGTGTCGTTTTATGTAACATTCGTATTTAAATATTACATGATTATTAAATTTTCCAACCTCTCTGCATCCCTTAAAATTAAACAGGATGTTTTGTTACTGTACCTTTAAGACTGGTGCATGTAAATGAGCTCTGTTCTGATTGGCTGCCTTGTATTATGCCCATTTCAAAAAACAGTCCAGCATGAAACACTTCTTATAACTTTTCTTATAAATGGACAGGATGAAACTGTTGTAGGCTGAAAATGTGTATATGTAAATATGTTGGTTTGTTGAATGGTTGACAAGCAAAGTGGTTTGCACTCACTGATGTCATGAAAGCACATTAGGCACTGTTAGGAAGTGCTACAACTGGAGTTCAAACATGGCAACAGTGTTCAAATATTTATTGCTATGTATTGCACTCAGTGTTCTGTATAAAAGTGGCCTTTACAAACTATGGTTTTGTACAAATACTCGATAGGATAGGAACTTATTAATTTTGGAGCGTCTTCTAGTGTCTGACAAACCCCAAAGACATTAGTGAGTGGCAGTTTTCCACATTAGAAATTCTCTGGTCCTAAAGCACAGTGAGAGAGGAGGGGCAGGACTTCTTCATTTTATTTGAGACTTGTTTTTAAAGAACCCATATCATGAAAAAATGACTTTCCTTGTCTTTAATGAGTTTGATGTAGCATGTAAACACATTCAGTTCACTACCTATTTCAGTTCACTACCTACATATTTCTACCTGTTCAGCCTATAGCAGTTTAGCTCCACCCATTCACACAGAAGTTATAAGGAGTGTTTCAGCCTGGACTGCATTTTTGAACAGGACAAAATAGGACAACCTATCCGAAGAGAAGTTAATGACATGTATCAGCCTTAAAGAGACAGTAACAAAATGGTCACAAAAAATGAATTATGAACCACACAAACAGCAAAAGTGTGAGAGAAAAATGAAATATAAGAGAACTGGTTCCTTTATGTCGCTTTACATTGTCTCAATTTTTGGGGTTTATGTTGTTGGAGGACCTGTGTGGAAGGCTTTAAACCTTCTATTGGAGATGCTTAACTTATCTGTGTAGGATACAATTACAGCTTCATAGAATTAGGGCATTTTAACTCAATAAAAATACAAACATGTAATTGTATCTTCACAGAATTGAAAATATGTGTATCGTTACACCTCTAGTAGTTAATAAACAATACTGTGGATAATATTGCTAATAAAAATGTGAATTTGCTTTTCTAGTTTCATTCATGGAATCAGAATAAACACCAGATCAACAGAGACTTTCAGACATCTGACTCAGTGGAATCTGATGAATCGAGTGACACATCAGATGAGGATCGTTCATGGTCATCAGAGTCAAGCGAGCCTTTAGAATCCCATGAATCAAGTTGGTCTTCCTCCAGTTCTTCTGAATCAAGAGAATCTTCATCTTCATCCTCTGAGGAGAACATTCTCACCACTCCCAGTCCAGACATCATCATCAGCCAGGCCACAGAGGAAACGGTCACCACATCTGGAGATATCACCTGTTTCACTGTCCTACATACAACAGCTGAGCCCAGAGGAGATAACTAATGCACTAGTGTGGTTCCTAAAACGGTTAAGTTCACATGAATGTTTAGATTTGCTTCAGAAATGCACTGATCTCATCAATTTTTTATGATCTAAGTTTTACAAATTCACTTTTTAGCTACTTTTTAAACGTTACTTTATTTTTTTCTTTGGCTTAATATATTTCTCTTGCACATGTATTGTCACTGAAGCCTGTTTTTGCAGAAGTTAAATGGAATATATGCATGCTACTGTGTACTGCACTCCACAGTAGCACATCCTCAGAGATATACAATGCACTTTTGTACAATGTCTTCAATAACTTAAAATAAAATCCTCAAAGCATTCATCATCAACAGCTTTTATTAACAAAATCTGTGGAGAAGGTCAAAAGAAGCTCAAGTGTCATGTCCCATTAGAATTTTTCAAACTGTTAAAATGAAAACCGACTGTAGTACAATACAGCTGCATTAATCAAGATTCAAGGTATTCAACATCTATCAGTTAAGTAGGTCAACTACGACAACTACAATCAATACAAAGAACAATCCTAGAAGTCCATTCAGAGTCCACTTGGAGGTTAATAGCATTACCATGACTTCACTTTCTAGTGATGAGGTAGGTTGTCTATTGAGGGTACTGCCTTTCTAAATTATTTAGGTTTAGATGATAAAAATATGGCATTATGCTAACGCAGCTTGAGTGGAGATCAAAATATTTAATCTAGCCTTCATCTTAGCGGAGCACTGTGAGTGCCGTCCTTTTCATAGCTAGAACAACTATTTCAGAAGATGTTAACAACAGTGACCACCATGAGTATTGGCTAATTTATGGTGGCTCGTGGTAGTTGTGTTTGCTTTTGGGGTCCTAGCTAAAAGATATATTAGCACCGAGAGAGGGATACAATACTGCCCCCACTTCCCCCAGCAAAATACTATACGTATTTATGCACACACACACACACACACACACACACACACACACACACACACACACACATATATATATATATATATATATATATATATATATATATATATATATATATATATATATATATATATATATATATACATACATATATTGTCATATATATATATGTATATATTTATGTTTTTTCGGTAAGGTTGTGAGATAATCATGGTACCCAAGTGCTCTGAATTGCTTCTTTGTATAGCAGTGGCGTTTGGCCAGTGCCACTTCCATGAAGGTGGTTCTTCTTTACATTAATTTAGCCGGCTCCCATTACTTCACCATGGCTTTATCTTAGATTAATTTTCCATAGTCCTCCCCATCTTGGAAAACACACTTCCTATGTTGATTATTGTTTTACTACATTTCTTGTTTTAAAGTTTTTTGGCAGTTCAATAATCATATTCTGTTATGTTTTCTTAGCCAAGCGGACAGGTGGGGTAAGTGGACTAATGTGGCACTGGGGATGGTTATATAAAATAACTGACATAGACAAGCTTCCTGGCTCATAATGCAGTTTTTCCGTACACTATTTAACAGGCACACTATAAATGTCTGCTGATGCCACTACTAAGGCAATACTTTTTGTCAAGTTCTACCTTTTTCTGGTTGTTTCTACAAGTAAGGAAATAAAACCCACCACCTAGTGTACATTTAACAGCTTGCTGGAGCACTAACACCCTAATAATAATACCCTTCTTTCTGTTTCTACACAATTGTAGTACTAAACCAAAGTCTATGAGTGATGTACTTCTGAAAACGTCCAGACTCCACAATTTCATAAACGGTGCAAGTGGTAGATGGGTCATTCTACAGAAACGTCCACTTTTCTATCTGGTGTTACCAGTCCCCCTTAGTGTTGCACATAAAGGTAACACCAGTGACATTTTTAATGAAAACTCCTTTTCACAAAATGGCTGCTATAGAGCATCAAAGCACATGTTGTCAATCACGGAATATCCACTCAAATATGTATTTTGATCCATTTTTATTCTATTTTTTTTTTCACAATTACCTTCGGATAAAGTAGGTCACACCAGTGACTGCAACTAAAAGCTTCATATAAAATCATGATCTGAATGAGAAAAATGTCCGATAACTGAAACAACACAGTAGACTTACCATGTGCTTTTCTTCATAGATCTTCAGAAAATAGGTAAAAGGAAGATCAAGTGATCATCAGTGTGGTTTTTATTTCAAAATAAGAGGTTTTTTCATTATGCAGTAACACCAGTGACATGACTCCTGGGGACCACAACTTTCATTATAGAACATTTATTTACTAATTAGTTTTCTTTGTGTAAATTAAACAATAGATTTCATAATCATGTATAGATTACTGTAGTTAAAATTGCAGAAAAACTTTTTCTTTTTTTTTACCTCAAAATATGGCACTCACCCTTTATACATGACTGTGAGGACTTCTGTGGTGCTTGGAATTCTATATAATTTATTTAAAAACCGACGTTGCTAAATTGGCTCATTAAGATGTAATTGTTAAAATAGCTTACCGTTTATTTTAAATTATCAATAAATTTAACCCTAACATGCTTTTAAAGTGTAATATATCTGTAACCGCTAGGGGCACAAACATGGATGTTTCTGTAGAATGACCTAATGAAGGGTTGCTTTTTTTGAGAGTAGTCTAACACTAAGACTAGTCGAAATTCTTCAAAACCAGTAACAAGCAGCTGTAAGGTAAACCAAACTTTATTACTGTATTTGTTAGCACTCATTTCATTGGTATATAACAAAAACTAATGGGATAATTGGGCTCGTTCACCAGCCATTCTTCAAAAGAAATTTCTTTCAAAAACACATGCAGTTTTAATGAAGATTCTGATTATTGACCAGAGTTTTCTTTTTTGTGATTTGTCCTTAGGTAAGAATAGAATCTATACACTCAAGAACGCAAAGGCAGAATCTCTTTCTCAAGAACAAATGTAAGAAAAATGTCTAATAATAAATGAGGCCCAATGTTAACAGGACTGTACTGTGCTCACATTTGTGATTAAAAACATTCAGTGCAGAGATAAATATTAATGCACTTCCAGTAACAACATTACACCTATAGGATACTACATAGGCCAGTATCACCACTGAGCCTAGCACTGATTTTTGTTTTGATCCTGTACTAAGTACTACAAAAGCCAATGTTCTGATACTTTTTTAACCATAGCTTGAAATATTTTCTCATATGCATAAAACGTTTTCTGTAGTGAGTTAAGCAGTAAGTGTGGATATTTCATGCATATCAAATTATTTCCAGTCAACACGACCATTAAATTATTAATTATTCAGGATGAGGAAGGAGAACGTCAAGTGTTTGCGATTGCTTGGATCAGGAGAAGCAGAAAATACAACTAACTTCTAAGACTGAACTTAAAATTTGAAAAATATTGCTGCAGCTTTCTTTGAAAAACTAAAAGCAAGTGTCCTGAAAAAGAAGGGAAGTTGTAAAGAGGTAATAGTGGACACCCTAAATTATGAAAAAGCTGATATTATTTTTAGTTGTTAAGGCTTCTTTGTAATTTTCTGGTAAAATGTGTTTTCCTGGCACTGAAAAATAAATAAAATATGTATTAACTGTTCTGACTGGACTGCGATGGACTGGCGACCTGTCCAGGGTGTATCCTGCCTTCTGCCCGAAGACTGCTGGGATAGGCTCCAGCACCCCCCCGCGACCCTGACGGAGAAGCGGCTTAGAGAATGGATAAATGGATGGATGTTCTGACTAGAAATGAAATACATTAAGGATTTTGCATACTACTGTATGTCCATCTTGCTGGTGTACATCAAACAAAGATGATGCTGGTGTTCTCAGAACAATGGACTGACCACCCCAACAACCAGACCTCATCGTCACTGAAGGTAAGGTGGTGGTCAGGTTGAGCCTTCAAGTTGGCTGCAGCTGATATAAAGACTACAGTGGCCTCTAGTGGCAGCAGACTGCACTATCAACATTACCAGCATTATTTGGATTTCCCTGTGGGAGGAAAACATAACTAGATGTTTAAGACTATGAGATTTTTTTGAAAGACTTCTTATAATTTCAGATTGCTGACAGCATCAATTAGATTTGTCTAGTAAACAGAATGCTTGATGTGAGCACTGCAGCAGTTTGGCAGTGTTCTGGAAGCTGGAATGGTTGAAATTTGTTGTCTATCTTCTCCCTGTTGTAATTACAGACTTAGCATTGCTCTTTAGGGATTGTAGCTGAAAAAGACTTCTGTCTGCATTTCTTCAAGACAGAGTGGGCCAGGCTGATGTGATAACTCCTACTTTGAATATCAGACTATGCAAAGACAATTTCCTGACTTTGACAAATGTCTGCAGTGCAGACTTGTAATTTAAAACAAAAGCTCAGTTTTGAGGCTGGAGCTAAGTGTAAGGTTGGACTCGGACTATGCTGACTAATGTTGCCACGCTTTGGGCCTTTGAGAGGATGCAGTCAAGCCTTCGTCTGGCGAAGTGTTCACTGATACCAGCTCCATCTGTTTCATCCTGGAGACTTTTTTTCACAATAAAACTAGTTAGTATAGGCCTCAGTATGAAATTCTAATTCTCTGCATAAGTAATGACAATATGGAACAACAGAGGTAATTTGTTTTTTTTTGAAAAAAAAGAATTTATTCATTAAGGATAAATCATGATACATGGTAGAATAAAATATTTTACATAAACATAATGTAAATACATGTGCAAAATGTTGTTTTGTTGAGATGAAACTGCTTCTTTACAGGTAGCCTCATGCAGCCACAGCCCTGGACCAGGCTTGTCTGAACTGTATTATTGCTCTGTGCTACTTATTTTCCCTTTTTCTCTCTTATGCACTGTGAAGTGAGTCATTTATTAGCACCACTCTGGATACGGTTGCATACTTCACTGTGGACAGCAGTTATTGGGGTCTTGTGCTTCGTGGTGTGTTTATTTGGCGATTATGACGTCAGGGACATCGGTCGTGGTTTCCATGGCCTGCTCGGCGGAGTCATCCTCCTGACTCTCAGAGCTCTGAGAGGAGTCATTCTCTGTGTCTGCAGCCCCAGGGGTGGCAGTGGCCTCCTCGCTGCTCTTGCTGCTGTCAGACTCTTCCGTCTCCTCCTGGCTGGCACTAGCACTTGCGCTCTCACCATTGGCATCGCTGGCACTGGCACTCTCCTCACTACCCAGGGATGCCTGCTTTGCACTGGGCCCCTCGTCCTCTGTTCTGCTGGCAACCTCCAGACCCTGGCTCTCCTCCTCTGGAGTGCTAGTATCCTCCTCCAGGACTTCATTGTGCACCTGCAGAGCCTGAGAACCCAACAGAAAACAACTCAACTCAGATCACTGCTTACTAGATGTAAAAATATACACATGCATGCAAGGCCTGCTCTGGTGTTTTGAAGGCCCTAAGCAAGATTTTTTGGAGACCATCCCATCTGCCTAGACCAGGGGACAACAACCCAAATGTAAAGAAGTGCTATTTTGTCAAGTTTCAACCAAAATCTAACCACTTTGGCAGCCACAACATTTCATGTCGTTTTTACTGAAGTAACTTTTCACCATCTTGGCTGTAAATATGTCTTAATATGTGCTAATGTCCTTATATGGGCCAAAAAACACATTTACTTTGCTCTGCTTTAAGCTATAGCTCAGCTACAGTAGCTTTTCTCATGTCTCCAACAGGACATTTTTCCGCAAATGTGGAATCGTTTCTTGTAAAATGTGTCTCAGTGTTCGATGTTTTATGAGGCTGAAGTCTGCTTATTCGTCAGCTTCTTGTTAGAATATTCCTGTTCTACCTTAAACAGTGCCTGCTGTGCCAGAATGTAGCTATGTAGCTAACCGTTTCACCATTTCAGGTGGAAAATTTAAACAAGAAGCTAAATCTTCCAAAATTTCTTGCTGAATTGTAGTGAAATCTAACAAGGATTCATCTAATTAGGATTCACCTAATTATTTCCTGAAGAATTAAAAATACTTTGAATCATTGTAAAGTCAGATATTTATGCTTGCTGACATGTTTAATTCCATAAGGTCATGTAAACCTGTTCTAAGATGAACAGATCTGAGATCTGCTCACAACTAAAAAAAGTCCTAAGGTCAGTTATTAATACAACTAGAGGTGCTTGTTAACCTTGTACACCTTCAGATGCTTCTCCACATCATTAGCTTCCTGGCCATCAAAATGAGATGTCTTCATGCTGATGCTGTTCAGGTCATCAGTTTTGTCAGGTCCGTTGGACTTGTAGGGAAAAGGAATTTTCTCAATGTCGTTGGCATCCACATAGATGATGGTCTTCTTGTAGTCGCTGGGGTAGCCCATGCTGTCTCCACGACCGTTGTCAATAATAGGGTCCAGGGTGGGCTCCACGGTTACAGGTGGGACGGTAGTGGCCTCAGTCTCTCCTGATTCAGCACTCTCACTGGAGTCATCTGTGTACTGAACAAAAATAGTACAGAATATGAGGATCATCTGAGCCTTTGCTTTAATACTGTCACGGTCTCAAAAACACTCTTATAATGTCATTTTTTAGTTTCTTATGTTTTTTACATCACGTTATTCCACTATTTTTAGTTTAGATATTATAATTTCATATCCCCAATTCCTTTCTGCCTCAACTGGCTTTAGAAATTGCTTTACAGCAAAATATCTGCATTTTACATTATTGTAGCTTAGCTTATACTCTGCAAAGGGTCTTTACCATAGTCATGATGTGGGCATCAAATGTTTTGCATTTAGTTTCATTAATCCATGTATAAGGACTTATATATATATGAATGTGTTATATTTGAATAGCAGAGCATTATAACTGTATTGTGTGATTCATTATAACTATATGAATGTGTTCTATGTAGAAGTGCACTGAGTCAATGTACTAGATCAGCTTAACACTAACAGGTATTGGTTTTAGGCCAAAATCAGAAAAGACTGCTAGATGGATGACAGAGGGTGAAACAGATTTACTCTAACCCAATCCTGGCACAAATCTATCTTGAAATAACAGTCATCTTAATTGAGCATAAACATAGCTAATTTTAATAGATTAAAATGGCTTATTTAAAAGCTTTAAAAGGTTTTTAAAAAGAAATGTTAGATGAGTATTGGTATCAGCCATTACTGAAGGTTTTAGTATGGATATCAGTACTGGAAAAAAAGGAGTAGTACTGTGCCGCCTTTAATACTCAGCTTAATAAAAAAAATTGGATATCAGTCAGATTTGACTGTTCCACATTTGATATTGTTTTGTAGTTATATTCATTGTAAAAATTCAGTGCAATCATGTAAACCTTGTATTGTAGGGGTGACAAATATATAATATATTCATGAAGATGTTTTCATGGCACACAATATATATCATCATATCTAGTTTACTTGCTAAGTTTGAACAGAAAAAAGTGCTTTTTAATCAGTGTACTACATGCTACAATGCACTAAATCCAATTAAGCAGGACAAATTGTGCTCTCTTTCTAATGACAATGTGTGAACCTGCATCCTTAGTTACATCTGTGTGTGAGAGTGTTATAACAGCATGTGTGGTAAAGCTTGACTCACAGTGTCTTGCGTGTCTTGCGTGTCTGCGCTGTCTGCACTGTCTCCCTCTGTGTCTGATTCTGTGTTTTTGTCCTGGAAATGAAGGAAACAGTCAAAGACAGTGAGAGTTACTGACACATACACCCACAGTGCGTCCAGACAAAAAGAGCCTTATTTTTGGAAGTGGGTTGCTTTTATTAGGAAATAAGTGAATGCAGTGGTGACTCATGTGGTCAGGAGGATGAGTGGCCTTTTACCTCAGTTTCATCTGAATCGTCAGTGTCCTCGTCAGATGCTGCTGCTACTACGGCTGCTTTCAAGTCCTGACACAAACAGCAAAGAGAAACGCCCACTGGAGCATAAGCGAAGAGCAGCAATTATCATGCCTCACTTGAGCTGTTAAACTGTAGAAAAATAGCTCTGGGAGAGTAAAACAAGGCTTTTACCTGTGCAGGTGCTGCCTTTAGTGGATCTGCAGGGCCTTTATCAAGAACTGGGAGTGGCTGTGTATAAGATTTATGGCATATCATTAGGTTTACTGCATTTTTTACTTATACAGAATGGCATCTTCAGTGTTAGAGAAATGCTCACCAGTTTGGCAACTGCCTGTTCCTCAGAGCTCTCTGAGCTGCTTGCTGAGCGTTTTACCTGCAAGAAAGGCATCATCAGACAGGAGGACTGTAGAAGAGATGCATCTTCATCTTTGTACCTTAATCATTTGAATCCTAATGATTATTATTCAGTTATAAAACTTAACACTGATTATTCAGAAATTGCTATATACTACCACAGAAAAGTCATTATAATCTTATACATATATTTTAAAGAGGTTTTAACTAAGATTTCTGAATTAACACAGGGCACATATAATAAAAGAACCCCTTTTGGTTCCCCTTAGTGGCTGGTTTTAAAAGGTAAGTGAAAATGTAAAGAATCTTTTTAAAATTTTAACTGGTTTAAGTTTCTCCTACAATCTTAAAAAAGGTGCCATAAAAGGGTTTTTTGTGCAATGCCAGAGAAGAACTGCTGTTGCTTGCCTAAAAACTTTTAATGGATGGTTCTTCGGTGAAACATTGATGGAATTGAGATGTCTGAGTGAAAAGGAAATTTTTAAAGTTTAAAGTTTTACCTGCACATAATGTAAAGGTTTTATTCCATTTAAAGTTTTCTCCTGCAGTCTTAAAAAGATAAGGTGCCATGTGCTTTAGTACCTTTTAATTAGTTTTAAACTTTGTAAAGGTTCTTTACACCCACACATCTCATTTAAAGAGATTACTCCCTTTAGTACCATCCATTGGGAAGCATGGCTGGTGCTTCTATGGCATTAGAACCCTTGTTGTCATCTTTATTTTTAAGAGTGTAGAACTGTTTAGGAGCCTTTTATGTTTGAGAGTACAGTACCGCATTTTTTAATTGTGTTGGAGCATTTCTGTTATGGGAAAACCTCTACTTGTACTGTGAAACTCATAGCTATTGCTACCATTTGTGGACATTGCTGATTCAAGCTTTTGCTCAGAACTTACAGGACGGCAGTAGACTACAGCGAAGAGGAGCCCGAAAATCATGACGGCCTTCATTTTCTTCAGATGTTTTCTGGGGGAAAAAAGAAGCGATCATCTTCTGATTGGACATAATCTACTATAAAATCATTCCAAATATCATAATGCTGACTTGTGATTGCTGAAGGAAAAACATGAACCCCTCAGTGAATAAGAGAATGATGTTTCTGAGTATAGTTAATGTCAACGTGTTCATTGAGAGCATCGCCTTCACTTAGACCTCATAATGGTCAAACTATAAACCAGCTTAATGAGCTTGGACTGGGCCCTTTGGGTTTGAATGCTTTTCCACAGTGCTCCGGAAGCATGCCCGTATTGAGTAGGCCACCACGTTCTTGGCAGGCGATCCAGGACTTCCCTGCTAACTGCAACCAGCTTTCACCATGAAACAGCGACCATGTTTTTCATTCCAGCTACGATAACATCACATAAAGTATATGCTGAGCTTGTGAATGTTTAGCTACACCTATAATGATCTCTTTCTAGCGTATAATTCACAGAGTTATATGTAGACGGCTGGTGGCCACAATCTCCAGAACTAGAAACCTTAAGTTATATTTTGAAAACGGTCTCAGTTTCTCATTAGGGACTCCATCATAGCAAGACAGGCCCTAAAATTTGTGTAGTTGAAAGAAACGTGTAGCACTAAAGCGTGGAAAGGAAGTTGCAGAGGTGGCCTGATGTAATTAAACTAACTGTCAGCGCACTGTTATTATTATTATTCCTATGCATTACTTTAACTTGGTGGTTTTGTTGCTGGAATAAATGAGTCAGCTGACAAATTAGTGAAGGATTTATAGGCCAAAACCACAACTTCCTCTTCATTCTGTTATATTTTGACTCCACTCTGCTGACAGCACAATACTGCACTTTAAATCATTCAGATATTTCAATTGTTTTAATGTTTCTACAGTTGCTCTATTATTAGAATCTGGTTCAGCTGTTCTATACGCAGAGAATTCTGCCATCTGTTTTGCACATCTGGTGAATTTTTTAAGCCTAAATACGTGTCTTATGCAACAGCTTTTAATGTACGCTTCTAAAATGACCCTTGTTTAGGGTGTTCTATAGAAAATGCACATCCTTATAGATATAAAATACCCTGCTATATGAAATAGTTCAAAAGGCAGTTCCTTAAGGTTGATTTAATGAACCGCACCAGCAGTTTCCTTGTGACACAGGCTAGAAAGAGGATATAAAAGTCATTGCTTACCTGTGCCTCAGCCGGTGCGAATCCAACAGTCTTGACACTTGTGAGGACAGTGGATTAGATCAGTACTCTCCAAGTTTATCGGATGAGTTCTTGCTATGTTTTGATGCTTTAAGATGGTTGGCTTTTAAACCCTGTTGCCCAAGGAGCCAACCAATGGCAGCACAGCCTGTGATGTCATGACTTTTACCACTGTTGTCCCACCTTTCTACTCCCACTCTTCCTGTGGGTTCTGTGGCCAGTCAATGCAAACATTCAGCACAAGGCATGACAAGCCAGAAAAAAAGAAACATGTCCTGAGATTGTTTTTCAGGGAGAAAAGACATTTTCAGACAGTTTGAGAAACACCACATTTGGTGGCAGTAATAGGACTTCTAGTGCACGTATAGTGGCATGACATTATATAACTCCAGTTAGTGTTTATATCTTTCACCCATGCACTTTTCCTCTCTCTTCTCCACTTTTCCTCTTCTGTAGATTGTTAAATTGATTTATAATTTGTTGATTGTATAGGCTGCTTGTAAAGTGCTTGGCATGTGATAACTTAGACTTAACATGGCCTAACCACAGACAAAGACAATGGCAGAGAAAATTACAAAGGATCAGTGAAATGAAAGGCTGCATTCAGCTGAAATTCTGTAGCTTGCCCTGCTACACTAATTGTGACTCATGGCATTGAGCAAGAATGAAAGAGAAATGTAAATAAAGATTTGACACATCATCATGTTTGTCAGTATGGGAATTGGTGAGAAATGTCTTAATATCTTCTGAAAATACATAAATCTATATCTTAAAATTCCAGACAGGAACACTGTGACACCTAAGGGCACCAATTTGTAGGGTCGCATTGTAACAAATAGTTAACACCAGCATCAATCGTTATCAATCGTCATTTTACATTTTACAACAGGTACACACTATAATCCGTATAAAACAGGTTCACACTATAATCTGTATAAAACAGGTTCACACTATAATCCGTATAAAACAGGTACACACTATAATCCGTATAAAACAGGTACACACTATAATCCGTATAAAACAGGTTCACACTATAATCCGTATAAAACAGGTTCACACTATAATCCGTATAAAACAGTTACATACTATAATCTGTATAAAACAGGTACACACTATAATCCGTATAAAACAGGTACACATTATAATCCGTATAAAACAGGTACACACATTAATCCGTATAAAACAGGTACACACTATAATCCGTATAAAACAGTTACATACTATAATCCGTATAAAACAGGTACACACTATAATCCGTATAAAACAGGTACACACTTTAATCCGTATAAAACAGGTACACACTATAATCCGTATAAAACAGGTACACACTATAATCCGTATAAAACAGGTACACACTTTAATCCGTATAAAACAGGTACACACTTTAATCCGTATAAAACAGGTACACACTATAATCCGTATAAAACAGGTACACACTATAATCCGTATAAAACAGGTTCACACGATAATCTGTATAAAACAGGTTCACACTATAATCCGTATAAAACAGGTTCACACTATAATCTGTATAAAACAGGTTCACACTATAATCCGTATAAAACAGGTTCACACTATAATCTGTATAAAACAGGTTCACACTATAATCCATATAAAACAGGTTCACACTATAATCTGTATAAAACAGGTTCACACTATAATCCGTATAAACATAAGAAACTAAAGATCAGGCAGTCATTTATTTACATTTACATTTACAGCATTTAGCAGATGCTCTTATCCACAGTGACCTACAAGAAGTGCTTTGTCTATCTAGAGAAAGTATCTTTGCTAGTTACTAACAGATTAGAGAGAAATACAGTCCTGAGCTCAGATACTGCTAGAAACAAAAAGTCACTGTTGGTACCCCGAGAAAAGGAACAGAGCTGAACACAGAACTCTGTGCAATACAATACAATACACTACAATACAATGAACTACAATACACAGTGCAATACAATAAAATACAATATATAACTGCAGCACAATATATTGCAATCAATACTTAATTTAGTGCTCATTTAAGTGCTGTATAAAGAGATGTGTCTTCAGTCTGCGTTTGAAGGCAACGTTCCACCACCTGGGTGCCAGTACAGAGAACAGTCTTGATGCTTATCTTCCATGAGCCTTGAAGGATGGCGGGTCAAGCCAAGCTGTTCTTGAAGCACGGGTGGCTCATGGTACAGTTCAAGATTTCACCATTGCCATCAAGTAGGTAGGGGCTGGTCCATTTTTGGCTTTGTAGGCAAGCATTAAATCTGATGCATGCAGCTACAGGAAGCCAGTGAAGGGAACGCAGCAGTGGGGTGATGTGGCTGAACTTGAGGAGATTGAAGATGAGCCCTGCTGCCGCATTCTGGATGAGTTGCAGAGGCTTGATGGCCTGCATGGGAAGACCAGCCCAGAGCGAGCTTATACATGTATTAAACATTAAGCAGACACATATCAGACATAAAACCGACAAAAAGGTGACTGATCGAATCTTTAGCCTGCCATGTTGGTGGACCTATAATGCTCCATTTCCATGTGGGGAGAATGGAAATACCCACTCACAGTGACTACACAAGTGTCATTACATCCACAATACATAGGCATCGATGTATGCAAAATACATATGCATGTCAATTTGTTCACAATATGTATGTGTCAGCAAGAGATCAATGCATATATGTGCCAGTGCATAAACAATGCATACATGTGCCAGTGCTCAGTACATATATATATATATATATATATATATATATATATATATATATATATATATATATATATATATATATATATATATATATATATATATATATTGTGCACGCGTTAATACATGTATGTATTGTGTCAGGGTATGCACAAAGCGTATATGTGAGTCAGTGCATGTGCAGTGCATCCATGTGTCAATGTTTGCACAATATAAATGTGTTGGTGCATACACAATGCATAAATGTGTATGACTTCAGCTAATTGATTCCTGTTACTGATGATCAGCCCTGCACATTAGCTAGGAGGAATCTTGGTCCATTCCTCCTAGTCAATGTACTATTTGATTAAGATCTGGACTTTGACTCAGATGTGCCAAAATCAAAATTATTTCTGCTTCATCCACTCTTTGTTGACTAACTGATGGTTTTAGGATCATTGTCCTAATGCAGGACCCACCTTCTGTTGAGGCTCATATCAAGAAAGGTCCTAACTGTTGGTCCTAACTTATTTTTTAATTTTGATTTTTATGTGGCCGTGCAGCAGTTTTAGATATTAAAATATGGCCTACATTAAAGGACCAAACTGGTTGAAACGCAGCATTAGCAAGTAATAAAGCAGAATGCATCATGTTTTAGAAAGCATGTTTTTGAATGTATTTAGGTGAATCATATAAACTATAAATTTGCCTTGAAATTAATTTGATAAAATTGTTTACTGTAAAATATCTTTCAACAGTACTTTTCACTCAAACACAGCATAGGTACTGATTAGCAAACAACAAATTTATTATCATAGATAATTTGAGATATTCACTCACATTTGAGATATTCTGTTTAGTTCCATATGCAGCTTGAGTTGTGTAACACTGTTCATTGTATGATACTGTATATTACAGGGCATTTGTGTCAGACAGTGGGGTATTCCAGAGAGACACCATAATGATTTGCCATTAAACTGGTAGCTCTTTAAATCAAACTCTTGCTAAGCAGTTATTAGAGTTAAAGCATCTATGCTATGCATCCAAAGTCAGGGTATGGGACCTTTAGGTAACTATAAATGAGTCTATTTCTCCAACAGTGATTGAAAGATGACTTACTGCATGTGCATTCTTTTACCCCTACACATAACTTACATAATCAAGTGGAATGCCCTGTATATTATGTACTGTGCTGTACCTGCAAGGCAGTTGCAGACATAAAAACATCACAAAGTGAAAAAAGCTTCATCAGACATGCTAATCGTAGGTTCTGGAAAGACTGAGATTTGGATGCGTCAAGACATGTTACATTAGAAGCTGTTAAAAAGAAAAGAAGAGACATGTTTTTGAAATGTTTTTCTCCACTCGGGGTCACGTCGCAGGCGAGAAGTCTATAGTTTGTGTCTGGAATTTTCAAATGTTAAAATAAGCGTCTCTCTGTCACAGCCCAGCTGCCAAACCGCCCGTGGTTCACAGACGGATTAACACAACGACACAGAGACACCACCACATCACCGCAAGATTACAGAAACTTTCCCATTCTGCTCTGCAATAATCAGACCAGCTGGATCAGACCTCTCTACACATATCCTGCTGACTTTCAGCAGAGCCGATGATGAACAATACATGCAGTTTTGTCTCAGGGTCAATGCACAACATACACTGTGTCACCTTTTTTGTAATAGTTATAAGCTGTTTCAATCCATTGTTTGCTTTATTAGAGCGGACAGCTGACAGAAGGTGCCACTGAAGATTCTATGGGACCTGCCATACAAATAACACCTTCAGTGAATTAAATAATGATGCATTCTGCTCTTTTACTTGCTAATGTTTCAACCAGTCTGGTGCTTTAATATAGGCCATATTTTTAAGTTATGGTATTTACCCATGAGTCATGCATATATATGTGCAGAAGTAGTGATATAAAGTGTTTAATAAAGCCCCATCCCCTGTACTATTGCCACACCTGCACTACTGATAGTTATGTCACTGAACAATGGGCATTGCATATCAATTAATGATATACAGGGTGATTCGAAAAGATTCATCCAATTTTAAAGTGCCATATCTTTACAGCCATGAGGCGCCTAGGAACCAATCACATACCAACTGAAAGAGGTGGTCAAAGAGTTTCTGACTGTCACCAGAGGATGGCTCCTCCAGTCTGTAAGATCCCTGAGCAGAAAGTGCATCTCATTCTCCACTTCTATCAGAGTGAATCCATCATAACTGTGCAAAGTGATTTTTGCAGCAGTGAACCTTCAACAGCTCAGAGCAATTTTGATGATCTCCAAAATTACATTGAAAGAGCTGTGAGTACAGTGACACCTGACATGCTCAATCGAGCAGGGATGGATTTGACTATGCCATTGATGTTGTCCATACAGCTGGAGGAGGTCATAATGAGCATATTGTGCTATTACATAATAAACTTTATGCTCAATTAAAATATTTACAGTTTATTGTATTTTTTGTAATGATTTCTAAGTGAAATAAATCATTTTGAAATCAGATCAATCACCCTGTACACTGTTTGCATGCTTAATGGCAAGTTTTAGAAAACATTGACAACATTGCTACACTATAAGACGCTACAGGGTCCATATCATAGAATATCATAGAAAAGTTTTTCTCACTTTCCTGTGTAAAAGTTTGATGCATTATAGCAATGTTCCAATTTAAAATGTACCAATCCATATATGGAAACTAAGCTGCAAAAAACAAGCCTAATACAAAGTCATCTTTTTTCCGATGTCACAGAAACAATGTATTTATTTATACATACACATTCTGCCTACAACAGTTTGGTTCCACCCATCCACACTGAAGTTATAAGGAGTGTTTCAGCCTGGACTGCTTTTTGAATGAGGCAAAACACATCAGCCGACAGTCGTTTTCGTATATCAGACTTAAAAACATAGTAACAAAAACAGCCTGTTTAATTTTAAGGGACAAAGACAGGCTGGAAAAGGTCCAGGTGAAAATGAATCATGGACGTTTTGGAACATAAACCCACACAAATGTTGTACGTGGACGTCAAGGAAAGAAACACAAAGAAGTCAAATGAAGGATGGAGTTGGGAGGGTTGTAGTCCAGCACAGTTTGGTGACTGGCCTACTCATACACTCCTAATTCAATTCAGCCTTCAGGATGTAGGATACAGGCCCTTTAACTAAATTTCTGTTGATCTGTATACACAGATTATGTTTTTCTTTCTGCACTTTAATGTACTCACTTTCTCTTCTCGTATATATATATTCTAATCATGCACTTGGCAATGTTGTACTGTGCAGGTTGCAGGTGGCCATTGTAACTAATAAAGTGAAAATGTCTATCTAGCCTGTGTCTTCTTTATCTCAAGGATATTCCTATTAGTTATGTACTATGATTGTGAAAAGTGCAAAACCATGACTATTAGAGTTCAGCCTTCAGGATTTAAAGGCCAAAACTTTGCCAAGGAAAACCCCGCCTTTATGTGAATGCTAATTTCTGCTTGCTACCTTGTAGCAGTTTCACAGTGACTCTTTTCTATTTCTGACAACTCATTGATTAGGCTGCTGCTTGTATACACAGTCAGTGACATATCTAGGGTGTCCAGGAAGCCTAGGATGACTTTTTTTCTCAGAAAATTGGTCCCACCCACTATGAATTAAAACATGATTGGTTGATTCCTCTGTGACTTAATAATTATGCTGATGGTTAATCTAATGCATTTGGCCTTCGCTTCCACTCCTAAAGTTCTAATAAATAGGTCCACTCACTCAGCTGTGTCTACCCATATACAGTGCCCTCCATAATTATTGGCACCCCTGGTTAAGATGTGTCAAAAGCCTTAAAATAAATTCAGTTTTTATTGTGGAAACATACTGTCACACTGAAAATTGTAGAAAAATGTAACCTTTAACTCAAGTAGAGTTTTAGGGGGAAAATAAAATCCCTGACTAAGAAATAATTTTTCTTCATAAAATCACCTGTTCCACAATTATTGGCACCCCTAACAATTCTTAGGAAATAAATGTAATTAAAGAATTTCTGTCACTTCTACAGTAGTTTACGAAGTTAATCAAAGTATGTAGGAACATTTAATTAGCAATTCACAACTTCCTGTTTCCCTGGGGTATAATTATGACGTGACACAGAGGCCATTTCTCTTCAACATGGGAAAGACAAAGGAACATAGCATTCAAGTAAGGCAGATGTGTGTTGACCTTCACAGGTCAGGCAATGGCTACAAGAAAATAGCCACTCACCTACACCTGTCCGTATCTACTGTCAGAGGAATTATTAAGAAGTTTAAAACAACTGGAACAGTGGTAAACAAGTCTGGACGAGGACGCAAGTTTATTTTGCCACCACGCACAGTGAGGAGGATGATAAGAGAAATAAAAAGTTCTCCAAAGCTCACTGTTACGGAACTGCAACAAATGGTAGCATCTTGGGGTCACGAAGTCTCCAAAACAACCATCAGACGCTATCTACACGCCAACAAGCTGTTTGGGAGGCATGCACGGAAAAAACCTTTTCTCACTCACAATCATAAACGTAAACGTTTGGAGTTTGCTAAGCAGTACTGGGACTTCAACTGGGACCGTGTGCTTTGGTCAGATGAAACAAAGATAGAGCTTTTTGGCAACAAATGCTGTAAGTGGGTCTGGCGTAACACAAGAGCTGAGTATGCAGAAAAGCACCTCATGCCCACTGTGAAATACGGGGGAGGATCAGTGATGCTGTGGGCCTGCTTTTCTTCCAAAGGCCCAGGGAACCTTGTTAGGGTGCATGGCATCATGAATGCTTTGAAATACCAGGACATTTTAAAACAAAATCTGGTGGCTTCTGCCCGAAAGCTGAAGATGGGTCGTCACTGGGTCTTTCAGCAAGATAATGACCCTAAACATATGGCAAGATCTACACAGAAATGGTTGACCACACACAGAATCAAGCTCCTCCCATGGCCATCTCAGTCCCCAGACCTTAACCCCATTGAAAACCTGTGGGGTGAGCTGAAGAGGAGAGTGCAGAGGAGAGGACCCAGGTCGCTGGATGATTTAGAGAGATTGTGCAAAGAGGAATGGTCAAACATACCTCTTTCTGTGTTCTCCCATCTTGTGAAACATTATAGGAGAAGATTAGGTGCTGTTTTGTTGGCAAAGGGGGGTTGTACAAAGTATTAACATCAGGGGTGCTAATAATTGTGGCACACATTATTTGATGTTAAACAATTATTTCTTTTTTTTTTTTTATTATCTTTTTATTGGATTTTTCCAGGGATGCATGTATAAAATAGAATAAGAAGGAAAAATGAAAAGAAAAAAAAAAAAAATAATAATAATAATAATAATAATAATAAATAAATAACAATAAAAATAAATAATACATATCAGGCCACACTCCATACAGTTTACGACATATAAGGCAACTGAGCAGGGCATATAGAATTACAAACATGGGAACATAGAGACAAGTAAATAAGTCATGGAATGAGTATGCTTAGATTTCCAAATATACGTACAAAGGAGACCATATCTTCCAAAATTTTCCTGAGTTATGGTGCAGATCAAATGTCAGTTTCTCCAAAGGTAAAAACTTAGTTATCTGTGTAAACCACATCCTAACTGAGGGTATCTCGGAATTAGACCACAGCAATAGAATGCATTTTTTAGCCAAGTACAGAAGCATGTTCAATACATAAACAATATTAGTGTTCAAGCTATCAGGGAATAAGTTCAACAGGTAGATACAAGGTGACAATTCAAAATCTAGTTCGAACACCTTCTGTATGACAGAGTGAACTTCCTTCCAATAGCTAAAAACTCTGTCACAGTTCCAAAACATATGCATAACCGAGCCAACTTCACTTTTACATTTAAAACATAGATTGGACAAGCTGGGAAACATCCTATGTAAACGAACAGGTGTTAAATAAAAACGATGAATAAATTTGAAATTTTGCTCATGTTGAGCTACAGAAGTGCATTTAGGAAATGTCTGCTTACATACCCGACACCATTCGTCATCACTAAAAGATACGGTAAGGTCACGTTCCCATAAGGTCCTCAATGCGTTATAGGATGAGACGCTCGTACTTGACAACAGTCTATAAAAGGCTGAAATCTTGCCTTTAAGGCTATTAGAAGACAGTAACAGTTCCTCTAAGCCTGTAAGCTCCATTCGTATTTTACCCTCTTTTTTCAGAGACTCAAAGAAATGTCTTAATTGTAAAAATTTATAAAACTCTTTATTCGGTATTTCAAAATGTTTTTTTATTTCTTCAAATGGTTTAAATATGTCTTTTGTGACTAGTTGAGAGAAGTTTATTATTCCTCTTGATCTCCAACTCAAGGAGCCAATGTTTCTAATCTGTGGAGGAAGATCAGGATTAAGGGCTAATGGGGACCATAGAGATACATCAGATGGGATGTTTAAGTGTTTTCTAATGTCTTTCCAGGCCATAAGCGTATTAAGAACTGAATAATTATCTATGGCAAGTTGGAACTTATGAAAATTGTAAATAAATGGTAATGAGCTAAGTTGTCTTGGTCGGCACGAATAGTATTCTGTAGCTAGCCAGCGTGAGTCGCTTCTGTCCATAAACCAGCTCATCATATGTTTTAGTTGGGCAGACCAATAGTAATGTTGCAAATTAGGTAACGATGCCCCTCCCAGTTCTTTGGGTTTGAAAAGTGTCAATAATTTAATTCGTGGCTTTTTATTATTCCAAACATACCTTGAGAATAAATTGTTGATTCTCTTAAAAAAAACAGAGGGCAAATAACACGGAAGGTTCTGGAATAGGTAATTCAGTCTGGGAAGTAAAGTCATTTTGATAGCATTGATTCTCCCAAAAAGAGAAATAGGTAGTGTAGACCAGTTGGCCAAATCTTGTTCAATTCTTGTAATTAATGGAGGATAATTTCTTTCAAATAGTTGCTGAAGCTTAGATGTGATAATGATTCCTAAATATTTAAAGGATTTTACTACCTGAAGTGAGTAATTTAGCATAGTTGTAGGTGAGATATTGAAGCACATTGCCATGGATTTGTTGAAATTAATTCTGTATCCTGAAAACTTACTATATTGAGATATTGTATTAAAGATTGCTGACATTGAGGTCTGTGGATCAGATAGATATAATAATACATCGTCTGCATACAAGGATATGCGATGGTCTACTTTGTCTATTGTGATGCCTGATATGTCAACCCTTGATCTAATTAACTGGGCCAGAGGTTCTATCGCTAATGTAAATAATAAAGGGGAGAGAGGGCACCCTTGACGACAACCTCTGTAAATTGGAAACTTGTCAGATAGCAAATTATTTGTATTGACTGAAGCCATGGGATTTGAATATAGAAGTTTAATAAATGTAATAAAATTAGAGCCAAGGTTGAACTTTTCTAAAACTGTAAATAAAAACCCCCATTCCACCCTGTCGAATGCTTTTTCGGCATCTAGCGATACAATCATTGCAGGAATTTTGTTTTTATTTATGTGATCAATAATATTTAATAATCGCCGTACATTATCTGGTCCATATCTCATTTTGACAAATCCGGTCTGGTCTGGAAAAATTAGCTTTGGGAGCAGAGATTCCAGTCTACGTGCCAATACTTTTGCAATAATCTTAAAGTCTACATTAAGTAAGCTAATTGGCCGATATGATGAACATTCTAGCGGATCTTTGTCTGTTTTTAGCAACAGGCTGATGGTAGCCAGGCTCCATGTCTCAGGTATTATGTTTTTTTCCAGCATCTCATCAAGAACAGGCATAAGAATGGGATTTATCTCAGGCCAAAATGATTTGTAAAATTCCAAGGGATAACCATCCTGACCTGGTGATTTTCCAGAAGGCATGGACTGGATAGCTTCCCACACTTCCTCCGGAGCAAATGGGGCACCCAAAGAATCTCTGTCTGACTCTGACACACTAGGGAGTGAGATTTTATCTAAATAGAATTTTATTTCATCCTCTGAGTCCGAGTACTCGGAAGAGTAAAGTATTTTGTAAAAATCACGGAATGAGTTATTTATCAAGCAGGGATCATGAGTAACAATACCAGATGATGTCCGGGTCGCCTTTATAGTTCTGTCACTCTGGAGCTTTTTCAGTTGATACGCTAATAGATGACTAGGCTTATTCCCGGATTCGTAATATTTTTGCTTGGTAATAAATAGAAGTTTTTTAAACAATTATTTCTTAATGTGGGATTTTTTTCCTACTGAATAAATGCACTTGAGATAAAGGTTGGATTTTGCTCTTTTTTCCATCGTGGTCCTATATTATTTAAAAAAAAAAAAACCCTCAATTTATTAGAAGCTAAAGAACACATCTTAACCAGGGGTGCCAATAATTATGGAGGGCACTGTACCACAGAGAAAACAACCCTGTGTTTTAATAATTTAACTCTTATGTTTCCATCTAAAATTTAACAATGAAACAACAGTGGTGCCGTAATACTTGCTGAGTCTAAATACAAGCATGATTCTGTTGAATAAAAATGAGAGATTTTCAGTTTCCAGAAATCATTAGGCCTCTTCAGAAGAGGAGAGTGCTAACTGTCAATTCTGTTACATCAGCTAACAAATGCCTGAGCTGACTTGCATTGTGTTGAGTGATGGGGAATGGAAGGCTATCCTAGCCACCCAGAAAGAGCAAGCCCAATTATGCTGTCTTGGACTCCGGGTTACGGATGGTTTCGCAGTCATAAGACCAATGCTTAGACAGTTGCGCCTAAGTACTGTGATTTTTATTCCACGTTTCACTTGCTGCACTGCACTAAATCCAATTAATCAGGACTAATTATACTCTATTCGTAATGAGACAGTTGTTCAGTGTTCCAAGTCATAACAATATCCACAATATTCTCAGAATATATTCTCAGAAAAGCACATTGTGACAAAATGTGATGTAATTCACCACAATAAAGAAAAATCATCATATTACTCAGCTGAATATATACTGATTCTGTAATACCCTGTAGTGAACTATATGATTTGTCTAAAATACAAGTGTCTTAAATTAATCCTGTAGAAAATTTTGTTCATGAGAGCAAACTGTAACCTTCCAGTGACATTTTGCCCAGCATGGCCATGTCATCAGTGGACCGCAGGGACCTTGTTTGGTGGTCCTTCTTCTCTCCGCAGTGTCTGCAATTCTAGTAGAGATGCTCTTTATGAAGCCACTGAAGAACGTCTCTCTTGTCTGCCTGATCATGTGCTCCTATGCTGTGGTTTGACTGTTGGGAAAAATGGAGAAAAAAGGACACATGGCTTCAATTGCGCTCTGCTCCACAGCATTGGTTTATGAAGCTGATGTCACCCTTTACAAGACTGAAACCCATTGCTACAACTCCTGTGCCATTAAATGCAACTCAGGCCATCAATCTCTGTGGTCAATTTGTTTGGAAATATTATGTAGGAGCACTGTGCATACATGGCTTACGCTAAGCCAGACATCCTTTTTAAAGGATCATTGAACAGAACCATCAGCTTCTGAATCATTAAACAGTATATGAGAGTATTAATAAATGGTGGGAAAGATCAGATGTGGTCTAGATTAGTCCATTTTAATACAAGGGAAAACTTGTTGGGGCCTACAGATGGTTGAGTGTTGCATTACATTAAACAATGAAATAACTCTATACAAGCAACTGAATGTGGGAAAGAGGGGAATGCACCATGAACGGATTTCACCCACACACTTCAATTTTCTCTCATATAGCCATTTACTGTATGTAGACTTTACGTGTGCATGGATGTGTGTCTGCCTGTGTAAGTGTTGTAAAATACAGGTATCAAATGTCAACCACAAAGTATGTTCGCAAAGGCTCTGGCACTTTCATGTGAGTGCTTAAGTGGTCGGTTCTACTATTTAGATGTGATGTACTGTTGAGCTTCCTCCCAGGCAATATAGAACCCTTTAAATGTGTCACAGATCTATGTGAACCCAATGAGATATACAAGCGTATCTGAAAATGCCCTAAAGTTTTGTATTGGAAGCTGTTTTCTTAACTCTCTCTTTTTTTAGTGAAATGCAAGAGACTACATAATTTAACTGTATCATGTTGATACCTGTAAGGGGAATTCCACTGTTTTTTTTTCTACCAAATGCCTAATTCAGTCATCAAGATGTAAGCAAAGTCATTCAGAGCAGTTTGTTGTGAAATGGTGCATTATAGAGAAACTGCATCACAGCTTCTTTACAATGCTGACAGGAATCAGAAACAGCGATGTCTACAACACAAATACGGCTATTTTGTTCATTACTCAAAATGAACAATGAACCTTAAAGTGTCTTTTTATGCAAATGTTATATTTATTTATGCATATATTAATAGTAAAACATTGTAACATCTTGAAAAATAAGTTTTCTTTTGCCTCTCCACTATAAATGAAAAAAAAGTATTTTAGGCTAAACCTTTTTTAAAACAAGCAAAAAACAGTGTCTACGACATCAGGCAAAGTATTCATAGGTATTTTATTGAATAGCATTTTATAAAATGGCTTTTAGAAACATTTAACACTTCAGACGCCTGGTTCCTATCACCACAACTGTGAACAGTTCTGACAGTTCTGAAGTAAGTTTCTCTAGAAGAACATGGTTCATATCAAAGTACTCTAAAGGACTTTCTTCATTAAAAAAACAGATTTCTTTTTAATTGTAAATGACTTTCTGAAGATTACATCACTAGTCATGCTAAATGGTATTGGATGGGAAGATAAATAGGTCCCACTTACAGCCTCTTGTAGATTATCATTTAATGTTTAAATTGTTAAAAAAATATTTAGAAAAAGTCAGCTGCTTCTCAGCAGTTCTAGGCTGAGGGTTTGTTGTAGGTTTTTGGCTGAGTTTAAGATTACTGTTAAGATTAGGACCAGCCAATCAGTCCAGCCAAACAGATCAGAGATTATTGACAAACATACACTATATTTCCAAAGGTATTCGCTCATCTGACTTCAAATGCATATGAACTTGAGTGACGACCTATTCTTAATCCATAGGCTTTAATATGATGTCGGCCCACCCTTTGCAGTTATAACAGCTTCAACTCTTCTGGGAAGGCTTTAAACAAGGTTTAGGAGTGTGTTTATGGAATTTTTGACCATTCTTCCAGAAGCGCTTTTGTGACGTCAGACACTGATGTTGTATGAGAAGGCCTGGCTCACAGTCTCCGCACTAATTAATCCCAAAGGTGTTCTATTGGGTTGAGGTCAGGACTCTGAGCAGGCCAGTGAAGGCCTTCCACACCAAACTTGCTCATCCATGTTTTTATGAACTTGCTTTGTGCACTGCTGCACAGTCATGTTGGAACAGGAAGGAGCCAGGAAGTGTTCCCGCAAAGTTCTGAGTGTGAAATTGTCCAAAATCTCTTAGTTTTGCTGAAGCATTAAGAGTTCCTTTCACTGCAACTAAGGGGCTGAGCAAAACTCCTGAAAAACAGCCTCACACCATAATCCCCCCTCCACCAAACTTTAGACTTGGCACAATGCAGTCAGACAAGTACCGTTCTCCTGGCAACTGCCAAACCCAGACTCGTCCATCAGATGGAGAAGTGTGATTGGTCACTCCAGAGAACACATCTCCACTGCTCTAGAGTCCAGCTGCTCCTCCATGGAAGCCCATTCCATGAAGCCCTCTGTGCTGTTCTTGAGCTAATCTGAAGGCCAAATGAAGTTTGGAGCACTGTAGCGAGTGACTCTGCAGAAAGTTGGCGACCTCTGCGCACTTTACGCCTCAGCATCCGCTGACGCCGCTGTCATTTTACATGGCCTACCACTTCATGGCTGAGTTACTGTCGTTCCCAATTGCTTCCACTTTGTTATAATGTCACTGACAGTTGACTGTGGAATATTTAGTAGCGAGGAAATTTCATGACTGGACTTGTTGCACAGGTGCCATCCTATCACGGTACCACGCTGGAATTCACTGAGCTCCTGAGAGCGACCCATTCTTTCACAAATGTCTGTAGAAGCAGTCTGCAGGCCTAGGGGTTGGTTTTATACACGTGTGGCCATGGAAGTGATTGAAACTCCTGAATTCAATTATTTGGATGGGTGAGTGAAAACTTTTGTGCAATCTAGTGTATATCAGTTTAAAGGCAGAGTGACAAAAACAGATTTTTTTAAATAGTCATGAGAATCAAATTAATATTCATTAATATTGTACATATGAATGTATGTATGTATGAAAACTTGGGACATTTTATGAAATACAGTAAAACCAAGAAATTGTGATTTGTTACTTCTCTTTAATCTTTATTTAAGTGACAAAAGTACAAAGAAATGATCTCCAATGTTTTTACCAACCAACTTCATTGCATTTTATAAACATAAACTAAATTAGAATTTGATTCTTGAAACACACTCAAAAAATGTTATATATTCATTTCGGAACTGGAGACTTCAATTGTTGCAGTTCTGCAGGTGGAAATGTTGCACATTCTTGTTTGATATAAGACTTTAGCAGCTCAACAGTTTGTGGTCATCTGATTCTCCTCTTCATGATGTGCCATACATTTTTCCTATAAGACAGATCTGGACTGCAGGCAGGCCAGTCAAGCACATGCATTTTGTGTCTGTGAAGCCATGCTGTTGTAGCAAATGCAGAATAAGGCCTGAAATTGTCCTGCGGAAATAACCATGAACTTCCCAGAAATATGAATATAGAAAATATAGAAAAATCTTGATGGTGGAATATGTCTCTCTAAACTACCAGTATACACCTCCACAGGAACAGAACCTTCACACATATGCAAGTCACTTATGCCACTGGCACTGATGCACCCAATACCATGATAGATGTTGGCTTTTGCACCTGTTGATAAAATGGGATATATCGTTTTGTCTTTGGCATGGAGAACTCAACATCCGTTTTTCCAAAAAACAAGCTGGAACATGGACTCATCTGACCACAGCACACATTTTCACTGTCTTTTGGACTATCTGAGATGAGCTTGCGCCCAGAGAACTTGGCAGCGTTTCTGCATGGAAACTCATGTAATACAGTTTCAAGTTGCATTTTTTTATGCAGAGGTGGTCTGTGTTAAGTGACAACGTTTTTCTGAAGTACTGCCAACCCCGTGTGGCTCTGTTTAACACAATAACATGACAGCTTCTCATGCAGTCCCGTCTGAGGGCTCTAAGGTCACATACATCCAACAGTGGTTTCTGTCTTTGTAGAGGGCTGGCCAAAGGTGAAAGACAATCAGGTTGGTCAGCCAAAACATTGAATGTCATTTTTATAAGATAATCTCCTGAAATAATCTACAGTGGTCTATCCAAATTAAATTGTTACTGAAAATTACATCATTCTAAAAGTAAAGCAACTTGTTTCTCAAAGTGATAGTTAATGCACTACATATACAAAAGGTAACTAAATAAATGTAATACATTTAAATAGACTTCTCTGTTTATTTTAGTCCATTGCTAACAAGATTATGTAAACATCTTTGGCACAAACAAAAGAAACGTCATTATGGCTTGACACATGGCTTGTTTGTGTTATATGTTCCCTTGTTAGTTTAAGTGTGAACAAAACACCCTACAGCTTTTATTGTCCAAGTCTGACAGCAACACAATAAGAATAATAAAATTAATCTTGTGGAAACCTCTTAAAACAGAATGAACTGTTCAGCCTTCAAGAAAACTATTTTGCTCCATTCTACTACAAAAAACAGGCCAGACTTTTGAACAGCAATTCATGAGAATTAATGAGAGGCACACTGGAAGCGAAAGCTGTTTGTTTGGAAAAAAGGATATTAATGCTTTGTAGCGGGACACAAAATTGTGTTTGGTTGAGAGAATAGCCGCAAATATTTATGATTTCCCCAAAATGGCAAACAACCACCAAACAGCTTGCTTAATGTGCTGTATTTGAAGCTCCAATCTGAAGCAATAGAAATGGTGCCATGGTTGATGTTACTAAGAGAGACAGTTAAATACATATTGTACTACATGTATTGTAATTGGTGTTGTTCTTTGAAAGCCTCAGTTGTTGGCCTGCCAATTGCAACATTTCCTGATTGGGGTTTAAATCATGTTGTGGTTGCATGGATAGACCAAAAGCTACCAAGTGCTAAATGCTGAGGCAACAAAACTGCGGCTATGCCCAACCATGTTATAAACTACAGCAACATAACTGCAATCTAAAGGCATGTTTTTTGGAAAATCATCCAGGTACCATAAATTTATGTTTTCTTTGCTCCAGAGACACTTCCTAGGTCATTGTTTTTTCTTGTCCTCACACAGGTTGTGTGCGTATGTGTACACACCCTGCTATAATGCAGTCTGCTGTATTTTTGGTTTCCACCCCCACTTTCCTCCATGACTGGACCACCATGCTTCCTGTCTCTTAGCAAAGTGTTCATTCTCTTCTGAGTCACTGCTCTGAATAAACTTCATGCTCCTCATCAGGCCTTCAGAGGGTTAAGTTCAAGAGAAGGTGTTTAGTATATATTTTCGTATATGGCCTGTGTGTTAAGGTAAGTTCTTTTTGCCTGTGCCTGCCTCATGCCTTTGTGTCTTTTGTTGGTCAACACAGAGATCTATTCTGATCTCATTAAAATAAGGACCAAAACCAATGAAACTTTGGTCACCATTACCAATGCCGATTTGAACGTTTTCCCAGTAGCCATGTAATGCCATTTCTGCCTGTTTTGGAGGCCCCTCGTTTGAACTTTTTTCTTCATTAATATTGAGGGAATATAGAGTTATATGCAAAAGTTTGACCTCTGGTCAAATGACATTTTCTAGGTAAAAATAAGATAACACATTCTCTACAAAGAGCAAAAAAATTAGGCATCTCCATTTCTTTTATTTCAGTTTTCTACATCAGTGCAAAAGCTGACTCTTACCTTGTGTGAAAATTTCATCCATAAAAAACTGCTTGGAATAAAATATCTTTACATTAACTTACAGTAAAGAAGGTTTTTGCCTTCACCTGTAAAGATATATATTTTTTTTTGGCAATATTATGTAAAAGGAGCAGAATAAACCAGTCTAGAAATGTTATGTTAGGTTTTGTATACAAGAAATGAAACTGTGGCTCCACTTGGAGAAATGCAATTGAATTTTCATTTTGTTTCTGAGCCATGATTTTACACTTGGGTCCAGCCAGAGCATGCAGTGAAAACTAAGCTCCAAACATTTTAACAGTTAATGCAGTTTTGTATTGCTCACTACATCAATGATTTACTGTAGAGGCCTTGCAATGTAAGTTATGGCAGTGAGAGAAAAGCATTGCCTGCTCACCCCTGACCAACACTTTCATTATCATGAATAATGATGGTGAGTAACTATGTATGATACTACAGTGATAGTACATTAATGAATCATCACCTTACTATGGAGCCCTGCTGGTGACATCCTGTATAAATAAAAATAATGCATGGCCACAACTTAGTAAGGTGTGGGAATGAGACGATTAAGTCGTGGTCACGACGTAGTAAAGCTCCTTACTAAACCATGGCCACAATTTATTCTTCTCATTCCCACACGTTACTAAGTCGTAGCATAAGCCACGCATTAGGATTTCGTTCCCATGTGTTAATAAGGTGTGGCCACGCATTATTTTTATTTATACAGGTTGTCACCAGCAGGGCTCCGTACCTTATACACAGTGTGGTCTATAACTACTTGAGTGAAACATCATTTGGTTTACTTCACTCTAGAGACTTTACCTCGACAGCGTAATGGTTTCATTTTCAGCCTGGCGAATTCTCATATTCATCAGTTCTAATCAAATCCATTGTGTTGAAGACCTTAAATAACAAGAATTGCCAACGTTCTTTTACTTCCAGCCTGCACTCTGAACATATCACTGAATTGCCTCTCCCTGTACAACTGTGAACGGCTTTTAATTGGTTCTCATTGGGACTTAATGAGGAGGCCTGTTTAAGATCAGTTCTCAGAGGAGCTGAATCTGTTTACTTTCTCTGCCACCTCTGAGCCCAATCTTTTTCTTTAGTGAGCTGTGAAATGCAGGGTATTAGACCAAAGTCAGCCTGAGACCAAGTCCTGTTTCAGCCAGCATTAAGTCAACACCATAATTAAAAACAAACTCATTAGTTTAACCACAAAATTGACTTTCTATGGACCAGTTAAAAAAGTAATTAGATGTGGCATTGATTAACATCATCTAAATGAGAAACAGTTTTACACAGTTTTCAGAAAATCCTGAAGCAGGGAACTTTATTGAAACGAATACTGGGAACTTTAATTGTTCTGCATCCTCATCCTTATGGTTCCTGTGTCTGGAAGCACTGCATGACTCATTCACAAGGTGAGATAGTACCTTCTTCCTCTGTGGGAGAATGAGCCATAAACAAAAGATGTTCATTTTTTCAGGCATCAATGTTACAGTTATTTCACCAAAAAAATACATGTAATCATTCAAATAGTTCCTGAATTTTTTATACACTCTTAAAACTAAAAGTTTCTAAATGTTTCTTCACTAGGCTGTGCGGTTCAACGTATGAATCTATGTTTTTCGTAGTCACAGAAAAAACAGGGGGCCTAGTAGAAAGCCATTATACAACTTCACCACTAGGTGGAACTGCTTTATTTGTGGCTAAATCTGTCAGCTAGCTATGCACCCTACAAATGACTTGTGCATTAATGACAAACAACATGCAAGAAGTGAAGCAGCACTGAAATGACTTCATCATATATAGCTTTTAAGAAACATTGTTGGGTCCCAACTAGTAGTGAAATCCCAAGAAAGAAAGTGGGTACACTATAAATAATCTGTGTTCTAATCCATTGAGTGGTCCTGCTCCACATGCGCAAACAATTAGTATCAAATAATAACTTAGTTTAATGTTGAATTGTGTTGTTGTACCTCATAATAATGTTATTATTTACCTCTTAGATTCAAGTCATCAAAATATCCCACCTATGGTTTTAACACTGGTAGCATTTTCTGATAAGGTGATTAAGGCTATCAAATTACCTTACCGGTAGATTCTTTTTTAGCCCTCTTTTGAAGCAACAGTCTGTCTTTTACAAGAGTAGTAGTTAAACAGCCCACTCAAATGCTATCCTTCCCCACTGATTTACGTGTTGTGCTACTTGTATGCTCCACTTGCATGTCACACTCTGAAAATGACCTGAAGATCATCTTAGTTGACACAAATGCTTCTTGCTACTATAAATGCTTTGTTTATCTCTGATAGTAAAGACATAGAACAGCATAGCTGATCACCATCAAAACCTGCATTAGTTGTATTTTGGATGCTGACATGCTGCTCAGCCAGCTAAACCACCAGACCAGCATGGAATTCTGGTTTTAATCCCACTCTGTCTATTTTTATCTGAAATCATATCAGGATATCTGTGACTGACAGCTGTTTGAAGGCTTGAACAGTGGTTGCATCTGTAGAAATGCACGAAAATGCACAAATCAACATTTTTATTAATATCCATGTTAAATAGATCATTTCAATTGTGCTTCCTGAAACTTGCACTTAAAACATGACTTGAAATACATTCATAAGTGGGAATACACTGCTCATCATTAGGAGACAGTATACACAAACAAGCCTGGTCAAATGTACAGGGCATATACTGTACAGTTGTAACACCGTGGAGCGATGATGAGGCGGACGCATGTGCTGAGAGAAGCGAGATTTATCAGGGGCAAATCCATCCTCAGGGTCTAGACAATCCAGGGTCAGAGAGCCAACACGGATAGAACGAAGGACAGACATTACAAAAAAGGAAAACAGGCTAAACAAACAACGGAGGCAAGCAGAACAAACATCAAGCGATACAATACAATACAATGACCAGCAACCTAACAGGGGAAAACAGAGGGCTTAAATACAGGAACAGGTAACAAGACACAGCTGGTTAACAAAAGGGATTACAAGACACAGGTGAAAACAATCAAGGGCGGAGTCTAGAAACAAGTGAGCAGGACCAGGAAGCAACAAAACAAGGAAGCAAAACAAAACCACATGGAGAACTCGGGGGGCCAATCATGACAACAGTGATATGCAAAAGTTTGGGCACCTTCGTCAAATTATATGTGAAAATACAGCTGCACAAGAAGAACATATGTCTGCACAATGTAGCATATTAAGGGAAGAAAAAAAATAGCATGTGTGAAAGTTGAGGCACGTTCTGTGTTGTGCTTTATCCGATGTGTTAAACTCAGCAAATAAATAGATTTTTGCAGAACAACGACATGTTTCGGTGTGTTCTTAGTAGATAATGTCTGACCTTATTTTTACTTTGCACCACTGCTCCAAACCCCATGTTTTTTTTGGACAAGTTAATCCTCCAAGAATGGTCAAGATCGCTCAACATTATGCGGAGGTTCTTTACAGCTTTAAAAACGGCTCTTTCCATTCACTTCCCATCTCATTTACAGAAATAGGTCTTTAAACAACCATCTATTGAATGGTTCTTCAAGGAACCAAAGGGTGTTCTTCTATGGCATCTCTCCAAAGAGCCCTCTTCATTTTTAAGGCTATATGTTCTTAAGGATCAGCAGTCTGCTATCTGAAACCTTGCCAAAAGGGCTGATAGACTCTATATGAAGTTGACAAAAGTAAATTTCTGCATCAATTTGTGCCTTCTTTATACAACCCCAATTCCAATGAAGTTGGGACATTGTGTAAAACATAAATAAAAACAGAATATGATGATTTGCAAATCCTTTTCAACCTATATTCAATTGAATACACTACAAAGACAAGATATTTAATGTTCAAACATCCATCCATCCATCCATTTTCTAAGCCGCTTCTCCGTCAGGGTCGTGGGGGGGTGCTGGAGCCTATCCCAGCAGTCTTCAGGTGGAAGGCAGGATACACCCTGGACAGGTCGCCAGTCCATCGCAGGGCAAATGTTCAAACAGATAAACTTTATTGTTTTTTTGCAAATATTCACTCATTTTGAATTTGATGCCTGCAGCACATTCCAAAGAAGTTGGGAGAAGGGCATGTTTACCACTGTGTTACATCACCTTTCCTTTTAACAACACTCAATAAGCGTTTGGGAACTGAGGACACTAATTGTTGAAGCTTTGTAGGTGGAATTCTTTCCTATTCTTGCTTGATGTAGAACTTCAGTTGCTCAACAGTCCGGGGTCTCCGTTGTCGTATTTTGCGCTTCATAATGTGCCACACATTTTCATTGGGAGACAGGTCTGGACTGCAGGTAGGCCAGTATAGTACCCGCACTCTTTTACTACGAAGCCACGCTGTTGTAACACGTGCAGAATGTGGCTTGGCATTGTCCTGCTGAAATAAGCAGGACATCCCTGAAAAAGACGCTGCTTGGATGGCAGCATATGTTGCTCCAAAACCTGTATGTACCTCTCAGCATTAATGGTGCCTTCACAGATGTGCAATTCCCCATGCCATGGGCACTAACACACCCCCATACCATCAGAGATGCTGGCTTTTGAACTTTGCGCTGATAACAATCCGGACAGTCCTTTTCCTCTTTGGCCCGGAGGACATGACGTCCATGATTTCCAAAAACAATTTGAAATGTGGACTCCGTATGTCAGAAAACAGGACACTTTTCCACTTTGCGTCAGTCCATCTCAGATGAGCTCGGGCCCAGAGAAGCCGGCTGTGTTTCTGGGTGTTGTTGATGTATGGCTTTCGCTTTGCATGGCAGAGTTTTAACTTGTACTTGTAGATGGAGCGACGAACTGTGTTCACTGACAATGGTTTTCTGAAGTGTTCCTGAGCCCATGTGGTAATATCTGTTACAGAATGATGTTGGTTTTTAAGGCAGTGCTGCCTGATTGATCGAAGGTCACGGGCATTCAATGTTGGTTTTCTGCCTTGCCGCTTACTTGCAGCGATTTCTCCAGATTCTCTGAATCTTTTGATGATATTATGGACTGTAGATGATGAAATCCCTAAATTCCTTAACGTTGCGAAACGTTATTCTTAAACTGTTGGACTATTTGCTCACACAGTTTTTCACAAAGTGGTGAACCTCACCCCATCCTTGCTTGTGAACAACTGAGCCTTTCAGTGATGCTCCCTTTATACCCAATCATGACACTCACCTGTTTCCAATTAACCTGTTCACCTGTGGAATGTTCCAAACAGGTGTTTTTTTAGCATTCCACAACTTTCCCAGTTTTTTGTTGCCCCTGTCCCAACTTCTTTGGAACGTGTTGCAGACATCAAATTCAAAATGATTTGAATATTTGCATAAAACAGTAAAGTTTATCTGTTTGAACATTAAATATCTTGTTTTTGTAGTGTATTCAATTGAATAGGTTGAAAAGGATTTGCAAATCATCATATTCTGTTTTTATTTATGTTTTACACAACGTCCCAACTTCATTGGAATTGGGGTTGTAAATATTATAGCGCAGACATGGATCTTCCTGCATGTGTATATTTGCTTGCATATGTATAAAACACTGGAACATACATGTCAACAGTTTCTAAACTGAAAAAAGGGTTGACAGAAGAAAGGAAAAGCACTTTTCTGTATTGGGCTTTAATGGGTGTGATATGGAGGGGTTCCACAATATCACTTTAACAAGCTTTCTGTTAAAAGATGCCATAAAATTCACTCTGACATTTTTTCTCTTGAACAGAGACTGTAAATTGAGGCTCAGAGTTTAAGGGTGGTATTAAAACAATTCTGGTTTTGACTTGTGGACATAAACATTTTCACTCATTATGTAATGCTGTTTTTGCTCTGTGTCTGTCCTGGTGTAGATGTGGAGTTCTCAGGACCAGCTCCACCAAATATCATTCCTACTGTTCTTCATCTGGGGGAAGTTTATTTAAGTTTTCTTTGGTCAACTAAGACCTCCACTTTGGTCAGAGCATATGGAGTTATGCAATACCAACTTAGTCTCAAAATGGTATGTTTATAGAAATCTGCACAAGCCAGTGCATATGGAAAGTCACTGACTGTTTAGGTTAAGGGATTTTAGGAGTATTTAAGCAATCTAGATTATTATGATGATTAATTGATAACAACAGCTTTAAAATACCCTTTCACAGATTCCAAAGTACTTCACTGGTAATAGATAAATGAGGTGGCCCTTAAAAGGCTTTATGATCAAAATATAGACTCATGTGGCAAAAAGACATACACTATATTGCCAAAAGTATTCGCTCGTCTGACTTCAAATGCATATGAACTTGAGTGACATCCCATTTTTAATCCATAGGGTTTAATATGATGTCGGCCCACCCTTTGCAGCTTCAACTCTTCTGGGAAGGCTTTCCACAAGGTTTAGGAGTGTGTTTATGGGAATTTTTGACCATTCTTCCAGAAGCGCATTTGTGAGGTCAGACACTGAAGTTGGATGAGAAGGCCTGGCTCACAGTCTCTGCTCTGATTCATTCCAAAGGTGTTCTATCAGGTTGAGGTCAGGACTCTGTGCAGGCCAGTCAAGTTCTTCCACACCAAACATGCTCATTCATGTCTTTATGGACCTTGCTTTGTGCACTGCTGCACAGTCATGTTGGAACAGGAAGGAGCCATCCCCAAAGCGTTCCCGCAAAGTTGGGAGCATGAAATTGTCCAAAATCTCTTGATCTGCTGAAGCATTAAGAGTTCCTTTCACTGGAACTAAGGGGCTGAGCCCAACTCATGAAAAAACATCACGCCATAATCCCCCATCAACCAAACTTTACACTTGGCACAATGCAGTCAGACAAGTACCGTTCTCCTTGCAACCACTAAACTCAGACTCGTCCATTGCCAGATGGAGAAGCATGATTTGTCACTGCAGAAAACACACCTCCACTGCTCTAGAGCCCAGTGGTGGTACTTTACACCACTGCATTTGATGCTTTGCATTGAGCTTGGTGATATAAGACTTGGATGCAGCTGCTCAGCCTTGGAAACTCATTCCATGAAGCTCTCTATGCTGTTCTTGAGCTAATCTCGCCTCAGCATCTGCTGACACCACTCTGTCATTTTACGTGGCCTACAACTTTGTGGCTGAGTTGTTGTCATTCCCAATCGCTTCCACTTTGTTATAACACCACTGACAGTTCACTGTGGAATATTTAGTAGCGAGGAAATTTCGCGACTAGGCTTGTTACACAGGTCTTATCACGGTACCATGCTTGAATTCACTGAGCCCATTCTTTCATAAATTTTTGTAGAAGCAGTCTGCATGTCTAGGTGTTTGGTTTTATACAACTGTGGCCATGGAAGTAATTGGAACACTTGAATTCAACAATTTGGATGGGTCAGTGAATACTTTTGGAAATATAGTGTAACTTGATCTCAAAGGTTGGAATGGACAAAAGATACCAGTAAAACATTTAAAAGGCAAATTACTCTAAACCATAGCTACACCCTCTGGGAACCCCTGTTACATCACTTTGCAATGAAATATGCAGGTGATCAATGTTTCTTCAGTTTTCATTATACTTGCAGTAAGCCCATAAAAAGTACATTGGTACATAATTTATTATGATAATGATAGATTATCACATTGCCCACCTCTCTGCCACCCCAGATCTCCAAGCCCTCCTTAGACAGCTTCCAGGCATTCTATCCCAACATATTAAATAAAGGCTCCTTTTCTCATAGGTGGTCTGTAGTTGGAGAGTGAGCATTAAGTGTAACATTGCTTCAAGCCTAAAATATCATTTGGGGAATTCAAACATATATGTTTCAGCACAGTCATTATGATGTCTAATAAAAAACCCTGCCAAGGGCAACACGCAGTGTATGAGCTAAGGTTAAGTGCAGTAGATGCAGATCTACACGCCTAATTCAAAGCTGTCTCTCTGGGTATGTCTGAATTGCCTGGCTTTGAGACTTCATCATAATGTTGACTTCACCAGCAGATTCAAAAGATTATTTCAGTCTTACTGTAAGAGCTTATGGAAAGAGAATTGCATTATTCTGTCATTAGCAGTGCAGCAGGCTCATGCGTGGATATGGAAAATGTCTTGACCTTTTAAGAATTGCAAAACATTACGGTTGCTAACTGAAGATCAACAATGAATCAGAGGAAAATACTAACAAATGAGTGGAGAAAGATAATGAGTGCAGATGCTCCCAGAGAGGCGTATGGCACTACAGAAATAAGCAGCTAACATCCTGCTGTTCTCTGTGCTATGTAAAAAAGGCTGAGCAGGTCCAGTTGTCACAGTTTTTGATAAAGATGGCAAAAGGAAAAAAAGGTCTATGTGAAAGAGGGCTCGTTATTCAGACACGGTTGGCAGGTGCTTCAGTCACAATGACTGCTCAACCGACTAGTGTTTCAACTTTAAAAGTAACTAAGGTGACATCTGCAGTTAGATCTGTGGGAAAGTCATCAGTAAATAGGGTTCATTCAGGTTACTGAGAACATTAGTGCAGGATGTGCTCAAACAGTCAGTGAAAGCAGTTAATTCAGAACTACATAGAGGGAGTATTATTAAGGAACTGCAGTGCATAAACCACCCAAAACAAAGATGAATGGCCATTTGAGAGTTGAGTGGTGTAAAAAAATATCATCACCGATCTACAGAGATGTGGAAAAAGGTAAAATGGTTAGATGAGTCATCGTTCCTTATGTTCTCCAGAAGTGGGCAGGTACATGTGTGGCGTACACCAAGAGAACAGTACAGGCCTGAATGCTTGATCTCGATTCATCTTTATTACAGCTCATGTTCTTTTCAGAAGGCTTTCTTTCAGTTTTTCAAAGAAATCTGCAGTGATAGTTTTCCACACTTCCAAAGTTCTGTCTTAGAAGTCGGTTGCATTTTCTGCTTATCATGTTCATAGTAGTCACCATTCAGTCTACTGTTTTGAGAACACCAGCAGCTTCTTTATTTGTTTTTGTAAATGTTCTTTTTTTGTCTATTTCCTTTTCTCAGTAAGAGTTTCTTGACAGTTACACATCCTTTCAGGCTCATTGCGTGAGTCTTCTCACAGTGGAAGGATGGACACTCTCAAAGATGAAACATTTAAGTGCTGAATAATGTTGGTGGTCTACCAGGTCTTGCAGGTGGTTGTTAGGAGTTTCATTTTCTCTGTAGCTTTCAATCATTTTTTAAACTCCAATTTGGGAAACTGTTTTTTTTCTTCTATTAATTGTCTTTGATTTTCTGATTCAATGCAAATGAAGTCACTAATTAATGACGTTCTATTAAAAGACCAAAGTTTACCAAGAGAGACACTGGAGGATTTTCACCTAAAATGAGTTCATGAAGTATAAAATATTATCATTATAAAAATGATAACAGGACATCAGAGCCAGACTTACTCTTTTAGTACTTTTCCTTTTGATACTTAAGTACATTTGAAGGCAAATACTTTTGTACTTTTACTCAAGTTGAGGTCTAGACTAAGGACTTCTACATTTACTGGAGTAATATTTTACCTTGTGTATCTCTACTTTAACTCAAGTGCATGATTTGTGTACTTCGTCCACCTCTGAGTATACACAACATTAACTTTTGTTTGATGACACTCGTCACCAAAAGCTAATCAGTTTTTTAAGTACATTAGTTTTTGGACTGTTCAAATTGCCAGAGACACAACAGAGCTGTGCAGGATAAATCTGTAGCACTCTGAAGAAAGTTTACTTTCAGTTTACTTGATTTTTGGCAATACTTGTGTCAAAGTAGTATATTTTATTTGGAATATAACAAGTTACTTTCAAGTAGTCTGTTAAACATTACCTCAAAAACTGGAATAATCCAGAATAATAAAACCTCAATACCTGTTTTACTTTAAAAATGAATGAAAACTGAAACTAGACTTTTACTGTTGTTGTGTATTTTTTTGTACTACTTTGTACTACTTTCAGAAAATAATATTTTTTTAGCTTTATTATTCATGGTATTTATTTAAACTTCATGTTAAGGTTGAAAACTGATTAACAAATATTATCATAGCAAGTAGAAGGCAGGCTGTCCATAGTTTGGTTACTATTTTATAGATGTACTAGATATAGGCTCTAATGGGATGATATTGGTGACTGAGCATATATAATTTAAAGCATTGAATCAAGATAGTCTAATTATAGCTTCACTTTTTGATAAACTAATGTGGTACCATGTGCACATATTACTGGTGCTTTTAAAGAAAGATCCCCCTCCTGGTCAGGCATAAAAGGAAGCAGATGGACGAGACAGCATGTCTAACTTCTGTTTACCATCATAAACCAAGAACTGCGTGGGTGGACCTTAAACTTGTTTACATCTTTTGTCACATTCCTTGAAAAAAAAAATTAAATAGGAGAATATTTCCACAAAGCCGTCATAAGTGCACTTTTATAAATGCACTAATTTGTTCTGAGGTTCTTGTGACAGAAAAACATTGCTTGAAAATACATTTTACGAGAGGAGAACATCCGACTATCTGAAATATGTTCCTGGAATCAAGGAGCCGTACACAGTTTCCAAAACAGAACACTATTAAAGAGGTATTCTACGGATATTTTCGGTGGTGGCGCAATTTCATGTAACTTATGGCTGCAGCAACCCACGCACATCTGTTTTCCCCTTTAGAAAGTGTGTTAATGAGTGACACGGAAAGAGCAAACTGAGTTTACTTTCAGGCGGTGCAACCTTTAAGTGTGCCCACCCACACAAACGCCTTGAGCTTGCTGACTCTGCAAGATGGCTGCACTCCACCATGTAGGCTGTTTATTACAGTATAGCGTAATTACTGTATGCTGTAATTTTTAATAGAACATTATATACGTAATGGCACATCATCAGAAGCTCTATTATAAAGGCATAGGCAGCACATATGGCAGTAAGCTGCTTGGGCAGTTTAATGATGCAGTAGAACTAGCATAAAGGCCATTTGCCTTAAAACAATGAAACATATACTGTAATCAAGTTTGCCAACAATGATTTAAAAGATTAGTGACCACTCAGTGACGTCTTAGAGGAATGCCCTCAGGTTGTTTAATGATCTCATAATGTTCTTTGCAACATGTCCAGCAACATGGGCACCAAACAAAAGCTATTAATTAACAGTAAAAGTATGTCTTCTCTGTTACAGTAAAGATCTGTAAAATTACACTCTTTTAATTTATTAGGAATGCTGCCTTTTACTGTAATTCAATGGTTTAACTAGTACAATATTTACTCTAATCAAAACAGGAACAACTGTTAAAATGAATCCAAATATGTGTGAAATAGAGGTTATCATTTGTGTTATAAATTTAAATTATATTTCTAACTGGAGTGTTAAAATACAGTATATGTGGTTTGGTTGTTTTTTTTTCTTTTCTCAAAAAACAGATATTGACTACAGAATTTTACAGTAAAAACCCTTTTTTACAGTGTAGCCAATAACCTTCATATATGAGGAAAATATAACAAAAGCAGAGCAATATTTCACATAGTCACTAACATCACTTTTTCCTGGATTCATAATCATAAATTTTCCAAGGAAGATGCAGAGCCAATAGTTTCTAAAGAATTGACACCTGCTTCATTCTTTCCTAGTGGTGCGTTGTCATCTTTTCAACATAGTAGAGTACCCTTGTTAGAATGCGCTAGCCGCACCACCTTTCCCATCTAAATCGGTGGCAGTGTTTTCACATCAAAGTACATAGTAACCAAGAATATGATAATCTACTTACTTCTATAATATATCTTGAATATGAGCAGTTAAAACCTTACCAGGGTTTCACAGAATTCTTGGTCTGTATGTTTTCTCTGAAGCTTTCCATGATGCAGCTTAACGAATGCCCAAGTAGTGATCTCAATATTTGAATACTGGCCCCCGGAACAGTTTACTGAGTACTGAGTACCTGTGCACATTCCTAGTAAAACTAATAATAAATGTTAAAGGTTATCCTACATGTTCTCTTTGATAATGCAATTTGAAATGCATTATCACACACACCCTATCTAAGGTGCTTTTCCTACTGGCTCGCGGGGGGAGCTGGAGTCTATTCCAGCAGTCACTGGGCAGAAGGCGTGCATCATTGTGCACGGTAAATTGATGTTCCTACAAATCAAACAAGACAAAAAAGTACCGATTTCAGTTTAAACGTACCTAAAAGGAGCACTCTGTTTGTCTGGTGCAAGAGAATCACATGGCAGTTAATGCTTATGCACAGCTTTTACACCAATGGTACAGTATTACACAAAAGTGAGTACACCTCTAACATTTCTGCAGATACTTTATTATATCTTTTTATGGGACAACACTATAGAAATGAAACTTGGAAATAACTTAGCCAGTGTACAGCTTGTATAGCAGTATAGATTTACTGTCTTCTGAAAATAACTCAACACACAGCCATTATTGTCTAAGTAACTGGCAACACAATTGAGTACACCTCACGGTGAACATGTCCAGATTGTGCTCAAAGTATCAATATTTTGTGTGACCATCATTGCTATCTAGCACTGCCTTAACCATCATGGGCATGGAATTCACCTGAGCTGTACAGGTTGCTACTGGAATCCTTTTCCACTCTTCCATGATGACATGACATTCCATGATGTTAGACAACATGCGCTCTTCCTCCTTCCACTTGAGGATGCCCCACAGGTGCTCAATTGGGTTTAGGTCTGGAGACATACTTAGCCAGTCGTTCACCCTTACTTTCAGCAAAGCAGTTGTCATCTTGGAGGTGTGTTTGGTGTCGTTATTGTGTTGGAAAACTGCCATGCGGCGGAGTATCTGAAGGGAGGGGATCATGCTCTGCTTCAGAATGTCACAGTACATGTTGGAATTTATGTTTTCCTCAGGGTGCCACCACACGTGCTGGACACCATCTAAGCCAAACAAGTTTATCTTTGTCTCGTCAGACCACAGGACATGGTACCAGTAATCCATGTTCTTGGCCTGCTTGTCTTCAGCAAACTTCTTGTGTGTCAGCTTCAGAAGAAGCTTCCTTCTGGGATGATGGCCATGAAGACCAAGTTGATGCATTGTGCAGCATATGGTCTGAGCACTAACAGGTTGACCTCCCACTTCTTCAACCTCTGCAGCAATGCTGGCAGCACTCATGCATCTATTTTTTGAAGCCAACCTCTGGATATGATGCTGAACATGTGGACTCAACTTCTTTGGTCAACCCTGGCAAGGCCTGTTTGAGTGGAACCTGTCCTGGAAAACCGTTGTAAGACCTTGGCCACTGTGCTATAGCTCAGTTTCAGGGTGTTAGCAATCCTCTTATAACATAGGCCATCTTTGTGGAGAACAATAATTCTATTTCTCACATCCTCAGAGAGTTCTTTGCAATGAGGTGCCATGTTGAGTATCCAGTGGCCAGTATGAGCGAATTATACCCAAAACACTAAATTTAACAGCCCTGCTCCCCATTCACACCTGGAACCTTGTAACTCTGAGTCACATGACATCAGGGAGGGACAATGACACAATTGGGCACAATTTGGACATGTTGACTATGAGGTGTACTCACTTGTGCTACCAGCTATTTAGACATTAATGGCTGTGCATTGAGTTATTTTCAGAGGACAGTAAATCTATACTGCCATACAAGATGTACACTGACTACTTTAAGTTATATCCAAGTTTCATTTCTATAGTGTTGTTCCATGAAAAGATATAATAAAATATTTGCAGAAAAGTGAGGAGTGTACTCACTCTTGTGAGATACTGTACAATTTGAACCTGTGTTACCAAACTACACAAAATTTTTTTATGCTCAAAAATCTACAGGTGCTCAGTTTTCTATGATAAAGGTCCTTTAAAGTATAACAAAAAACTGTTTTGCAATTATACATCAGTCAGATTCTCTCAACCTAGCATTTATGCATAATGCACCACTCAGTAATGGAAATATGTATTGTGCATTGACTTTGATAGGATCATTATGTACCAGTATCCTGTTCATCCAGTCCCCAATTAAAACTGTAAAGTAACTGTGTGCATAAAATACATCACTAAACTTTCTCCCACTTTCTGTGTGTGTTCACTAAGAGGCCATAACTTCATTTCATAAAGTTTTTTTTCTTTTCTGAGGCCTTAGGTATTTCCTATTAACATTTCTCAACTGTTCCATTGGCTGCTAATAGCCAACCATATTATGGCTTCTATTCTCAGTATTTTACTTGGTGGCAAGTTCATTAGCCAGTATTTTCAATGATAATCATTTTCCTCTTGTAAAAACTGAAGTTTTATAGTTTTGTTTAATTGGTTTTTTACTGCATGCCCTGATATGAACCACATCCACTAAAACTGGATTCTGTCCGTTCATTTACAGTACAGTACTGTATAAAACTCTGTCTGGAAGGAGAGCGGCGGTGGATTTAAATTGAGAATGTAAACGTTTATTGAGAGATGTAAAAGGACAGAAATTTCACCTCACTGAAAGTGTTGACCTTTCATGCTACCACAGACTTCCCAAATGGAAAATGTATGAATATGTGCAGGCTTTGAATAGTTTTCCTGGTAACAGCAGTCTGTCTGATCAGCCTTCCCAGCATCTGGGTAGCCCTGATACCGCCACAGCAGCGGAATTCCCCCACACACTTCATAGTGCAAGGTTAAGAGCGGTTAAACTTTCGTGAAACTTTCAGACATTTGTTTAGTTATGCTTTGGATATACACAAATGCTATGTGTTGGCGTGTCTTCATGTATGTGCTCTCTTTTTCTGTTTTTCTCTTCTCTGTTAGGCTGAATTTTCTGTCTGCCTAGGAAAGATTCAGGTGCCATTCCCTGCATTTTGTGATAGTGAGGGACACTCCGGGTGTTTTTTTAGGTCATTTTTATTCAACATGATCATCATGCTTGTCACATTGAAACTACAGTATGTATGACAGTAATATTCTAATTGAATTGTTAAGTTTTTTATGGAAGTAAAAGGGTGAAATTCTGGAAAATACCCAGTTGAAAACAATCCAATCAAGATGTTTTTGTCTGTGGTATCTAGGTAGATACAACCAAGCAAGTTTTCCAATTGGTTAGGACAGGGATTAGATTAGTTAGATTTTTAGGTAAAAATAAAATAATCCTTCTTTGCAGTGAAATAAAGCTCTGCTGATCATTCAAACAACTTAAATGCTGGACACATAACTGCTAATTTACCCTTTAACCCTGAAGATTGGCACAGACTGCTGGTCACCACAGCAATGCAGACAACAATCTCGCCTAGCTAGTAGCTAATAAAAACGCAAAGTGAAAGAATTAAGGTGAACATTCATTATTTCTTTGTATTTGTAAGCACTCCAACTGTATCCGCTCCTGATACATTTAATCTGCAATGAGAAACTGTCAAACGTTAAAAATTCACGAAGCTGAAGCCAGTGTATTGCTAGCATCTTGTTCTAATTTTCCTGTTTCACATTAAAAGGTTCAGCAGTGACATTCTGACAACTCAGACACCATCTAAGGTGAAACAGGAAAACTAGGGATAAGAAACTAGTAAATGAGAAGATTTAAGAAGTTTTTAAAAAATCAAACACTGAGAGACATTTCACAAGAAACATTCTATTTTCGTCAAAGGTTTCTTGCTGGAGCTGCGAGAAAAGCAGATATAGCTGAGCTAAAGCTTAATGCAGAGCAAAGTAAGTCTGCATTTTCATTTTTATATCATGTTTTTAGCCTATACTAGTACGTTAGCACATATTAAGACATATTTACAGCCAAGATGGTGAAATGGACATAAAATGTTTTGATTCCCAAAGTGGTTTGATTTTCATTGAAAGGACAAAATTGCTCTTTTTAACATTTGGGTTGCCAACCCCTGGGTCGGGACTTCAGTAGATGCGCTGAAGGCCTTACGTGATAGATTAATCAACAACATAATTGGGAAATAAGAGTGGAATCAAGCAAGAATGTTTTGATTTTCAATGAGTGGAACCATTTTGATGAAGATCAAAAGTCACTGTGGGTCTTCTGGAAGTCTTAAATACATCACTGATTGGGGTGGTAGTAGTGTAGTAGTTTCAATCAGCTGTTAGAAATGGAAATCTGTGGCGGCTCTGTGTCAGAGAACTTTACTGAAAGAGTTACTGCAAAACTGCTACATACAAGATGTACAGAGGAAATCTGACTCCTAACAACCACGCAATACCTGGTACCTGACCATCAAAACTGTCCCCACCAGATAAAAAGTAGTTATGATCAAGCAATACTTAAAAATCAAGCTCTTGTTTTCAATCTGAACAACCCACAGGTGTTTCTGTCTATCCTTCCACTGTGAGAAAACAACTCAACGTGATGAGTCTGGAAGGATGTGTAGCTGTCAAGAAGCTCTCACTGAAAAAAGAAACAAAGAAAGGCGAGGAAAAATGTACAAATTAGTCAAAAATTTTAAATTGTGATTACTTGTTTTGAGAGAAGCAGAAAACGCAACCAACTTCTAAGACAGAAATTTGGAGCTGTGTTAAATATCCCAGCAGATTTCTTTGAAGAACTGAATGGAGGTCTTCTGAAGTGTATGAAAGCTAATAATAAAGGCAAAGTAACTAAATAGTGAAAATGCTGATATTATATTCAGTTGCTGAGGCATCTGTTTAATCATTCACTCATTCATTATCATTGAGCGCTTAATCCAGATAAGGTCGCGGTAGCAGTTTGGAGACCAGAGAATCTCAGACAATCCTGTCCCATGCAACTTCCTCCAGTTCATTCTAGGGGTCACCAAGCCAGTCCCAGGCCAACTTGGAGAAATAATCCCTCCAGCAGGTCCTAGGACGACCCCAGGGTCTCATCCCAGTAGGCTGTGCCTGGTTCACCCCCCCGGGAGGCATCCAGGGAGCATTTGGATCAGATGTCTGAATCACCTCAACTGGCTGCTCTCAATGTGGAGGAGTAGCGTCTCTATTCTGAACTCCTCCTGGATGCCCGAGCTCCTCACCCTATCAAGTAGAGTGTACTTGATAGGGTGAACAAGACCTTGAGATACTTAAACTTAGATACTACTTGGAATGGGCATCCGTGTAATCATCTGTTATATGTAATATTTTTGTTGCTGAAAAATTAATTGCTTCTTCTTAATAGCTGTTTTGACAGGAAATTATATAAATAATTGACAGTACTGGTGAATGTTGAACAATAAAAGTAGTTCATTTGAAACACTGTGTTCTGTCTGTGTCGTGCTTTCTAGTGGAGCTGAGGTAGACAGCACTGTGAACATGCACGAGGCATGCGTGCATATGTGCAAGCATGTAGGTGTGTGAAGAACATGGTCATCTGGGCTGTGGGCTGGAGGGCTGGAGACAGAAGGCCAGAAGCCAAAGCAGTGTGTGGGAGAAGAGTGTTCATCAAGTGAAGGCAGTCGCGGTCTGCAGTAAAAGCCAACAAGACTAGCTACCCTAACCCCACAACACATACACATCAGTCTCAAGGGCTGCTCTGACCTCCTTGCTTGGGACAAGCTTATTTTTAACCCTCTTTTTTGTGGTTTTATATTTTGTTTATGTCAGCTGAAGTGATTAGTCTTTCAACAATCCCATTCTCAACAGTCTGCTGACCTGTTCATGTTCCAAATACAAAAGGGTACTTTTGTAGGAACTGTTGTGTGAGTTAGACTAGCTTTACAGAATATTAGAAAAATTCCCAGAAACTGTAGCACAAAACTTTGTCAGAATAGCCATATTTGGTTTCTTAATTCCAAATAATATTTGTTTTGTATCTATGTGAATGGTCACGCTGTTGGGATAGATTAGGTTAATGTCAGTTAACATTAGCATCATGGCAAATTCAGCGCTATAGTTTTCTGTCTGACTAGTTTCGATAAGCCACTAGTGAGCTAGTGTAGCATTTTTGCATTGCATTTTAAACTACAGTCTCAACATTATGAAGCAACTGTAATGAATATAATAGTAATGGGCAGCATGACCAACCTGTATATCATAGTACAGTTAAAATTTCGATCATTATACATCACAATATGCATATATTTATATCTAAAGTCATTTTAGATGCTTTAGTAAACCTATTGTTGTAGAGTGACAGTGGCTTATCATTCTGAGATGTCCCTTCACTTTTAATAATTACCCTTTTTAACAAACAAAATATATCTGAAATATTTTTATCATGCAAAATAGACAAACAATACTAAACAATACATGGATTAACATGTGTTGATGTTAATTTCTAATGTTAACACAGGCCCAGCAAAATCTGTGCTAAATGTTGTTTCATATCTTAATTTCCACAAAGCTGAAGTTGGCTTCTTATTTGGCAGGTTTGGGTCTAATTTTCTGTTCCTCCTAAAAATGAGTATCTGCTACAATCTGGCACAGGTACAGTCAACTGGATTTAAGGTGGAACAGGAAATTCAGTTAAAAAGCCAACTTCAGCTTTATTGAATTCCTCAAGTCATTTGTGTCACTTATGCGTCCTAAATACCTGTGTCTATACAATTATGCTGCAGTTAAGTAATCAGTCCACAGCTTGTTTTGCGCACAATCCTGCTGAGTGAAAAAAAATTGGTTTGGGCTGGTTTATGCTGGTCTAGTGCTGACCTGGTTCTGGTTTAGCTGGTCACCCTAGCATGGTCGTGCTAGTTGACCAGAATACCAGCATCAAAACGCAACATACGCTGGTTTTAGTGGTGATCAGCATATCAGCTTCCATTGCTACTGACCAGCATAACAGCCATCTATAACATGAAATATGCTGTTTTTTCTAGTAGGGAAGGCCCTGCCCACAGCATTATCTGATCCAGCTGAATGAGTCAGGTAGATCCTCCAGTGGCGTGAGAGGAAGCACAGCAATTGACCTGCTGATATTAGGCTAAAGCTAACCCCAAACAACTGGCTATCCCCACTGTCTTGAAAACGTGCACGAAAGTAGAATTTCAACCAGTTTACAGCCCACTACTATATCGCAGTGTCCCAGTGCAAGTCATTATTACGTTATTACAGGTTGAATCATTATTACATTATTACAGGTGGAATGACAGTTTGGATCAAACTGTGTAGAGCACATTTCTGTGTTGATCAGTGTTTGACCTATTACAACATACCTGCTGAAAAAAACTGTAGAATCCATTCAATCTTTTTGTTGGTTTCTGGTGGTGTTTAATAATCACCAGTTGTATTCTATTTTTCTGATGGGTTGATATCACAGTGTAAAGGACTGTAGTGGTTTAACAGTTGTTCTGATTCCAGATGTGATGGTTTCCTCATGGGGCTCTGAAGGTGTCCTGGAGAAAACTTGTGGTCTCTAATGAAACAATTAAACCAATTCCTATTAGAAAGCAAAACCATCAGGTTTAAATCTTAAGCTCTAATGGCACTTTGAGAGTTAAAACTGGTGATTTTGCTGCATGTTTATTTGCGACAAAGTTGTCTGTCTAGAAGGCCAGAGTGAGAGAGAGAATATGGAACTACTGGATAACCAAATTATACCACTAAAGGAAGTCTGATTAGTGTCTGTGAGGTGTTTACCTAACTCGTCCGCCTCTGTAAGCTACTTGTATTTCCCACAAACTGCATCAGAGACGTTGACTTGACTGTTCTCACTTTTCTTGAGAAAACAGCCTCCATTTTCCATGCTCATGAAAAGCACTTCAGGTATGTATATCAGTCGAAATGAGATGCCGAAAAGTTTTGTGTGTTTAAGGGTTAAACTTTTCTTTGGTAGTTTTCATTTGACTCATTCTTTTCACACCTTCAACTTCAACTAAAAAGGCGAAATAAAGGGGAATTCCACAGATTTTGTAATAATTTGTGTATAATCCTGCCACTGAGATGTAAATAAAGTCATTGAGAGTGGTTTGATGTGAAATGGTTCACTGTGAAGAAAATTACCAACTCCACACCACATAGTCATTTTATTAACTATCAAAATTAGTGATACTGCTCAGTGTTCTGAGCTTGTATGTCGTTGCTGTCCAAAAAAAACTATGTCCATGTGTTGTGATTTTTTGTTTGAGCTCAGCAGCTGATCTGTATATTGTTCATGATGAGTGGACCAACAGAAGTGCTACAGAATCAAATCTCTATATATTAACTGAGGCTAAAAGAAAAGAAAGTTTCTGGCTTCTCCTGTAAAGTTATTACTTTGGAGATACTTTCTTTGGACAGTGTCAGTGTGTAATGTTGACAATAGTGAAATAGTGGGAATTCAATACAAATACATTTTGAGGACTATTTTGCCATATAACGCCTGCACTTAGCTCTCTGCAATTAATGCAGTTGGAAATAAAATATCAATAAAATATACAAGTATTTTCAAATGATGTCAAAAGCTGTCAAATGACAAAAATGGAAGTTTTCCTCCAACAGTAGCGATATATTTTAAGCCAAAATCTTTTTTATACAACCAGATGTCTTTAGATGTCTGCTTCCTATCACTGTAAAGAATTCTGAGTCAGCACATTTCACTAGAACGGAGCATTTCACTTCAAACCACTCAGAAGGATTTTGTTTACATCTGTAAGCATAAGTTCAATATCAAAATTGAACTATGTGCCCTATTTCTGGGTACAGAAGTAAATATAATTGTGTTTCAGGCTAATATAAAGGTTATTTGGTTGGGTAATTAGATCTTAAAAAAATTTCACAACAAACAGTTGCTATACTTAGACTTGTATTGATAGATGATGTCTGCCCTCAGAACAAGCCATTGAAATGTCAATAATGGTGGGTTTAAGTTTGTTGGAGAATGTGGCCATCCAATTTAATTGTTTCTCAGCAATCCTTTCTGCTTTCTTTTTTCTTTCATTCAAAATGTTTGACCAGTCCACTGGAAGAATATGGTTCATACAATGGTAATCACACAGGGTATTGGGGTTGATTTTGTGACATGACATTAATTTGATATGTACCAACAGTGTTTTCAATTGTCTCTAACAGTGAATCTAGTACTCTCCATGCTCTCCATGTTTTGTCCACAAATCAAACTTTTTCCACTACTTTTTCTCATTTTAGAATGTTGGAAAAAAATCACATACAGCCCCACAACTCAGTGTGTTTGCTAAGGGCAATTCCATTGATTTTTCCAAAATTCTGTATAATTATTTTGTTAAGATATGATGAGTGGTATGATGTGAAATTCATTCTATATTAAACCTACTGAGTCAGAATTGTTCACAGTGGTGAGGATAGGAACCTCTAATGGAAGTCTCTAAAAGCTCCCTGCATGACATTGTTATGAATATGCCGACTGATGCCTGAGACATTGTTTTATGATAACTTTGCTATCATAACATTTTTTGAATCCATTTATGGGAAGAGATACATGCAGGATTTTACATGGCAAAATAATAAGAAAACTTGGGTACCACTTTAAAATAAAACTAACCTTATAAAGGGTTCATAAATGGTTTAATGTTGTTTAATGAGTTTATAGTTATTGAATGTTATTGATTGTGTCTTATGGATCTTAAAATCATTAATAAGTATTTACAATACATAAATCAAAAGGGCAACAGTGACCTGTTTTTGCCAAAAAAAATCCTCATTCGTTTATATTGTTAAACCTCAGATTTCAGAATGTGCTAGAACTGCTTAGCAATGTGTGCTATAGTTTCTCATTTGGTTGAATGTAATTTTTGCTGATTCTTTTCTGTTCTTTTGCTAAAATTCCCTACAAAAATGCATCTGTTGGCTGGGCATGAATAAGTCTATTCTTTCATAGAAAGAATTTCATATTGTGGCAATGGTGTGGGCCACATACATAGGTTCTATAGGTTCGCGAATATGACTGTCTTTCCAGCATCCCGCCGCACTCACATCCTGTCTTCAAAGGGTGGACCACACTCTTCTGTAAGTCCAAACTGGGCAAGTGGGTTAAACTGCTGCAGGAAGTTCCTGGAAGCTAGATGTGGCATTGGTTTGTCACCGCCAACGCTGGGCTTCATGACTGGGCCTCCACAGAGGTAATTACAGAGTAAAGGAAAAGGCATAGTGATAGGCATCAGCTCTGCCTTCTCCCCAGGAGGAAGCAGACTTACATGGTCATCATCTGGGTGACGCCCATGGTAGTGTGACCTGTCCAAGCCTGGGGAACTGAGCCAAACCTGGACTCTCAGCTCACAGCCAGATGTTAGGAGAATTTGTAAGCAAGACACAGGAAGTCTGGTGAAGTCCACTGTGGGCTGTCTATGATTTAGTCTATTTTTGTGCACTGGAGCTCAATTCTCTTGAAGCTGACTGTTGTACGCCATTGTAATGTCTTCGCAATCGCCTATCAGCCTTTATGCAGTCAATAAGACAAGACTGATGTCTATACTGAAATACGAATAACAGTTCCACATGTAATCTCTGCCATAATTCAAACATGTTCTTTGCGACCACTGCTAAATTTGGGTGCTGTTGATCTTTTAAATATGGTTCAGGAGCTCCACATGACCAATATTTCAACTGCCAGACCGACACTTTGTAAACCTTGCACAAACATAATGTTTACAAAATTCATGTGAGCAGGCACTTGTTTGAGCCAGGCCCTGTAATTATCCAATGAAGTTATTTGATTCAGGCACTATTGATTCTGTGAAGTGAAGCCTATCCAAATGTTCTTTTTAATTATGCCAACCACATTAAAGAGTTATTATAGGAGCATGATGTCTACAGCACAGTTCTCAAACTCCACTCTTGCAATTTGTGCAACCATACATTTCAAAGCTGTGCTCCTATTAATTCATTAGTTATGAGTTTCTAATTTTCCACATTTAAAGTAAAATATAGAGTTTAACTGCTTACAGATTGACTAACCTGAGCTGAAATATTACTTGGGTATAAAAAAACAATATTATGAATAACATTTTACTTTAAATCTACTTGTTCCAGGACAATTGCATATTTGAAATGTGATGTTTCAAAATTAGTTTTGCAAATTGTAGATTTGAGGAATTATTAGGAATTAGAGCAATTATTACTTTCAATTATTACTTTACTATCTTTGCAATATTTTGTAAGGGGGAGCAAGGAGGCGGACGCACACGCTGAGATAAGCGAGATTTATTATGGACAAATCAAGGGTCATAGTCAAAACGGTCCAGGGTCAAGGAGCCAACATGGAGAAAACGGGGTTCAGACATGACAGACCAGAATACAATGAACAATACAGAGATTCAAACAAAGCCAACGAACAGAACGATACATCGAACAAAGACCAGCAAACACAAGAGGCAAACACAGGGCTTAAATACACAGGGATAACGAGGGTCAGGTGAAAACAATCAGGGGCGGAGTAATGAAACAGGGGGCAGGACTTAAACCAAAACAAAAGCACATGGACAAACCAAAACAAAAAGGCACATGGAGTGGGAGGAGCCAATCGTGATATATTTTAAGCTATTCCATAGGTTTAAATTGGCTTTACAAAAAAAATATTCAAGCCTTTTTCACCCTGAATTTTTTTAAATTAAGAACCCAATTAAGAACCATCATTTCTGAGAATCTTTTGCAGATGCACCCAAAATCCATCCTTAAAAATGTATGTACATATTAACAGTAAGCCAGAAGTAAAATATTACTCTCTGTGTTGTATTTTTACACAAGTTCAGTCATTCTGTAAGCAGTTAGATTTGAAAACTTCATAACTTAAAAAGTATTTGAAACACTGATGTGAAATTTTTGCATAGTTGTGTATAGCCTGAGGTAAATTGTCAAGGTAGGAACCCAACCATTTTTCGCAGTCAATGTCCACAGACTGAGATCAGTGTCTATATGCTAGTAATATCGAGCTCTAATTTTTAGACCTACTGCTCTGTAATTTGTTTCTGACCCTATTCTAACATACCTGGATAAAGTATTTAGATGATTAACTGTGCTGTGACAGATTAGGATTAGAACTAACCTTTCTGGCTGGTGGGTAACTCACCAGAACCTGGGTTAGCATCCCTGCTGTGGATGCTATTAACTTTAGTGTCAAACGTCAGCCCTGGTGGACCAAAGTAGACCTGTTTAGGCTAGTGTTAGTCAGTGCTACTCCTGTTGAGTAACTGCAGTGCACAGTTTTGAGTTTTCCTCACAATAAAACACCTACTTCAGCTCCCCAGGTAATTATCAAGCCTATCATTCGCTGTGTCAGGTATTCAGAGCAACCAACAACTGTCCAGTATGACCTTCCAGGCATTTGATTTGACACCCTTGTTATATAAAATGTATTTCTGCCATTAGTTGCATTTGTCTGTCATGACTCACTCTCTGCAATGCCTTTTAACAAAGCATGATATACACTTTTAAGCCCATATAAATAGTTTTTCTGTTAGCAATACTGTATAAACCAAGGTTGCATGTGTATGACAATCTTCTGCTAAATTCCCAAATGCTAGTTGGCACAGTCTCGCTGCAGTAAAACTGAAAATGTGGGCTATTACAGTTTAAATATAGGAATCTCCGGCCCTTCTTTGGCTTTTTAATAAGTTTCTATCTTTTATTTGATGCTATACTTATTTCAAGTACTGACTATTTTAAGAGACAACCATTGGAAGGGAATTCTGACATGCTTTTTTTCCATTTCCTGTTAGAGTAACGAAGCCCGTAAAACGTCTGTTTCGGTGACTTTACAAGTGTTCGGGTGGGAACCACAGAAGAGCTGGAACGGCATAGTATTTAATGTGAACCAATTGTCTATGTTTCAGATCATTTGCTTCTCCTCTTGTACAGAATATAGAAGGCTCTTACTTCATGGCCTTTCTTTATAGTTTCTCATCTTGTATAATCTTGTGATCACCCACCTACACTTTAGCTGTATTATTTTCTAGCTTGATTTGTAGTAGACTGTAAAATTACAGCACAATCGCAAGATTCAGTGGCACAGATTTCAAGGTTAGGCAGCAAAGAAGGGGGCCTTGTAGCCATCATATAAATATCGTAGGTAGTTTTGGTTTGGCCTTTAATCAAGACAAGTTCAAACTCTTTTCTTTTCAGTTGATCTCCTGCAGCTGGATAAAGCATGCCTTTCTGAGGAAATAAGAGCAAAGGTTTACTGTTGCTGATGTCAGTGGAATAACAATTTGATGCATCAGCAGATGAGTTCACACCATGCCACTTTTATCACATTTCCCCCATTACAAAAACAAAGCATGTCATGTCTGGTCAGGAAAAAAGCGAAGATGGTCCAGTAACAACAGGCAACAGAGAAACAAAGAGTATATGGGACTGTGTGTGATTAATCAAATGTGAAAATTGTATAAGCAGAACAGGACATTCCTGCCTGCTAACTGCACTAGTTTTCATCCCCCTGCTAAGACTGTATCCCACACCTGGATGTCATAGAGTCTGTAATGAACAGTCCATCATCTGTGTCATCTGCATGCATCACCTGACCCACACACTAGTGTGACAAGACATCCTGTTTTCTGGAGACAGCCCCCATTTTTGGTTTTTGGCTTATTTCTGGCTCAGGCTGTTACCAGAAATGTCCTCATTTTGACTGTGAATTTATCACACCAGAAAGTCCTAAGAAAGACCTGGCAGCAGAGCAGAGGAGCAGATGTCTCACATTGTGCTTGTTTTGGCCAACAGGAAGTGTCTGGTGAGTCCACAACATCACCACAAACATATTTTCAAGACACATGGTAACCTAGGGAAGCAGGGGAGAGGTAGGCTAATTTGTATAGACATACAATCTACTCCAATGTAACTGCCATGCTATTTTTCTTAATTGCATACATTTTTTCAGACCTCCAAATATGGCATTATATATGTATATATATATATATATATATATATATATATATATATATATATATATATATATATATACAGTGGTGTGCTTAGAGTCTGACTATTGGGCTATATTGTGGCTATAGCTACAGGTTTTTTTCTATAACCATGGGTCTTTTTACTGCCAAAATATTTGATACAAATATACTCATACAACCACTCAAGGTGTGAAATACAGAGGGGGTCCTGGGACCCTATTAGTAAAGCTATTGAAGCCCCTGGGTGTCTCAAGAGCAGAGTTCTGCAGGGATTCCTGATAATAAACTGATTTTGATCATAAGGCTCTCCATTAGGGACAAACAAATGCTCAAACACAAATTCAGGGAAAAGTCTTTGTTGGGCTGCTTCACCCACAGCCAACGAGTATTCTTACTAACTAGAAATGCAGCACTAGACTGCCTCAGGATCATGCTGATTAGTTCAATCAGTTGGTCCTTCATAGCCTAACAATTGTAACTATGCCCAGGACACCTCTGCAAATTTTACAATAGTAATGTAGTGTAAGCAATGGTGTAGCATGTTTGTAAATCTGAAAACTTGCCCAATTTTCCAAGAGAGTGAAGTCAATCGTTACTCATTTCCCAAAGTGAAAACAGAAGAGGAGTTGGCGTGTGGAATACTGCATTACCAAACTAGAAACATTTCCAGAAGAAGAATTGTTAAACAAAACATTTCGTTGCCACTGAGGCTAGCAACAGCGCCACTATGGTGAGTGAATTAGCCAGTGCTGGAGTACCCAGCCAACATGGGACCCCTCCACACACCAGATTTTTGTACACTGCAATTGCTGAATCTATTGTGGTAAATGTAGCCCTGATGTATCCTTGTCTAAGCCCTTTGCCTTAGTGATTTTTGAGATCCTCTTAACTTATCGAATTTATTTGTAAAAAGCAACAAGCAATAAATATATATCTTAGGACTATTGTAATCATGGCCATGCTTATTTAGTACCCAGTTTTTTCAGTCAGCCTTCACCATAGTTTATTACAGCACAACAGTTATGATGGTCATTTCATAGAAAAAATGTCAGCTATTTAAATAATATATAGACCACCAAACTGGAACTGTCCTGGTTTTCATTTCAGAAATCTGGTCACCTTACCCTACATGGACTATAATTTAAGCCTTATACAACCTGGAGCTACAGTCTGCAGCAGATAATAAACTCACGGTATCTTACATTATCACACATAGCCTACTTAGTTTACCTCACTTATAAACATACAATCTTGAACATTAGAAAAGTGGAGCTGGGATACTTTGCTACAGTACAGAAACATGAAAGCTGCTGACTGTGTACAGAGTACATTTCCCAAGAGTCTCACTCGATGTGTTCGAAAATAGCCTTACATATTTCCATATTACACATTTCAGGGCCTCCTTAAACATTTCAAAGCCTCCTATGGCAAAACCAATCCAGCATGAAAATGGCTTAAAAATCACTCTTAGGCATTCTACACCTACACCTACAGAGTTTGTCTATTTTTTTTCAGGTTTATTATTATATATTCATTATTCATTTTTTCATTTTTTGCTCTTCTTATTATGTTGTTTTGATATCCGGTGCTGATCAGAGCACGATGCGTTCCCCTTTTGAGTCTTGGTTCCTCTCTAGGCTTCTTCCTCTTGCTCCTGGGGCTTTCTGTAAAGCTGCTTTGTGACAACCAGTTGAAAAGCACTGTAGAAATACAGGTTAATTGAATTGAATCCTGTTTTGTGTGGCTCATATTCAGAAGACATATTCTGCCAAGCAAGTGTATGGGAGGAGTTTTTCAACCTTAAAGCTGAGATGTCTGTCACTAGGTTTAAATTACCATTCTTCTGACAGACAAATCAGGGCCTGTGTGGAAAAAGCAGGACCACAGGACCACAAAGGGCCACAAAGGTCCACAAAGACAAAACAGTATAAAGAAGATAAAGAAGGCATTAAAGAATTTAGTTTGTAAAAACATATCCATCCATCTTCTAAGCCACTTCTCCGTCAGGGTCGAGGGGGGTGCTGGAGCCTATCCCAGCAGTCTTCGGGCAGAAGGCAGGATACACCCTGGACAGGTCGCCAGCCCATCACAGGGCAGACAGACAGACACAGACAGTCACTCACACCCTCGGGTAATTTAGCATGTCCAATTGGCATGACTGCATGTCTTTGGACTGCGGGAGGAAAGCCACGCAGACACGGGGAGAACATGCAAACTCCACACAGAGAGGACCCTGATCACCCACCTGGGGAATCGAACCCAGGCCCTCCTCGCTGTGAGGCGACAGTGTTACCCACCACGCCACCGTGCCACCCTATATATATGTATATATGTATATATAGGAGGTGGGGTTAGGGTACCTCTCTGATCTGCTCAAACGTACTCACAGGTCAACTTCGGCCAATGTTTCACAATTTGGTCAGCCCTGTTATAAAGGGTATCAAAGAGAGAGCAAAGCTGAGCTTCAGTTAGCCTTTTCAGCTGAATTAAAGTCAGTGTGAGTCAGAAATCATAGTTCATTTCCCAGGTTCTTTCAGCTAATAGATGCTTTACTCTGGGTGACAGATGGGGGCGGTCGGAGGGGGAGGAGAAACATGATATTATAAGTTAATGTTATTGTTCCCTGCCCACTGGTGGACAATGATGTCATTAAAACGCAGAAGATGTTTTAGACATGGAAAAACAAGAAGTTTGGCCTTCAAGAGAGACAATGCACTATGCTTATGTGACATTAGCTAATGAGGTTGAAATGTCCATTTTAATTTCAAGCTGACTATAAATAATGACGAAAGACTCCAATTGATCATAAACCAACACCTCAGCGATGTTTCATAAGCATGACCACCAGTACTTTATGATGTTTAAGTAATAAAATCCTCAATTGAAAACATCAATACTGATGATTGCGGCTAATAAGTGTGTAAGATAGGAACTACTTTTCCTTCTACATTCTTGATTTTGGTTTAAAAATCCAAACTAGTAAAACCCCCCCCTTTTAGGAGCAAACGGTGGCTTAGACTTTTCGGATATTGGGATATTAGCCTTCGACTGACTTGGAATTCACAACAAACAACATAAATAAATAAATAAGACCTGACATTAGATTCTTTCATGTTTTAAAAATAGACAAAGTGAAAGCTGACACTGCTATCACACACTGGCCAAAAACAATCACACCAATTTGAATGTAAACAACAAAATTCCAGTCAGTTATCATCTAAAATGCGAGGAGACATGACAACAGATAAAATTTCATAGTTTAATTGGTCGTTTTCTATATCATATGGCTACTTGTTGACCAGTTGTGTGTGTCTGTAAGTGTTAAAGTCCCCTTAGACCTTGTGGTCAAAAACCCCCTGGCAGTCTGAGGCCTCCCAAGACCCTTGGAATAGAATAGAATAGAATAGAATAGAATAGAATAGAATAGAATAGAATAGAATAGAATAATCCATCCCTGGAAAAATATCTTTGATTTTTATTTATTTATTGAATTTGTCAATTATATTTGTTTGTGTAACTGGCATAGCAACAAGAAAAGGGTGAAAATGGATGAGAGAGTAAGATACTCAAATATAACAAAAGAAAAGAAAGAAAGAAAGAAAGAAAGAAAGAAAGAAAGAAAGAAAGAAAGAAAGAAAGAAAGCCTTATACAACCTTATACAAGCTCACCCATCTGAGCTTTTGAAAAGCAGCGCTGCAGTGCGCCTCTCTCGCCAGCGGGTGGCAGTGTTGGTCTGACGTTGATGTCTGAATTTGCTGACATATCGCTGCGCTTTTCGCCGCCTCATCTCTGTGAGCGAGCTGCCTCAGCGAGCTGCCTTCATTCACTGCTCAAAGCGCTGTCAGACAAGCCTGAGCACAGCGAGCCGCACATGGATGGGAGGGAGACGCCAGGAGAGGAGAAAGAGAAAGAGACCTGAGTGAAGAGGTGAGAGAAAACGCGAAAGAACCGGAACCAGTCGTTATTTTCAGGACTGAACACAGATGTGTTTTCGGAAGCAGAGGAGCGGCGCGGTTTCGAAAGTGTCGCAGTTGTGTAGGAAGGGGATCTTATACTGAACTGTGACATTTTCATGTTTATGTGCTCCCAGAAGCGGGGGAGAGTGAGAGCTGCGTCAGTGAGAGACGACTAGAAATGCGTTGGTGGGTTTTTAAGGGGGCAGAAAGCTTTCGCTTCCTCTCCTGTAAATAATGAATGAACCCATTAACTGATGTTTAAAGACGCGAAACGCCTCAGAAACCCGCCTGTTAGTCACCCATTCACTCACTCACCGCTCGCTCGCTCACGTTTAGCTACCCAGGCTGGACCGTAACGCTCTTAAAACAGTTGGTTCTTCAAGGGTTCTTCAGTAAAGGCAGTGGTTCTGTTTACCCTCATCCAACGCTCTGAATTCAGGTCATGAAGGCCTTGCTAATGAGCAGAATCAGGTGTGTTTAGTGAGGTCAGCAGTGTTTTGCCCACGAAGACTAGACCCTGACACAATCAGTTCTATATAGAACCATTTGCATCCTTACATGGTTCTTTGCACTGTAAAATGGTTCTTCAGATGAACGGAGAGTGTGTTGGTTCCATATAGTTCCAGAAATTATTCTTGTACTGTTACAGTGTCAAGCTTGTGACCATAGAAGAGCCCTTTTCACAAATGTTCCATATAGAACCATATAACACCACGCAAAGAACCATTTAAGCATGGTGAAATGCAAATGGTTCTAAATTAAGTAAAGAACCACCTTTTTTAAAGAATGTACCCTGTCCCAAATAAGATGTCATTGAAATGTTGAAGTCGGTGCTGGAGGCACTTGATAAAACATGTATGAATCCGAAATGTAATATTTAATCAAATTCACATGTTCCCACTATTGTTCCCACTGAGCATTGATGGGATCTCGCGCAGTAAATGTTAGCTGGCCACAAACCACAACTCCAGAAACACACTATTTATTTTATTTTATTTCCATATCATAAGGGATTTTAGCTTGCTCTTTCAGAATGGTACGATTAAAGAACACAAAATAGAATATAAAAACTACAAAATTAGACTAACCTCTCGCCAACAGGTGGACACAGCAGTGGGAATTACACTGAACAAAAATATAAACGCAATACTTTTGTTTTTGCTCTCGTTTTTCATGAGCTGAACTCAAAGATCCAAGACTTTCTATGTACACAAAAGGATTTGCAAATCATCGTATATTCTGGTTTTATTTATGTTTTACACAACGTCCCAACTTCACTGGAATTGGGGTTGTATTTTTGACGCGTCAGCTTTCCTTGTTGTTCAGCTAAATGCATGATCCAGACCCACTATGTCTGGCTGTAATAGTGAGGCATTGCAAACTGGTCTTTTAGTCAAACTCACTGAAGCACTAAGTGTCCTGCAAACATTAATAAAGTTTGGACTGGCCCAGACTGACATGCACAGTGGCGTGTAGAGCTACCCGTGTTTTTTTTTCCTACCTGTCATCATGAAATTCAGTCGACATTCACTTGACTTAGCCTGTTAGTGGTGCCTTTTTATGTTTTTGAGATTTGCTTTATTAAGTTTAAATTTTGAAACCGTTATAATATAGGAAGGAAAGAAAGGGTGGAGGCACAGAGTACAGTTTGACAGTTATGTAGAAAAAAAGAAAAGAAAACACAAAGTGTCTTGGGCTCCATCAAGATACACAACCCAGCACAACCTCAACATAGTATTGGATGTCAAACCAGAAAACCTGTATATTCGGGCATTCCCACATCATGTGCATTAGCGTGCCTGGCTCGGCTCCACAACACCAACAAGTGGATCTTCTATCTATCTAGTAGGCCATTTCTATATAGTGTAGACGGAGTCCAATATGCTGTGTTTATGATTTTAAACTGAATGAGTCGTGTCTTTAGCTCTCTGAACATTTGCTTTGGGAGCCTCAGAATCCGATCCCACTCTGTTTGAGTAAAAGAAGCATTCAGATCTGTTTCCCAGATTGTCTTAAGAGAGGATTCTTTACTGTTAAGGAGTGAGTTAAGAATGGTATAATATATAGCAGCCTCATGGCCTTTACCAAAGTGTTCCAGGATTTAGTCAGAAACAACTGCCTTAGTGGGACATACTGTCAAGGAGCCAGAGGCTTGCTTCAATAGATTGTCTTATCTAACAATATCTCCAGAATTGGTTGTGAGGTAGATTAAACTGTTATTTAAGACCGTCAAATGACTAGTGAGTCACTCTTTGAACCCATTCATTCCAAAAGAATGGGGATTTACCTTTAAGTGCTCTGGGTTTATACCATGAGAGAGAGAGAGAGAGAGAGAGAGAGAGGCAGCAAAAATATGAACTCCTAAACACACAAAACAATGATAGTGAAAGGTAGAGATGATGACAAAATGAGTGACTAAATTAGTTAAGATTTGTGGAAGATTTAGATTTATCGTGACTTTATTTAATTTCATTTTAAATATCAATCCTTTTCCATCATCAGCATCAATGTATAACATTAAGAATTGTCACTACTGAAACAGTCAGTACCAAAACATTTGGTAACATGCATTTGGTACCTAAACATTTGGTAAAGGTTAGGTAGTGCTCTTGTTTCATAGTGACAAAATAGAATGTTCAGTCAGTTGTATTAATCAAAAAGGTATGTTACAGTGTCATTCAAGCGAAAGGATTTTAAAGTTCAAATCAAATTTAAAGTTAGAAGTTTTTTTGCACTGTGACATTGACCTGATTCAGTAGAATGATTAAAACAAAAAATGTAGTTAATTCTAAGCTAATCAGTTACCAAAGATGCTAACTTGAGGAAGTACTGAAAGGAGAGAATTCAGGCCTTGAAAATAATAGTGTGAAAGTGTATGAAACTTTTAGGAAATCAACTCTACAGTAGGATCATGAAAAAAGGCAAAGTAAAATAAAAGGAAGGCAGTCTATGAGTGATGGCTATCTTCAGGATTAGCCTTTAGTTAGAGAGCAGTGACGGATACAAAAGGAAACATTTTGAGTACTCACAGCTAGGAGCCACAGTAGAGTGCCATCACAGGCAAAACTGCTGGAAAGCAGTATAAGGCAATAGCAGTTGCCAACAAACACAGAAAACAGATCTCATCATTGTAAACGACAAAATAAAAACAGGCTTGCTCTTCTACAGAAAACATTCAAAGCTATGACTTTTAAAAGCCCATTGTTCAGCTAGTAAAACTTCATAGAGCACTGACTCCCTTCTGAAACCAAGACTAGTCCTATGCCTTAAGGATAAAAAAAATAGACTGTCAGCTTTGGTATTTATTTGGGCACCAGACCATTTGATCACCTAGCACAATCAAATTATACTCAGATTAATTTATAAGGTTGCAGTGCGCCGTAGAGCAGAGGCGCACTGGTGAGAGCTCTGGGTAAACTCTACAGTTTTTTTGTGTTTTGTTGCGCTGTTTCTTTGTGATTTTGCACATTCTACTTTTGGGATCATCGCTCAAGGCAGACTTTAACACAAACACATGCTTGGATATCCTTTTGCAACTTCTCGGCCTCTTTGTTTACCAACACGCATGCGCCTGCGGAACAGGAGGAAGTGCAAGAGGGGCAGATGCGCCAGGGTATTATGCAGGACAAGGAGAAGGTGCTTCAACGCGCTGCTTCCAAGTATTCTGCTCGCAAATGTTCAGTCGCTGAAGAACAAAGTACAAACCGGATTCCAAAAAAGTTGGGACACAACAAATTGTGAATAAAAACGGAATGCAATGATGTGGAGATGGCAAATGTCTATTTTATTCAGAATAAAACACAAATCACAGATCAAAAGTTTAAACTGAGAGAATGTATCAATTTAAGGGAAAAATATGTTGTTTCAAAATTTCATGGCATCAACAAATCCCAAAAAAGTTGGGACAAGGCCATTTTCACCACTGTGTGGCATCCCGCCTTCTTCTTACAACACTCAACAGACGTCTGGGGACAGAGGAGACCAGTTTCTCAAGTTTAGAAATAGGAATGCAGTCCCATTCAAGTCTAATACAGGCCTCTAACTGTTCAATCGACTTGGGCCTTCTTTATCGCACCTTCCTCTTTATGATGCGCCAAATGTTCTCTATAGGTGAAAGATCTGGACTGCAGGCTGGCCATTTCAGTACCCAGATCCTTCTCCTACATAGCCATGATGTTGGGATTGCTGCAGAATGTGGTCTGGCATTATCTTGTTGAAAAATGCAGGGTCTTCCCTGAAAGAGATGACGTCTAGATGGGAGCATATTTTGTTCTAGAACCTGAACATAGTTCTCTGCATTAATGGTGCCTTTCCAGACATGCAAGCTGCCCATGCCACAAGCACTCATGCAACCCCATTACCATCAGTGACGCAGGATTCTGAACGGAGCGTTGATAACAACTTGGGTTATCCTTGTCCTCTCTGGTCCGGATGACATGGCGTCCCAGTGTTCCATAAAGAACTTCAAATCGTGACTCATCTGACCACAGAACAGTCTTCCATTTTGCCACACTCCATTTTAAATAACCCCTGGCCCAGTGCAAACGTCTGAGCTTGTGGAGCTTGCTTAGAAATGGCTTCCTCTTTGCACTGTAGAGTTTCAGCTGGCAATGGCGGATGGCACGGTGGGTTGTGTTCACTGACAATGCTTTCTGGAAGTATTCCTGAGCCCATTCTGTTATTTCCTTGACAGTGGCATTCCTGTTTGAGGTGCAGTGACGTTTAAGGGCCCGGAGATCATAAGCATCCAGTAGAGTTTTACGGCCTTGACCCTTACGCACAGCGATTGTTCCAGATTCTCTGAATCTTTTGATGATGTTATGCACGGTTGATGATGATAACGTAAAAGTCTTTGCTATTTTACGCTGGGTAACACCATTCTGGTATTGCTGCACTATCTTTCTGGGCAACAATGGTGGAATTGGTGATCCTCTTACCATCTTGGCTTCTGAGACACACTGACACTCTGAGAAGCTCTTTTTATACCCAATCATTTTGTCAATTGAGCTAATTAGTGTTAATTGGTCTTCCAGCTGTTCGTTATATGCTCAATTTTCTTTTTCCAGCCACTTATTGCTACTTGTCCCAACTTTTTTGGGATTTGTTGACACTGTGAAATTTTGATTCAACATATTTTTCCTTTAAAATGTTACATTTACTCAGATTAAACTTTTGATCTTTCACCTATGTTCTATTACGAATAAAATATTGACATTTGCCATCTCCACATCATTGCATTCAGTTTTTATTCACAATTTGTTTAGTGTCCCAACTTTTTTGGAATCCGGTTTGTAGACGAGCTGTACACACGGATCAGGGTTCCGCGTGACATCGAGAGCTGCTGCGTTTTAGCACTCAGCTTTCCGTAGCAATACCAAATAACGGCATCATGCCGGCCGGCTTCACCATCTACTGCCAGGACACAACTCTGGGGTCTGTAAAGGTAGAGGCGGTGGGGTATGTGTATGGTGAACTCTCAATGGGGAACAGATGTAGTGATTCTTGCCAGTCACTGCTCTCCAGACATTTAACTCATACCAGTCACAGACATCAATGAATACACTGATTCCATCACAAGCTACATCAATAAATGCACTGAAGACATTGTACCAAAAATCAATGTCAGATCATTTCCCAACCAGACACCCTGGATCAGTGATGAGGTTCGAGCCAAACTAAGAGCTCGGGCTGCTGCATATAAATCTGGTGATCCAGCTAGCTACAAGGAGGCCAGATATGACCTTCAAAGGACCATCAGGCTGGCCAAAATGAGCTACAGGGACAGTGTGGAATGCAACTATCTTGGCTCTGATCTCAGATGTATGTGGAGTGGCCTGCACACCATCACTGACTACAAAGAAGGTGTGATCTGTGATGGGGGCTCTTTCTCCTCACTTGCAGATGAACATTTTGAGGGAACTTACACCTCACCTGCTGAGAAACTTCCAGTAGATGAGAAGAGCTGCGCTCTAGCCATTCCAATGTCCAAGGTGGTGAGATCCATCAGGGTAGTTAACCCACGCAAGGCACCCAGTCCCGATGGCATCCACAGCTGTGTACTTAAAGCGTGTGCCAACCAGCTGGCAGAGGTTTTCACTGACATCTTTAACCTCTCCTTAAGACTGTCAGTGATTCCCAAGCACTTTAAGGAAATCATAATTGTTCCAGTCCCCAAGAAATCGTCTGTCACCTGCCTGAATGACTACAGCCCTGTTGCGCTGACATCTACAGTTATGAAGTGCTTTGAGCAACTGGCCAAAGCTCACATCAGCTCAACACTTCTAGCCACCATGGACCCTCACCAATTTGCATACCACTCCAACAGATCCACAGATGACGCCATTAACACTACCATCCTAGGCCTCATCACTGATGGAGATGAAACAGCCTACAGAGACGAGGTCAGCACTCTGTCAGAGTGTTACCATGACAACAATCTCTGTCTCAACATCAGCAAAACAAAGGAGATGATTGTGGACTACAGGAAGCAGCAGGGGGTGGTCATTCTCCCTATTCATTGATGGAGCCGAAGTGGAGAGAGTCAGCAGTGTGAAGCTCCTCGGCATACACCTCACTGATGACCTCACCTGGTCCCTCCACACCAACACTATTGTGAGATCTGCCCATCAGCGTCTCTTCTTCCTGCATAGGCTCAGGAAGTTTGTTCTGCCTCCTCAGATCCTCACCAACTTCTACAGATGCACCATAGCGAGCATCCTCACGGGCTGCATCACATTCTGGTATAGCAGCTGCTCCGCCTGTGACCGCAAGGCCTTTAAAAAGGGGTGAGGATGGCAGAAGCCATCATAGGCAAGAAACCACCAGCCATACAGGACATCTACCAGTCCCGCTGCCACATGAAGATCAAAAAGATCCAATCAGACACCAGTCACCTAGTACACTGCCTGTTCACCGTCTTTCCATCAAGCAGGAGATTTCACAGCATACAGGCTAGAACAACCCGGCTAATGAACAGTTTCTACTCACAGGCTCTCAGGCTTCTGAACAAGCTGTGAAGCTGTGGGTCCTTCCCCAACTACCATTTCACTCAGTCACTCTGTCAGTGTTATTATTATTATTATTATTATTATTATTATTATTATATCACTGATGTGGACAATAACACCCTAACACTAAGCCACTTTAAAGAACAATAACACAAAGTCACTTAAGTCACTTTAAAATGTATACTGTCTCTATCTTGTGTATATTGTCTCTATATTTTGTGTATATTTCTCTTAAGTTTGTGTATATTTAATATATTTCAATTTGTTTCGAATATTTTACTTATTTACTTTCTGTAGAGTGATTATCTGAGCCTCACCATAAGCATTTCAATGCATAAATGTCCTGTCCTGACATGTATGTGTTTCATTTCCAGTCAAATGGTCGCACTATTAAATTTTTAATGCCAGGAACAAAACAGAAAATTACCTCAGCCTCAACAACTAAATACATCTTTACATTTTTCATTATTTAGTTTGTTCAATTTTTAACTTTATTACATCTTTCAATCTTTTCAGAACACTTGCTTTCAGTCTTTCAAGTAAGTCTGCAGGGAAATTGTTCCACACCTGCAAAGTTCAGCCTTAAATGTTGGTTGGATTTTGTTTTTCCATGTAATTCCAATCACATTCAGTGACATGGCGGTCCATTTTTCTCTATAGTTCCTTTTTACCTGTATTTATGTTTGATTCCCTGTCTCCTTTAGCAAGTGCAATCTTATATCTAATCTGCTTGTAATTATCTCCTGAAAAAGGAATAAATTGTAGTTAATGTTTGTTATAACTGGAAATGAAATGATAGATGGTCTGTAGAACTGCAAATCAACTTTCGTAAGTCAACTTGAATTTGCAGATTTATTATAACTAGTCTTGGAGCAGCTGACAGTTAAAGAGATGATAATGGAGCAAGTTACACAGGCATCTCCAGGCAGAGGAGCAATGGATGAGTAATTTGATTGAAATAGATCTTATTCTTGATAGTTTGTTCTCTGACATTTTTCTTGGTGGTTTTTAGGGCGTTTCCTGTTGAATGAAACTTTACTCACTCATTGACATAATGAAAGAGAAATAGTGCCCAAGGGATTAAACTATTAAGTTCACTCATTATAATCAAATATATATTAAAGAGATATCATCACTTCATTTTCTTAATGATATGCACATACGGTAAATGTGTCCCATCCTGTCACAATGGAAAGTCTTGCCCCCACCTACACAAATTGCCATTCAGGTGGGGAGGGGTGGGTCCCAGTCTATATAAGGGAACATGTTTGTTGTTTGATTGAGTCCTTCAGAGCAGTTTATGATATAATTAACCCTGAAACATCGTCTCCACTTCTTCCAAAACTTCTTCCATATGTTAGTCAAAGGTGTACTGACTGTGGAGACTATGGAAGTTTTTTTTTTTTTTCTTCATTTTTCATTTTAGGTCCTATTTGTAATATCTTAGGGGCCTTACTAGCTTATCAGCTTATTGGCCACACAAAGCTCACACTTTGCAGGATAATGAACACAATTATATGAAACACCGCCCTAATAGATGCACAGACAAAGCATTCAGAGGAGAAAACATAATTGTATTAAACGTATTCAAATGCTTCAGATGTTGGTGTTTAAGCAGAGCTGCCCTAAGCAAAATTAAACCTTGTATGGGAAGTGACCATCATTAGCTAGATGTTAACATGACAAATTCCATTTTCAATGAAATTCCAATAAAATCACATTACAGCAATGTTACTTAGGCTGCTTATAAAATGAAGGACATGAATCTGCATACTGTGTACTGTCTACTGTATGTTGCAGTAGTATACAGAGTATACTGCATAATGCACCATATTATAATTTACACTGTATTCTGCACCAATATATACTGTATATTCTGCATATGAATGGCCCGAAATAGTACAGTGGTTCTTGAAAGTTTGTGAATTTTCATTATTTGTGCATAAATGTGACCTAAAACATCATCAGATTTTCACACAAGTCCTAAATGTAGATAAAGAGAACCCAGTTAAACAAATGACACAAAAATATTATACTTGGTCATTTGTTTGAGAAAAGATCCAATATTACATATTTGTGAGTGGCAAAAGTATGTGAACCTCTAGGATTAGCAGTTAATTTGAAGGTGAAATTAGAGGTGTTTTCAATCAATGGGATGACAATCAGGTGTGAGTGGGTGTTTTATTTAAAGAACAGGGATCTATCAAAGTCTGCTCTTCACAACACATTTTATTGAAGTGTATCATGGCCCGAACAAAGGAGATTTCTGAGGACCTCAGAAAAAGAGTTGTTGATGCTCATCAGGCTGGAATAGGTTACAAAACCATCTCTAAAGAGTTTGGACTCCACCAATCCACAGTCAGACAGATTGTGTACAAATGAGGAAATTCAGGACCATTGATTCCCTCCCCATGAGGGAACCAACAAAGATCACTCCAAGAGCAAGGCATGTAATAGTCGGTGAGGTCACAAAGGACCCCAGGGTAACTTTTAAGTCACTGAAGGCCTCTCTCACATTGGCTAATGTTAATGTTCATGAGTCCACCATCAGGAGAACACTGAACAACAATGGTGTGCATGGTAGGGTTGCAAGGAGAAAGCCACTGCTCTCCAAAAAGAACATTGCTGCTCCTCTGCAGTTTGCTAAAGATCATGTGGACAAGCCAGAAGGCTGTTGGAAGAATGATTTATGGACAGATGAGACCAAAATAGAACTTTTTGGTTTAAATGAAAAGCGTTATATTTGTCGAAAGGAAAATACTGCATTCCTGCATAAGAACCTTATCCCATCTGTGAAACATGGTGGTGGTAGTATCATGGTTTGGGCCTGTTTTGCTGCATCTGGGCCAGGACAACTTGCCCTCATTGATGGAACAATGAATTCTGAATTCTATCAGAGAATTTTATCACACCAGATACTGAAAGCAAAGGTTCACATACTTTTGCCACTCACAAATATGTTATATTGGATCATTTTCCTCAATAAACACATGACCAAGTATAATATTTTTGTGTCATTTGTTTAACTGGGTTCTCTTTATCTACTTTTAGGATTTGTGTGCAAATTTGATGATGTTTTAGGTCATATTTATGCAGAAATATAGACTATTCTAAAGGGTTCACAAACTTTCAAGCACCACTGTATTGACACATCTTTACTATATTAAACATGTTTTCTTTTCCAATATAGCATTAGTGAAGGAGTTCATAGCTTTCAGAAGTCCTCAGACATTACAGACTAGACAGCATTAATATTTGTATTGCATCATGACAGAAATGGCAGTGTGTGGATTCTTGTTAAAATTTGACCCTAACCCTAACTTAATGCAGGTCCCTCTTACTCTCAATGTGTGCAAACTAAGTGACACATGACAAGATATTGCAAGCTTAATTTTTGTCTTCAGCCTATGCAGTACTTACATTTTAGTTACTTCCCACCTTTTACATGCAGAGGAAAAACTGCTGAATCAGTTAGTAGCGTGGGTGGAGATTATTACCAGCAGTGATGAAGGCCTTAACCGTTCATGACCTTAAGTAAAACAAGTCATGTTGGAACAAATAGAATAGAAGTTTCCATCTAGAAACCTCAATTACGTTATAAAAATGTTGGAACATATTGCAAAATGCTAGTAAAAACAGAAAGCAATAATTTGTAAATTCTGTTTCACCTATATTAAATTCAAAACACTATAAAAAATTATATTTTCTGTTTTTCTCGTTTTTTGTAAATATGAGCTCAATCAAGTTTGATGTCTGCGGCACCTTCCAAAAAATTGGGTCGGGAGCACAGTTTACACCTGTGTTACAACATCTTGCCATTAAACAACACTTAATAAACATTTTGGCACTAAAACGCAAAGTGTTTTTTTACCATTCGTCTGTTACACAACAGCTGTACAACCATACAAGGTCTTCATTGTTGTATATTGCACTTTATAATGTGGCATATGTTTTCATCAGAGGACAGGTCTGGACTGCATGCAGGCCATTCTAGCTTGCGCTCTGTTTATGTTGCCATGCTGTTGTTACATGTGCAGAATGTAGCTTGGCATCATCATCTCTAAATAAGCATGGATGTCCCTCAAAAAGACGTCATCTAGAAAGCAGCATATCGCTGCTGTCGGTACAAAACATCGTATCACCATTATTGTTGATTCTCAATTTGACATAATTTGAAAATGCATGTTGGCCTTTTATACTGTGTGTGAATTTCATGAAGGATGGACTAAAATAACTTGGAAAAATTCTGGTTCTGTTGACTTACATTAAAAGTAAAGTATGTTTTTTTTCCTTCTCCTGTAAAGTTACCATTTTGGAGATATGGGGTTTTGTTCTGACAGCAGCGATATGTTGTTCCAAGATGTGTGTATATATCTTTTAACGTTAATGATACCATTAAGTTACCCATGACACTACACCACCTTACCATGACAGACTTTGGCTTTTGAGCTTCACACTGGTAACAATCTGGATGGTCCTTTACTTATTTGGCTCAGTCATCGCAACATCCATTATTTGAAAGGTTGACTTCTCAGACCACAATACATGTTTCCCCTGTTTATCTGTCCACATCAGGTGAGCTTAAGCTCAGAGCTATTGGCAGCATCAGTAGTGATTGTACTAGTGCGATCACAATTGTAGTGATTCATTTTAGCAGTTTCAGTGCAGCCCCTGGGGGCTGTTTTAGTTACAATGGACTATTCCATCTTGTTACATGATGATGCAACTGTGTATAGACAGGCTAGTAAGGAGAATTCAATTTAGCGTTAATCGACATTGTAGAGAGTAAGTGGTTCAAGGTGTTCAGAAGGTAAAATCAAATGAAGTTATCCAAGATATGGACGAAAGGAAAAGTTTGTCTACCTTTAAATCTAACTTTGTTTTTAAAGTCAGGACAGAGTGATGCACAGGCTCAGCAGACCACACAAAATGCTATTTTGATGTTTGTAGAGAGAGCTCAGGTATAGCTCAGGCATTATATCATAAGTATTCAAAAAAAAGCCAAAATCCATTACAAGTTACTAATTACCTACTAATTACATTACAAAATTTTATGGGATTATGTTCATTATTACTTCTTTATAAGAAGTAGACAGAATAAAGTCATAATATTTTGAGAAAAAAGTTGTAATACTTAGAGAAAAAAGTTGTACTCTTTCAAGAAAAAAGTAATATTTAGAGAAAAAAGTGATAATATTTTGATAAAAAAAAAGTTGTAATACTTCAAGAAAAAAGCCATACTATTTAGAGAAAAAAGTCGTTATATTTTGGATATTTAGAGAAAAAAAGTCAGAGTTAGTGGAGTTATAATTTCATATAGATTTCACCCATAAAGAAATACTCAGTCTCTCTGTCTCTACTGACACATCAGCACCAGACTTTATTTAGTTATTAGTATAGGAAATGGCTGAGCAGGAAACTATGTTTATCCTCGTAGTATTATGGCTTTTCCTTGAAATATTCCTTTTTTCCTCAAAATACTACAAATTTTTTCTCAAAATATTATTATGACTTTTATCTCAAAATATTACAACTTTTTTCTCAAAATATTATAATTTTTTTCTCAAAATATTACTTTTTCTCAAAATAGTAGTTTATTCTCAAAATATTACAACTTTTTTCTCTAAACATAACTTTATTCTCAAAATATTATGACTTATCTCAAAATATTATGAATTTTTTCTCAAACCATTATAACTTTTCTTTCTCAAAATAGTACGACTTTTTTCTCAAAATATTACAAATGTGAAATTACAACGTCTGGTTGTAAAAACTGTCTAGAAATAAGTTAATTACATAATATTCATACAACAGTGTCAAAAACACTGAGACAAAAAGAGTTACACCTCTAAGTAAAGAAAGTTTTGCCTTCTCTTGTACAGTTAACATTTTTCCTTAACATTTGAAGGTGCTTGGACAGTGATGATTTGTTGACATGTTTATTGACAACAGTGTGTCAAAATGTCACCGAGTCCATGTGGGGTTATCATCAAATTCCCATTGATTCCCTGAAAATGACCTCTGTTCTTAAACTAATGCATTCACTAATGCATTGTTGGGGAAAGTGGCAAGCCTCAACCCATTCTTGCTCTCACAGGACCAAGCCTTTCCTGGATGCTCCTTTTAAACCTCAGCATGACTGCATCATTAGTTTAGGATGTTTCTGAATGTTCTTAGTCCATGTTATCACAGTCCTGACATTTTTTGGAACAGTTTTCAACTTCCAAACGAATGTACATTTACAAAAAACCAATGAAGTTGATAAGGTCAAACATTATTTTGTCTTTGTGGTGCTTTCATTTAAATTCAGAACAAAATGGATTCACACATTAGCGCTTTCTGTTTTTTGCATTTCACATACTGTGTAAACTGAATAGTTTTTTCCAGTTTGTAAATAGTCCAGAACAGAGAAAGAGACTAACATTTGCATGGAAATGCAGAAGTGTTGACATCTAAGCTCTGCATTCTCTGAAAAATTATACTAAACTGTCACTGGAGCAGCAACCCTCTTGTTACATCTTAGTGTCTTTACTCAGGGAACATAACTGTATCATATTCATTTGCAGTTATATTAAGTGGTATCAACTCCGCACACCCTGTTGTGACTCCTGTTTTTTATTTGTTGGTTCTGTTTTAAAAAGGAAGATTATTAAAATATACAAATATGCAGTTTTTCTCTGGGGGAAAAAATATTTGAGGTACACAATTGGACCTTAAAAACACTGCTGTACCTTTGAGAGCGCATTTACATTTTTGTATGTTGATGAGCATAACACACTGGCACAGAACAGTGTACCTTATATCACTTATTGGACATGCTATAAGGTCCATATATATAAACAGACAAGTACACCAGCAATATGGAGGGGCTTTTATTAAAGTGGCCATGTTATATTCTCTGGCAATTTATTGTTATAGGCGGAGTGCAGTAAATATGAAATACTCATATTTAAGAATAGCTCTTCCTGTTAGAGAATTGGAGCAAAACAGCTCTATTTTGTATGAGTATACTTGCCTTTACATGCATGTAGTGTTTATTCTTGTGAAAGGAAAATGATGTCATTACTGCTGATTCACTCTTGCTGATTTACTGTCTTTCAGGGTTTGTTTTGGAAAAATTAGCCTCTTCCTTGTTCTAGAAAGGCAGTTTCCAGAAAATGGCCTTGATATCAAGTAGAGTAAATCATTCATATTAACGTGTAATCTTGTCTTTATAGTGCTTTCGTTTCGCACTTCTGCATTCGCCTAGTGAAGCAGGCTTTGTGGGCCACATTCATTAAGTAGTTGCAAACCAAATAGAAAGCGCTTTATTTCTGAGATGGAAAAAGAGAATGTTTGTGTGCTGCGTTGTAAAGTTTCCTATGTCTCAGTTTCGATTCCTTGCTCTCTTTCAGTATTTTTCACACAGTCTGACTATCATAGCTACCTTCTTGAACATTCCAAAGTGGGCGAGCGACAGTGGCAAGGACAGGATTGTGTGAAGACCCCCCACCAGTCAGCTTATCTCAGTTTTATTTACATGCGGCTTTCTGGACGTCATGCAACCACAGCCTCTCTCAGACTTCCTCTGTTAGTTGAGTGTTCTTTTTCTGCTTCAGCGTAATGTAGAGTCTGAGACTCTGCAAGAAGACAAAGGACCCTTCCAGTAGGTGTTAGGAGTACTGTTGAATCATCAGTGCTAAAACGGCTTCTGCTTCTTCAGAGCTCTTTTTGGGAAGCGTGGGCTCTGATGAACCCTGCAGAAGTTCATTTAGCACTAGAGATTTTCAGGGCGTTTACATTTTGTAACATGACAGATCTAGCAATATTGTTCAGTGTCATGAAGTCGTAGTATACCAGAGTTTAAAGATAAATGATGGTAGATTTACTATGTGGCATAATGTACAGCATGCTTCAAATGTCAGCAATAGATATTAAACAGAAAATTGCTTTCTAATTTATTATTATTATTATTATTATTAATTTATTATTTTCAAAAAAATCTATTTTTCCAATGTTTAGTCTTAGAAGTTGGTTGCATGTTCTGCCTTTCACAATCCAATGTGGTCAGTCCATTGTTGTGAGCTTTTTTGTTTGATTTGCAAACTCCAGTCCAGTCTTTTTGAACCAGAGCAATAATCTCCTGTTTTTTCACTAATTGTGACTTTGACTTTCTCCTTCATTATACATTGTATTATCTTATATCTCTCCTCAGAAATATCCTGACAACAAATGAGTAACTTGTACTTAATGGCTTAAGTAAATGTTGCTTAATGTTTTGACTGGAAATTAAATAAATGTAGGGTAGTCTCTGACTTTTGCTTAGTGCTGTATATTATTGCACAAATTCTGTTTGTAAACTAAAACTATAATGTAGATAAGAAATCTTAAAATAGGACTAGTTGCAGAACTTCCCTGCACATCAGCATGTACAGCTACTCTGCTGTGGTGTTAGTATTTTTAGTAGTCAGTGCACTTTTTAGAGAATCACCTTTGGCCATCTTCTACAAGAGAGAGCAGATACAGACAGCAGTGTAAATGGGAGGATCTCAAAAATAGCACATTCAAGTGAACCAGAGAGGAAGTGGACTTATTCACTGCAAACCACTCAGCTCAGTTTTTGAGTGCAAGCTCAGATGGTACTTCAGATGGTCTCAATGGGTAAGCCCTTGTTTATTTTTTTTCTCTTTTTTTTCTAAATGTATTAGATAAGTTTGCAGCCTACTATTCCTGAGGCCTGTTGGCCAGTTCTGTTGGAGATTAGGTTATGGTAGTGGCTTATGTCTGTTTAAACTCAAAGGGTTCTGCCATTTCTTTGTGCTTGTGCCAAGTATAAAACCCAAAAGAGAAAGTATGCAGGGCTGGTACTTTCCATCCAGGGATTTTAAGGGATGTGGAATTTTAAGGGATGTCAGAATTCTCTTTTTTGCCAACAGGAACTTGAAAATGTGGGCATTAACCAAGCACTGTTGGATCACCATTGCCATGTATTCAACCAGGTCTTCAGTATTCTTTTAGCGCTTGGATGTTTTTAAAAAAATGTCTGTTTGTCAAGTTCACAGAGTTAAAGGTGGTGTTGATTATAGGAAATATCTTTTACCTGGGCCTTGCTTTCCTCATACTCTGAGTCTTGCAGTTCACTGAGATTGAGCTTTACTACCTAGTCAGCTTCACTGCCACTTATGGAATGAGAAGTGAGATGAGCTATTCGGTCAGCTTTGGATTGCAGGGGAAAACCCTCTTGGATTGGAAAGTGCCATATTTGGGCTAGTGCTGATATTGCAGCTGTAAAAATTTGTGCTCATAGGTTTAGGAAAGGTTCCCTAAAAAGGTACAGAATTTTCCATTTATTTCGAAGGTAGTCGATTGGCCAAAATGTATTTGATGTTTGAAGTTTGCTTCAATGGAGGCTACTAAAGTTAAGTAGCCTTTTTTTGGGTGAGAGACTCCTTTTTTGTTTTAGCCTCTGAGCTCCACTGCAAAATCAAAGAAGTAGACCTAAGTAATTTAACATGGCCTAAGTTTGAGGTAAGGGGAAATTATGACATTTTTTGTTGTTGAATTTGTAAGCAGTATGTGGCTTTACAAGGACCCACCGATACCTATTTATGACTTTAAAGAACACAACTAAATGCACATAAGATATTTATTGTTGCTGTGACACACAAACCTTATATATTTCTTTGAATTTTGTGTTTTTTGGCATAATTTGGAAACTCCAGTTATCCTTTGCGTTGTGTTAACTTTGGTGATTGACAGACCAACAAAACTGCTCCATAATCATTTGGAAAAAAATCTAGGTAGCTAACTGTCATTACAAGTTAAGATTATTTTTCCTTCTCCTGTAAAGCCACCATTTTGGAGATATGAGGTTTTGTCTCAATGACAGAAACAACATGAGAACAAGTCTGAGATGTCTTTTCCATCATTGGCCTAGAAAGCTTTGGTTTTGCAATGGTGCACGTCTGGACATTGGTTACGTGACTGCCTGGATCTACTGTAAAAGCTAGTGGCAGTGGGGTGGAAAGTCCCTCTCCTCACCCATAAGCTTAGTCTCTGAGTGTGAGACCCAGCCAATCAGCTTAGCAACGCCAGCCAACAGGAAGTCGCACTCTGACACAGACGGTCCGTGTTCGCGTTGTGGCCATGGGGAGGAAGTGACTTGTCACTATATGCAAGTTATAGGTTATAGACTGCCTCCATCTAGCTACTCTCTCTATCAGTCCCTGAAACTTGCTGTCAGCTGTCTCCTTCACGATTATGCGCTCAGCTTCAACCAGATAACATGGTGGCAGTCCTGTTTCCATGGCTCTATCGGTGAAGAAGAAGAGGCCATCTGTATATCCGCATCAGTCTGTGAAAATGTGTCTGACAAATCTGAATATTGTGTAAGTACGATTTGCTTCTTTGCTTCCTGGGTCTTACTTCACTTATAGTCTGACAACACATAAAGCCATTAATGTGTCACATATTAAAACTGTATGTGAGCTGACACACTTGCGAAGATGTAACAGTGAGCACGTACAGCAATTAGATGATGTTCTTTGCTATTACTTGGACAGCAGATAAAAGTGAAACTGAATATTCACAAGTGGTTACTTTACTTTGCAAACCGCTGCCTTGAACTGTTGCCGCTTTGTTTTTATTACCCAGAAGTCCCACATATGTGATAATTGCCTACTTTATGTATTGTCATGTAATGCGTAGACTTGACATGTAAACGTCTAGTGTGTTAAAGCCTTTAACACCTCACTAGTCCAAATTCTCGAACGGCAAACTCAACTCAAGACTGCAGGGTCCTTGATGTGGTCTTGCCGAGACATCTGATATCTGATAACAAATAATGAACAATTGATTCAGAGCTGCATGCAGATAGTGATGGCGTGTTTATGTGGTTGTGAAGAAGTGGGTGAGCTCCCCACAGCATGCGAAACAGCAGCCCACACAATCTCAACAGATGGGTTTGCCAAGACAGTTGTCTGTTAAGTCACTTTTCTCACACTGACTCATTTACTCTTGTTGCAGCCAGATGTACTGTTGGTTTGTGTCATTTAGAGAATCTTGCATGTTCCTCCTGCACTTTTCTGGAGTTGTGAGAATAGTTTCCTGCTATGAGCAGCGTGCCCATATTTGGACACAGGAAATGATGAGGGGGAAATCCATGGAGACTTCTTGGTTATCAGTGCTATACTTTAAGCTTTATGTTCTTACAGAATTAGAACATGGAAATGTCTTTCTGTTTCAAAAGGGAACAAAAAAATCCTGCACTCAGCAACCACAGTATTAGAAACCCCTAACTTGTACAGTAGTGTGCAAAAGTCAGAGACCACCTGTCATGTATTTATCTGTCAAAGCAGCCAAAACAGTATTAAAAGCCACAGAGAAAATAAGATACTACCAATCGTGCAAGACCTGGTAGACCAACAAAAATGCCCCATCAGTTGAACAGTACTTGAAGCTTTCATCTTTGAGAGAAAGGAGAAAGTCAAGGTCCACTCTTACTTCAGGTCTGAACAAAGGAAAAACAGGTGTTTCTGTCTATCCTCCCACTGTGAGAAGTCAGCTCAGCATTATGAGTCTACAAGGATGTGTAGCCTTCAAGACGCTCTTGCTTAGAAAAGAAAAATAGAAAAGTAATAGAAAAATAGACTGACCACCTCAGAGTCCAGACTTGATTGTATTTGGGATTAGTTGGATTATGACAAGGAGAAAATGAGAATGAAGGAGAAATGAATGAAAGCTGTAATAAAGGTAAAGAGTGCACACACTAAATACTGAAATATATGTATATATTATATTTAGTTGTAGAGGCTTCAGTGTAAGTTTCTGCAGAACTTGTGCTTAAAGGCTGTTTTGAATGGATAGTAAATGAGGGGTGGTCTCAAATTTCTGGACAGTGCTATAGGTCCACCTTGCTGGTGTATCCTCGTAGGTCATCTGTGTACAGTTTGTGTTTGCCTTCCAGTAGCCCTTCTTCAGTGGTCATTTTGTGACCACGTAGCCACTTTTAGCTAGATATGTTTGGGTGGTGCACCACTCTCAGTTTAGTGTGTAAAACAAATCCCAGCGCCGCCACTAGTACAGTGTTCAAAGAGCTTATATGGTGACCCAAGTTATCATAGCTTTGGTCTGTATATCTGATGCAAACTGTTATCAGCCAGCTGCAGCAGGTATCACTCTGTCTTTTGGATACTGTTGCTTTCTTCAAAGCCTAGACTAGAGTCAAGTGAAGAGTTGTAGTGTTCTGCTGATTTGCTGATTAGTAGATGAGCTAAACTGCTGTAGTCTGATACATGTACAGTGCTATGCAAAAGTCAGAGACCACCTTTAATTGAATTCATTTTCAGTCAAAACAGCCAAGTTCAGTCTTAGATTTTGGCTACATTTTCTGCTTCCAAGTCAAACCCTACATATGGATCTATTGAACGTCAGTCCGCATCTCAGATGCCCACTTTCAGATTTCTACTTTTTTTGTATGTTTTTCATTTTCTCAGTAGCGGCTCATTGACAGCTGTACATCCTTTCAGGCCCATAGTGTTAAACTGTCTTCTCACAGTGGAAGGATGGACAGAAACAGCTGTGGATTTTTTCAGATTTAAAGCTTTATTTTCTCCTCTCTCTCTCAGAGATGAAAGGTTTAAGTGCTGTTTATCTGGGATGTGATCGTATGTCATCTTTTCCTAAGACACATTCTTTTCATAGGACTTAAAAAATGTGCCGGGCTAAGATTACCTAAAATGTCAGAGTTTTGAGTTTGCTTTTATGTTGACATTTTACAGTCTACGCTGTGCTGCCATCCCACCCCAGTGTTCTCTGTTCTATAAACTGAAATATGCTCTAATTTATCTCATGGTAACTAATGGCAGTGGTCTAGCAAGTGTTTTGTGGTTGTTAGTAGGCACATTTTATCAGAGCCTTTCATTTTTTTCCACATTTGAAAACTTTTTTCATTAGTTGTCTTTTTGACTTTGTCTTGCATTTTGCAGATGGTTTATCTTAAATCTAATCTCCTTAGAATGTCTCCTGATAAATTATTTGTGCCGTTTTTGAATGGAAATTGAATAAATAAATGATGGTTGACGAATTTTACACAGCACACTGGATTTTGTGACATCACAAAAAATGCTACTTAAATTGTATGATTTTTTTGAGTTTGTTTCAATTAATGGACTATATGGACTGAAAATAGCAATGCATACAGTAACAGTGCCGAACACTTTGGCGTGAATGGACGGGCTCAGTTGCTATAGGCTAAATTGGTAGTCCTGTGTAAATGGTCATGGTTGTGATGTCACAATCATTATAAAGCTGGTTTTGAAGGTTAGTTGTCACATATGGACTGAGTAGTGAGCAGTAAGTGTACGCACAATGTCAAGCTTTCAGAAATTTGATTGTAGTATTTGCCCTTTAACCGCTGTAGCTCACCATTTGCGCCAGATAGAATTGTACATGAGCTATTATAAAACTGCTGTGGTGACAAGTCTGTCGCCCAAAGAATAATTTAGCAACAGCAATACTGTGGTCAGAAATTGAAAAATGATGAAGGTGGTCAATGATGCTAGTACAGTGTTCAAAGAGATTATAAGGTGGCTCGTGATCATAACTTCATACGTCTTTCTTATGCAAACTTTTGTCAGCAGGCATCACAGAGTTCCTTGGTTACTACTGTTTTTTTTTCGTAAACTAAACTACAGCATTACTGTGAGAGAAAAACGTGTTAGACCTCTGATGAAACCACAAACAGTGTGGCTTGATAACATCATCTGCCTGGTCACTCCCATGAAGCTTCATTTCGTTAGGTTGTGCAACAATAAAAAGTAGAGTACGGTCTAATAGAGGAACTGTCTGTTGTTCTGTTAGTGTTTAAGTCTTACTGGATCTGGACTGTTGTTTTGGTCTGTTTAGACCCAGTAGTGGTGCTGGGCTATGGTGACTCTGAAACACTGGGTGCCTGGAACTAGAAATGGATCAAAAAGTCTGTGTGACTGGTCCAGGCTCTTAGAATGTAAGTACTAAGTATTCAAACCACATGGTCTTTTAGGCTTCATTTACATTACCAGGCTGAAGTGGCACCAATTGGATGTTTTCTGAGCTGTGTGGGCACACAAATCTGATCTTTGCATACCAGATCTGAGCCACTTTCATATGTGGTCCTTGGTTAATTTGTGGCTATGGGAACTTGATATGAATAAACAAATCAGAATTCATGTTTTTTTTACCATTCAGTGTTATTGTGGCAGCAGCATCTAACCTGAAGTTAGAGCCAATAAACACTGCAAAAACATCAGACCATTTTTTGCTTTTGTCTTACTCTAAGAACGAACAGCTGAGAGCCTTTTGCGGCACAATATCTTCGCAAGAAGGGCCTGTTCTGCTGGTTATTTTGTTATTCATTCATGCAATGTCGTTGATCAGGATCTGCACTGTGATCAGGATGCGTATTCATTACATTCATTAATAATGGCTTTAAATCACTTACCTTCACTAATGTGAACCATCAGGTTAGATAGATTGGATCTGAGCCAAAAAAAAATAGGAATTGAGCAATGAGGCCTATAATGTAAATGTAAACTTACATAAAATCCTAATAACGAAGGTTTTAACAGCTCAATTTACATGCTTGACATAGGTAATTAACATATTATGATTCATTATTAAATAAATAAATTAAATTAATTATTAAAATAACTGGCACTTAATATGTTATGTTTTATGTTATGTTGTTTTATGTTATGTTATGTTATGTTATGTTATGTTATGTTATGTTATGTTATGTAGTATTCTGAAGTGCAGCATGTGTTACAGAGATATGGCATACGGCTCTCAACGAATCCTGACTGATAGCTACTGATCTAGCAAAATAAAAGAGCCTGCCCAAAAGTATCCACCCCAGAGCACTTGTAGTCTTTTAAAATTTGCTTCCACCTTCGAGACATTGTCATAAAGGGGTTTTCCTGTCTTTAAATGTCAGGAAATCTCACATTTGGCATGGATATGAGGCAAATAGGTTTGTTTACAACAAATGCAGCAATGGATACATTTTTCATTTTGGCCAGAGTGTCCTTGCAAGGACAGTTAGAACATTGGTCACTGCCTTTGGTATGTGTGCAAACGTTTTTCTCTTTGTGGTAAGCCCTGAACTGCCAGTGAGCTGTGATATACTGTTAGTCTTGGGGAAACTGTGGCTGTAAAAGTATGACGTCTATAATTCTATGAAATGTCATGCTGCATAAATCAGCCTGGAAAGAGATTTTGATCAGTGACACCTTCCTTTAGGTCTTGGTGCAGTCTGGGCCATTCACAACACTTTTTGTTTGCGTCCTGTTGAGGACCTCAGAGAGTTGGCCTATGTTAACCAAACCCCTGGGTTATCTTGAGGAAAGCCACATCAGGAAGTTTGCTGAATGAAACTGGCATGCTTGCCAGCCTCCCTGTTTAAACCGGTTTCTGTGAACCCTCTTCCCCTGGTTAATATCTCAGCTTCAGCACACAGAGAGATCTGAGGTTCAGATTATGTTGTTTGTCTAACCGCTGTTTAACTAATTTCATCTGCGTTCTACATGTTAAATAATCTACTTCACCAGTTGCAGTGAACTAAATGATACATGAACTGTGGTTTTGTAAAAACTGGCTCAGGTGCAAAAAAAGTGAATGGTGAGCTACTGCTATTAAACCAAACTGGAAAACACTATTAACACCTTAATAGCGCTGGCTGAGATATTCTTAGGTTATAGAAGTGTGTAATAAATATTTGTGCCCACTGGTGGGCCCTGGCCATTTAAGGGGTTAAAAAATTCAATACATAATTCACTTTCCTGTCCGTATATGGGAGATAATCCGCATTGATTTTTGTGATGTCACAGAATCCATAGTATTTGCTTAAATCTCCCTGCAGCAGGTTAGCCCTGCCTATTCAGGCTGAAGTTATTAGGAGCATTTTTGCCTGGACTGCTTTTTCAGATGAGACAGACAATCAGAAAAGAGCTCTTTTGCGTATATCAGCATTAAAAGTAACAAAAACAGATAAACAAAAACAAACACTTTCTCACAAAGTTTCAGAGTGTAAATATAGAAGCTAAGCTGCATAAGCTCATTTTGAATTCATGGTTTGTGATGTCATTAAAACACATTTTAATATAGTCTTCTCCTCCATCTATAACAGTTTAACTAAACTCAGTCAAACTGAAGTAATAAGATGTATTTCTGATTTTTGAATGAAGCATAATACAGGATAGTTAATAGCCAACAGAGTTTATTTACATACATCATTTTTAAAGGCACAGTATTAAAAGCAGCTTGCTTAATTCTGGGACACATAGAGGTTGTAAAATGGGCATGTCAAATGTATTATTACTATTTTGGTGCATAAATATGTAAGCATGCAGAATATGAACCCACTTAGCAATTTGTACCGTCAGGTAAGCTGGTTGATTTCAAAAGCCGGTTGGTTTTGTGTCCACTGTGCAAGATACTGCAGTTGCTTGAGATTCATTGTGTATATATTAAGTAAAAAAATTAATTGAACTGAATATTTTGTTATGATTTCCAGCTCTTGTAGCTAATCTCGCATTTCACACCTCAACACCTCACTGTCATTTCGTAGGTGTGCTGTCTTATTTTAACCTTTTTTCACCTACGCAACATTCTTGGGGAAAGGAAGACAGCCTCTGATGCAAATATTGAGGCTGAGAGCGTGTTTTCCGCTCGGGTTAGTGCTCCCTAGTGGAAACTAAAACAAGTTCAAAAGAAGCCTCAGAGATAAAGGCCTCTTGTTTGTCCTTTCAAGTGCCTTGAAGTGAAGGCCATCAGAGGGTCAGTAAAAGACCTGTTGACGTGTCAGAACCACACCATACCACACCAATTTTAGCATCTAAAGATAGCATCAGATTGTGCTGTGCGAGCTGGAGCAAAAAGTCTTCTCTGGCATCTCTACGATTCAGTCAACATTCCCGCATTCTTGAGGACATTCCCTCTTTTGGCCCATTTGTCAGATTACCTCCTGACCTTTGGGTAATGTTGTGTATCTTTCATGCTACATTTCCATTCTCCATTCTTTGGGCTGAGCCCTCAGTTTCAGCTGTCCCATGGCACTAGATAATCTTTCAGCTCCACCCAGCAAGTTTTCAGAGCAATTTAGGAGAAATCAGATTCAGACATCAGACAGACCTTTTTATTTTTTCCCCATGTTTCACTACTTCATAAGTCTTGGTGTGCATCTACAGCCTGGCTCTCGGGCACCAGCTGTCACACAGTGAGCTTGAAACAGCAAACTCTGCTGGAAATCTGTGACCCGTAGCACGATCAAGAGCTCAGGAGGGGATCGCACATTCCACGGGAAACGTGCTGTTTCCTGCTTTTCCTGTCTTGGCTTTGTCCGGTCCAGGGTGAAGGTTTGGCTGAAGGGTTTGGGCTAGTCAGGCTGGCTTTATTAGGGCTGAGGTGAGAAGCTCCTCAGTCTTGTATGGATCTCCTCCCAGCTCTAAGCTCCGCTGCCAGCATGTTCAGTGAGAGCATGGCAGTAAAAACCATAAGAAGGCGGATGAGTAAGAGGTAAGCGCAGCCTGAGAGAGAGAGAGAGAGAGAGAGAGAGAGAGAGAGAGAGAGAGAGGACTAATTTTTAGAGAGATGAGTGGTGAGAGTTAAAGGAGAGCATTGGAGGAGTCTACTACATGGACCTTGAGTTTTGATTCCATCCAAGAGTTGTTGCTTGATTTTTTTCCTATCAGAACCTTGTTTGTCATTTTAAAAATGTGGACATTTCATATTCAATGGTCTATAATTACTTGCAATAAAATGTTCAAGTTAAAAGTTTTCTTTCTTCTACTTTCTTCTTTCTGCTGCTGTTTTGGAGATGCAATCTTTTCTCACTAGAGTAACGACTGAACTTGCTGTGGAGTTGAGTGGAGATGGTGTGAAGTTTCAGGCCAAAACTGAAGTTGAGCTTTCTAAACTGTATTTTTCCAACTAGTGCACTTCTGAAAGATAAAGTAGGCCTTTCAATATGTTTTTTTTTCTTTGTTCTTGCTGTTTCCTGCCCCATGTTCTGTAAACGACTCTTTGTGTGTTTCTTTCTGGGGCGTTGCATAGTTAGCTTTGAACTCTTAATATTTTTCAGTTAGTCCCTTTTCACAGTAGCCGTTAAGTGCATTTTCCCTTTGCTATAGGTGTTATTATGCAGTTTGCACCTATGCATTTTTTTCAGTAATGTTGATGGATTATATTTCAATAGATGCATCATCATAAGTGATCAAGCAACTCAAATTTTCATAGGACAGTACACAACCTTAGGTATAAAGAAAGTCGCAGCTCTGTTATCATCTGTTGCATCTTCGCACGGCCATCTGTGCCAAGATACAACAGATGTGAGGGATGTGAGTTTTTACAGCAGGAGGTTCTCATGTCTCCCCTTAAACCCTAATTTCTCGCTAGCAGCTCAACAGCTTCTCACACAGAGAGAGCCAACTTTGTCCTAGTTAATCTGATTTCATTTTTATTTGACTGCATTAATTCAAAGCATCCAAGTCTTTTTTCATTCAGTTGGTGGAACGGCTGCTAGGGGGACTGCGGAAAGAGGCCGTGGAATGCATTTGTCTTTTCGACATTTTGTGTTGATGAGAAATCTTTCTTCTCTGTTGTAGAAATATGGCCACTGCACAGATCTCCTGGCCCGTCCCCATGAGGGCTATTGGAGCTCAGAATCTTCTGACCATGCCTGGAGGGGTCTCCATGTCTGGGTACCTACACAAGAAGGGGGGCAGCCAATTCAGCTTAATGAAATGTGAGTACCATGAAAATGAAAGCTATCACCATACATCTGTTTTTTTGGCACCACCAAAAAGAATGTAAAGTAGTGCTGGCAGTTCTGGAACCTGTTTTTAGCTATGATTGACAGCTTGGTTTTGAAAATCCTGAAATATATTTGATTTCAATGCCAATCCCACAGGGCCTCTACGCTACATTATAATCCACAAAGGCTGCATCTACTATTTCAAGACAAGTACTTCTGCTGCACCCCAAGGGGCATTCTCCCTTAATGGCTACAACAGGCAAGTTCATTTCCACTGCTTACTTAGACATCTGATGCTATGAAATGCTGTGTCTGCTTAGCTGGTGAAGACACTGTGTTTGCTTATAGGATGGTATATAAAATTAGAATTTCAGAAGTTACCCTGCTAGAGGAATGCAGCTCATATAGAGCTCAAAATGGACAATCGATGTAGTTATGTTTCATGCTAGTGAGCCACATCCTGTCCCCAATTGAGCCCCTTGAATGCAAGTCTCAAAAGGTAACAAGGGTTTCAATTCTGCCCACAAGCGCACAGAAACCTGGCTTCTCATGAATGTCAGGTCAGTGGAGACGTTGCATACGTCTCAAATGTTCTCTTCGATTTTCCATGTTCAGGCTAGCTTTTACACAAGGCTGAGACCCAGAGAAGCCCGCAGTAATCCTCTCAGTTCCTCCCTGTGTGGGCCTGACGTGGCGTAGGCAGTGTGTGTATAATTACTGTGTGTAGTGACCAGACTCTGCTGTGAAATGGTAAAAATAGTCCTTTAATGCAGCTGCATGCAGGCACTGATCTCCTCTCAGCTGGCTCTGTATACAGAGCATCGGTACAGAGAGCCCCGCAAGGTCCAGCATTGCAAAGAGTGGGTGTAAACTGGGGTTATTGTTGGTACTCTATAAAATTTGAATAGTTGATGTTGTTAGTAATGTAAAATTGCAAGGAGCACTGTGGAGATTTTTTTTTAGAAGTGCCTATACGTTGAATGCATTGCATTATGATCAGTTATGATAATTCAGCATAGTACAGTACTGTGCAACACGGTCCACTCTTCATTTGTTTAATTTCCAGTCAAAATGGCCAAGAAGTACAATGTATGCATTTTTTTCTGAAGAGTTTAGATAACAACTTCCTAAGTGATGTGAGCGCTGGTAGACCACCAACACTGTCCCCATCAGATAAGCAGCATTTAAAGCTTTCATCTTTGAGAGAGAGGAGATAATCAGTCTCCACTCTTACTTCAGATCTGTTTTTTCTGTCCATTCTTCCACTGAGAGAACTCAGCACTATGGGTCTGAAAGGATGTGTAGATGTCAAGAAACTCTTACTGAGAAAATGAAAATAAATAAAAAAAAGAAGGAAATTTGTTAATCAAGCAATAGTGCAATGTACGGATCACCCCAGAGTCCTGATCTCAACATCACTGAATGTGTTTGGCATTATGCTGGATACAGAGGCAGAAAATGCAGCCAACTTCTAAGACTGAACTTTGGACATGTGGAGGAATATCCCTGACAATTTATTTTAAAAACTGAAAGAAGACCCAAAAAGATTGAAAGTGGCTTTTATCAGATTTTTTTGTTAAATGTATGTTTTCTTTTTTTTATTTGTTTGTTTTTTGACACTGAAAAGTAATTTGCACTCAGTGGACATTTTGACTGATACAGTTGCAGATAAACTTCATGCAGTTACAGCCACTTCATGCAGCTTTTCAATAATGTCATGTTTGGTTGATAGGGTGATGCGGGCAGCAGAGGAGACCACGTCCAGCAACGTATTCCCATTCAAGATTGTGCACTTCAGTAAGAGACACCGCACGTGGTATTTCTCAGCAGCCAGCGAGGACGAGAGAAGGGTGAAACTCTTACTAAATATTACACACATCATCAGGGCTGTCTAGACAGGAGGAGGACTTTCTGGTAGATCTGTCATGGAACACATGTTGACAGTAATGTTACATATTGTTGTCCATATTGTTGTATCGCAGAACCGCATATTGACGAAATGGTGACTTTATAGGAGGAAAAAAAGCATTTTAATCCATCTATTTGGCATGAAATGTCAACATCGTAAAGAGTGACTTCTGTTAAAAATAAATAATTGTAGAAAAAATGGAATTAGAAGGTTTTAATATGACAGTGACGGATAATTGTATAGAAAAATTGCTATACTCAATTTTTTGGGCTCCTTTAAGAAAGTCATAAATGAGCTTCTTTGCATGAACAGTAACATTTGGTCAAATGTTTGCATAATGTTGGTTTGGTTGATTTTCTAAGTGAAAATTAATACACATCCTCTACAGGGATTTATTGCCCATTTGGTGTTTGTGACATTTAAATATGGGAAAATATTAACATATAATATGTAAAATATGTCATAACTGTTGCACAGGCATGTGTATTTTATGTTTTTGTGGAAAAATGTCATATTTAAGTTTGTTCCCTGTGGAGGGTGTTAATATACTTCCACTTAGAAAATCAAAATCAAAACATATGATTTGACCCAGGGTGTTCAAACATTTGCATATGACTGTATGTTGTATTTGCATGTCCCATAAGTGTACAAAAACCTGCATCTCTCACCTTCAACAGAAATGGATGCGTCATCTGAGGAAAGAGATTGACCACTATAATGACAAGAAAGACTACCTTGATGCCAGGTAACTCTTCTTCCTTCTTTAAAGGGTGGATTAGAGCTTCTGCTGTTTTACTTTCATGTATAATACACCTAATCACGTGACTGGTCATGTGAGCAAAAGCAAGATATTGACTACGATTAAGACCTGAACTGTTAAGAAAGACTTTCAGATATTAGATTGATCTAGGCTTTTAACCTGTTTGTGCTTGACATAAAACACATTTTACATTCATTTTCTGTTACTTTTTTATTTGAATAAAAAATTGCTGCTCTCTTTTAATGTGAAATCAATTGCATGGCTTTAGTTTTGGTCACTCTGAATGACTCTGAATTCACCCAAAATGAGCAAAATTGAAATATTTAATCACAATTTATTTGGATCTTATTGGAATGGAATTCTCTTTAGATCAACATTTGCTATTTTCTTTCAATCATTCAAGTGCACCTTCATTAACTTCTGTTTAATTTACACAAACCAGCTACTTAAAGACAACACAGTTAATTTATTTAATGTCAGCATATTTTCAGTAAGTCAAACAACCCCCACTGAAAAAAGGTTATTCGACGGTTGCTTTAAATGTACTTTTAAATGTATGTAATATTAGCATGATTACTGTGTACGTCCTTAATTCATTTAAGTTAATGTAACATTTTATTTGTGCGGACCCATATTTGAAGCATGTAATTTCAACTATCTTCAGTGCATTGGTTCATTTTCTTCAGTGTACAGTGTTGCAATACATCTTGTTGGGTTTTGTAAATCCTGGGACTTTCTTAGTTGTAGCTCTACATTTATAAAAAGAAAATGTCAAGCTTGCTTTTAATTACTCTTTTTACAGAAGTAGAGATGTATTCTCTTTTTTCTTGGAGTTTCTCATACCATCAGCTGTGACCACTTCCCTTTTCAGATAAACAGGCCTTGAGCATGTTACTGAGCCATTCCCAGTCTGTCTATGTTCCATGGTGGTTTTGATTGAGTGGAAGTGGAAATAGAGTGGAAATAGTAATCAATAGATTAATACAAAATTCTTTTTAATTCTAGTGAATCTGAGTCTGATGCTGAGAGTTTCTATGGACCAATTGAGAGCCCTCTGGAAGTCACCAGTGTCCCAGATCACCATGAAGACGGTAGGGTGTGTCTTACAGCTGCCATTTCCCATTAGATGCATAAAATTACACAGTACTGTGCAATGGCCAGAGGCCACCATGTATTTACTTAGTTTTACAGTAAAAATGGCCGTAGTTAAGTACAAGTTATTCATTGTTCAAGAGGTTAAGATATGAGGTAATCCACTTGTATAAAGAAGAGAAAAATAAGTGAAAACACTGGACTTTCTAAAACTGGAGTTTAAAAGATGAATTAAAAATACAGAGAAAATGGGATTCTTAACAACCATGCAAGACCTGTTGGATCACCAACATTGTCACCATCAGAAAAAACATACTCCACTCTTACTTCCGATATGAAAAAATTCACAGTTATTTCTGTCCATCCTTCCACTGTGAGGAGAAACTCAACACTATGAGTCTGGAAGGAAGTGTAGCTATCAAGAAGCCCTTACTGAGAAAAGGAAATAGCCAAAAAGAGGAAAATGTGCAAATCAAACAAAGAACCACCCCAGAGTCCAGATCTCAACATTGTTCAATGTGTTTGGGATTATTTGGATCTTGAGAGGCAGAAAGTACAGCCAGCTTCTAAAGCTGAACTTTAGAGGAGTGGAAAAATATCCCTGTAAATATACCCAGCAAATCTCCTGAAAAGAATAGAAGATATTATAAAGAGAAAGGGTGGTGAAATCATATTTCGAATAAACAAAAGTCTCTGACAGTACTGTACTTGGTAGAAAGTTCGAAATTGCAGCCTAAAGTTGTCATCCTTTAATGGCAATGACCTCTATGGATCTTGTATTAATACCTGAACTTATGTTTTTACCTTTTAGATGAAATATCACAAGATGAAGACAGTGATGATGAGGATTATCTTAAACCTGATGGCTCACCAGGTAGCAGTTGTATATTACCTATGCCAATACCCTCTTTATGTATGGTTATCCTCACATTAAATTACTAAATGTAATTAATCTGGCTTTTCCAGGCCGGTCGACAGTACCACCTCCATCTTACCCTCCGCCGCCTGTCCCACACCAGGATAGAGATGTCTGCACTCCCAACTCCCACCGTAAAGGACCTCCACCTCCACTGCCCCCTCCACCCAACAAGACCCCCCCATGCCCATACCCCAAGAAATTCCCAGTCATAGTGCCAGGCCCTTCTATGCACTTAGACTCTATAAACAAAGGCCCACCCCCACTGCCACCAAATCCATCCCACTCTCCCAAACAATTCCTGAACAGGGCCACAGGAGGCTCACTGAATCCCTCTCTGCCAGCACCCCCACCTGCAATCCTCAAAAAGTCCATATCAACCCTTCCCGCATGTGACAAGAAACCTGCTTCCTCTGTGGTCATCAAAGTTCCGTCTACTCTTCCCATCTGTCATGACCTGGAAAAGAAAGTAGTTTTGAACACTGGAGAAAAACCAAGGCTGCTCAGCATGCACAACCTCTCCCAAGGGAGCAAGTCAGCAGAGGAAAGAAAGCCCAACTCTTCCACAACGACAGCCAATAAGTCTCCTCTCATGATACCCAAACCTCCTCCACCAGGGATCAAGCCCAAATCCATTCGGCCATCTCTCCAGTAGGTGTCCTCTTCCATTCATCTTTTTAGTTTGAGCTAGAAGATTTTTCCTTGCTGTTTTTAGATGAAAGGTTGTGTTATGTATAAATTGTTACTTTCAAAACTCACTCCTCTCCCCAGTTGGGTCATTCTCACTCAAACTGTACATTGAAATGAAGCAGCAAAAAAAAGCTTATTTTAATTTTATCATGGTTGTGATGTCATAACTTTGAATACATTTACATATGAGCACACATTCAGGCTTTTAGCAAATGTCTATTCATGCTGAAGTGGAGTGTTGTTAATGCAGATAGTCTGTAGTTATTGTAGTGGAATTTGTTGGAACACAATCAAATGTCATACTGTTCCTGGCTGTCAGGAAGCAAATGGTACAGTTTGTATGTTTGTCCGGCTGCCAATTTTAACAGATCATTTACAGATATTAGCTTTAAAGGCACAATAATAAAACAACCTGTTTGATTCCAGACAAACAGAAGTTGGAAAATAGTAATGTCCAAATGAACTATGACTCTTCTGATAAAAGCACACACACATAAGGTGCTTGGAAAAAAATAACAAGCAAGATAAATCCAAAATATTGACTTTATATCTTGAGCATTGTCATAGATGCTTTGTTCTTACATTGTCAATACTGTGGTAAGAAGATTTATTAGTAGATTGAATACTTTATTATGCTGCTTTATCTCTTTCACTGTTTGTGAAAATGATGAGTAATTGGTTAATTGAGAGAGCCAATAGCAGAATAGCAGAAGCTAATGAAGCTTTAGACGTTTGTAAGCAAACACATGAAGGTGTACATTTTCACATCACTTTCCTCTCAGAAGATCATCCCCTGATGGCCAAAGTTTTCGATCCTCCGTGGAGGAGAACCCCTTGAAAAGGAGAGTCAAATTACAGAACGGCAATGAAGACTCTGATGACGATGACTATGAAAATGTGAGTGAACTTTATGCACACCACCCACTGCTTATGGAGACAAGCATTACAATAAGGCTGGGCCTTGAGTCACTTCCTTAAAACTTGCGCCAAAAATAGATTCAGTTTTTTGTAGGATTTACATCATGCTCTCTTTATAGCTGTCTTATGTTATGGTTTGCTGTTGCTGCATGAACTCATTAATCTTTTTTAGTTTGTTTTTTGCTGCCCTGAAGCTCAGTTACTCATTTTTCCAACATTAGGCAGTAACTTAAGTGAGGAAGATGTTAGGATTCTTCAGTATAAACAAAGACACAGTGGACACAGAGACATATGTAATAAGTTTAAATGAATAAGCATGAATAACTCATTCATGATCATTGTCTGTCTGACATTTTCAGGTGCAGTTGCCTGACTCTGTCTTTGTGGACACAACAGAGACCACCATGGTTGAAAAGTAAGACTTGTTTTTCATGGCTTATTATTATTATTTCTGATTGCTGTATGTGATAGTAAAATCCACATTAAGCATCATATATGTACACTGTAAAAACAAAAATAATTAACTGTCAAGTCTTAACCGAGTCTAGTGTAGTTTACATCACAGTGACGTCCAAGCTCAATTCGGACTCTTCTTCAAAGTCTAACAACACTAAAGTTATTCAATACCCCCCTCTAGTGGAATACGGCCGCAATTATGTAGTAAAGTGTGTACAGTTGAAGGGGAATTCCACTGTAAATTTTCAACCAAAATTTCTGGTTGAAATATAAACATTGAAATGTTTGATGTGAGGATGTGTAATAATTCATTTCTGGAGAAACTTCGATTTGTTTACAGTAGTGATGATAGGAACCAGATGTCCTGATGTGAAAGTTTAATACGGTTACTTTGGGGACTGTTTTGCCTTACAACACAATTCTTTTATCATTCCACCATACATTGATTAAAATAAACTTATTAAAATATGTTTTAGAACTAATTTGATCACAAAGCTAGACATCAGACAGTGTATTCATAACCATTCCATGTACTAACTTTCTTTGAGGTAACTTGTGAGGTGTTAAACTCTTCAGATATCTGGTTCCTATTACCACCACTATGAACAAATAACTTTTTCGGGATTTAGGAATCTTACGGGAAACCACTCTTAATGACTTGTTGACACATTAACCATTTAATTATGCAGAAAATTTGAAATACTGGTGGAGTTCCCCTTCAAATCTTTCTCTCCCGTTCTCTCTCTCTCCCCCTCATTAATCCTTTCTTTTTTCTTTCACTTCAGATTATTTAAAGAGGCAGCCAGCTCCCCACAGGACGGCCTCTACTGCATCCGAAACTCAGGAACAAAGACATCAAAGGTACAGCACAGCGTGATGTATATACAGATAAGCAGGATGTTATGCAGTTTGAAATGAGCAAATTCATGTGTGTGTTTTAACTTTGCTCATTTTGTTCTGCTGAAGGTGCTCGTGGTATGGGACGTGAGTCTGAACAAGGCCAGAAACTACAGAGTCTTTGAGGAGGTAACTGTCATGGATATATGTGTTAAGTGAACCTGAAATCAAAACTGACTTTTTTACCATGCTAATTTGTGTCTTTGGTCACATTATCCCTTTAAATGGCCAGAGCCCAAAGATTTATTACACACTTCTCTAACCTAGGAATGAAAACACCTTCAGCAACTCTGTTCTGTGCTTTATGAACATTGTGTTGGCATGACCTCCTTTCTTCTTCTCGCTTTACTCTCTGTTTCATTGTTCATATAAATTGTTACTTTCAGAACTCACTCCTCTCCCCAGTTGGGTCATTCTTACTAAAACCTTACACTGAAACGAAGAAGCAAAAACAGCTTATTTTAAATTTATCATGGATGTGATGTCATAACTTTTAATACAATTAATACGTTTAGGCTTTAGCAATTGACCCTGTCTATTTATGGTGAAGTGGAGTGTTGTTACTGCAGACAGTCTGCAGTTATTGTAGTGGAAATTGTGGGAAAACAATCAAATGTCATGCTGCTCCTGGCTGTCAGAAAGCAAATGGGTACAAGACGGATGCTAATCTCAGGTTTGCCTCGTCTGTGTCTTAGAAAATAAAATAAAAAAGACACAATAAAATCAAGGTTTCAACAACTAATTAATTGTGTTTCAAAAACTACAGAAGTAAATATTGAAGTACTTAATTTGCTGACAAAATCAGGTTATTTTATGTATTATTTTTCTTGCTTTTCTGGAAAACAGTTGGATCCTACTGACAATCGGACAGTCGGTGATTCTGTGTTCGTTCCGGCATGCACATTTTTCACAGTCCTTTAAATCATGAAGAACACAATTGTGTCGTCGTCATCATCATTATCATCATCATCATCGTTAACCGCTAGTCCAGATAGGGTCGCGGTAGCAGGTGAGAGTGCAGAGAATCCCAGATGACCCTGTCCCCCGCAACTTCCTCCAGCTCATTCCCGGGGACGCCAAGCCGCTCCCAGGCCAACTTGGAGATATAATACCTCCAGTGGGTCCTAGGACAACCCCGGGACTTGTCCCGACAGGCCATGCCTGGTACACCCCCACCGGGAAGTGTCCAGGGGGCATCCGAATCAGATGCCTGAACCACCTCAACTGGCTCCTCTCAATGCGGAGGAGTAGAGGCTCTACTCTGAGCTCCTCCCGGATTACCAAGCTCCTCACTCTATTAAATAGAGTGTAGCCCGCCACCCTACGAAGAAAGCTAATTTCCGCCGCTTGTATTCGCGATCTCGTCCTTTCGGTCATTACCCACAGCTCATGACCATAGGTGAGGGTCGGGATGTAGACTGACTGGTAAACAGAGACCTTCGCCTTTTGGCTCAGCTCCCTCTTCACCAATACAGTACGGTACAGTGACTGCATTACTGCTGCAGCCTGTCCCAGCCTGCAACCGATCTCACAATCCCTCTTCCCATCACTCGTGAACAAGACCCTAAGATACTTAAACTCCTCCACCTGGGGTAGTTCCATCCTTTTCCAAGCTAAGACCATGGACTATCACAGACAGGAGTAGAGACAGGGCACAACACTGGCGGAGTTCAACGCTAACACTGAAAGAGTCTGACTTAATGCCGAGTATATGAACACAGCTCTCACTCCGGGAGTACAGAGATTGGATGGCCTGGAGTAGTAGCCCCAGGCACCCCATACCTCCCACAAAATATCTCGAGGAACACGGTCATAAGCCTTCTCCAAGTCCACAAAACACATGTAGACTGGGCTGGCCAACTCCCATGCCCCCTCAACAATCTGTGACAGGGTGAAAAGCTGGTCCATTGTTCCACGGCCGGGACGGAATCCACAATGTTCCTCCTCAATCTAAGCTTCAACTATCGGTCGGAGTCTCTTTTCCAGCACCTTGGCATAGAATTTCCAAGGTAGGCTGAGCAGTGTGATGCCCTGATAGTTGGCACACACTCTCTGATCCCCCTTTTTAAAAATAGGGACCACCATCCCGTTCTGCCAGTCCAAGGGTACTGTTCCCCAGGTCCATGCAATATTGCAGAGGCGTGTTAGCCACGACAGCCCCACAATATCCAGAGCCATAAGCATCTCTGGACAAATCTCATCCACCCCTGGTGCTTTGCCACTGAGGATCTTACCAACTACCTCAGTGAATAGTTCCTTCCACCAGGGAAATGGAACTTGACACACAAGAAGCCTCTGGCCCTGACTCCCATGAGGGAGGCACGTCTCCTGGATTAAGGAGTTCCTCACAGTGCTCCTTCCACCGACCAACAATATCCTCATTTGAAGTCAGAGTTTCTACACCCTTGCCGAATACTCTCTTCACCCGAGTGTCCAGAACATATGGTCCCAAGTCAGATGAAACGATAACAAAGTCGATCATTAACCTTTGACCCAAGGAGCTCTGGTACCATGTACACTTATGAACATCCTTGTGTTCGAACTTGGTGTTCATTATGGACAGTCCATGCCTGGCACAGAAGTCCAATAACAATTCACCATTCAGGTTTAGATCGGGCAGGCCATTCTTCCCAATCATGCCTCTCTAGGTCATGTTACGTGGGCTGCCCGGCCACCAGGCACTCACCGAGGAACACTACTCCCAGACCTGGTTCCAAGGGTAGATCCCAGTGACCCTCTCCTGGGCAGGGTACACGATTTTTTGTGTGTTGTGCATGGTGGGGTTTTGGATCGCGTTAGTCTGGGTCTTCACTCCAGACCTGTTCGCCCTGGGAGACCCGACCAGGAGCATATTGCTCATCACGACTTAGCTCTGAAGATCCCTAGACTACAAAAGCCCTTCCACCATGACAAGGCCCCGATCCAGAAAGGTCCAATTGTGTGCTTTAACAATTATGTCCTGCCCACAATTATTTCCTGCTTGAGTAGCCTGTTCCTCTCGGAAAATTCATCATTGAGGAAGAAAAATGTGTTCTGATTTCTGATTCACATTGACTTTAAGACCGATTTAAGGTCCCAGCTCAGACAGTTAAGACAAACACATGCAATTAAATCCTACAAAAGCTTTTATTGGGTGAGAATTGGCCACAACAAAACTCAGAAGAAAATAGTGTGAAAATCTGAAAAACAAGCAAACTAAAAAATAAATTATAAGGCCCATAGGTTAAATAGAATTTCTCTTGCATTTTTTTAAATAATGTGGTGTAAAGTAATATGTGAACCTTGTCACTAGGCAGTCCCTACAGTCTATATACAGAAACTGTAATACAAAAAGAGCCCATTTGGACCTCAAGCGTAAAAGTAACATACAAGAAAACTGACATAGGCCCTTTAACAAATACCTTGCACATCATCCATGAAAATTACTGTGTTCTTTTAAAATAAAGTGGAATGCAAGATACATAGAGGACAGAGCTGCTTAAAGTAGGTCTTTTTGAAAGCTACTTATGTACGGTCATGTAAAAGTTGTTTTTCTCTCCAAGTAATTTCTGTAATTTATCTGTTCGTTGGTGTAATAATAATTTGAACAAATTCAATGCTAGTGTTAGTGTTAAGAAATATGTGCAGAATGCTTGTAAATACCGAAAAGAAAAGAAAAGAAAAGAAAAGGAAAAAAGAACAGAAGAAAGAGAAATGACACAGTTCCTTTATAAACCCAAACAGACTTCAGACTCAGCCATGTAATTTTCCACACTCATGGATTTTTCTCTCTCTCTCTCTCTCTCTCTCTCTCTCTCTCTCTCTCTCGCCCCAATCTACAGGACTCAACAGTGTTCCTGGAGGCAGACATGACATTCCCATCTTTGGCAGCTTTGGTGGAGCACTATTACAGCCACCCCCTGCCCAACCACGGTTCCCTGTGCTTACAGCAGCCTTATGGTTACACGCCGCCCAGGTGACAGCATCCTCCATCCGCCAGCATCATGGACTCTTTATCCACAGCTCTATGGCTTCAGCCCTGCAGTGCAGACACAACTGCTCCCCCTGCTGGCTGCAGCATCTCACTACAATTACAGTGCTTCAGTTCTATGGACAAACTAGATTTGCCAATGAGCTTGGGAATACAGATGGACGCATATGGATTTATGTGAGCACCTCTCAGACAAAAAGAAGTTTTCATAGGCGTAAAGAAGAAACATAGCAGCTACAGAGATCAGTCTGAACTTCCTTCAAAGTGAACTTGGTGGAGATCTGAATTCAGCAGCTAGAGCCTGGTTGCTAACGGTTAGGTAACCATTCCATCTTTTGCACAGAGACAAACCTGCTGTCGTTCCTGCTGAAACACACCACTTTAATAAGGGAATAAATGGTCAGGAATATTTATCATTCATCTTAATAAAATAAACATGTGGTGAGATATTGTTCAGGGTATGACAATATCATGTTGTCATCATGAAAAAGTTACATCCAAGTGTGCAGAGAAGTTTGGAAGAGGCTCCCAAGAGGTGCAGCTGTTTAATGCTATGAAGATTGCAAGTTTAAATGCTAATGATGCTGGGAGTCCAGATTAAGAAGCCCTGCTTAATGTGATGTAGCGTTTGCTGTTTGTGAAATATTGGAACAGTTTTGCTTTTAATAATATTTTGCACTAGTGGTGCACTGGATCAAGTATCATGATTTCATTGCTATTTTGCTCACTCATAGTTCAGGGTAAAACACTGTAACATTTCCCATATAATGTCTTAAGGAGGTCCGTATAGGTCTCATCTGAGAACATGTTTGAACTACATTGCTGTACAAAAGTTTGGAATCACATTAAAGTTGCTGTCATTTTATTTAATAAAAACTTATAGATTGTAGTTTGAAGTACAGACTTTTTTATTATAGTATTTTAGTATACAGTATTTTAGGATGTTTTATTTAATACAGTCAAAGAAAAGTGTTTTGGAACACAAACACACACATGCACGCACGTTCTAAGCCACTTATCCTCCTGGGTCACAGGGATTGGTGTAGCCAGGGCTCATTGGGCGGAAGGCAGGAAACACCCTGGAGAGGTCGCCAGTCCATCACAGGGTAGACATATACATAAACACTCATACCTAGGGGCAGTTTAGCATCTCCAGTTTGCCTGACTGCACGACACACAGACACGGATAGAATATGCAAACTCCATTCAGAAAGGACCCTGGTTGCCTGGCCAGGGAATCAAACCCAGGCCCTTCTTGCTGTTTGGCATGAACATCAAAATGTATTTAATTGTAAATAATATACTTGAATTATCTATTTATAGTCTTTTTTTGTTTTGTTTTTGCACCTTTTGCACCTAAGATTTCTGCATTTTCACACTGAAGGCATTCGTTTTATTAAAACTTCGTTTTCATTGTCTCTCAGTTATTCTAGAAACATGTACAGGATCTAAAGTATATGAATTGTTCTACAAGGTAGTTGTAACCTATAAAACTGTAGAGTTGTAGTATCATATCAGAATCACATTGCTTCAACAAAGTTGGCTTTATATTATTGAAAACAGTGATTCCAAACTTTTGACAGTAGTGTCAATGTTACACAGTGTACACTTTGTATGGATTTAAAGTTTTTCCTGTGGACTATTATATTTTAAATCAGAATTAGTTTGCACATTTCCTACTTTAAGATTATATCATGAAATCCAAACAAGACCATTCTTATAAAACACAAACTCCAAAAGCTGTCAGCAACGTTGTACATTTGTTACATAGTCAATCATTGGATCATATTCTATGTAAATACTGTAAACATTCTGTTAATTTAGTACAATTTTGCATTTTATAACTATATATTGGTTTGTACCTTTTTTTAAAGCCTTAATGGTGAAAATGCACAAATGTAAATAAAACCTCTCTTTGTATTGTAGCTGAATGATGCTTTTATTCTGAAAGAGTAAAAGTGCTGTAAAGGACTTTACTGTATGCTGCAAAAACCAGTTAGATGTTTATCCTGGAGGAGATGTTTGCTAAACACTAGAAATGTGTTTGTTCTCAACACATATAAAATCCAGTGTTTATGTTTTATACAATATCAGCTCACTAAATACTATAAATGACTGGGGAAATGTGATTGTGTGGACCTTCCTGGGACCTCAGCAGAGGGGTCATCTTATTTATAACTGCTTAACCAAAACTCCTGGGAGAAACATCACATGCTTTTGAGCGGTTCTTAGCCAACGACAGTGATATCTATACACAGTGGAAATCCAATGGTGATTAAATATCAAATTATTCACAATGTAGATTTGATCATAAAATTCCCTCGACATTATAGCCTCCTTGAAAGTGTTCAGTGTACATTAATGAACAACTGAATCAGGGACACATAAGCTTACGTATCCAAAACAGCAGTTTTTGTTGCAACCTCCTATGGCTATTTTGAGATAAAATCACTCCCCTGATCTCACTGTCACAGCCTCTTTGCATCAAGGTTTGAACAAAACCCATGCAGCAGATTAAGTCTGGTAGAGCTTGGCTACTAAATAAGTCATTATAATGGAGGTTCATAAATATTCTGGGCTTGGACATGTCGTTGAGTGAGGGAAAATCTGCCATACACTGTGTAACATCTTTCATCATTCAGGGATTGGACATGTTGTTGAGTGAGGGAAAATCAGCTATATACGATGTAACATCCTCCCAAGGCCCTGAAAAGGATCCAAAAATATCCGGCCTTTTATCGCAATATTTGCGTTCTGGTTAACGCCTTTGCTATCGTACTTCTATCATAATATTAGGTGCACAGGATATTAGTGTGGAGCTCTTCAAAGCCTTAATCAAATCTGAGATGGTAAATATGAAGTATTGCAGATGAGACTATATGAGAGAGACACCAGACTTGTGAATTAATTAACAGAGCATACTGGGTGTCTGCAGGCTTAACTGCCAACAGCCTCCCAATCACATTCAGCCTTTTAGAAGGCATTCAAGAACAACTAAGAATTTGTTTTACAGATGAGGAAAAAAATCAATAAACAAAATCATCTAGTACCATAGAGAATGAATGACAGATTAAGTGTAGGTCATTTAAATCTGTTTCTTTCTGATATTTTGGTTACAATAATTACTCACCTAGGCCTCATACTGCACCAAATTTACGTTTGGTTGTTTATGGATGTCCCGTTCATTATCTTACTAATGAAATGATTTTGAAACAGATGAGCCTCCATCCATCTAACCATCCATTTATTCAATCAGTCATTTATTGAGTCCCTGGTTAGGAGCAAATTTGTGATGATTACTTGACATAACCTCTGTTAATCTCAGCTGTTTTCTCAGCAAAGGACCCATGGGGCTGCGTCCTATCGGCACCACGACGTACTGGAGGTCAACATGCCATTTTTGTGTGCTGTGCAGGGATGGTCCCTGGTCTCTCAGGGCTCTTGGGCACAACCGGCTTTGGAGGCCCACACAGTCTGACGTACAGCAGATGTATTTATTTATATGCACTATGGACTGTTCCCCAATCTTAAAGCCAGCTTTGGCCTTGCAGGCAGAGGCCCCTGAGCACTAGCCCCACTGACTAGTTATGTCAGTGCTCTTCCCTCTTCAAGTTGATAGTCACTGTTTAGTAGTTGTTGATTATTTCCAATTTTATGATTTAGAAAGTTTGATGTAGTATGTAAACATTGCTAAACTTTCAAAATGTATCATTAGGTCATATCCATGTAGAATCTAAGCTGCAAAAATGTTAGCATTTTGGTTCTGATGTCATATTTATAACCACATTGACACATGACCCCCCCATTCAGCCTATAGCAATTAAGCCCATCTGTTTATGCTAAAGTGATGCAGTGTTGTTACTGCAGGCAGTCTGTAATTGATTTTTTGGGATGGGATTATTTGGATTTTGTTGAACCACATGTCCTATTAATGTTTTCAGTGGGTAGTTATTATTATTTTATTTTTATTTTTTTTGTGTCCATCTGGGAACATTGTCTAAAAACATTATCATATAGCAAAATTTGTGACCCTAACAAAGTCCTCAAAACATCCTCTGAATGTTGCAGTTCCTCTGAATGTTACAAATGTTATGTGTTATTTTAGTGTTTCTTAACCCTGACCCTGGAGGCCCTCCACCCTGAACATTTTAGACTTTTCCCTGCTCCCAACACACCTAATCAGCTCATAAACCCTTAAAGAGTCCCGGTGGGTGTACTGAAACAAGGAAAACACTAAAACTTCAAGGACAGTGGGCCTCCAGGACCAAAGTTGAGAAACATTTAACCTTATAGGAACATTCTTTGAACGTTAGAATAAAATGTTTTCTTGAAAATATCTTTAGAACTTGTAGGTAACGTTAGCCAAAGTTATGGGAACATTCCCTGCTAGCTGGGATACAGCATTTAGCCTGATAAGTTGACAGCCTACTGAATGAACCACAGCCTAACAACAGCCTACTGAATGAACCACAGCCTAACAACAGCCTACTGAATGAACCACAATGATTATATAGAAACAAAATAATTGTAAACTTAAAAAGAAGTAAGCTAGCTAGTTTAATCTCAACATGTACTTGATGCTTCCACTGGGAACAATTCTGATTAAGTACATTACTCTAGAACTGGGCATTTCACATCAAGTAACTCTGAATGGTTAACATTTTAACCAATGAATTATGCAGGAATTCTTTTAGAAAATTATTTCACCCTGTTCTTCCAAGATCAGGAACCCACAGGAACACTACATTGCAGGGATTATTTGGGTGGTGGATCATTCTCAGTACTGCAGTGACACTGGCGTGGTGGTGTGTTAGTGTGTGTTACGCTGGTTCGAGTGGATGAGACACAGCAGTGCTGGTGGAGAATATTCCAACAACCAAAAATGTCCTGCGGCCACTGATGAAAGACTAGAGGGTGAGCTACACAAATTGTGCAGTAACATGCGAGTTATTGTCTTTGACTTTGCATCTACAAGGAGGGCCAACAAGGCAGGAGCATCTAATAAAGCAGAGGCGTAGCGAAGAAGTGGCCAGGGGTGGCCAGTGCCATCCTGAAATAAAGCACAGCAACCCCAGTTTCGGAAAGTGAGTCATTCATCATCAATCAACCATCATCAATAATGCATCAAAAACACTTTATGGTGAAACTCTGCCATCAAGATAATTACCAATCAGTCACGAGAGTCTGATGCTGCATTTATTAATTAGCATATCTTGCTTGCTGTGATAGGCTAATTTAGTCAGTAAACAGGTGAGTGGATGTGCACTGGGTCTCATCTGCTTAAATGAAGTACATGAAGTACATGAAGTAGGCTATTTGATGGTAAGATGTATTAACTATCAAATACCAATCAGTTATAATTGCTTCTCATGCTAGCTAATCACTTTTTTACAGAATGCATGCTTGTGTTGTAGGTTCCCTTGTACAGTGCTGTCTGGCTAGATTTCTAATTATAGACTTTGTTTAGACTCTATAATTTGTAGTGAATATAGCCTGAGTGAATAACTTCTATGGCCTGTTCTTTAGGAAATGTTTTCTTAATGTTAACTTGTGCTGAAAAAAGTGATGCACTCAATTTACTTGAAACACATCAGTTCCTCATGAATGACTGAAAACTTGTTACATCACCCTGGTTTTGTCTTTCAGTTTCCTTTTGGCAATAGTTGTGCTGACGTAATATTTTATTCATGTGGCAACAACGGACAGATCTAGTGTTGCCTTTTCTCAGTACATAACATCAGTTTATATGCAAATTTAACACACTAACATTATTTTCTTAGCAGTGTGCCACCCTAATAAAACCTCTGGGTCTTATCTGGCCACCCCATTCTAAAAGCTCAGTAACAGAGTGGACAGGGACCGGACACTGTCTAAAAACCCCGGCAGCATTGCTGTGTCTGATGCATTCGTACCAGTACAACACACACTAATGCACCACCATCGCATCAGTGTCACTGCAGTGCTGAGAAAGCCGAATAATACCTGCTCTGTCGGGGTGCTGACCATTGAAGAACAGGGTAAAGGTCGGGGTAAAAAAAAAAAAAGCAGAGAAACAGATGGACTACAGTCTGTAATTGTAGGACTACAAAATGCACCTATATGGTGAGTGGAGCTGATAAAATGGACAAGGAGTGTAGAAACAAGGCGTTCCTTATAATGAGTGTATATTTAAGCTGCTTTAACAACCAAGTTTCTATAACAAAGCTGGCTGCACGCATTCAGCACGAAGCGAACGCTGTGGCGGACAAAGGGTTAACACCGCGTAAATGACATGTTGAAGGAGAGAGCGAGAGAGAAAACACGCGCGCACACGCACACGCAGGCGCGCGCGCACGGCTGGCGCGGTGATTAGCTGCACGTTCGCTCGTTCGCGCCATCCTTCAGTATTAAAAAAGAAAAGAAAGAAGACGAGCGACAGGAACGAGGACATGGGCGGCAGTTCCGCGAGGCGCTCGCCACCGACCGGGTGTGAATTAGAGTATTAAAAGGAGACACCCAAACGCTTCTGCTTTCTGTTTGTCCACCAAGCGGACCGTCCTGCTTTAGCGGCGAGGAGGAGGACGAGCGAGGCCACAGAGCAGAGCAGAGAAGCGTGCTGAAAGAGCGAGCCATGCTCCCGTCCGTGCTGAGGCTTCTTCTTCTCCTCCCCGTTTGGCTCCAGCAGGGCAGCTTTGCGGGAGGTGGGTGGAGGCGAAGGCGGCGGAGGCGCTACAGACGCTAGGCTCCGTCTGTGGAGCTGCACGGCGTTTGGCACGGGAGCTGCTGGCGCCGATTTAAATTGCTTCTTGTTCGATTTTCCCGTTCCACCTTAAATGGTGCAGCACCTTATTTTAACCCCCCAGGCGCTAGAATGGAACTCCTGCACCATTTAAGGTGGAACGGGAAATTCGAACAAGAAGCTGGTGGTGAATAGGAAGCAGACTTTAGCTTTGTGATTTAAATGGCGTTGATTCATTGCTTTCGTATCGTGTTTGCGTTGCAGTCTGATGAAACGCTGCTGCTATTTGTATTCTGTACCTTTAAACCGTAGATGTGACCTGTGCTACAGCGTGTGTAACTGACTGCCTCCTTTATTGCGCCGTGTATAAGGCGTTAGTTAAAGCGTAGGCCTTTGCTAGGTCTGCCGGGGGGGGGGGGGGGGGGGGGGGTTGGTAGTAGCGTGCATTAAGACGTGCAGTTCTGTTTTGCATCCATCTTATTTATATACATCCTGAAGGATTTGCTGTATTGTGTGTGTGTGTGTGGTTTTGTCCTCATTGATTTTATTTGGTTATTTTGAGTGATGCGGTCAAACGTCATTGTATGCGTGTACTGGTCAGGCTGGCTGCTTGTTGATGCATTTGTTCTTAGAGATGGTCATTGCGCTATGCAACAGTGCAGCCCTGTGCCTGAGGATGGGTGTGGAGTGTGATTTCAGGTGCTTTCAGTTGCAGGTTTTAGCAAAGGGTGGTCCCATTCAGGTCCTAGGGGGGCACAGGCCGTTAGGGGTTTGTGTTTACCCCTCTAACACACCTAGTTCAGCTCATGATGGGCCTTTTGGGAGTGAGCTGCTAAGCTGAATCAGGTGTGCTGAATAAGGGAGGATGCTAACATCACTACGCAGTATATGCATCGCATTTCATTTTTCTAATGTTTGTTACACTGGAACAGACAAAGCATCACTTTTAAAAATGCTATCAAAAACAGAGTTTGAGAGCCAATGAATGAAACTCATGGCATTGAAAAAATCCAGTTCAGTAGACTTGATTATGCTACCTTTTTTAATGCAGTTGGTGATTAAGTGATTCTTTCATAATTCCATAAGTGTCCATATTGCCCCTTATTCTTCCTCTAGTATATTGCTCAGAAAAGCATGTCTTTATGATGATTAGTATTGTCATATTTGCCACCCCTACCTAGAGCCCCATGCCTCTTAACTAGAACTGTGAATCTGCCTTTGAAAATGCATTACTGATGGTGAGCAACTTGCTTTTGTGCTGATCCATATTAGAATTGTTCATATTTAACACGAGAGTGCGTTATGCAAGTTAGTTGCAGCACAGCTGACCTAATTTGTACACAAATGTTTTGGTTCATCCCTGTTCTGCTGCTATACTGTTCAGTAGGTTCTTAAAGCCATTAAACTGTTTGATATTGTGGTATCATAATAGAAGGTTGAGTCAAACTGCTTTTGTGTGCTTTGAGTGGTGTTCTCTCCCAGGAGTTGCACTGCTCCCAACATCTGGTTCCAGTTATCGGCTAATTATCAAACACTTGCTATGTTGCAGCAAGTGTGTTTGGAATAAGGAAGGTACTGAGATGTGTACTGGTGATGTCTCAGTACTGGGAATACTTTGTTTCACTATAAAGAGGATGTCAGGAGACCTTGGGTGCTGTATTTCTTGTGTATGTTTGGCTACGTATAGGCAATGTTTCCGCTGCTGTTTTCTGGGGGAAAGCTTTAAAGGGCCCATATCCTATGTTGTCCTTGCATTTTTATATTACGTCCGTGTGAGACATTTGTGATCTATGTACAAAAGACTGATGTATGTAAATTACCTCTTTTTATTGGCTCAGTGTTGTGGTTTAAACAGTAAATTTGAAACTTTTCATACTACATCAAACTTGTAAGCCCTTATAATTTACACTCTGTGGTGAACTCCCTCCCTATGGATCATGACTAAGAACCTGCAATTGTACAACATTCCTGTGGGCATTTGCTTTTTAATCTTAATTATTTTAACATGAATCTACTACTAAAGAAATGCAACAGAAAGCTTTGATATGATTTTAGAATGTCTGCAAGACTTCCTTAAATGCACTCATTTTCAAACACTGTACACACCCCTCATTCCCAAAGTAAATCCTACACACTCTAGTTTTACAGTAGACAATCTGTACCTTCTGTCTGTCTTTTGGAAGGGGTGCATGAGAGGGTTGGCTTTGATTGGCAGTGGCAGCGGCAGCTCTCTACCGGAGTGTGATCTTGCGTTGCCCTCTGCACAGCCTGATTGGCCTGAACAGCACATCACATGTCATAAGGAGTGCTTCTGAAGTGGGCGCTCGCGCAGGGACTGCATTGTTCCGAAAGAGCGGACGCAGGGTCACGAGTGCAGATGAATGCAGGCCATGTTGTCTGGCCAGCTGTGGACTTCTGTTTTGTTTTGTTTTTTTTGTTTTGTTTTTTTGTTTTTGTTTTTTTTTTTAATACTCTGAATAATTTGGGTTGGGACTGCACATTCTAAATGAAACTCAATCATGTTTTTTTTTGGCCTCTTCGTTCTGGATTTGTCTTGGTTTTTATTTTCACTTGTCATGTTTTCATACTTTAGACTTTTTCTTGAACATGTGTTCAATCCCAGATAACTTGACCTTGCGGGTGGCGTGTGACAACTAGTGGTGACAGTCTTATCCTAGAATTTGCTTTTGACCTGACATAAGTAAATGTCACAAATGTTAGTAGAGGTGTAATGGTCTGTAGATAATTAGGAGAATCGGTGAGTCAGTCTGAGTGACTGAAACATGACCCTGTTAATATGCTTGTCACCTGAGCAACGCCCTCTTCCTGTCTTATCCAAGTGCACTATTGGCTCCCTTTAATCAGGGGTCTTGATGGATCTTCTCAGGAATACACCTTGGGTGCTGCTAAGCTCCAGGGCATTTTTCAATTAGTGCTGCTTGCTGTTAAGTCCGCAATCAAATATTGTCTCATTCTGTGATGATATGAAAAGACTTGGTTGATTCCAAAAACTGAATAGAAGGCTTAATTTATTATGTCACCATTTTATTTATCTTTTTATAAAATTGAAGGTACTTCAAGGATGTGGAAATAAACATGACTTAAGTAATTATTTCATATTTAATTGTTTCATGCTGATTCTGCTCCGTTTGGCAACCCTTGTCTGAATCTAAACAGCAGTAAGTTGTGGTTGAACTCCGACTGTTCGGCTGTAGCGGCCCATGCTTCTAAATAATTTTCTTACAGCTCTGAGTGGTTAGCTAGCCGGAAAGTTATTACTTATTCTCAGTAACAAATGCACCTGAGAGTGTGCTACCTTGTTAGGAGTCCAGGGAAGCAGAAAGCTTATTTGAACTTCACCTGTTAACTTGCTGTAGCCAAAAATTGCAAGATTCTCACAAGCTATGCTGAATCTTAAGGAGTCTGCATTGAGTCTGGTGCAGGGCTTGTGACTGTGTCCTGTTGGTGAGAATTTACTATGTGACTTGAAAGCTCCTTCCACAAAGTGCCACGGCTCATAAGAGTGGTAAACATATCAGTTATTTGACTGGCTGTTCAGTTTTCAAATATTTTACTATTGAATTTATTAAATATTATTGAAAATCTGTTGCAGCCCTGGTTGCCATACTCTTGGAGATCCAAACTGACTCAATATGAACACTTGGTTCAGGGTTGTGGGTTCTAAGATCACGGCTGCAGTTAACAATTATTCCTGTAAATTGATTGCACATCTTTTTTAATGTATGCAATGTGTGTATGCTTTGGCTTTCATTACTTCTCCATTACCTACTGATATGAAAAATTATTACATTTTCTTATTACATTTCCATAGCTTATCAACCACCACCACTCCCCCTTAAGTCTTTTGAATCGGAACGTTGCTAGTGACACTAGTGGCAGTATTTTTAGGTGTGTGAAACAGTGAATGCCGTTCAAGTTGTAAAGTGCAGAATAAAGTTATTTGAACACTGACTTTTATTTAAATGCCTTGTCAGCTTTTTCCACAATTGACATTGTCAGCAACAAATTAACTCAACTAATCGTTGCAGACCTATTTGGCAAAAAGGGTTGTTTCGGTAGGCCTTCAGTAGCAGGGTTGGGTGTCCCTGCTTTAAATCATCTCTTGACCCCTGCTTCCTTAGTTTACTGTGACTGCATAAATGTGGCATGTCACACCAAGTAAACAAAATTTATTGTGCAGGATGTCTGTTACCAGGGGACTAAGTTGTGTACAGTTTTGGAATTTTAAAACATTAGACCCTTTAGAAGAGGAATGCTACACATGCAACTACACTGCTCAAAAAAATAAAGGGAACACTAACACATCCTAGATCTGAATGAATGAAATACACTCATTGAATACTGTACAATGTTCTGTACAAAGTTCAATGTGCTGACAACAAAATCACAATCAATGGAAATCAAATTTATTAACCAGTGGAGGCCTCGATTTGGAGTCACAGACAACTAAAATGGAAAAACACTCTACAGACTGATCCAACTTTGATGTCCTTAAAACAAGTCAAAATGAGGCTCAGTATTGTGTGTGTGTGTGTGTGTGTGTGTGTGTGTGTGTGTGTGTGTGTGTGGCCTCCACATGCCTTTATGACCTCCCTACAACGCCTGGGCATGCTCCTGGTGAGGTGGCGGATGGTCTCCTGAGGGATCTCCTCCCAGACCTGGACTACAGCATCTGCCAACTCCTGGACAGTCTGTGGTGCAATGTGGCGTTGGTGGATGGAGCGAGACATGATGTCGCAGATGTGCTTAATCGGATTCAGGTCTGGGGAACAGGCGCGCCAGTCCATAGCTGCAATGCCTTCATCTTGAAGGAACTGCTGACACACTCCAGCCACATGAGGTCTAGCATTGTCCTGCATTAGGAGGAACCCAGTGCCAACCGCACCAGCATATGGTCTCACAAGGGGTCTGAGGATCTCCTCTCGGTACCTAATGGCAGTCAGGCTACCTCTGGCGAGCACATGGAGGGCTGTGCGGCCCTCCAAAGAAATACCACCCCACACCATTACTGACCCACTGCCAAACCGGTCATGCTGAAGGATGTTGCAGGCAGCAGATCGCTCTCCACGGCGTCTCCAGACTCTGTCACATGTGCTCAGTGTGAACCTGCTTTCATCTGTAAAGGGCAGAGGGCGCCGGTGGCAAATTTGCCGATCCTGGTGTTCTCTGGCAAATGCCAAGTGTCCTGCACGGTGTTCAGCTGTGAGCACAACCGCCGTCTGTGGATGTCGGGCCCTCATACCATCCTCATGGAGTCAGTTTCTAGCCGTTTGTGCAGACACATGCACATTTGTGGCCTGCTGGAGGTCATTGTGCAGGGCTCTGGCAGTGCTCCTCCTCTTCCTCCTTGCACAAAGGCAGAGGTAGTGGTCCTGCTGCTGGGTTGTTGCCCTCCTCCACATCTCCTGGTGTACTGGCCCGTCTCCTGGTAGCGCCTCCAGCCTATGGACGCTACGCTGACAGACACGGCAAACCTTCTTGCCACAGCTCGCATTGATGTGCCATCCTGGATGAGCTGCACTACCTGAGCCACTTGTGTGGGTTGTAGAGTCTGTCTCATGCTACCACGAGTGTGAAAGCACCACCAACATTCAAAAGTGACCAACATGAGCCAGAAAGGTACTGAAGTGGTCTGTGGTCCCCACCTGCAGAACCACTCCTTTGAGTGTGTCTTGCTAATTGCCAATAATTTCCACCTGTTGTCTGTTCCATTTGCACAACAGCATGTGAAATTGTCAATCAGTGTTGCTTCCTAAGTGGACAGTTTGATTTCACAGAAGTTTGATTTACTTGGAGTTATATTGTGTTGTTTAAGTGTTCCCTTTTATTTTTTTGAGCAGTGTATTTTGCCCCTTCACGGTAAGTAACAGTAATGTCAGTGTATCATCTCTGCTCCTTTCACCCTTGTCATCTCAGGCTCGCGGACGGAATGTGAACCTTCTCAGTTCCAGTGTGGGAATGGCCGCTGCATCCCGTCTGTGTGGCAGTGCGACGGGGATGAGGACTGTTCAGACGGGAGTGACGAGAGCACTTGCGGTGAGTCTTTTTATGAGCAGGAAAAGACAGAGAATGTACTAAGAAAATGTACTAGTCAGTGCCCAGCATGTTTCTGTATTGTTGAAATGCTTGTTTTAAACGTTTAACATAAAAGGTATAAATACACAATGTAATCACTTAACCTCTTATCCTATATACTACATAATAGGCCTTGGTCCATTGATGTTCAACAGTGATGGTAAAAACGTATTCACTGCCAATATGATAGTTTCTTTATTGATTTCATGCAAATCACAGCAAGGCAGCAGTGATCCCGTATGTAAACGTAACTGATTCTTTAAATGTATTGATATCCTACATTAATGGCATTTATTGTACCTAACATCATGCCTGTACAAATTGATGCCTCAATGGTGCAGTGTACATTTTAGGACATCCTCACACCACAACGGCAGGTTTCAAACTGAAAAGCTCAGGAAAAGCGCATATGAATGTTTCAGCTCTTGTTTATCAGGAGAGTTGTGTCGTTTTAGACAGTCAGGTTGTGTCGCGGTTCCATTCTTTCATAGTAAATTAGTTTTGTGGCTAAACTAAAGATTACAATATAAAATGTGCTTCTATCTTTTATTTAATAAAGAATAGGGCTTCTCTTATTGTATCTTTGATTTTCTCCTGTATCTACTTCAGTGTGAAGGACTGTTGGAAAGTTAAATAAGAAAAATGGTGAAGTTAAGGAAAAAGTACAGCCAAATCTGGTTTTACCATTTGCTGTAGTTTTCCCACACAGTTTCCCAAATAAGAGTACTCTGTTACAGCCATGATCACTTATTCAGTTTTTGAAATAGCATGACGCAGAAAACCCAATGGTAACCGGCAATTAGATACACTAACATTTGCTAAAAAAAAATCTTTGTAATTTTTATGTTGATGAAAATGACAGTGAATAAAAGCACTTCTTTGCTTTCGTGCTTTCATGTACCCGTCACTGCTGATGCTTTCAAACTGTTTAAGCGGTAGCAGAACAACATTATTCATGTGACACTAATTCACACAACTTGGACAAGAGATTTGTAATCACTGGTTGTTGAAGAAAAACAAGGAAACGCCCAAAAACATTCATGACTGGTTTGATTCCACTTGGAACAAACATTGAAAGTTCCTGCAAGCACACAGATGCAGTCTATAGCCACTGTTTTTGAAATTACAAATATTTTTAAACCATAGATATTGCCATAGTATAACTCAAAAATGGAGTTCATTGCTTTGGATCATTCACTGCTTTTGAAGATATTGTTTGTGATGCATACTGTAGCCTGTTAAAATATTAGTACCTTTTCACTGTGTTTAAAAAAAAATGAATTTTGTTTCTCAGTCCTGTGTCCTGAATATTTTTAGTTGGTTTTCAACCAAGAATTTTTATTCCCGAGGTTAACTGTCAGTAACCTTCTCATCCTATGCATGGGTGCGTTTTTCCTAGTTTTCTACGACAACGCTGCCAAGGCCCTGGAACAGTGGCCCTGCATTTAATCCTGCTGGTGCAAATGTAAGGCTTGGAATGCAGTTTCTTGAGTCTCATGCTAGTTTAAAGCTTAGATGCAGTTCTCCAGAGGCTCGGCCATGATGTGCGTACGTTGCACAAAACGTTCGACTTTACACCATATTGACAGATTGCACTGCGCTGCGGTTACTTAAGAATTATTGACCAAATTGACCGCTGATTTGTTAAAGCTGTGTCTGCATACTACTGTATGAGGGATCAAGAGAAGATCAACATGACTACATCAGATCCCCTTTTGAATGATCCAACTCCCCCTTGTATCTATGGTAACTGGGTCATAGTCATGTAGGGAAAAGGAAGAGAGAGAGGGAGGAGTTGGCACAGATATGAAACGGCAGCTGTGATTTGTTAGTGTAACTGTTACATTGAAGTCATGGAGATTCCAGCCCAGCTTTCAGCTGTGTTCTTCCTTGCAGTGTCCGCTGTGTGTGCGCTTCCATTTCAAGTACGCTCTCCTCCGCAGTCTGAGTGAACTGAGCGAGTGTAAACTTTGTCCTGTGGGGAGAATGCTAATATACGTTATTAGTTAGGAGCCCTCCTGCCACTTCTTGCCATTCCAGCCGCAGGAGGCTATTGCCCTGGAGTATGCACTTGTACACTGAGTGGACATGAAGTGACTGAAAATAGGGCTGGGCTTGGCTCAGTGTTGAGGGGTACACTTTACTTCCTAACTTGTTTCTGCAGGACACATTGCCTACTGTTTATCTTTGTAATGGGACATATTAAACAATTATCATGACGACATTTCCTGGGTAATTTTTTGACTAATTTTGTTCCGTTTTATACAACTGCTAAAATGAGTTGAACAATTCTACAATTTATGCATTTACAATAGGATTTTGTGTGGGTTTTTTTTTTTTTTTTTTTTTTTTTTTTTTTGTGGACGGGCATTCTGTTGGCCTCCAAAGATAAAGGGTGGGTAAGTGGTTAAAGTATGCATTTAAGGCTTGAATACAAAAACTTATTTTTAACTGCTTTGTTGTGTAGAAGTACTCACAGAGCAGTTCTGTATTAGAGCTGCACAATATTGAGAAGTTTCAATGGTGTGTGGGGGGAAAGAAGGGGGGGGGGGGGGGGGGGGACGACTATGATCAAAACATGTCAGTAGCCACTGTGTGTGGGGTGGGGGTGTATGTATATATTCAACCTACTTCCCAGCACCATTTGTATTGGCCACTTCATTTGAGATTCTTTACTTAAAGTAGAAAAGCATAAAGGTGATGAAGTTGGGCTGCTGTATGTCTGTTTAAATGTGTCATAAAAAAAGAGACGAGAATTCGAAGTTCCAAACAGCCTTCACTTTAAGTCTTTTAGGGCAGTGTAGAGGTCGGTGCTGAGGACACATTCTGGGACATCTGGGGGGGGGTGGTTTTTTTTTTTGGTTTTTTTTTCCTCTCCCCTCCACCCCCCCACTCCCAGAAAAATGGGGGGGGGGGGACTGGCTCGAGGGTAGATTCTCTTGAGACTTATGGTCTCGCCCCTCCGTAACCTACCTTAACTGAATGTTGCTATTGCAGTGAGGAAGACGTGTGCAGAGGCAGACTTTGTGTGCCGCAATGGCCAGTGCATCCCCAAGAGATGGCATTGTGATGGGGAGCCAGACTGTGAAGACGGCTCGGACGAGAGCACGGAGGTGTGCCGTAAGTAAAAGTATTCCTTTTTTTTTTTTTTCTCACTTCTTCAATTCATTTATTCATTTAAAAAAATACCATGTAGTTTCAATATATATTTCTGCTGGTTGTGGGCAATATTTTATTTTTGTGATGAATTATGCCACAATATGCTATTGTTATCAGTGCTTCGAAAACACTGAACCACTACATGTATAATTAAATAAGGACACACGGTGCCATGAAGCAATAAAAGCTGTTAACTATTAACGATGTTAATTTAATTTAAATTGATATTGTATTCTGGAAGAGGAGACTACTGAGCTAACGCTGGGCTGCTCCACTAAAAATTTCCTTTGCAGCTCTACAGAAACATTTCTCAAATGCTGATTCAGCTGAATTTGGCCCCTTTTAACAAGTATTGGGACATCTACACATTACACCTACGGGTGCTTTAGCCTTCCTACTCTAAATCCATTGGGATTAATATGAAGATGAATGGTCACACTGGAACAGAAAGGACCTTCCCAAAGCTGTTGCCACAAAGATAAAAGCATACAATTTGTCCAAAATCTGACGTGTTGCTGAAGCGTTAAGATTTCTCTTCACTGGAACTAAGGGGTCTAGGCCAGCCCCTGAAAACCAACCCCATAGCATTAGCCCTTTTGGGCAATGGGCCCAAAAGCACCTAAATTCAGTAAGAGTTGTCCCAGTACACTTGTCTATATAGTGTATTTATGGCCCTTCATCGGTATCTGCACCAGCACATCAAAAGAGTGGCGCTATTTGCATCAACCCAACTCCAGTATCGATGTATCCCTGGTATCTAAAGAAGGTGCATAGTAACAAGCATCTGATTAGATATTGGCTGTTGTGGTGTTGATGAATGTTAGTGGGCTGGTGCATTTTGTCTGTTCCAGCTCATCTTCATATATCGTTGTTTGCCGTAGAGTTACATTTCAGTGTTGTCCCAGTTGACTTGCTCATGGCCACTGCAGCCATTTTACTCGCTATCCTGTGGTATAGATGCTGTCAAAGCCAGCAGGTTAGTGTATAACAGGGAAACTTCCGTTTTATGCCTTAATTACTGTGTGTGTGTGTGTGTGTGTGTGTGTGTGTGTGTATATGTGTGTATATATATATATATATATATATATATATATATATATATATATATATAAATCTTTTTTTTTTTTTTTTTAATGTATGAGAGAGAGGGGTAAAAAAAAAATCAGGACAAATGTGGCATGTAGGCTGTGTAGAACAGTGCATGTTTTTGCATAGCTCTGTCTCCCTTGAGTCACTCATCTGCTGTCAGTACATTTGATGGCTACCACTTCCAAATGCGTCATGGTGCAGATGTCCCTTCAAATGTGGCAGTTGTGTCATTTATGGAGATGTCTGCAGATCAATCAGTACATCAGGTACAGTTACTTTCAGCTCCTTTCTGGAGCCCCCTGTGCATATCGTCCTTTAGACCCACTCTGCAAGCCACTCGATGCGTGCCTACTTAGAAATGCCAGGAGCCTTTTTTTTTGTAAGGCATGGAGAGTACTAGGATGAGAGGCCCACTGCCCATTGTTGATGCCATAAGCTTAAACTCTCATGAGCATGTTTGCTCATGTGCATCTCTCATACACCAATCAGCAATAACATTCTCTGTTTCTACACTTGTCCTTATCAGCTCTGATTCAAGACAACTTTGTAGTTCTACATACTGCTGTCCATACTTTGTTAGCCCCCTTTTTACCCCATTTGTCAATAGTCAGGAATCCCCAAGGGCCACCACAGGGCATGTGGTATTTGGGTCGTGGACCTGGAGTTTTTAAACACCTCAGGGTCACTGCAGGACTGAAGTCCACCAAGCAAAAATGTCTAGCCAGCAGTGTTCTGTGATGAATGATGAAGAACTGGAGGATATGAGTCACACAATCTATACAGCAACAGCTTAGCCATTGTCTCTGACTTGACATCTACAAGGTGGACCAACAAGGCAGGAGTATCTAATAAAGTGGACAGTGTTTTTAAAAACTCCAGCAGCACTGCTGACTGATCCACTCCTACCAGCGCAACACACTAATGCCACCATCACTTCAGTGTCACTAAAATGCTGAGTGATCCCAAGCTATACTTGCACTGTGGTTGTGTGCAGTTCCTGACAATTGAAGTACAGGGTCGAAAGACGGCTAACCAAGTATGTTGAGCAATATGTAGAACTACAAAGTGCTCCTGTATGGTAAGCAGACCTGTGGACAATGAGGCAAGAAACAATGTGGTTTTAATGTTATAGCTGATACACGGCTAATCTTAAGATTAGTATGAAAGTATGAAACTTTGCCTGTTTAATGTTCTAGACAAATGTTGCTTAGCTAGACTGAAGAGAGGCCTTGCACTATGGAAACAAATTTTGTAGTTTAAGAATTGCTGTAACATTTGTCATTTATTGAAATGAAAGATGAACAAGACTTTACACTTGCTTTTATTAAACCAATTCAGTAGAACAGTAAAGAAAAGGGAGAGATTTTTGTAATTACAGCGGTCATAGTTATTGTAGCCACGCTACCAGGGACGCAGGAACTAGGGGTGCTGTGTGCTGCAACACCTTGGTTTCAGGATTCCCACTGTTTATAATATTCATAAAGCATGCTTTACTACACTTTAGAACTTAAGTTAAGATCCATGTGGTCATTTTCAAAATCTTAAGTATTCATGCAATGTTCATGTAAACGCCCTATCTTCATTACAGTGAACTGTACAGCTGGCTGCTTGTATTTGTGTCGCACAGATTGAGGTGCAAAGGTAGAAAGTTTACATGGTTGTGGGCTAGTTCTGAGCTCCAAGCCTGGGTTTGGTGTGGGGTGTGGGTTTTTTTTTTTTTTTTTTTTTTTTTTTTTTTTTCCTGCTTAAGATTTCAGCACCCTTAACTTAACGCCTTCCTGTGTCCCTCTCCACTACTACAGGCTTCTGAGTTATGTCTTTGGCACATTAAAGCACTTACTTTTGCTACTCTAGTGCGTCACAGTGTCAAACCACATTACCAAGTCATTGAGATTACTTAACACCTCATTGTGGCTTGAGGCGAGGCAGTGCTAAAGGTTAAGTTTCTATTACTTGGCCTCATAGTTCTGTTACAATACTAAAGAAGCAAATTTCACACTAAAAATTCCTTGACTGCTTTAGTACATTTAAGATCAGGATCAAAATACTTTTGATCCCAGTGGGAAACTGCAGTTATTACAGTTGCAACCATTTTATGTAAAGAATAAAGACAGTGAAGTGGCTGTGATATGAAACATACTGTATAAAGCAGTTCAATTATTGCACCTGAGTTATTGCACATAATAATAATAATTATTATTGTTATTGTTGTTATTATTATTATTATTATTATTATTATTATTATTTATTTATTTTTATTTTTTATTTATTGTACATATGAACTGTATAATTTGGTATTGAGTTTTGCACAGATGAGCCATATCACACGTTGAGGGAGGATTTAGTTTGATGGCCACAGGTAAGGATGACTTTCTGTGGTACATTTTGGTAGAATATAAGGGAGTATAAATTTTGGGGTATGATCAACATACATTAAGCTAGCTTTTAAGAACTTCAGCATGAATGCTACTAGATGTTCTGTAAAATTTACTCTTTGAGTTCGTGTCATGGTCCGTTTGCGTTAGACTGAGGGGACGTGTTTCACACAGCCTGACAATGTCAGTGGAGTATTTTTATATGCTGTATGTGCAGCTCCGTGTGGCAGGCCTCCATATCAGTTCTTGTTTGACCAGCTGTTGGAAAGTTACTCAATAATAAGTGACACTGTACCTTGTGCACCTGCTTGCTCATGTGCCTCTGTTCCACTTTGATATGTGTTGAAAAATGGACTTGAATTTAGACAATGCAGCTACTGAATTGTGGTCAGAAACAGTGATTTACATTGCTGCAGAAGTAGTTTATTGGGTATGCTGTAGAACGTTTGCTTTAGGCTGAGCACGGATTCTTCTTGAACTGATGGGCATTGCGCTTTGTGTTCTTGTTGAAGTGTTCATTCAGCTTTTATAACTTGTTCTTTGTTCTGGCTTTTTCTAGAAAAATGGCAATTCATTAAATTTGAGATTTTATTTGTTAGTGATTTACATTTTTCAGTAATTGAATGGAGTTCTCAAACTTTATTTTTTGTTTTAAACCTAAGGTATTTTAAAGAAAGAAAGAAATAAAATCTTGTCTTAACATCCTGTTTTTTTTTTCTTCAGACACCCGAACTTGTCGTATGAATGAGTTCAGCTGTGGTGTGGGTTCCACACAGTGTATTCCTGTCTTCTGGAAGTGCGATGGCGAGAAGGACTGTGACAATGGAGAGGACGAAATCAACTGTGGTGAGTCAGAGCCTGACTTTGCATGACACTTGCGATGAATGAACTTCCCATAATTGTTTCGAGGACATTTCTGCTTGCACTGGTAGCCTCAGGGTGTTTGTCATGTGATGCCAATGAGTCACCCAAGGCCAAGGATCCTAGAAGCAGATTGTGAACGTTCCACAGCTTTTAGGAAGTTTCTTCATTCTGTATATGGGTCAAATCTTTCTGTGAAAGTGGGATAATGCATGCCACTTATGTAGCCTGGGAATCTCCAGTAGTATCCAGTTGCAGCCCTGCTGGCTGACTATATCGGATGTATGACCTCTGCATAGTCAATGCATAAAGTGCCTCTTTTAAAATATAGGAGCTCCATCTCTGTTAATGGTCACCAAAGGAAATTATCCAGCTTCATGTAATTTTATTAAAACAACTTTCAGCAAAAGCTAATATTAGGTTACCAGCAAGCTTGCCTGGCTACAAGATCAGCTAATTTCTGTCGAAGCTAAGGCTTTGCCTGGGCTTGGCCTTGGTCTGTGGAGAGTCTCACCCTTGTTTCCCTGCTTTCCATTTAGGTAATATCACCTGTGCTCCTTTGGAATTCACATGCTCCAGTGGTCGCTGCATATCGCGGAACTTTGTGTGCAACAGTGAAGATGACTGTGGTGATGGCAGTGACGAACAGGACTGTGCTCCCTCTTCCTGTGGCCCAACTGAGTTCCAGTGTGGCAATGCCACATGTATTCCTGGAGGCTGGGTGTGCGATGACGATGTGGACTGCCAGGACCAATCGGATGAGTCACCGCAGCGCTGTGGGCGGAACCCCACACCACCTGCTAAGTGTTCATCCAGCGAGATCCAGTGCGCATCTGGAGAGTGTATTCATCGCAAGTGGCGATGTGACGGAGATGCTGACTGCAAAGATGGCAGCGACGAGAAGAACTGCCGTGAGTGGCTTGTGTGTGGAATGCACATGTATGGTGAAATGTTTATAGGCAAATAATAAGCACTAACAACTTGACCCTTATAGTGGCCAATCCCAAGTATTGATAAATTGACATGTTAAAGCTAGTTCACTTTATAGGTAAATTTGAGTGAGAATAATTAAAACTCTAGAGGATCTAGCTGCTTCATGTTCTTATGGCTATATAGCCACTGCAATGAGGCCTTGTTCATACTTAGTACAGACCACTCAAGACCAATACTAAGTTGTTGTGGTTAAATCACCTTCAGTGCATCTTAATGCCTGGTGTGAATGGGGGCCCAAGTGTAAATGAGAAATAAATAAATGAATAATCTCTTTCAGTCTAAACTTTGCAGTCCTAATCCTGGGTCATGTGTACATAAGCAGTATCCTTATCAATCATCAGACAGATGTGAGGTTTCCCACCTACATAGTTGAGTCATAAAGCATAGCTAGCAAGGATATTGCGCTAGCAGTCTATGTGTCTGTCTGTGTGTGGTCTGTATATCGTTGGTTCATTCGTTCAACTGGCCATGTTAGCATTCTCTGAATGCACATCCAACAGTAAAGTGACTAAAAACCTCTAACTCAGCGTCTTTAAGAAAGTAATCTTTAAGAAACTGGCAAATAAAAGCTGGGCCTGTATGTGTAGAGGTATGTGCATATGAGCTTCTACTACAAGGCAAAACTACAAATTGGCCTTTTTAGTAGCAGTTTGACTAGATGCCAAGATAGTGGCTTGATTGTGGCTCGCCGTGTGTGTGGGGCCTGCTGTTAGAGGTCAGCTCTCCTCTGTGTTTGGCCTGTAAGGTCATTCTTAGGTCTTTATTTTTCCATTCCCTCTCCAGCTGCTCGCGCCTGCCGGCCTGACCAGTTCAAGTGTGACGACGGCAGCTGTATCCATGGCAGCCGGCAGTGCAACGGCATCCGAGACTGCGCCGACGGCACAGATGAAGTCAACTGCAAAAACTGTGAGCCTACTGAACCACAAATCATCTCCTCTTTAAATGCTCTTCCTGAAGCTTTTTATAGCAGTTAGTATGGCAGGAAATTTTGAATTGAATGAGGCCAAATCTCTGTGAAATCTGTCTTGGTGGGGGAACTGGGTCAAACCTAGAATCAACACTTCACCCAGGTTATTTCAGACCCTCACTAATGAGAATTTTTCAAATGCCTAAAAGCTTTCAGTAGGCTCGGCATAATCATATGATCATTCTTTATGTATGATGTCATGGAATTTTTCATTTTCTCTTTTCAATTTGTGCAGTGACTCAGTGTAACGGCCCTGATAAGTTCAAGTGTCGGAGTGGAGAGTGTATCGAAATGAGCAAAGTGTGCAACAAGGCCCGGGATTGTCCTGACTGGAGCGATGAACCCATCAAAGAATGCAGTGAGTGTTACTGGGTTACTGCTTTGCAGGACTGTGATAACGGAGAAATGAGGGGAACTCTGAGCAAGCATAAAGCTAATCCTAGATAAGCATTCTGAGGCATTGCATACTAGTGATAAACTAATTATGAATTTTTATGAAGGCTTCAGATTTCTTTACAGCCAAATTGCCCATTGGCCGATTTTCTTTTTTTTTTTTTTTTTTTAAATGAGAACATGAGTGAAACACTAGCACATTTCCAGAACTTTCTATTAGGCAAAGTCACACTGTAAATAACTTTCATTTGCTCTTGAAAGGGCCAGTCTAGCATTTAGAAAAATCATTTTTCAGCATATTTAAACGACATCAGTGAAATAAAGTGCAGTATTGAGAGAGACAACTGGATATTTAGGACGGTGAGTCGTGTTTTAATTATGCTTTGTCATTTTGGTGCAGAGGTAGCATCACACATGCAGTACAAATGCACTTATTTGCCTCAAGTTATTAATGTAATCATTGCAACACATCGGCGAAAAACAGAATTTAAAAAATTAGGAGATTGCCAACAGCACGTTTTATGCAAAAATCTGCAGGTTGCTGTCTTGGTCGTTTTCTGTCGTGCAGCCCTATTTTGTGCTGATTTTAAAATTTAATGAATACAATGATTTTCACCTTCCCCCGGAAAATGTTTTCTTGTTGGGGGTGGCAACGTTAATGTGGTGATTGACTAGCATCAGATGTTCCCAGTTTGACCATTACATTCAGGGCTTATTTTTTTATCCACTGAGATAGCTATAAACATTATGTGCTGCCTCTCAAATAGAAAAAAATCTTAAAGGGTCAAATAAGACAAATGAATGCTTTAAAAATAATCAGAATTGATTGTAATTGTCTGACAGCCCTAATTATAATTATTCTTGTGTTCAGTCACTGACAAGCTGATTCCCTCTTTCTGAGGACTGCATTTTTTTACTATCTTGATGACTGTCGTTTTAGGACATGGCTGTTTTGATTCTGGCCCTGGAGGGCTGGCGTCCAGCTCAATGTGCCTGTTTGCCTGCTCGGAGGAGACAGTGTTAAAATTCTCTGTTAATTGCCAGGTTTGGAAAGTGTTTGAGTGAGAATCTCAACCTGTGCTGGACACTGGCTCTCCAGGAACAGACCCTACTTTAAGAATTAATCTGTTGCATTAGTCATCCTGACATCGTGGCTGCACGAGTGAGCTGTGAAAATATATTGACTTGCCGTATGACTCATTTTTGTTGACCAGTTCAAGGACATACTAGCGTTCCTCCAGTTGGCCTGTTTCTCTCATCACCCACACCTCTAGAATATCGATCTGTGTGTGTTTCCTGTTCTGTGGCTTGGTCCACCTCCTGCCAGGTGCTAGTATTGATATTCTGCTCACGTGAGACACCTGTCTGCTTTTCATTTCAGATTTGAATGAGTGCCTGCTCAATAACGGCGGCTGCTCGCATCTCTGTCGCGACATGGTGATTGGCTACGAGTGCGGCTGCACCCCAGGGCTCCAGCTTATTGATCGGAAAACCTGTGGAGGTGTGTGCTAGGCCATAGAAGTTATTCGGACTAATGATTGAGAGAACAGATTTAGCTGTGATTATTTTTTTCCCAGTGGAGCTGAAAATGGGTTTGGAGGAGTTTTTGTGTCTCATAGTTATGCTACAGTACTTTTTCTCATTTAAAAACTTTGCACTGGTTTCTCTTGCATGAAATAAAGTTCCTGTGTGACTTTTAAACCTAAGATTTTCTATTAAAAGGCCGTTAATGCCATTGCTGTACTTTTGATATCTCCCCTGCAGATATCAATGAGTGTTTAAACCCTGGCATCTGCAGTCAGATTTGTATCAATCTCAAAGGAGGCTACAAGTGCGAGTGTCACAGCGGCTATCAGATGGATCCCACCACAGGAGTATGTAAGGCAGTAGGTAGGTGTGAATGTAACAGAGTTGAGTCATTGTTAAACTGAATTCTCAAGGTCGCTCTGAATAGTGTGTGGGAGTTCCCTTGGCTTGGCATGCCTGAAGGCCTTGGATTTGAGCCAGTGTATCAGCAGTGCTTATTCATTTGCTGTAGTCAGTTGTGTAAAGCAGGGTTGTCCAATTTCAGTCCTGGAGGGATTGAGTCATGAGGTCCTATGAAGTTTAATGATTTTCCTACTATTTTACTAAACCTAGTAACTAATTGCTTATCTGTGCTTGTGCATGTCTTGAGCAACAATATTACTAAATTGGGACTGAATGGGACTCCTAACAACCATTTAAATACCCGGTAGACCACCTAAACTGTCCCCATCAGATAAACAGCACTTGACGAAATAGTTCGGCTGTCAAATTAACATGTTGGGGTTTTTTTTTTTTTTTTTTTTTTTTTTTTTTTGGCTGGCATCTGCTTCTCTAGTTTAGTGGGAGATGCTAGGCCAACATTGCTAATAAATGCCTATCAAAGCTATAGTTTTTGTTTAAAGTAAAACAGAGAGGACATGGAAATGCTGCTGGTGTTCTACGAAAAATAAATTGACCACACTAGAGTCCAGACCATATCATTTGAATGTGTTTGGGATTATTTTGAGAATCATGAGAAGCAGAAAATGCACCCAACTTCTAAGACTGAACTTCAGAGGTGTGGAAAAAATTCCCTCTGCAGATTTCTTTGAAAACTCAAAGGCAAGTCTCCTGAAATAAATAGGTGAAATAAAGGCAAGTGGACACCCTGAATAATAAAAATTGATGTTATGTACATTGTTAAGCCATAGGAGCTTATGCGATCATGCCAAACCTTCCATCATTGCTCTCCCGGTCACTTGTACTCTAGGTAAAGAACCATGTCTGATCTTTACTAACCGGAGGGACATTAGGAAGTTGGGGCTCGAGCGCCGTGAGTACACACAGATAGTGGAACAGTTACGCAACACGGTGGCCCTGGATGCAGACTTCACCCAGCAGAGAATCTTCTGGGCAGATTTGGGACAGAAAGCCATCTTCAGGTAAAATGTGGCTTTCTGACATGCTTTAACCTGTCAACTGTTTTAGGGTAATATATAAATTAGTCTCACAGGCTGTGATTGTGTTTGAGGTGAGTTTTGACAGATTGAAATGAAAGGTTAACGATATGGCAAAAATATAACCTTGATATTGCGAATGTCTTCAAATACGCCAAATCCAATTTACAGCACTAATTACCGAATTGTAATGAATCATGGAGTTGATCTGTGTCTTGGATTTGCTTATTGATTTGGTTTCCACAGCACAGTCCTGGACAAACGTGATGATATAGGCACCTACACTAAAGTGATTGATAATGTTCAAATGCCTGTGGGGATAGCAGTGGACTGGATCTACAAGAACATCTACTGGTCAGACTTGGGCAGTAAGACGATAGCAGTGGCCAATTTCAACGGCACAAAGCGGAAAGTGCTGTTTGCCGGTGACTTGAAAGAGCCAGCTTCCATAGCAGTTGATCCTCTCTCTGGGTATTTTCTACATTCTGTTTTTTGAATTTGGAATCAAATTGGAGTGTGTGTGTGTGTGTGTGTGTGTGTGTGTGTGTGTGTGTGTGTGTGTGTGTGTACAGGGTGGGCCATTTATATGGATACACCCAAATAAAATGGGAATGGCTGGTGATATTAACTTCCTGTTTGTGGCACATTAGTATATGGGAGGGGGGGGAAAACTTTTCAAGATGGGTGGTGGCCATTTTGAAGTCGGCCACTTTGGATCCAACTTTAGTTTTTTCAATGGGAAAAGGGTCGAGTGACGCATCAAACTTATTGAGAATTTCACAAGAAAAACAATGGTGTGCTACCACAGGCTTCGGATCGGGAGACTTTGGGGGCCATGCAACTGGCACACGACAACCAATCCACTTTCCGGGAAACTGTTCATCTAGGAATGCTCGGACCTGACGCCCATAATGTGGTGGTGCACAATCTTGCTGGAAAAACTCGGGGAACGTGCCAGCTGCCAAAGTGGATTGGTCGTCATGGGCCAGTTGAATGGCCCCCAAGGTCTCATCTGAAGGCAGTTGTCTATGCTGTGAAGATACGAGATGTGCAGCACCTGAAACTACGGATACTGGAAGCCTGTGCTAGCATTTCTTCTGCGGTGTTGCTACCTCTTCTCCCAATCCAACACCATGGGCAGCACTCAACACATTTTTATAAGTGGTCAGAAACTTGTAAATAACTCATGAAAGAATAAAGTTACATTAAAACCAAGCACAACATTGGGTTTTTTTTTTTTGTTTTTTTTTGTTTTTTAAATAAACACAGACATGAGAAGCTGACCTGACAGACTTTCTTGCCTCTGTAGGTTCCTTTACTGGTCTGACTGGGGAGAGCCTGCCAAGATTGAGAAGTCTGGCATGAATGGGATAGACAGGCAGGTCCTGGTTGAGACAGACATTCAGTGGCCGAATGGAATCACCCTTGGTGAGTTACCAGTAGAACGCCGCCTTTGGTATTTGGAGTGGAAATGTTGACATTTGCCGTCTTTTGACAGACCTGATCAAAAGCAGACTCTACTGGGTGGACTCCAAGCTGCACACGCTTTGCAGTGTCGACTTCAATGGAGATAACCGACGAAAAGTGCTGCAGTCCCAGGATTACCTGGCCCACCCATTTGCCCTCACTGTTTTTGAGGTAAAATATGCTGCTATATATTTCAGCATGTTCTGTAATACAGTTGGAGCAGACCTTTACTGCTATGTCACATGGCAGTGCCTTGAATATCCTAGATTATATTTTTCTTTCAGCCTTTTACAGTAGTCAGGGCATCCCTCATCTGTTTCTCACAAGTTTAAAAGGTCACAGTGGTGTTTGTGGTTTCTCCTTCTTCTCCTTCTCCTCCTCCTCCTTCTCCTAACTGTGTTAAGTCTTTCATTATTAGTTCTATAAAACGCAATTCACCCTTCGGACTTGAGTCACAAATTTAGTGGAAAAATTACAAGTCTTAGCAATGTGCCCCAGGTTATAACTCAAGCAGATGAACTGTGTAAAAGGGTGTCTAAGAGCCTCAGTTGTCCAAACACAGCTGAGATTTTAGTGAGTAGTATCTTTTTAACATCCACCTTCTGTTTGTCTTTGACAGGATCGAGTGTTCTGGACAGATGGTGAGAGCGAGGCTATCTATGGGGCAAACAAGTTCACAGGATCAGATGTGACTATGCTGGCCAACAACCTGAATGAACCACAGGACATTATTGTCTACCATGAGCTCATCCAGCTGTCAGGTATGTGCAGTAGCACTGTGGACACTGTTTCATTATTAAGTCAGGAGAGTTGCATGCCGTGAGAAATCTAGTGCCCCTTCTGTCTAAAGCTGCAGATACAAGCTATTGTAACTGAATGTTCAGAATACTGGCATTACAAATATAGCTAAAGAATAACCATGTACTATATTTAAATGTGTTCTCCCCATGTCTGTGTGGGTTTCCTCCGGGTACTCCGGTCAATTGGACATGTTACATTGCCCCTAGGTGTGAGTGTGTGAGTGACTGTCTGTGTCTGTCTGTCTGCCCTGCGATGGACTGGCGACCTGTCCAGGGTGTATCCTGCCTTCCGCCCGATGACTGCTGGGATAGGGTCCAGCATCCCCCCTGCGACCCTGACGGAGAAGCGGCTTAGAAAACGGATGGATATATTTAAATGTATTGGTTGAAGTGTCAAGAATGGGCTGTTATTTTGGACACATCTGGAACTATGGTCAAAATGCTCACTCTGCACAGTAAATAAATATTGTTCAGAGAGCTTGCTTGCATATTTCAGCCTTGTGTGATGTTGGTATTATAGGTCATTATCACAGTAATGGTTTAATAAGTGGTGCATTGTGCAGGCAGAATAGAGTTGAGCTGAAGCAGTGGCTGAAGGCTGTTTGTGCCTCTCTGCAGGGACTAACTGGTGCAATGAGAAGATACTCAATGGTGGCTGCTCATACATGTGCCTGCCAGCACCTCAGATCAACAAGCACTCCCCAAAGTACACGTGTGTGTGTCCAGAAGGTCAGGAGCTTTCCTCAGACGGCCTGCGGTGTAGACCAGGTAAGTATCTGGAAGTTTGACACAATGTGCTTTGTTTATTTTATTTTATTTTTTTTTAATTGGTAGTCATACATATTTGCCTATATTCTCTATGACTTTGTACATTTGTATTTACATTACATCTGAACAGAAAGGTCAGAAGAGCAAAGTTTTTCGTTAAACTCAAATTGTAACCCCACCCATGAGTTTCGAATGACACAAAATTGGTTAAAAATTCCAACATGCTTTAATCAGAATACTCATTTTGCAGTAGCATTCTAACATTTTTATCCTCTTTGTGTGGGGCAGCTTGTACATACAAGCCCAATGTTTCTGTTCTGGCTCTCCGTCATTGTTTTCACCTTTTCTGCCTGTCCATCTGCATGCCCTCCACCCCCAACCACCATCTCTTTTAAGCTGTCTTGCTCTCAATGCTTCTTTCACACAGAGAGCATGCCATGTTGAGTAATATACAGATGGTACTTCCCATTGAAAAGCAAAAGCACGAGCACAACACTAAAGGGAGCTCGGAACTTTGGGGGGGGGGGGCGTTTTTGGGACTGTCTGCGCCGTTTGAATACTGTTATGGCTCTTAAACAAAAGGGTTTTCTTTACTATGCCACACATTGATGGCAATGGGGAGGCAGCAGGAGAGCACTCTAATTACCTCCATGAAGAATGCAAGAGCAGTAAAGGGTTCTCTAAGACATGGATGCCTTCTGTAGATGAAGATAAAGAACCCAAACTCCATTATGTCTGAATGGTCCAGGGCCTTTTGTTCACAGCCATGATCAGACTAAAACTGAAATTACTTGCATGTTTTTACTTGTGTTTTGGGTTGCCCCCCCCCCCCCTTTTTTTTGGTAAAGAACGCTTATTCCATGGGCATATTTAAACCCAAGCAAGCAGTGGCATAGAAGAAAGTAGAAATACCAAAGTTATGAATAACCTTCAGATTACTGTGTTTGGTAAAGATGAGGTGCAAATGTCTATATGCTTGAGGTGTGAGCAGTGGTTATCAGGTAAGTTAAGTTCAAACTACAGTGAATATCTCCAGATAAATAAGTGTTTTTATTGACTGGCCACTTGTTTTCTTTATTAATCAGATTTCCTTCCAGCTGTTGAAGTAAACTTATATTAAAAAAAAAAAAAGTTGGTAAATTGGGCTCTGTCTCCATGGCCTGGTGCGAGAGACTAAAACTTCTCTTTTAAAAAAATAAATAAATAAAATGAAGTAGTTTCCAGAAAGCCTTTAATGTTGAGAAACGTCTTGTTGTTAATGTTAAATTGCATTTTCTGTTTTGCTCCTACAGTACTATATTTTACGTTGTATGAGCAAACAGACAGAACACCCCTTGTTTGTGTAATACCACATCACTTTTTTTTTTGTAGCTTCATCCAGGCTCAAGAATAGTAGCATATGAGCAGTCATATGCATTTATTCTATTCATATAATTTATTCAGCAGTTTTTTTCCTTTGTAACTTCCCAAAAAAGCATTCCTCACTTTTTATGCAATTTGTTTGATTTCATTAAAATTTTGCCATTTTCATTTGATATATACATACAAATACATGGATGGAAACTTGGCTGTTTTGTGTGTTTTTTTTTTTTTTTTTTTTTTTTTTTTTTAAATCCCATCCACATGAGCCATTGTTCTGACTGCAGCCATTTCATATCTCATTAAAGACTTGGCACAGAGTGGCATAGAAACTAGCTCAAATTTTGACATTACTGCTTGATCTCCAAAAGGAGTACAACTAATCAGAACAAGGCCATCAGAATGTTAGCTGTTCAGACTTGTGGCTGCATTCTAACTGAACATCCTCAGACTGCTTGCTGCTTTCTGTGTGAACCTGTATTGCATCTCATTTGTCCCCTGCCTTTCTATTTGCTACTTTTATTTCTACTAACACACTAGATTTATACATTTAAAACAGGGCTGCCTTTTTTTTCCTCTTCAAAGTATGTAGCAGTGCAGATAGTTTTGGCCATAGTGTTATCACTGTGCTCTCTTGTAACAGTGGCTCCTACAGACACCCCACAAGATGAAGGGCGGGTGCTCATACACACCACACATCCTCAAGGTAATGCAGTCTCCCTCTGCAAGCCTCTAGACTGCATGTGCATGGAAACCATGCCTCATAGCTGGCTTCATAGTCTGTAGTGTAGGCATTTGCTTTTCAACAAACTGTAGACTAGTCAGTCCAGCTGCCATTTAAGAAGCTACTGTATGTTCGTTGACCTTGCTATGACATAGAAGTTTGAGAGTTGTAGTGTCAGTAAGTACCTGTGGTGTGTAGGTTCTAATGTTGCATCACTTTAGCTAGAAATGGCCTAACTCGCCTTATTGCTACCATCTGTTTAATGTCCTGATTAATGAAGGGACAGTAGTGGTCACTTTGCAGAAAATAGACCTGTTGGAGATCTAGAGCAACTGGACTATAACCTAGTTCATCAGGTGCAGTGTTCACTCGGGCTGTGAAGAAACATTGAAGCAACTGCCAGCTAATATACTGTGTAGCTACTTATTTTTAGCATGATGACTTGTCTGACAAATTGGATGATGTGTCTCAAATGAATTATTTTTCCAGTCAAAGCTTCTCCAAAACCCAAGGTTGCCCCACAGACAAAGCCCATTGGTAAGCCTCACCACATTGCTCAATGCCAACTCTAAACACTCCTAACACCACTTATTAGGGCACCATGTGCTTCATCGGACTTTTCAGCCTCAAAAAAAGCTGGTGTTAGTTTTACTACCAAGTGTTGCAATATTTGTGGTTTGGTAAAAGGACAACTGGCTGCCTGTCAGACACTCATGTGCTGCTTTAATTTTTTTTTTTTTTTTTTTCTCATACTGCTCATCCCATCTCTGTGCATTTGATCATCTTTTTAGTGTCCATTTTAGTTTTAATTTTTTTACAATGTCAGTTTACTTTCCTTTACAACTCTAGGTTTTGCTGGACATCCTGCATATGGTTGAGCAAAAGTTTGAGCACCCCTTATGTAATGTTTTTTGTTTATTAACCCCCCCCCCCCCCAGTGAATGGAAGAAAAATGGGAACCCCCCACTTCTCAATGTGTGCATAATATAGTGGTTGAGCTGTAAAGTCATTCAGGGTGTTTACATGTGAAATGTTTCATTGTAGACTTAAACCCGTTTCTTGAGTGGTGGTGATGAGGAGCCAGGGGTTGTGATGTGTACAACGCAAATATAGCCATTTTGCGCGTCTTGTTAGTTATAAGAGGCAATGTTTTGTAAAATGGTAATAAATATGAAATGTTTTCTTTGTCTGGTTTACCTCACAATGCCCTGCACATACCTCTCCATCTTAAATGTACTTTAAAAATGTTTTAGGTGAAAACCTCAACTTCAGACATCAGGCAGCATATTCATAACCATTTCATGTTATAACATTCTGTGAGGAACTTTGAGACAAACTCCTTCAGACATCTGAGCAATTTTGGCTTGGTAAATTTCTCTAAAATGGAGCATTTCACATCAAATCACTGAATATTGTGTCTAACTTTTACATCTTTACCATGTAATTCAGACATTTTGAGAGATTGGTGGAATTCTACCCTAACATATCCACTATGGGGAGTAATATTAAATGTGGCATTTTTCTCTGCAATTCCTATGTATTTGATCAGTTTTAGACATGTTCTGTATAGCAGTGGTTTCCAATCCTAGTCCAAGAGTGTACTCCCTGCCCTGCGTATCTTGGTGCTTCGATTTACAGGATACTAAGAATTGGAGTGAGTGTGCATTAATACAGAAACACAGACGCATAGGATAGAGGGTACTCCAGGACCAGGGTTGGGGGAACCTTTGCTGGATAGTAGGTGTTAATTCATTTTCACATGCAGAAAAATCAACGAAACAAAATTTGATCAAGGGTATCTAAAGTTCTTCATACAACTATAGAATGTCCTTACCTAAGTGAACCCTCACTGTCCTGTATGACCTTTTATTTATTTATTCCAATGAGCTCTTTATTCAGGCTAATACTTTATTTTCCTCCATGTCCTTATAGAAGGAAATATCAGTACCTCCATACATGAGGTGAAATCGGCCAAAGGATCAGCTGCTGCCTGGGCGATTTTGCCTGTGTGTGAGTAGCTTTTCTGTTCTGTCCATTTACATTTATGGCATTTGGCTGACACTCTTATCCAGAGCGACTTACAATTTGATCATTTTACACAGGGAGGCGAAGGTGGTGTTAGGAGTCTTGCCCAAGGACTCTTATTGGTGTAGTGTAGGGTGTTTGCCCAGGTGGGGATTGAACCCCAGTCTACAGTGTAGAAAGCAGAGGTGTTAACCACTACACTAATCAACCCTTTTTCTTTTTTCTTTTTTTTTTTAAAATTCTGGCAGTATACTTAATGTTATTGTGCGTGCGTTGTTCATCCTAAATGTTAATTTTAGATTTCAGAAGTGTTTTGTATGAGCCTCTAAACACAAAGCGGTGTATTTGGATGAGGACTTGCCAGGTTATAGCATATGCCTCAGAGGATGTTCTCCCTGATGCACGTTAAGATGGCTAAATCAAGGTGACGTGTTTCTAAAAAATGGCACACCAAATAAATGAGCTGTTTTCCCAAAATTTCCATGTGATCACACAAAACACTTGCCAGAAAAGATGGTTATTGGGGGGGAGGGACACATTTTAAAGCAATATGAAAAATCACTAAATGTTTTATAACCATGCCTACTGGCCTTCTACAGAGGTCACAATCTCTACAGGGAGGTTTTTTGGTTTTAAGTCTAGGAAAAACTCATTCTGATGTATCCTGAAGGTAGGGTGGAAGGAGCTTTTGAGAAACTGCAACTACTTTGGAATGGATACTATACTTCAGGGCTGATTTGAAGATAAGGTCAATGTTCTCTGGTCCTTTAGTGCTCCTGGCCATGGCTGCAACAGGAGGATATTTAATGTGGCGGAACTGGCAGCTGAAGAACAAAAAGAGCATGAACTTTGACAATCCAGTGTATCTGAAAACTACAGAAGAGGATCTGAACATTGACATCAGCAGACATTCTGCGTCTGTTGGTCACACGTATCCTGCTGTAAGTTAATGCATTTATTTGACCTCAATTTAATTATTCCATTTTGATGCGTACAACACATTCAGAACATTGGGACATGTAAAAGTGGTAAACATCACCTTTCCTTTGAACAACATTAAATCATCTGGTGGCTGAAGACGTCAGTTGATTTCACTTTCAAGAGTAAATATTTTGACCATCTGTCCTTATCCAAGTCTTCAGCTGCACAACCATATATATATATATATATATATATATATATATATATATATATATATATATATATATATATATATATATATATATATATATATATATAACAGACTAAAAGGCAGAATATGATGCTCCAAAATGTGTATATATATTTTAACATTAATGGTGCCCTCAGATGTGGAAACAGTCCACTAATACAGTCCCATACAGTGACACTCTTGCTGATCAAACCACTGATCTAATTTTTTTTAATTTATTTATTTTTTAGTTAAGCACAGAGTTTTGGGTTTTACAAAGTAACAGTTCAGGCAAGTAATGGGATATGAGACTGCATTCTCCAGAAAATGATCTTATTACAGTTTGAGAGAAGTAATGAGTAATTGGTAACGGAGTATTTATTTTTGACTGATTACCTGTTGCATTACTAAACTGAGGGTTTTTTTTTTTTTTTCTCCCCCCCCCCCCAGATTTCTGTGGTAAATACTGAGGATGACTTGTCATAACCAGGCCTGTACACCTCTCCCGTTCATGAACTGTCCACTTGGGACCTTCTTGCCAACCGCTGCTTTTGCAGCAGACTGACAGATGCCTTCCGACATGCATTTTGCAGTTGTATTTCTTGGGGGTGGTGTGCGTGCTCTTGTGTGGGAATATGATGGATTACTTCCTCTGCCTAAAGCGTTACAGAATCAAGGATATGGCCCTTCACTGATTCTGCCCTTCTCTTGCCCTCTTAAATTGATTCAGCATCAAACAGCTCTTGGCTCTGAGGCATTGAGAGTCTAGAATTCGGAGACTCCAGACTTTTTTGTGTGTGAGTGAGAGAATATTTAAAATTGAAATGCATATTTTTAGGCAGTGATGTCTTTAAGATGCAAGTTTCCTATTTGGTTTAAGCTTAGGAGCATTTACATCCAGAAGCACATTCTTATGAAGCTTCTCGTGTCTGTCCAGGGGTGAAAAACTCCAAGTTCTTTAAGAGGAGTGCTGTTGGAACATTTGTAAAACACTGTACATAACCCTGTCTTTAAACATAATCAGGATTCTTCACGCACTTTGATCAAATGGTCCTGTGTAAATAAGATTGTATACATTTGACTGAATCAGTTTTGCTATGGTGGGTCATAGTACCAGGGTAGAAAATGTATTGCGAAAAAAGTTTGTTAAACTATTTTGTATGTTTGTGTGCTGTTCCTGTGACCTTTTTATAGCATTGTACAGGGGGACTAAATGCTCTGTATTGTTAAAAAGAAACATTTGCGAAGACTTAAAATAAAATGAAATGGTCAGTTAAATCGGATCACTCTGAAAGTAATCAATTTCCCAGAAAAGCAAGAGTAAAGTGTTCTTGGTAAATGGCTGATATGAAATTATTTGTAAATTGAAGATTGGTGGAATGTTTTCTGGCCTTTTGAAAAGTGTGGTCAATATCAGCAGGGGACTGACGCGTTTCACAAACACAGAGAAAACAAGTGGAGTGTAATCCACATGGTCTGCTGGGAGGTGCAGATGACGAGATTGTGTAAAAGGCTCAGGTTAATTGGGCCTGCAGGTTAGAATAATGGAATTTACATCCCTGCTCGTTTGCTTCAACCAGGATTAATGCGGAAAACTATTCAATCTAATGCTGCTTTTTTTTTTAATCCAAGTCGTCCCCCGCCAGCGTAAGTAATTACCTACGTTTACTTAACAGTGAGGGCTGAGTCTTACCAGAACCCTGTCCATTTCGCTAGCTATTGCTGATCCATTGTGGGCCTGTTCGGACATTAAAGAGAATTTATTGATCCACTTAGGGGGTGGGGGGTGGAGTTAATGAAGATGTTATGTATAAAATTAAAACAATACAGAAAGAGGTATAACTTTAAAAGTAAATTAAAAAGATTTTCACTGTATGTCTAATAAAGGGTTGTGTTAAGTTGCACACTTAAAAAATGAGACCCATCTCCACTTATTGTATTGCTTAATGTGGTTATTTGCAGAAGGCCAATAACTGCAGAAGAAGAATGTTTGAAAAAGCTACTTGGAGCCTTAAATACAAGCAGATATTTTAAAGTAAAATTTTTAAATTCTTAAGTGTGGCTAGAGGTAACCAGTAGTTCTTTTACAAAGGTTCGTGCACTGAGTTTTAGATCCATTTTGTTAAAGCAGTAAGCCTCCAGATGCTGTGCATTACTGTGATTTTTATCATGGAGAACACCCCTGTGATAAAATCGCAGTAACAGACAGTCTCAAATGGCTTATTGAGTTTATCATGTGGCGGCCAGTATAAAATGATATACACAATTTTTCAGAAAGTAATTTATTATTAATAAAAAGCATTCCACCAAGAAGGTAGTTCCTTTTAGAGTGTGGCATCATTGACCAACCATGGATCGCTGATGGAAGAGAACATTCGGTCACCCATCACTGTGTATTGCGGTCATTTCATGATCTTTTAAAGTTTCTGTTGTATAACTGAACATATAACGCAGCATGGTAATGCAAAACATTTGTCTATGTAAGTGCTTTTTGGTCAGCAAGTTTCTGGCACGAGTTTAATTTAGCACCAATCCAGTGGTGCCCCTCTTCCCTTGCTGGGGTGAATCCTTGCTCCCTACGTAGTGCATGGACATTTGAAGCTTTTAAGGTATTTGACATTCTTCAGACTTTTACACCGCTGTTTTAATCATGAGTACTTTCATTCAAGCCTGCAATATTAATAATAGCATTGTTTAGGCTGTTAGCTAACTAACCAGCTTAGTTATAGTTAGGAAAATTAGACGCCAGCCCCTAAGTTTAAACAAAAACAAGTTCTTACTTTATCAGTTCACTCGGTGGCCCACGCAAGCAGTGTGGGAGTCAAAGATTGTTCTATTAACAGCACAAGGGTTTTTCTTCTTTTTTTCAGTAGAACAGAATTCAGCTGTTGTCAGGCAGTCATATGTGTGCTTATCCTCATAAGACTCTAATTTTTGTCCTCATTGGGGGACAGGAGTTCCCAAAGGATATTTCAAAAACTGTTTAAGCTGCAATGCTGAAACCTGGTGTGCCATGTAGAGGACACCCGGGCCTTTCCAGTGGTATATCATTTGTTGGGGGGTGTCTTTTGTAACAGGCGTTTTGCCTTTTCAAGATGGCTGCTCAGCAACCACATTTTATTGGAGGAAGAGAGATAAAAGGTTGAAAAATATGCATTACTTAGGCTTTAGAAGCATGTAGTTGATGTCCATAAAAGTTTAACAGTAGACCATTTTTTTTTTTTTTTTTTTTTTTTTTTTTTTTTTTTTTTTGGATGGTGGACATTGGATCTTACTAAATCCGTTATGCTATTCATGGTGTCCTAGATGCCAGGAAATTGAAACAGAGGAAATTAAAGGATGATCAAAGCTCTTGTGGTCCAGTTTGGGTTAGAAGCAACAGCATGTAAGCTTAGCAGTTAAATACATCACTGTAATATTACTGTTTTTTTTATTCTTTTTGCTCCTCCTATTTTGTACTTCTAGTATTTTTAATTTTGCTCTTACTAGTAAATAGACAGCCAGGATGAGTGTGTGCACACATTTAAGCTCAGGATCTGAACCTTATTTAATCTCCTAATTTATTAGAAAATCTCCTTTTACACGGTTGTACATGTAAAAATGAAAACATTCAAAATAAATTAATTCTCTTCCCACTGAATGCATGCAAGTTATTCTGAGCAGTACATTGATTTTAAGGTTTTTGAAGTTGTTGCTGATGTTGCATCAGGGTTTTGGTCTGATGAACAATGCACAACCTCAGTATAAATACTCTGCAACATCCTGTTGTCCACCATTAAGTGAAAAAAGTCACTTTGACACTACATTTATTTCATCTTAAAAGTACTGAAATTCCCAACCTTTAATTTGTCTGGGTCTCAGGAGGATATATTGTGGCTTTTACCACAGCTTCAAACACAGTTTAGCCAGTGAGGTTTTAGGACTGTAACTATCCGTTTTAAAATATGTATTTAGTGTCATCCATTCTGATGGTATCAAATGCATAGACATCATTTTTTGATGGAAAAGGCCCAAACTAAGATATAATATTTATGTGCTAAAAGACATTATCATTGATGTGCAAGGCACAACAAAGCAGCTGAAGTTACACCCAGATTTTGTATTCCAGATTTGGCAGACGATGCAAAGGGCCTAGTTGCACCCTTTATTGCAGGGGTGAGCTACTCTGGTCCTCGAGAGCCAGATTACTACAGTTTGATGATTTACCTTCTCAAGCAGACTTTCAACTTAACAACCCAAGTTGATTCAACTTAATAGCTATTTAGCAAGTTTAGATGGTGTGCTAGAGCAGAGAGATCACCAACTGTGCTGGACTTTGGCCTTCAGTTCCCCACCCATCTTATTGCATCCAAAACGCTGTTAGGGCAGTCTATCTATTACAAGGTCCTGTATAGGTCAGATAGACTACAGTTGTGTAAAGCAGATGGCCAGTTGTCTACTGCTGCTTCCTCTGCTTCTTAACTATGAAAATGTGATTTGTAATCCAGAAATTCATTTGATGAAAAGGATTTGTCACAATGTATAATTTAGGAACAGGAAAGCCCCCATTAGAGTTTCTGCATAGCATATAGGATAAAACCCAAGGTCTGTTGTAGAAGAGATTTGTGAATGTAAGGCAAATGAAAGACATTAGGGCGGGGAGAGGGAGTCTGGAAGAGAGGATAATAGTGTTTAAACCGTTAAGCACGCAGATCCTCTCGGTCAGCAACATTGGGCGGTCAGTGCTGCTTCCTGCTGGTGTGCTATGAAGCACCTCATACAGAGTTATTAGAGACATGTATCACTCTCGCACCCTCAGTAAACTGTGAGCGGACTTGGCTGAGAGGACACTGCCAGAATGTTCAAGTTTAAGGGAAGGAGGCGAAGCCTCTTCCCAAATTACAAACTTGGGGGCACAAACCTCTGTGCCAGTGATCCTATAGTGGAGGATGAGCTTCCTTTCGCCCAGCAAAACTGGCTGAAGCCTTGGAATTCCATGCAGGAACTCAGCAGGGACATCTATGACATCTACGAAGAATACGAAAATGACGAAGATGACCGAATGATGTCCACACCGCAAAAGCTTTTGTCTCCGCTTAAGAACTACATGTTGAATATTAATGTGGGCGGCAAAGTTTACCAAATCTCTTACAGGGTGGCAGCGAAATACCCCAAGACTAGAATAGGCCGTCTTGCGACATACACGGACCACAACAGAAAGCTTGACCTCTGCGACGACTACATTGTCCAGAACAACGAGTTCTTCTTTGACCGGGATCCAGACATCTTCCACAACATCTTCAATTTCTACCGGACCGGGGTTCTCTGGATAAAAGACGAGCTGTGTCCTCGCAACTTCTTGGAGGAGATCAACTACTGGGGCGTCCGAATTAAGAACACCCACCGGTGCTGCCGTATCTCCTTTGAGGAGCGGCAGGATGAGCTGAATGAGCAGCTTAAGGTTCAGCGAGAGCTGCAGGCCGAGATTGAGGTGGAGGAAAATGAGGAGCTCTTCAGAGGGATGGCTTTTGGATATATCCGGCGCAAGATCTGGAACCTCATGGAGAAACCTTTCTCCTCAATTACAGCCAAACTCATGGCTGTGGCTTCCAGCCTCTTTGTGCTGGTCTCACTGGTGGCCATGACACTCAACACAGTAGAGGAGATGCAGTACAAAACTCCTACCGGACAGCTTAGTGGAAAGACCTATGCAGAGCATGTGGAGACCTTCTGCATTGCGTTCTTTACCATGGAGTACCTGCTTCGGCTTGTGTCCACACCGGACCTCAAGAGCTTTGGGAGGAGCGTGCTGAACGGAGTGGACTTGATCGCTATCCTCCCCCTCTACCTGCAAATGATTTTGGAGTGCTTTGAGGATGAGGACTATCAGAGGCACCACAGCGACATTGAGACGGTGGGAAGGGTGGGCAAAGTGGGACAGGTGCTGCGGATCATGCGTCTAATGAGGATCTTCCGCATCCTGAAGCTGGCCCGGCACTCCACAGGACTGCGAGCCTTCGGCTTCACGCTCCGCCAGTGCTACCAGCAAGTTGGATGCCTTTTCCTCTTCATTGCAATGGGAATTTTCACCTTTTCTGCTATGGTTTACACAGTAGAGCATGATGTCCAAAAAACTAACTTCACCAGCATACCTCACGCGTGGTGGTGGGCAGCTGTGAGTAGTTTTTCTGTATTCCTGTCCATTTAAAGGAACAACTAAGCATATTCAGGATACCCAGAGAGGTCCTTGCAACCTCTCAGCCCCTCTAGTAGTCTAAGATGGTGCTCCTGCAACTGCCCCCCCTATCCAGGATACAAATGCTTTGGCTTGTTCTAAATTTGCAGTAATATACACAGCTAATGAAGGCTGAACCACTGTTACATTGTTAGGATGCAAATAATGCAACTTACTACTTTGAAAGCATACATTTTTAAAGCTAGCTCTTTAAGGGTTCTTTAGTATAAAAAAAGAACCCTTTGTATAATTAAAGGGTCTTTTGCATGGTGAAAGGGTTCTTCAGATTGATGGAGAATGTGCTGTAGATGGTTTTATATAGAACCTTTTTGAAATATAGAACCTTCTTTAGTAATGAAAACGGTTCTGCATATAACCATGAAGACTCAAAGAACCCTGTGTATGATTAAAAGGTTCTTTGCATGGTGAAAGCGTTTTTCAGATTGATATTGTGTTGTAGATGGTTACATGTATCACTGAAAAAGAGTTCTTCTACTGTGATGTCAAGCTTGTAACAACAGAAAAAAACCTTTGCAAATAGGTTCTATATTGTCCATTTACAGCACATTTCCCATCAGTATGAAGAATCCCTTCATGATGCAAAGAACCCTTCAATCATGCAATGGGTTCTTTGAATGTTCATGGTTCTATATAGAACAATTTTTTTATTAAAGAATTCTTGAGAAACCAATTTTATGTGTGTAGGAAGAATTTTAGTTTGGTTAGCTACTTAAATGGTTCAAACTACTTTGTAAAAAAAATGTGATATGAAATTAGAACAAAAATATATAAATAATTTTAAAAAAGTCACAAAAAAAAATGTCACTATTGCAAAAAGTACCCACTTTTTTTACAGGCCATAGTACAAAACCAGAAAAGTGCAAGGAATGACTAGGGACATATAAATGTAGTTACTACCAGCTACTGTGAGGTGTAGTTAAATTACTAGTTTAATTAGATGTAGTTTACAAATAAGGCTTCCCTGGCATCAGCATCTTTGAAATTTACAGTAGTGGCTGTGCCAACTTGGAACCGTACCTTACAGCTGAACTGTGCCCACGCAGGGACTTTATACTGTAATGCTATTAAACATGGCCTTCTTGAGGGTATTAAGGTGGAGTGCAAATATAGCCTTTACCATCTATGCATCACGTTCCTTTTTCTAATGTAATCCCCCACTGACATTTTCACAAGTGCACCCACTTGGCTGCAAGTCAGGTTTTTCCATCCAAAAAAACCCCAGTATACTCTTTCCTTAAATGGCCAACGAGCGCCTTAAAATGATCATATAAATGTGTGCAAGTCAGTTGAAATGTTGTTTATTTCTTTCTTCTACAGGTGAGTATCTCCACTGTGGGTTATGGGGACATGTTCCCAGAGACTCACTTGGGCAGGATTTTTGCATTCGCCTGCATCTCATTTGGGATCATTCTGAACGGCATGCCCATCTCCATCTTATACAACAAGTTCTCCGACTATTATTCCAAGCTGAAATCCCATGAGTACACCTCCAGCTTGAAGGCTCGTGGCAAAGTGAGGTTTGCCAAAAGAGCTGCCAAGAAGCTTGCAGAGTGCTGCGAGAAGCCATACACTACCGTTCCAGAACCCCTCCACTGTGAATAATGTTTGACCTGTGATATGTACTGGAGGTCTTCTCCTAAAACGTCAACCCCACATAAACCTATACTTTTGGAAAGATGAAAAGCATTGATCCCACAGGGAGGTGAATAAAATATTGAAAGGGCATGATCTGAAAGTGGCTAAATGGTAACTCAAAAGATGCAGGAACTCCTTTATAATTCCTTATTTCACTCTGTCACTTGCAGGTCCTACATATTAGAATTTGCTTTGAAACTACTTTTTTAGTATTCAACAGCTCTTTTATTTCTTTAGAATGCTTCAGACTAAGGCTGTTTTCTAACATATGCTTCTAATGCACCTATTTGTACACTTGGGCAATTTTGCTAGACTGAGATATTTTCAATAAAATCTGTATTTTTGTAAAACGCTTTTGTATGCAATGTTTTTTATATAAAAAAAATGTAATCTGTATGGATACCTGATCAAAAGAAATGTTGATTGTCCATGTGAAAGGTTAAATCTTCTACAGTAAACAAACAAATATGGCTATTTTTAGTGCACAATATCTATTTACTTGTTGAATTTTACATATTTAGGAAACAAATGTTGACACATTTAATATGTTACATTTGTACATGACAGATTTTTTTATTTTATTTTATTTTTTAACCAATATGTTCAGCAGTTCAGCAAATAAACAGCAATTGTGCATTAAAATGTGCAGAAGTGTGTTCCCTGGTTTGCAAATGTTTATTTCTTCCAAAATCAAGAGTATTAAAAAGGACTTTTTCCTCCACGTGCTGCAGTAACTGACTACTCATTTGGGGAAGGCTTTGTAAGTTATATATGTGCTAAATGTTGAAACTTGCTGTGAGGATTTGATTGCATTCAGCAGCAGGAGCACCAGTGAGATCAGGTATTGATTCTGGATCACAAACACCATTCCAGCTCATCCCAAAGGTATTGATTCCTTCTCCAACAGTTCCACTGCTCCACAGCTCAGTACTGGGGGGTTTCATACACCTCTAACCTACACTTGGCAGTGGACATGGTGACCTTGGGCTCGTGTGTGGCTGACCCAGAGCGTGAGTGCACCTTAATGCAGCGGAATTCACAAATAAAAAAATATATATACACATGCGCTGTATGTCCAAAGGTTTGTGGACACCCAAATTTTGACATCAGCAAAGATCATATTTCAAACGAATGAGAAGAAAGGCAGTCACTGTCTTTTACTGTCTAAATATATGTTGTAAAACAGGTTTTAAAAAAAAAACTCTAAAGAGCTTTTCAATTGAGACGGCAAAGTCTAACGTAACATTAGAGCACAAAGAACTAATCCAGGGCAGAAATAGTAAAGGGATTGAAATAATGAGTTCAAGGTCTAACATCTGGCCATGAATAGTTCAATACTTTTCCCTGCCCTTTTATAGACATCTGTGTAAGATTCAGTCCGCAAAAGCCGATTTACAGTTCACATAACAGCTTTCCTCAAGCTACAAGGTTTCTGTGCCGGACAGATTAGAAGAGGCCCTGAATCCCCTACTACTAAAAAAAGTAATACAAACTGATCTCAAACTCAGAAACCTAAAGGTCTTAATAGTGTGTGCAGTTTATTCAAACACAAGAACCTGCCTCATTTGCCCCTAACTAGAGTCCAGATGCAGACCAACTAAAAAGCATTTAATTTTCAAAGTCTGTTCAGACCAGAACAGTAAGGGCGTAATGATTCACAACGTTTATAAATTTGACTTGATTTGATTCGGTGGCGTCTCAAATTTATACATTTTTTTTAATTAAGCAAAAATAAGGAGTGCACATGTTAAAGGTCCCATATCACATATCATATTAAACTGAATTTCTCACTTTTTAAAATAAAAGGTTGATGTATGTAAACAAGTTTCAAAATGCATGTTCACTCCTCAGTCCTTGTGGTCCATAAATGAAAACTAAGTCCACCTATTCAGCCTAAAGCAGTTTAGCGCCAGCCATTTGCCCTTGAAGTTGTGAGGAGTGTACTAGACATAGTACAGTGCAGCCAAATCAGAACAGACGTCACACTGTATTGCCAAAAGTAGTCTCTGCTCTAATACATCCCAAAGGTGTTCTACTGGGTTGTGGTCAGGACTCAAGCCAGTCAAGTTCTTCCGCACCAAACTTGCTCATCCATGTCTTTATGGACCTTGCTTTGTGCCTTGATGCACAGTCATGTTGGAACAGGAAGGGGCCATCCCCAAAGCGTTCCCACAAAGTCAGGAGCATGAAATTGTCCAAAATCTCTTGGTCTGCTGAAGCATTAAGAGTTCTTTCACTGAAATTAAGTGGCCAAGGCCAACTCCTGAAAAAACAACCCCACACCATAATCCCCCCTCCACCAAACCTTACACTTGGCAAGCGCCAAACCCAGACTTGTCCATCGGATTGCCAGACAGAGAAGCGCGATTCGTCACTCCAGAGAACACGTCTCCACTACTCTAGAGTCCAGTGTCGGCACTTTACATCACTACATTCGATGCTTTGCATTGAACTTGGTGATGAAAGGCTTGGATGCAACTGCTCGGCCATGGAAACCCATTACATGAAGCTCTCTAACTCGCAGTTCTTGAGCTGATCTGAAGGCTACATCAAGTTTGTAGGTCTGTAGTGATTGACTCTGCAGAAAGTTGGCAACCTCTGCGCATTTTGATCTAAAGCATCCACTGACCCCGCTCTGTCATTTTATGTGGCCGACCACTTTGTGGCTGAGTTGCTGTCGTTCCCAATTGCTTCCACTTTGTTATAACACCACTGACAGTTGACTGTGGAATATTTAGTAGCAAGGAAATTTCACGACTGGACTTGTTGTACAGGTGGCGTCCTATCACGGTACCATGCTGGAATTCACTGAGCTGAGAGGGACACTTCCTTTCACGAATGTTTGTAGAAGCAGTCTGCATGCCTAGGGGCTTGGTTTTATACACCTGTGGCCATGGAAGTGATTGGAACACCTGCATTCAATTACGTGGATGGGTGAGTGAACATTTTTGGCAATATAGTGTATATCAGTCTTAAAGGCACAATATCAAAACACACTTTTATTCTAAGGGATACTATTGGAAAACCCACTACATAAATCCACAAAATAATTTTCAGTTTATTAGACCATTTAACATTATTTAAATACGATATTTTATAAATGTGCCACAAGTGAATATATTAGAGCTAATAAACACCAACAGGCTTCATACAATATAATCAGTATTAAGAGTACTTCATTTGCTCCAGTCTTTTGAACATACTCTTCAATACCTCTGTGTACAGAACGATCCAATGCAATATGTGTAGTTAAAACTCCTAAAGAACAGACCATCCTTACAGGATTAATTCTTAGAGATCATAAGGAAGCCGTGCTGTGGTGAATAAGCCTCTTCTCATCTCACCAAGTAGACAGATGGAAGCAGAACTAGACAGCAGAATTTTCTAGTGAGAGTGCACGTTTCCACTTCTTCATTGAGCACACGTCTTCAACATGAGCCCGTGGGGTTGGAATTTAGCGGGGCTGAGAGTTTAGGACCCCTCTTTGCAGTCAAAATTCTTTTGAGTAATGGTGCTTAAACACCCTTTTGTTGCATTGTGACGCAGTCAAAATGATTCTACGCTTTCTGAAACAATCCTTTAACTCAGACATTACACTTCCACTGCCTCAGGTTTTCTATTTGCATGGGCAAGCATTTCTCTTCAGGTCTATTTATGGAAAAAATATATTTGACGTGGTATGTAGAGGCTAAGATTAAGAGACAGCTGAAAATGTTTAATTCATAAGTTGCACAGAGCATGGATTTTTTTTTCCCTCCCTAGCATGAAAAACGCAAGAGCTTGCATACGAGTGTAGTCATTTATTTTGTATTTAAATACATACAAATTTTAGGTAACAATTTAAAAAAAAAAAAAAAAAAGGGAAAAAGAAAGTAGAAAATCCTTTGCACAACTCGACTGGGGTTGTCTCACATAATTACAAACTAAAGACTGCTTAAGCCAAGTCCTAAAGAAGGAGACAGGATTTTCAACTGAGAATCCCCCCCTGTAAATTACACTAAGACAAGGCTGTGGGAAAAGCAAGCCTGGCTGCCTTTAAATGAGTTACGACCTTGGTCTTGCACTCCAGCACTGTCAGGATACAGTGTGAAAATGTGAGCCGTTGATCAATACCAATATTCTTTCTTTTTTTAGGCCAGTTTCTCGAGCAGAGCTTCCACTCCTTTTGAGTTCTCTATTTTTTGTAGTTTAGGAATAATGGGCTGAAAAGCTTTCTTTACTTCTTCTGCAACTTCTTCGTCTGCACTCTGAAGGAGGCTGGGGGGCATACAAACAGTAGATCAATAAAAACAAATGCTAACAAGCAATCTTATGTTAATTCAGACACCCTGCAGCGATTTTATATGCACGTGAAAAGGCCTTTATCACTGGGGGGGTGTAAACATTGTTAAAGATGTAAACATTTCATACTCTCTAGTATATATGTACAGTATAAGCTGCAAATACTGCCCATTTTGGATTCACTGTTTTTCATAAAACCAAGAACATTTCAGCCCAAACCACATTCTGAACAAGAAAAAACAGCCTGTTTCATTCTAATACATAGAGACAGGTCAGAAAATGATGTAAAAATGAATTACAAATATCTTTGGTATGTAATCACACACACTTGTCATAAACACACACAAATGTCATTTGTGGATGTCAGGAAAAAAAAATTAAAACTAGAACCATCTAAGATATGGGCCCTTTAAAAGCTCAATTTCTTACTTTATTTACTATAAAACGTTTCAACATGAAGTAAATTCAAATGTTACATTCCACAAGCTTTGACCTATGAAAACACAACTGCATTGTGCAGGCCTGAGAGTACAGAAGGGAAACAGACAAATCTCTCACTGCTTAAAGTCTTAGAGAGATTAGAGGAGGTCAGGCACAAAGACTGGGGAGGAGAGGGGGAGTGGAACGAACCAAAGACCTACAGATGAGGGAGAGTTATGGAAGGGGGGGGGGGGGGGGTGCGGAGGGGTGGGGGAGTAATCCACAGCCTGCTGCCTACTGGAGGGCTTCCTAGCATGAATGAGAGAAGGGAGCCACTGTATAGGCCTTTATTAGCATACCAACATAAGGAGCGCATAATGTGACAGCGCTGCTGTACGACAGACTTACAACCAGGGCCGAAAGCAGAGGAATTCCTCTTTACAATAAAAACACTTTGTGAAATAGCACGCTTGATGGAGAAGCAAGAAATCTTCTGTGAAAGAGTCTTTGAGATGTTCTTTTTATATAAATTACAGCATTTGAGCTGAACATGAATGAGCATTCCTTTCTGCACTTGGATATTTTAGTAGCAGCATTTCACTAGCACACATTCTTCACCACTAGATAGTTGTTGTGCAATGAGTGTAATGTTCACAATGTAAGGTTTAGATGTGTAAACTATGTATGAAATTCTTTTTAAAAAAAAGTAATTTTAAAAGATACAAACAATACAAGCAGTCTCACTCACCAGGAGAGAACAATGGCCCCACGGTTGACTGAAGCCCACGTCTTTAGCTTTTCTAACCCCACCTTCTCCAGTAAAACTCTGGAGAAACATTCTGTAGACACAAACAGCACAAATAAACAGATGTCAATTGCAGACTGAGAGGGTAAAAATTCTAATTCTTTATTTCAAAAGGAAGAGTCAACTTTTAAAAAAATCTTTTTTCCACTAATGTGTCCTTCAAAGTGCCCCGAATTTCATTTTAGGGCCATTACCAGGGGTGATAGTGGGAAAAATTCCTGAGCCTGAACTTTTTTTCTCTGCTCGGGAGGTGAGCAGAGTGGGGGTGCTATGTATGCGACACACTTAACACATAACTTGTTGGCCCCTGGGCACAGATATATGTCTATGTATAACCCTGATCTTCATTACTGTCAAAGAGTTTTTGCTTTTGAATTAGTCCCTTCAATGATAGATTGTGTTGAATTTTGTTGAAATACATGAACAACATTCAACATTCAGACATGAGATAAACAAACCCAATATAAGCCTATATTTCAGAAGCTTGTGCAGATTATCAGAACTCTTGGGACTAGCAGGCCTGTTCAGGAATCCATACCTGTTTTTAACTAGTCACATACCTTATTGCTTCTATAGCATAGGAGACTACAGATACTACAGCCATACCAAGAACGGTCAGCAGGTGGCAATAACAATACTCCAAAGTAAACTAGGAATTGATTAGTAGCCTAACCATTGACTAAATGACATGAACAAGGACACATTAATTTCTTTTAAAAATATAATAGCAAACTATGCACCATTTATTTTAAATATTTTGAAACAGTTACAGTGCAACAAACTCATAAATAATACTACAGCCCTAAAATTACTATTCAGTTCCGTTTTCCCCAGGCTTAATATAGTTGTGTTCCATGGCTGAGTTTATACGTTTCGCGTTGACAGTGGAAAAAAATTTGCACGTGTATTTCCCAGGATTTCCTACTGAATCTATCCATTTGTTTGGTCAAAGCAAGTCCCGCACCGGCCTGTTTCTGAATGGCTTAATGGCTAGTAGGCTCGGCCTTGGTGTTGGTTACAGTGAAACCTGCGCATGTCAGCGCATGTCAGATCAAGAGGAGTGTCGGATCCTATGGTCAGATCACTAGGCCAGGGGTTGGCAACCCGCATGCGGCTCTTTGATCCCTCTGATGCGGCTCAGCTTTTGAAGATAATTAATTTAATTAACGTATATTATTTTTGAGACTTATTCGGGCGGAATATCACAAACGTCCGGTATTTAGTTTCGATTCGCTTGACTGACATGTCGGCGTTGTCAACCCCCACCCCCCCCCTACCCCCCGTTCGCTAGAGTGAGATGTCGTCGTCGTTTTAACATATGTGGCTCTCACTGAAATACATTTCCAATTATTTTGCTTTTATGGCTCTTTGAGTCAAAAAGGTTGCCGACCCCTGCACTAGGCGAACCTTTTTTTTTCTTTTCTCGCAGACACGTCGGTATCAGGCCTGCATTACACAGTAATGCAATGATTTTGATTATTTATGGAATAATTCCAGATCATATTAGCAAATATAAAGAGAAAAGAAGAAAAAGAAAAATCTTAAAATTCTTCTTAAAAAGAGATGAAGATCTAGAATTTAAATTGTGACAGCATTTTTTTTCTCTTTGTCACAAAGAAAAAAGCCAGTTAAAGTGTTCACACCTGTAAACAGAGGACTCGATCAGTGGTATAGTGCTTACCTTGTCCTGCTGCCTTCATCTTGGTGTCCTGCTCAATCAACCATTTCAGCACAAGATGTCCAGCAGGGTGCTCAGCCATGTGCAACTAGCACATGAGGAGGAAAAACAAGTAAGACAATGCCCACAAAGCTTAAAGACAAACAGACATTCACTCCATTTCAAATTATACAGTTAATAATTTCCATGGTTTTGAAAGAGGTAAAGGCTCTGAACTGGTGGCAGGTTGTACCTTCCAATTCACAGTGCACCTCAACTTGAGTGCTCATATCCAAAACACAATAACTGGACTAAACTGATCAAGTGAAAACCACAACAGGCCAATGAACTGTAGTTTCATGAATATTTACTTGGCTGCAATAAATAACTGTGGGCTTTTTTTTCAGTTAAAACACAAAGAAACAGATTTATAAATGTGCCACCAGATTTACCATGACGTTAAGAGAAACAAGCATGGTGGCAACATATTAACTCATTTGTAATCAAGGAACAGTGATATGTTTTACAACTTGTGCCATGTGAGCCACAGCCACACTCAGGTCATTTAAACATGGTAGTAGTGATTCTTAACACAACCCAATCCCACAAAAAATAACACCTAAACTGCTCTGTTGGTAATTTTCCCCAGTAAATCTAACTGTTATAAAAAGTAGAAGACTTGCTCGAGCAGAATTTCAGATTGGCAGATCTAACTGGCACTGTACTTAGAACAGCCTGTTCTAGCATCAAAGGAATTCAATTTACACATTACAAGTAAACACTGAATTTCTGAAAACTATAATATTTACTAGTGGAATTTTAATTAACATGTGCAAACTGAATTCCTGATATCAAGAAAAAGAGAACATAAAAGCTTGCCATAGTAATTTAAATTGTGAGAAAGTCACTTTAAGTCTTATTTACCATGCCATATATTTTACATGGCGTAGTTTTAGGAGTCTGGCCCAAAGAGCTCTATTAAAATTTAGTTTGTTTGCTAAAAGAGACAAGAGGCAGTCTCAAAAGGCAAAGTGCAAAAGTAGAACAATATACAGAGATCTAAACACTGATGAGAAAACTGTCCTCACCTGGCCTTCTACACCACCGGCCATAAAGTCTTCAGCAGCCAGCTCAGCCACAGCCTCCATGGCAGGTCGGGTGTCTCCGACTGCTGCTCCCAGGATGTCACTGACCACCACGCTGCAGGCCTTATCCATCACCATGGAGCGTGCATTCTCACACAGGTACTTCAGTAATGGAGGGGACACCGCCTCCAACAGCTCCTGCCGCCTCAGAGCCACATCCTTTTTACTGCATAGGACACACGCAACATATGTAAAAGCATTAAAATGCATAATTAACAGATGTATAACTGAAAACAAATTGTTTACTTAAACCAAAAGCTTCAGTTTAAAGCAGTTATAGAAAACAGTATTTATATTTGCTGAATTGAATAAGCAGGGTGACATGATGTACTTTGAACCTCAAACAGTACAGTCCTCCTTCAAAAACAAATCTCACATTTGCAAAAGAGGGCTGATTCCAAAATCAAAAAATGAACTGTTACATAACTGTCTTATTAATATTTACACCTCCAGAATTTACATACACCAGCCCACATTCTAGCCCATCAGAATAAAAGAACAATGGAGCAACAGCAATGGAAATGACAGAATATTTGAGAAATTGTACCGTTCCAAGCTTTGAATGGATGCTGGCACTTTTCATACCCTCCTGAGGAACTAAACTGTCAATGAGCATGGCTAATGTTCATTTTAAACAATGCTGAAGATGACTTCCTATTCGCCAGCTTTTTAATCCAATGTTCCGGTCCACCTTAAATGTTACACTTACACAGGTACTGGAATGTAACCGCGGTACCAGTTAAGGTGGAAACCAGCAAAACAAGCTGTCGAATAGAGAGCCGACTTCAGCTTCCACATGTTTAACAGTATTCTGTACAACTTTAATTCAAAGTTGTTAGTTTGCTCTACACATTTCACTCCAGACCGTTTCTGAAACCTTGGACAATATCAAGCAGCTTCACTAAGTTTCACACTGAATGGTTGGAGCTGTAGTTCCATCTTTAATAGCATCACAACTCCAACCCTAACCATTTATACTCTCTTGCTGTCTTGAATTTTGGGTTGTATTTCATCTACGAAAGTGCAATGTATATAAACAGTACTTTGAAATATGCTGTGAAGACCAGAAGAAATACTGGATTAGACAGTCAATTAAGTAAACTGTTGATGGATTCATTCAAAGTGCGTAACTGGAACTAACCTGTGAACATTGCCATCACCCTTCTCCAGAACTTGAATGATTTCTGGTAATAGGTGAGCTGGGTCCCGAGGGCTGAGAAGATAGAGCAGCACCTTCTTGCCATATTTATTGCTGATGATCTCTGACAGTGAACTCAACAGCTCCTGTGAATTAAACGTTCTGTAGTGAATTTCTTAAATCCAATACAATGTTACAAAATGACAGACTGCTCTGAAAGCCAACTTGATCTTATAGTGTCTTAAAACAGGCCTGCACAGTTCACAGTTTAATCCAGCATATCTAATCCCTCTAATCAACATCAATAACATCTCAATACCAGAGGCAGGTGCATTAGACCGGGACTGAAAACAATCTGAGAGAGAAGATGGTCATTCATTCCATCTTACACCTCTGGCTTTTTTAAACATTAAATTACTTACTGATATGATGGCTTGTTTGACCAGTTTGGTGTCATCGATGCAGTCAAAGGCTGCAAGGAGAACTAGGTGTGCATATTCTCCCTGTGAAAGACATTATTATATGCTTGAACTACTCACTCTAAACAGAAAGTTATGGTAGAAACGCAGAAGTACCACCCAAAATTTGCAGCTTACCATTGCAAACTGTGCCATGTAGGTCTTCAGTGTTTTCACAATAACCTTCCTGTCCTGAAATACAGATTGCATACATTTAGTATTTAGAAGCACACAAAGGGTTTAAAGACAAAATAGAAACTAAACCTGCTTTGGTGTAGGATTTTGGAGACATGAAGTTTTTAAATGTTTTTTCCCCTCATTAGCTGGATAATGTAGAAGAATGGCGCAAAGCTTACATCACTGTTAGGAAGCTAAACATGTCTTATTGCAACTGTAGTAAGAGAAACTGTCTTTAAATAAATTATTACAATGGAAAGAATGGATTAATTGAATGACAGAAATGACTCAATAAGCGTCAAGAAGCGGAAAACAACAATTATCGAGGTGATCTGGCTATTTCGATTTCTTACATCAGTTTGCCCCATTTTCTAAAAAAATTCCTTGGCACGCAATTTGTACTGCATAAAGGTACAGCTCCTGTTTTCTATATGATTTTCTAAATGAGGCAAGAGTTACACTAACGCTAACATTTTTGTATTTAATGTGGCCACATATTAGTGTCTCGTTCCCATGCCTTACCAAGTTGTGGCCACGCATTAGTATCTCATTCCCATGCCTTACCAAGTCGTGGCCACACATTTGTATCTCGTTCCCATGCCTTACTTGGTCTCGGCCACGCATTAGTATCTCGTTCCCACGGCTTAGTCATGACCACGCATTAGTATCTTGTTATCTTGTTCCCATGCCTTACTAAGTCATGGCCACACATTAGTATCTCATTCTTATGCCTTACTAAGTCATGGCTACACATTAGTGTCTCGTTCCCATGCCTTACCAAGTCATGGCCATTAATTATTTTAATTTATACAGAATGTCACCAGCAGGGCTCCGTAGTAGTGAGAGAACATTTATCAACATCAAAACAAAAGTTTTAGGCTGGAATGTCCCTTTAAATATCCCATCAGTCTCTTAAGTGAAATTTCAAAAAGCCTTGCGCGTTCACCTTGGATGTGCCGTGCCACAGGCAATGCATGGCTACACGAGCTCCATCGTGAGTGTGTGCCATGTATACAACTGATTCCCTTATTGACTCGATCATCTCCTGCAAGGACACAATGAGGGAAAGGATTGGGAAATACAAGCAAAACAGATATAACACAGTTCTTCATGTGTTGCATAATAGAAATACAAGTCTCTTGAAAATATTAACTTTACAGAAGAGGGCAAAAATGTTCTTTACTTTCAATTCAAGTCAAAGTAAGGAGATTTTATTCCAAGCAATTCTGGAACACTGTCCATTCACAATGGAATTTTCAGATAATGTAAAGGGCGGCTGCTGTACTCACATGATGAAGAAAAGTAAAAATCAGAACAAATGGAAATGTTTTTTTCGGACGCTAACGACATGCAGATCTCATGAGCGCAGCGGCTCAAACAAAACCACTCTTCATGTTCATGGACTTCACAAGACAGGTCACTTACTGTTCTCTGTTTGGCTGGTGCATAGAGGAAGAAGTCTAGGAACACTTTGTGGACGAGTGAATGTTTAATGACCGCTTCTCTGTAAAAGACAAAACAGAAATGTTTTAGAAAATGTACACAGAAATTTAAACTATTAGTGCACAAGTTTCTTACATTATTTGCCGGTAAACTAGAAAGAACTACTGTTTACTGTTACTATAAATTCTATTAACGATCCAGTAATCTGATTAATTATTTTAAGTAACTGTGTAATGAATAACAACAAAAAAAAAGGTTAAGTGAAGAATAACACACCAAAACTGCCTTCCAAGGATTAAAATAAAATTTAAAAAATTCTGTTTTAGTACATCCCTATTTAAAATACTAGTAAAAGTACATAGCTGCAGCCTGCTCTGGGTAAACCTTACTTCTGTGCCATTGGGGTGAGTATCTGCTGCATTTCTTCCATGACGCTCTCATGTTTCTCTAGATTGCTCTCCAGAACCTTATCTAACGTAGAACATACTGAAGACTAAAAACAAAGCCAACAATTAGTGTCTTACCTTTAAGTTAATTTAACTTTACTAAAGCAGAAAAAACAGCATGCAAACAGCAATTACTCAGACCATGCAAGGCCAACAGATACGGGAAGATGCTTATGTACCTTGCAGACTTGAAATGTGTTGCCATAGAGCTCCTCTGTAAGCATGAGTCTCTGTGAGAGGATGGCTTTGTCATTGTAAGCATACTCCACCACAGATGAAGCCTCTGAATGCCTCAACATCTGTCTGACATTACCCTTAAAGGCCAGCATCACCTCCCCGACCTGCTGCTTGTTCCTGATAGAGCACAGAGAGGTAATATAGAATTAAAAGGCAATTCCACAGATTTTTTTTTCAAAACTGCAACGTAATTCAGTCGGCAAGATGCAAAATGTGAGTAGTTTGTTAACATCCTCTACAGAGAACACATGTAAACATGGCATTTCTGCAGGGTTTAGTGCACGTTTTAGTGCACAGAAAAAAATAAAATATAATGGTCCATGTTGAAAGTACTTAAAACTCAGCGAATAAACAGTAACTATGCATTAAAATATACAGTTGAAGTGCACTACATACAACTGTAAACAATGATTTAGGACCATTTTACCATTATCAGAACACACACATAGAAACATTGATGATGAAAAGTGAACCTATCAATTTAAAACAAAATTAAAGACAATAATAAAATGCCTGTTTCCCATCACAACTGTCCAGAAAGAGTCTGCAAGTTTCTCTACAATGAACCAATTCACATTAAACCACTCTAAATGACTGAATTTTGACCAATTAAAGCGTCAAATCTGTAAGATTTCATTCCATTTCCATCTTACTGATTTTGTTGCTATGTGACTTCTGGTTTGTGACTCTTGGCAGCTCTCGCTTAAAGCCACTGCCATATGCATCATGCTTCAAAAACTGATTTAATCTGCTCAAAACAGTTTAGAGCAAGGCTGGAGTTATAGTGGGTGAACAGTAAATTCACTAAAAACACTCAGCTTTATCTAACAAACGCTCTCATGATTAATGAAGACTGCACAGTGGGCCAAGGCCTATCAAGCCGATAAGGAAATTTGAAAGATGGAACGTGAGATAGACAGAGCACTGTGTGCTTTGAGAAAGCAATATCATGCAACAAGGGCACATTTGGGCACACTTTAATTTACAGAGATAATACTTCTTTATTAGTTTTCCTATCGTATATAAAGATTAAGTCATGCAGTCTACTTTAGTGAATTAGCCATAAGCTCATCCTCTAAGCTAATATAAGAACATATACACTACTACAGTACCAGCTGTGATGTAACAAGTACAAATCCCCTTTAATAAACTTCAGTGAGCTTTACATAAAACTCATTCAGAAAAACATTAAGATGACTTACCCATACATTAAAAATTTCTTTACAATGTTTTTAGCATATTTGGATTTGCTCATTTCCACCATGTGATCTGGGAAAATAATGACAGCATTTAGATTCAACAACTTAAACCAAATACATGGTCAAATACAGACTTAAAACACTGATGAAGTGAACGCCAACCTTTGAGCTCATCAAAGATTTCTTGTCTTTGCTTATCATTTCCAAACTGAAATAAGCACTGAAGTACTCGAGTCGAGTCATGGGCAAACGCAATCTAGAAGGAAAGCATCAAATATTATTGCCATTGCCAAAGTACACAAAATTTTGAAACAAAGTCTAATTCAAAATTAGTTGTACAGTGCAAGCTAAAATTTTAATATAATGCACTATTCTCAGGATAATGCCAACAAAGCATCTGTCACATTACACACAGAAGTCCGATATCGGAGGTCAAGGTCAACCAAGGTCTTATTGGTTTTAAAGTACTCTAGTACTTATTGACATTCTGTGTACACAGATGAGCACTTCTGATCCTACCACTGATAGAACAAAGTAACAAGAGAACTTACCGTTTTAATTTTGCCTCGTACAAGGATTTGGAGTTCTTTCAACAGCTTTGCTCTCTTTTCTTTATCACAGTCCTTCCTGTATAAAAACCAGACACACAACAGATTACAAATTTACAGACAAGTTTCTACAAACATAAATGCACAGATAATTTGGTCCAAATCCATTTCACCTCTCGCCCCTACCACTTAGCCCTACATTCCAAATAGTGTGTTATGAGGGGGGAAAAAATAATAAATAAAAGAAAACATGAGCAACCAACGGAACCCCCAAATGTATTTCCTCCATTTAAAAAAATTCTGATAGCTATTGTACTATTTTAATGTAATGTTTAAATTTATTGTGGTCCTTTTCTTCATAACAAGCATTAAAACATTGCTTGTAGTATGCTGATATCTACTTAGCTAGCTAGCTAAATTTCTCATTCTGAACTGCTGCACCATTTCAGGTGGAACAGGAATATCCTAAAAAGAAGCTGGCAAGTAGCTGCTTTCAGCTTCATATCACTGAATAATTAAGGGTGGGTGATAATAAATAATTGCCCTCTCTGAAGGCACATGATGCCCTATATTTAACTAAAGCTCAGCAGTGATATTGCTGAACTGCTGCAGACTGGAAGGGTCGCCTACAGAGCAGCGCTAGTAGCCTATTAATGAAGTAATCTTCTTTTTATTTGAGGGTCCCATTTCATAGGCAAGATTTTAACCACTACACCTTTTAGCCAGGTTCCAAAGGGCAAGGTGACAGTCAAAAACAAGGGGTAGGGGTAAAAATAAGAAAAGGGATTAGGCTTAAATATTCAATGATCTTAGGAAAAAAATGTTTTTAAATACGGTGCTCTCCACACATATCAGCACCCCAGCACACATGAGCAAAACAGGCTGTAAAAACTTTGCTTATCCTTTTGATCTTTTTCAAAATATTAAAATAAAGTTAAGATTTTTCTTAAGTACAATGACTGAAAAAAATGTTTTTATTAAATAAATTATTATTGGCACCCCTTCATTTAATACTTTGTGCAGCCTTCCTTTGTAAAGATAACTAAAGCTGTTAGTCTTCTGTTGTGATGCTTAATGAGTCTGGAGAACAGAGGGCAAAGAACCAAGCCTTTAGGCAAAACCTAAATTATATTTTTGAACCATTTTTGTGTTGATTTTGAGGCATTTTAGTTGTGCTGGAAAATTCAAACCATTGCCTAGTTTAAGCTTCCTTGATGAGACAGGTTTTGATGTTATTTCTGCTTGTACTTGAAGTTTATGATACCATGTTTCTGAATAAACTATCCAGGGCCTTTGGAAGAAAAACAGCCCCACAGTATTAGAGATCCACCACCATACTTTACAGTGGGCATGGGAAACTTTTCTGCATGGCTATCTTTGTGTCCACCTCTGGGTGTTTGTTGCCAAAAATCTCTATCTTTGACTCATTTGAATATAGAACATGATCCCACTGAAACAGTAACATCTGGCAAACTGTAGGTGCTTGAGTTGATTGTTTCTTGTAGTCATTTCCTGAATTGTGCAGAGCAACATCCTTTTGTCATATATCACTTTTTTTTCCCCATTGGTCTTTCTCATAGTGATGGATGGCTGAGGGAATCCGGTCTGTGTTTCATATCTTAAATATTCCCCAGTGAAGACATGGCTGACCACTTAAATGTTCCTAATCGTTCAGGTGAACTTTAAAAAACACAAATTATAAAGGAGAATACACTTCAGTTAGATTTCACTCTTAAGAACTTCTTTATGGATAGTTCAAGAAACAAATCTGGCCTAAACAGAACCAGGTGCTGCATAAACATGCCATCCTGCCATCCCTTTGCTACCACTGATAAAAATGCATAGATTTGCTACTGACACAAAATCAGTAAAGATATTTGATACCTTTAATACATGCATGTCTGTCTAAATGAAGCAAACAGAGTTACTTACCGTCTAACTATCTCCCACACTTGTTTGGCTCTCATCACAATGGGGTACGTCCCCTTCTTATCATTCTGTTGTCGGTTCTGTTTTAGCTCTTTCTTCTTTTGCTTCAACTCATTCCACTTCGGTTTCTTTGGCTCACTTTCTGCATGATTCAAAATAAGAATAAAGTTTAAGTTTATTCTTTAAAGTTTAAAATTATGTTTGGGCTAACTTTCACAAACCTATTAAAAACTATACCATTAAAGTCATTGCGATAAAACACCAATAAAACATACCCTCAACCTCTTTTATATCCCCTTCAGATAGTTTTCTTTTGGCATTCTTTCTATCTGCAGGAAGTTGTTTCATGAATTTCTGTGGTCCCCCACTTCCTCCAGATTTTCCAAAAGTCTTCTTTCTGTCAGAGTTGTGAGGCTTGAATGGATGTTTACCAGGAGACTTTCCCTCAGGCTTGCCTAGAAGTTTCACACAAACAACTGCAAATTTAGATAGTAGCAGTGGAACAGCTGATACACAGTAAGGAATGTGTCATTTTTAGTTAATTGCTCTGAAGGGAATCCAAGCTTTATCGCATTAATGGCAAGAAAAAATATTTGCTATTCTTTGCAGCATTTACCCTATAACAATCTAATACTATAAATATATATATGATTTGTACAAAGACATACATGTTTTGCCCAAGCCTGTGTTGTGCAGAGGACACCTATGTGAAACTCACTTTGTTTTGTCATTTAGGTCTATTGTTAATCATTGTTTAACTATTCTGTAAAAAAAAAGAAAAAAAAAGTTACAGTTGCTTTTAAGAGTCCTGCTACTTTAACTGCCCATTCCATGCTCAACACTACAGGTGGGTGATATGGCAGAAATGTAATATCATGAAACTTTTTTAAAAGTCCAAGACGTTTTCAAATATACAAAATAAGGCATTAAATATTTTTTCTGACATTTGGGAAGTTGGAAAAGACAAGGCAAATGCTACAAAATCTATGAATACACCAATTTGCACTATTTTTTACATATTTGTACAACATTTCACATACTGCACTGCACTAAATTCAATTAAACAGTAAAAATGATGCTGTCTTTGCAGTCAAACATGCAGTTCAAAAGTGTTTTAGAATGGATTACATTCACAATATGCTCAAAGAAATACACTGTGACTTATCGTGACAATTTATCAAGATCATTTTAAATTTTGGTTTATTTTCCAGCCCTATTTAACACCTCTGTCAATCTACTATCTAAACACAAAAAAGTCAGATTCAGGAATCTGTAACGCTAGTTTAAATCTGTGGTATATTGGCCTTGCTTGTCAAACCAAATTATAGTTGATAATGACCCCAAGATACTAAGTTCCAGACTGTTCTCTGTCCTGGCACCAAGGTGGTGGAATGAACTTCCCCTAAGTGTCCGAACAGCAGAATCACTTGCTGTCTTTAAACGACGTCTGAAGACCCATCTCTTTACACTACACTTATCTAATCACTAACACTGTCTATTAAAGATCTTCACCTCTTTTATTGTTCACTGTATTTTATTACAAACTTTTTTTTTCAGCAGGTTTAGTGTTGTGTAGACTCTGTGTTGAGTTGTAGGTATTTTTCTACTTGTTGTATTTGTTTTAGGTCTCAATGCATAGATAACTTCAGGTAGCAATTTAGAGCAAAGCTCTTTAAAATTATGTCGACCTTTATTAACATGAGATATTCTGAAGTAATGACAAGCACTTTTGTAAGTCGCTCTGGATAAGAGCGTCTGCTAAATGCCATAAATGTAAGTTAGGGGTGTGGGAAAAACTCTATTCTTAGATGCATCACGATGCAGACGTGAACAATTCTGAATCGATCCATAAATGACAAAAGTAGATTTTCTAAATGTTTGATTTATAATGTAACGTTGACAGAACGTAAAAGGTGGAACTTGGGTAAGTGCAGCGCCCGGACAGACTCTGGGGGCACATAACAAAAACACACATGGATGAGAAATCCCTCCGGCTCCCTCTGCATTAAAAGCCAGGTTAGATCAGGAGTCACAACCCAAATGTTAAGAATAGATGTTTTGTCCTTTTAACAAAAATCAAAGCACCTCGGGAGCCACAACATTTAATGTCCAGTATGTCTCAGTATGTGCTGATGTTCTAGTATCTGCTAAAATATAAATGAAAGCGCAGACTTACTTTGCTCTGCTTTAACCTTTAGCTGAGCTATAGTTTTTCTTCCATCTCCATCTGAAAACTAGATGTTTCTTGTAAAACGTCTCTCAACGTTTGACTGATTTACAAGGCTGAAGTCGTTTCTCAATCGCCAGCCATTCCACCTTAGATTCTGTCTGAGGCGCTGAAAGTAACTGCAGCACCATTTAAGGTAGAACGGGAAAATTTGAAAGAGAAGCGACTTCATCTTTGCCGTTTAACATACCAGGAAACTAACTGCACTTATAAATGTGAATAAGTCCATTCGTCTCTAAATGTTCGTCATTCCAAGCGCTACTGGCAGGGCAAGACTTCATTGCTATGTGACCTGCAGTCTGCTTCTAAGTCAGGGAGAACCAGGGTTTTGGCGCTATGCTGCACGTTTTGGAGCTGAGATTCAGTGTTCAGCCTCGAAAATATTTTACTGACAGTGCGACCTGCAAAAACGTGGCATCCATGTTTTAAAAGAGTAAATGTGAGATGAAGAAGACATCTCCCTATTGTCGACTTTTACATCTAGAGTAAAGATCACACCCCTGTCATTCTATTCTGCATTTAGACTATAGCTTTCATTGGTCACTACTTGCCCCCAAAAAAGATAAAATGTACATGTATTCATGAAAAACTATCAAAAGATACTACACTCAAAATACTACACTCTAAAAACAGATGTGTTTATAAAAAAAAAAAAAACATTTACACCAGTGTCCAGTGTGTTCAGTTGAACACAACACATTTTAAGTTATTTTTAACACAGAATGTATTAAATCAGAACTAATATGACACAACATGGGTTAAATCAGGTAATACAAATAACTGTTATTTAACAAATCACTTTTTAGAGCGTAAAAGTTTAAATCCATCTTCACACAAATAACGCCATTTGTATTCACACATTTACAGTTAGCTGTGAGGTTTAAACGAATAAGTAACAAACAAACCCAGTCTTTTCAGTGCGCAAACACACGTGTGTGTGTGTGTGTGTGTATCTGTGTGTACACGTATACATACATTATACTATATATATATATATGTAGATATGTATGTATGCATGTATACTTTCAGCATTATGACAAGTGTTTTAAACAGTTACCTTTCCCTTTGAATGCAGGTTTCTTCCCATCTTTAACAGAGAATGATTTCTTTCTTGATCTGGCCTCCATGGCGAACTGTGTACTGCACAACAGAACCAGCAAAGCAAGACAAACGTCCTGAGATTACTAAGCTTCTACAGCAGCGTTTAAAAGTTATTAAAGCTTCTGTTTCTCAGCAAGACGACACGTAACGCGGTCTCTGTACGTTTTTAACTGAACAGTTTAGCTGATGTGTGTAAAACAAAGGAGACGTATTAAGAGTCTCCACTTCTTTAACTGAGCTCTAACGCTTTAGCTCCGGAGCTAACTGCTCTCTCTCTGCGACACATTTACCAACTTCACTAACAAAAGCGGCTGAATTAAAGCTTGAGATGTTTCTTCCCAAGATGACACATATATGTACTGTAAAGCACTGATGAGAGACGAGGATCTAAACGCCGTTTAACGCACAGTTTACTCACTATTTCTCTTACAGAACTGAGACACGTTCACTCACCCATGTGTGCAGGAAAACACTTGACGGCACCCACCGTTCCATCTGTCGTAAAACAGATACGGCGCTGCGACACTGAGAGGATTTACGGCTTACATGTAGTTTTCGTCGTGTAGTCTTTTATTATGTTCTTTACATACTTTATATATATATATATATATATATATATATATATATATATATATATATATATATATATATATTAATGTGTGTGTGTGTGTGTGTGTGTGTGTGTGTGTGTGTGTGTGTGTGTGTGTGCATTTTTTAAATATACATTTATCTAACCACATAACTTAAATAGATGAACTGCAATCTGCAACAGTAGAGCTACAAAGTGCTGTATCTCTAGGGCAACTGGACCTGATAAAATAAAAACCAGATAGAAGACAAGATAGAAGGTAGATGCCCCTAATGAAGTGGCCAATGAGTGTGTAAACATAGATACAGATTGTATTACTTCATGTATTAGTCGAAACACATCATAATCTAATTTAATTTCAGGATATTTAACTTCATTTCTTTAAAATAAATATATAAAATAAAATTTTCTGCATCAGGAAAAAAGCAGAAAACACATATTTAACAGAAAATTACACAGAAGCTACAATGAAACTACAATAATATAACATCAACTTTTTCCATTTTTATTGTGTCCACTCTTTCACTTCATAACAGCTTCCATTCTTTTCAGGAAACTTGTCTACAGTTCTTTAAAGAAATTTGCATGGAGGTTTCCCCGCACTTCCAAAGTTCAGTCTTCAATGTTGGTTTAGCATTTTCTGCTTCTCACCATCCAAGTAATCCCAAACGCATTCAGTGATGTGACTCTGGGGTGCAGCAGTTCAAAACACCAGCAGCTTCATTGTTTTGTTTGGTTGGTTGGTTTTGTTTTGTTTTGTTTTTTGTTTGTTTGTTTTTTTTTATTCTTTTCTCAGTGTGGGCTTATTGAAAGCTTTTCAGATCTGAAGCAAGAGTGGAACGAGTGGAACTTGATTTATGACTGATCATGTGTCTAATCTCCTCAAAAATATATCCTGAAAAAAAAAAAATTCTACTCAGCACAAATTATAAAGTAATAACACAAAGCCAGTAATTGCACTGATAATCAATATGCTTTATTTGCTTTTAATTTACATAAAGCAGTGCTTTTTGCAATTTATAGACTGTAAAGCATCATTAGAGACAGAGAAGCTAAGCAATAAAAACACTCCCTTTAAAAAAACTGCATTATTTCAGATTATTTGAGGCAGTTTTGAGCAGATTTCTTAGTGCTGGTCCAGGGGCTGAAAGGGAAGGCTCACAAACGTCTGTTTGTTCGAGAGACTGCAGTGACTCAGGCATACCTGAGAAAAAGATACAATACAAAATAGTTTTAATGTGATCCGAGTACACCAGCAAAGTGGCTGATACAAAGTAGCTCTAAACATGGATGCTGTAAGTTCCTACGACCATATATCTGGGCCAAAATAAATCATACATTATATTGTAAAACTAAAATATATAGGATCAGTTTTTAATTTGAATTTGGATCACACACACACACACACACACACACACTCACACACACACATTTTCTAAGCCACTTCTCTCTCAGGGGAGCCTATCCCAGCGGTCATTGGGCGGAAGGCAGGCTACACCCCGGACAGGTCTGAATTTGGAGCAGATTACCTTAATTTGCGCTTTTTTTGAACTTTTAAATAAGGGCCCCAAATAAACAGCAGGAATGTAAGAAGAAAAAAGTAAACATCTGTTAAGGAGACATAGCTGCTCATCTGAAATGCTCAAGGTTTAAATACCCTTTACTGTCTCTTCAAATATGCATTAAGAGCATATTTTTGGAACGTTTTTTGGAACATTTTTATTTCCACAACAGCACAGTCAGTGTTTTGTATTTAATCTTTACTTTATATTATTTTTTTCTAGTGATAAATGCCTTTACATTGCATCTTACTGCTTAGCCAGCATAGTCTACCCAGCAGTTTTGGTCCGATGTCATGGACAGGCTATCAGAGATTTTGGGCCTTGCCATGCCATTATGTTCCATTGTAGCACTATTTAATGTAATTTCTTCACTTTCAGCACACAGTCACCTGAAATCCTTTATATTAATATGATTTACCATTGCCAAAAAAGTTACACTGTTGTGTGTGGGGGGGGGGTGTCGTAGCCAAGGAATACTGGCCATGGATTACAAAAAAATTATAGTAATAATAATTTTAGGCATATATTTAGTATCACACCTTGAAGGGTCCATATTCTTTGTGTGTTTTTAGGTACGTAAAATTCCCATCATTCATCAATCATGATTCCTTTTTATGTGACCATTTTCCAATCATTTATTAACATTTAGAATTAAAGAAGATGTTTTGTTTCTCTGCCTTTAAGTAAATGAGCTCTCTTCTGATTGGTTGCTGTGTAGACATAAAGCAGTCTGGGCTGTAACACTCCTTATAACTTCAGCATGAGTGGGCATGAATAAAGTGCTGTCAGCTGAATAGACATAATTGCACAAATGAATTCTAAACAGGTTGTTTTCAAGATAATTTCCAGATATAAAATATATTGACTGGGATGTGAAAGATACATTTTGAAACATCAACAGTGTTCATATACTGCTACTATAAATGCTTGAGATTAAAAAAAAAGAAAAGTAAAGCTTCTACAATAAGCACCCTTTAAGAGTGATATAAAAAAGTCTCATATCAGAAACTCATTTTTGCCTCTGGACATTAGGGATATGTCATTGTTTGACTCTATTTTTCATAAAAATCTACAAGAAAAACTCCTTGTTACTTTTTTTAACTGCCACTGAAGCTTAATGTGGGTTTACTTTACCCATCCTAGTCCAAGGATGTCACCTTCCCAGCCACAATGGCACTGACTACTCTGCCATGCCTCACTGTCGCTTCTTTAGATCTGCAACCACCCTGGCACCCTAAACAGGCAGACACACACACAGGTCAGACCAAAGAACGAGGGTCAGGCTGAGTCTGGCTACCACTAACACTATGTTGTATCTACTCTATCTCTTTCTATAATGTTATCATTGAGATGTTTTTTGGTCAGAACATTAGGTCACTTTACATTAGCTTATAATGATGAATGGCTGCATCTACTTCACATTACCTGATGTTAAATTCTACATGGAAATAGATTTATTTCAGAGGGAAGCCTGTAAACACATATTCAGGCATGAAAAACAGGTAGAACAATTATGCTTCCTTGGCTTCCACTGGCTTCCCCAAGAGAGTATCTTAGAACAAATCAACAATATGGATCATTCAAGAAGTCCATAGGCCAACTTTCCAGACTAGATTAGGCTTACAGTTAGACTTAAGAGAATCTGTATGCAATTTAGCCTAAGCCTAAAATTAATGTCCACAATACCAACCCTAGACAACCAGAGTTGCTCATACACTTTTATGACCACCAGATGGCGGAAAAACACCATCTTCTTCGCCAAAAAATCTTTCTGACACTGTATGACATGTTGTCAATTTAAAAGGGTTTGCACCTACTGTTCTTAGCTGTGCAACATACTTTTGTCCATTTTATAGATCAGTCAGAGCACTTACTTAGCAAGTAAGTAAGCAAGCTCTAGTTCTATAGGACATTTGAAAACATCAAAGTACTTTACGGGGATGAAACCAAAAAAGATGAAGAGTAAAAAACAATAAAAACAACAGACAATGTTAAACCCAAAGAGAATGTCAGATAAATAAACACACGAAGAGGAAAGAAAAACACAATACAATACAGACTTCCCATGTCATCTAACATCAACTATTTTTGAACGCCAAAAATGACAGCTGTTTTGAACTCTTTAAAGCTGAGCCATCGCCGTACTGCAGATACAGTTGTGTACCATCAGTACAACAGTCAAATGAAATGTTATGTTTCTGAGCAATATGGCCTAGAGATATCATGCATATGTAATAAGACTGGGCCTAAAATCAACCCCTGAGGGACCCCACAAGTGACTAGAAAGGTGGGAGAAGTCCTCAGTTGGAGGGATAACATGATGATTAGGGCATGCAGTTTGCACAATGCTAATCAATACATATAGTCTTCCATAACTTGTTAGCTATTAGCCTCGTAGCTTCAGGGCACAACTATAGAAAACATACAAACTTCAGACACCAGATATGATCAGACTGATTGACTGTTTGGTGAAAAAAGGATCAAAAAGTATAAATCTGATTTCTCTCCAAACCTTTAAGTTAAATACCTACCGAAAGAAAGGATTTTTGAGATCAAGTGTGTTGCCAGATTTAAAGCCAGACTCATCAACAACAGCTGTGATGTGGATGTCATAACTCTGCCTGTTGAATGAGAAAGACAACAGACAGAAATTTGTCAAAATTATTCAACACTGGAGCTGCTCTGTGGACCAGCATGCCTTCTTTTAATGGTGTCATTATTTTTTGTAGCATTATACCTTCTGTTGGCAATCAGTAGAACCTGTCCAGACAGCGTCTGCCCCATTTTGGCAAACAGTGGAGTCTGGAGGAGACAGCGCACCTGGTACCAGTGAGACAGGGGCTCATGGGGCGCAGTGGACAGCCATACGGTCATCCTTTAGAAGACAGTTTAATGTTTAGGATATAAAGTCATATACTTTTCAAGTTATCCCAGCAGTCATTAGACAGAAGGTAGGAAGCAGCCTAGACAGGTTGCCAGTCCATCACAGACATATACATTAACACCAAAGGGCAATCTAGCATGTCTAATTGGCTTCACTGCATGTCTCTGGACTCATTGGGCACCCGCACAGACACAGGGAGAACATGCAAACTCCACTCAGAAAGGACCCTGGTCACCTAGCCAGGGAATCGAACCCAAGCCCTTCTGTGCCACCGTACCACATGTATTGCCCTGAATGAATTCAGTAATGTAGCACATTATAATCCAAAACATTAAAAGTTTTTTTTTTTTTTGTTTTGTTTTTTTTAATTTAATTCACACTGTTCCTTACTGTTACTGGTTGGTGGTTTTCTTCATGTGATTATTCTGTGAATGTTTCATGAAAAATCATTTATTTAGATGCAGTTACAAAGTGTCAACATTATTTTGACTCTAATTGTCTGCTTTAATTACTGCTGCTCCCATAATCCCTCTGCTTTCTCATTAACTAAGCAAATAATTGTCCTAATGACAAATTTTTGCAAATCTGACTATGTCTTTACAGGCCATGCACCGATTTTAAAACACTTAATAAACAAGAATTGATTTTATTTCTCTAAAAGATGGGGCACATTTTTTTTCAGTTTAGTGGGTAAATATTGGTAAACTGTACACTACCTTTACAAACTGTAACATGAACTCAATACACTTAATTTCTGTTTTTCTCAGTACATTTTCCAACTGTAGGTACTGACTCTTACCTTGAACCTACAAATGCCACATCAAACCAGAACGCCAGGCCATGAATCAGTCCTGACTGCAGCAGTTTGAAGACAAAAGGAATTTCCATCCTGCAGATCCAAACAGACACATGATGATATTTTTAACTGTGACAACTTTGCTCTTACACACATGTATGAAACATTATCAACTCAGTAAATCTATATCAACCTGTGCAAGTCCTCTTCTTTAGCTTCAAGGAAGTTAATGCTGTATTTCACAGATCTCGCCATCAAAATCTGCATTTCAAAAGTGTCCTGGAGAACAGAGCATGTAAGAACACGTGTTCACTGATACAATAAAAAATTTTACTGAAATGAAGAATAAAGCATGTGAGACGCACCACTACTGGCTGTCTGAAGAACTCATCCACAGCTGCAGGATGGAGTCCGCTCAGGTTTACCCCATAGAAACACGTCTGGAGCCTGTGGAAGCATATATGCATTTTCAGTAATAGTCTAATTGTAGCAACATACAGCTATGTGCCAAAGTCAGAGGCCTGTCTTTCATTAATTAAATTTCCAGTCATAATGGTCATAAACAACAAAGCATTCATTTTAATCATTTTAATTACTCATCAGAGAAAATGAGACCCCTAACAATTGCCTGCAAGACCATGTAGACCACCAAAACTGTCCCCATCGGATGGACAGCACATAAAGCTTTCATCATTGAGGGAGAGGAGAAAATCTCCACTCTTGCTTCAGATCTGTAAGAAAACAAGTCAACACTATAGAACTTTGAAAGGATGTGTAGCTGTTATGAAGCTGTCATCCTCAGAACAATAGACTGTCCACCCTAGAGTCCAGACCTTGACATCACTGATCGTGTTTGGGATCACATGGATTGTGAGAAGCAGAAAATGCAACCAACTTCTAAGACTGAACTTTGGAGGTGTGGAAATATATCCCTGCAGATTTCTTTGAAAACCTGAAAGAAAGTCTTCTGAAAAGAATGGAAGTTAAAATAAAGACATAAAGGGAACACACTAAGTAAATCTCTAAAAATCTCTAAAAAAAAACTAAAAATCTCATATATTTAGTTGCTGAGTCTTGCCATTTTCGGTGAAATATTTCTTATGGTACGTAAGTTTTTGGAACAACTTACAGGGTCACACAGCAGCCAAAAAACCAATATCTGACTTTCTGCGCATCATCAAATACACACACACTTTCTAAGACACTTATCCTTCTGGTTTGCAGCCATCATTTGGCAGAAGGCAGGAAACACCCTGATGCAATATTCATCACAGGGCAGACACACAGACATATAGATTCACTCACACACCTAGGGGCAATGCAGCATACCCATTTGTATATTGCAGCCTTCTGTTATATAACAATAACAATTAATTAACAATACAATGCGGGCAAGAGACCACATTGAAAAATAGAGATTTTTTCATTCAAATGTGGAAATAAACAACAGATATTTATGACAAATAAAATGAAGAAGAAATAGTCCAGATTCTGCCCTGTTTCTAGGTCACTCTCCAAAATGAAGAAAATATGTGACACTGACCACATTAAAGCCTTTATACAAAAAGGCCATTTTTATAGTCGAATCCTTCTATTAAAGCTCATGATCAGACAACTCTCAGGTGGATTTAATCTACTCATCAGAGGCTGTGTAGTCCATGCCAGCTCGAGAGCAGGCTGTCAATAAAGCAAAAAGAGGACATACAGTACTAAATACTAAAAAGAAGCTTCAATAGAGGCCTCAGACTTTTGGATCCCACTATGTACTTTGCAGTTCTTGTGACAGCTTATGCTAAATATGAACAGACTGCATCAGCAAAGAGGATCAGGGGTCCTACGGTAATGCTCAGCGACAGTTGCTAAATGCCACAGAGCTATGAACTCAAAAAAAAGACAACAGAATCAGAAAGAAACAGTATCTCTGCAGCCCATTCTCAGCACAGCCAGTAAACAGTGAGCTTCATAAAGCTGAATTTGGCAGAAATGGTAAAACTGCCACTGGAAACCATTTATTTCCAAGGCCAAGACACGAAGACATATACTATGGTATAAACAGCACAAAACCTGAGCCCTGAGCAATGGGGGGAAAAAAAGATCTAATGAGACGTTTTACGGCCTTCTTCATACATCTGCTCATGGTTATAATCAGAGAAAGCCAAAGAATCGGCGGGAGATCAAATATGAACCCACTGAAGCTCCTGATGACAAACAGACTCAGTTATCTGTATTAAGCTTGTCAGATATAAAACTTGGTTTTTCATTTACACTACCGTTAGCTTTTTGTAATCATTTGTAGACAATAGTTTTAGATTAGTTTATTCAATATTTCAACCTTTTTGAGAGCAAATAATATGTAAAAGTTTGGACTTCTTTGGTCTAATGTGAAATGAACTGTTCATGAACATTGATGAAAACTCACCTCTGAGCTTATGAGAAAGAGAACATGAATGAACCAGCTTTACCTCTGATCACATGCATGACCACATGTGTGGTCATGACAATGATACAGGATGCAGCATGCATGCTAGTGGGAAAGAAGATATTTCCCTAGCTTGGACCACTGTGAGCCTTCGCTTTACAGTATATCACCCTGTAAAAAGCCATAATAAACCATATGAAGAACATGTGTGTGAAATGCCAGATGAACACAGTCAATCTGGTATGTTTGATGACTGAACTTTGCTTTTTTGCACCAGAGCTATGAGGTTAATGTAGTGAATGGGTAAGGGAAGCTTGTACCCTTCTGCATGACTAAATATTCACACACATAATCTCCATCAGGCTTATCAGTAACACTTTACAATACTGTTTCGTAGTTAATAAGTAATTAATCAGGAACTAAGCAGGAACGAATGAGTAGTGCTGCATTAACACTTAAATAACTACTCTTCACTACTAAGGACTATAAGTTGACTACTCAGCAGGTAAGCTCAACTGATATCTCCGGTAGTGCAGGACATGTAATTGAAGGAGGCTAGCTAGATAAATCACCCCTAAATCAGTAGAAAGTACCCCCGTCCCCCTATATCTTCAGGCAAAAGGTTATGGAACCTCTGCTTGGTATGCAGAAAGTACACAATCTGCTTTATCCACCAAACTAACGTTATAGGAGAATAGTCCCAGCTATAGCTATAGCTACGTACCTGAAGCTGTAATAGAGGCGGCATTAGCTACCTGCTTTGTCCGCTCACGAACTGGCAGACATCACAGGCGCTCCGAATTTATTCTACATTTTATCATTAAATTGGCGCTGATGACTGACAGCTTAAAAAATAATCAACACGTCAAATGCAGTCATTTTCAAAGGCGAAATAAACGCAATATTACATTAAAGTGTAAGCTTCTCTTTACCCCCAGTGGACATTTGTTTCTCAAAAGTGCAGCAAAATGTATTCAAGGGTACGTATTTGTGGCTCTGCAAAAATGTGGTCAGGGGTACGTATATCCCATGAGACCAGGTTGCAGGTATCCTTAGAGAAGGCTGGGACATCACACTGTACTGACTGGTGTCCCCCAAGTGTTTGTTCTGATCAGAAACCTTAAAATGCTAATGCACATCTTCATATTTGGCAGTGTGAACCAATTTGCACATCCACCTATAATTGGGACAATTGATAAAACACTTCAGTATTCAGTAGACCAGTCTGCTTACCTCTCATCTTTAGAAAACACTGTTCTTTTCTGCAGGAGCACATGCACCAGTGTTTCTTCTGAACAGTAGTTCTCTGTTAATGGTTTCTTGAGGGCAGGGTGAGTTGAAGAGAGGGCTCTCAGAAATATTTGAATGTGTATGTGCCCTGCCTTCAAATTGACTTGATTCTACATATTACCAAGTGATTATGTAATTACTGTCTGTTAGAAAATTATTGAGGTGTTGCTGTTCAACGTTAGGAGTTAATGATGATCAGGAACACTATAAAATGAAGCAACGGTAACTGTGAATAGAAATGGAGGGTATAATCCATTATGTTGTAGAAACTGCACACTGTGTCATGTATTTCACTACTGTTTGAAGTGTTGGAATACACTTTATCAGTTAGTAGTTCAGCAGGAACCTTGTCAGACTCAGCTACTGAGCGATTAATGTTGAATTGATTGGTAATTTATGAGTAGTTATTCTAAGAAACCATGGTTTCTAAGCAATTCTCTATGAGACTCAGTACTTATTGTTTAGTCAATAGTGAACTAATCCAATAGTGATCCTAATCATTAGTTCATTATTACCTACTAGTAGTTAACTAGTAGTCATTGGTAGTTAAGAGTAGTTACTAAAGCATTAATGCAAAACTTCTTATTTGTTTCTGCTTAGTTCCTGATTAGTTACTTATTAACTATGAAACAGTAAAGTTTTGTCATGTTATCTATGAAAATGGGCAAAAATATGAATAAAATTCAGGATTGCTCCCATTGTGTTAGCTAAGTGGCACACTTTTGTCAATTTTCTTGGATTTACGAAGGGCAGGGGAACAGGAGCTATCATTGCTGATGTACTAATTCTGTGAAAGAGCCAAGAAATTCTGTAAGGAAGCCAACATCACAGACGCCATCACTATAGCGCCATACTTGCACCCTCCACTCCCACAACAATTTCTCAATCAGAGCATCTCATTGTTCTGAAGAGGAACCTCTACAGTTATTTGCAAACTACACTAAAACAGAAAATGAACAAACAAACTGGTTTTACATCAGCAGAAGACAAGGCTGCCAACTATCACCATGCTTATTTGACCTGTTTGAAGAGAAGGAGGACTGGAGGAAGATGATCAAAGATTTAACCCAGCAAAACCAGTGTTTATTGTGTTTTAGATGGTTTTGTGGATGACCAGCTAAACCAGCACCAGCCCAGCATAAACCAGCTTACATCATCTTAGACCAGCAATGGAATTCATGCTGTTCTGTTCAGTGCTTTCTATCCATATCTTGTGTGATCTGGAAGATTTCCATATCAGTATTCTAGCCCATGTGTACCCTGCAAATGGTTATTTCATAACTTAGTACTGTTCAACTGTAATAGTGCTATAATAGTGTTTATTGTGCACATATATATATATATATATATATATATATATATATATATATATATATATATATATGGACAATACAGCATCTAGCAGTCCAGAATCAGACACTGATTGGCACTCATCACAAAAAGGATGAAGAAAAGGTTTTCACAGTGTAATGATTTGTCTCTACAAACAAAGATCAGAATTATCTGGACTGTGCTCTTTTCTGTGGATCTTTCTTGATGTGAAAGCTGGACAATAAAATAGCTGGAAAGAAAAAATACTGATGCTTAAAACTTTGCCTTTTGAAAGTACTTTCGAAGACAAAAAAAACTGACAAAAAGATCCTTGACTAAATCAAGGCTGTGACCTCACCTCTCACTTAGAAGCTCAGATAACCAAACTGAAGCTCTAATTTTGGACACATTATGAGAAAAAATCCAATTCATTTTAAAGACAATTGCTTGGAAAGCTTGAAGGCAAAAAGAAAGCGGATGGACAGCAACAAGATGGATGGATACAATCAGAGGAGTCATGAAGAAGCCATTATGAATCACAAAAACCCAAACGGGTCCTACAGTTTCAGAAGCCACATAAGTCTGTGTAAGATTACTTAACATCTTGAAACTGATGATTTCCACATGCAGCTTGTACAATTACTATAACTCGTTAGCCACATTAACATTGTAACATTGTAGCTGCTGCGCAAAGTTAAACAGGCAGACACCAAACATGCCTTTGCTGGTTGACTAGATACGTAAACAAAGCAATTCTGAGTGGTTCAAAGTGAAACAGTACATTTTTAGAAACTTACTGACTCAGTTTTCTGTACAGTGGTGGTGATAGGATCCAGTGGTTACAATGCTCACAACACAATGAGAGTTTTACATGTAATATTATAAAAAAATAGTGGTAAATAAAAAAAAATACAGATTTCAAGAACAATTTTCAAGACCATTTGCCACCTCAAAAAGATTTTTGTGGCCTGAAGACTTATGACTACACAATTGTATAACAATATCTCAGATTTTAGGCTGTGTATCCATGATCATTTCATGTAATACATTTTCATGAGGTGTCTTTTAGAAGCATTAAACACTTCAGATATCTGGTTCCTATCAGCACCACTGAAAACAATTCTGGATTGAGAAGTTTCAGAAGATTTGAACATTTGTACATGGGTATTTAGAGCATTCTACATTGTAAAAGTACACTATTTGTAACAAAAGTTATGCAAATAATGCCTCAGTGTAATGCTCTAGCCACAGGCTAACAGACAAGCCACAAGCTAATATGTTAGTCACAACATAATGATATGATTTGATGCACTGTGATATAATTAGATGCAAGATGATCTATTCTATGTTGTATTGTTATATCCCTACCTAAAAGTCCAGTTTACAATATTACTAAAATATTAACTATTTATAAGGCTTTAAAAGGTCATTAAGTTGAACCCACTTCCTTTTAAAATACAGTATTTCACTTGCTTTGATGTGAATGGAGGTGTTGGAGAAAGTGAGTCAATGGTTTGCTTGGGCAGATAAATTGCCCTGAGCGGGTCTCTGGTTACAGCCCAAGAAAAGCTGTCATCGCCAGAGTGGAGATGTAGGAAGATATTGGTTAATAGGTTCCTCAGAGAAACTTTCACTGCATCTGCATGCCAGCATTCCAAGGGGATTTACTAACATAACATCATATATCATCCATTAAACATGATAAAATAGCTGGTGTTATGGATATGAGCAGATAAAACTTTGGTGGGAGATGTTTATGGCTGCATTTGAAGCAGGGTTGCTAAAACAAGGTGGTTTAGTAGAATGTAAAACTACTTCTGATTGGAGGAGAAGGTGATCCAGATGACTGGCACCACCTTCCCGGCACTCTGCTTGGTTAACTACACCACTGGAGCAGAGAAGGGAGAGATAGAGACGATGTGAGCAGCCTGTGTGTCTGCTATGAGTAAGATTTGGACTGCAGTGGAGCGTTTTACAGCTCTGGAAGCTCTGCTCGGGTCACAGCACCATCCTGGCAGGCCGCTTGCTGTAGGTGGTGGGCTGACTGCCCTTGTTCTGTGACGGAGAACCACAGGTCCCTGCGGGAGATGTCAAATAAACCCTCATGGATAAGACTGTAAACATTCAGAGGGAAGCACAACGCACCACTGAAGCTTCACTGAGGATGACTGTGGGGGGGGGGGGAGGGGGGGGGCATGTATTTAAAGACATTACATTTCTCTTAAAGTGGTGATTTGACAAAAAATCTAATTTGCTCATTTTTCCCTTAACCGTAGTGTGTGTGTGTATATATATGCGTGTGCATAATTATTAGGCAGCTTTATTCTTTAGGCAAAATGGGCCAATAAAGAGATTGAACTGACTCTGAAAAGAGTCTGAAAAGAGATTGAACTGACTCTGAAAAAGTAAGGAAGGCTGAAACCCGACCACCACTGAAGAAGACACATAAGCTGAAGTGTCTAGACTGGTCCAAGAAGAATCTGATGACAGATTTTTCAAAGGTTTTATGGACTGATTAAATGAGAGTGACTCTTGACGGACCAGATGGATGGGCCCGTGGCTGGATCAGTAACGGGACAGAGCTCCACTTCGAGTTAGACACCAGCAAGGTGGAGGTGGGGTACTGGTATTGGCTGGTTTTATTAAAGATGAGCTGGTTGGACCTTTTCGGGTTGAAGATGGGCTCAAAATCAACTCCCAAGCCTACTGACAGTTTTTAGAAGACACTTTCTTTAAGCAGTGGTACAGGAAGAATCTGCATCTTTCAAAAAGACAATTATTTTTATGCAGGACAATGCTCCATCACATGCATCCAAGTATTCCTCTGCATGGCTTGCCAGTAAAGGCGTTAAAGATGTAAAACTTATGACATGGCCCCCTTCCTCACCTGACCTGAACCCAATTGAGAACTTGTGGGCAATTCTTAAACAGGAGATTTACAGTGAAGGAAAACAGTACACCTCTCTGAACAGGGTCTGGGAGGCTGTGGTTGCTCGTCAAAAGTTGATCGTCAACAGATCAAGAAACTGACAGACTCCAAGAATGGAAGGCTTATCACTGTTATTGAAAAGAAGGGTGGCTATATTGGTCACTGATTTTTTTATTTCTCAGAAATGTTCATTGGAAAGCTTTGAGTTGTTTGTTTATAATTCTCACTTGAACAGATGAAAATAATAAAGTGAGATGGGAAAATGTGTGTTTTTCATTTAGTTGCGTAATATTTCTGCACCATTATAGTTGCCCAATAAATGTGCACATATAGATATTCTCCTAAGAAAGCCAAAACTTCACTTTATTTTTCTTAAACATTCATGTTTGAGGTTTATTAACATTTTGGATTAACCAAGAGCACTGTAGTTGGTCATTAATAAAAATAATCCTCAAAAATAAGACTTGCCTAATAATTGTGCACACAGTGTATATACATATATATATATATATATATATATATATATTTTTTTTTTTTTTTTTTTTTTTTCCTTTCTGATAGACATATTTGGTGTCTGATGTTTGCTTGTTTAGTTTTGCACTGGCGCTATGATGCTAATTGCTAGCAAGTAATGGAAGCATACAGTTAGCATCATGCAAACTGTTTAAATCTTCACATGCTTGCATCAGGCCTCGCTGAATTGGTAAAAATGTGTTCAGTGAAAAAATTAATTTCCAGAATTACAAAAAGCAAGTTTAAAGCCAAATTCTTATCTCAGAATGATCAAATGGCATCAGGAAATGTACACGGAATAATTTTATGTTATATCTCTCTGTAAGGGAGCTTTTAGAGGCATTATGCCCTTCAGACGTCTGGTTCCTATCACCACCACTGTGAACAAGTTTCTCTACAATAGAGCAAATAAAACCGTTATGAATGACATTGCTTGGAAAAAAGATTTCACTTACTTCAGAGGTTGGCAATTGACAATCAGTTTTGCGTAGAGTGAAAACGTAATGCTGCTATAAGAGTCTTTTATGGAAATACATGCCAAACCCACTTGAGCCACTTCCAGGTCTTCAGTAAGGTCACAGAGACTTATCAATATGGTGTGTTATGTTAGCATTGTTGCCTCATTGCTAAACTAAAGAAGCATACAGCATGTCTTTGCTGATCATCAATAATTCCAAAAATTTGTACATTTGATTTTTTGCTTAAATAATTATAAACAGACATATGTGTTTTTTTTACACTGTCACTGTTCTCTATAAAAATGGACAAAGATATGGGCAAAATTCAGGCTTCACATGGCTGCTACTACTGCTTTTACCTGTTCAGTGTACTTTTCTATTTTAGTGCATGACAGTGTGTCAGAAACCACATAATCAAACTCATTTGATATTACTTAACTGCTCCGTGTGATAATTTAGGCATGCCATTTGCACAGTGTTAATTAGTTGCTAAAGCTCCCATTACTTCTAAGTTGCCTTAGTCTTGTAGCTGCAGTTTAACACCAAACTTGGACACCAAAATTGGCTGATTATATTATTTGAAGTAAGTTCTAGGCAAACATAAGCTGTGTCGTTTCTTCTGGTCTATTCATTGTAAAACACAATGTAAAGGGCAAAAGGCATTTTTTAAAATTATTTCAAAAACTGAAAAACGGGGTTTTGTTCTGAAAGCAGTGATAGGCTGGGGCTGCTGGTGACCAGGCATACAGGTCTATGCCATTTTTTTCTCATAGGTTGGGAAGCTGTGTAAATTTGATTATCAAGCCATCATGATTCTTGTACAATTTAATATTTTCCCTGCTCACCTGATTAAACTGACTAATTATCAAGACTGTTATGAACTTAATGAGCTGTTAAATCAGAAAAAAACTAAACACTTGAGCACAGGCAGGCCTATGATGAAATACTTTTGCCAACTGCTAAAAATTCAGCAGAATTTCATAGTTTTACCAGAAGCTGGAACGTGCATGGTGTTCCAAGTAGAGCTGCTCATCAGTAAAGGGAGCCAGGTGGATGTCACTGAAGGTAGGGAACATCATACCTGACCGAGCCAAGAAAGACAGTCCTTAGTTCAACTAGTAAAAGACGACCCAGTTAGTGTAATAGTAAAGAGTACTGTGATAGAAAAATGAATGAAAGCTCATTGGTGAGGTATACTAAAACAGATTTGGTCAGTGATTTTTTAAAGATCGGTCACTTTCTCCAACCTTTCGGCTTCAGCCAGTTTTTGGAATGCAAATAGCTTTCCAGCATCCGTTCATTGAGTAGCATGTAGCCGATTGGTTCAGAGATGATGACGTCCACTTTCTCTGGGCAGGACACCTCCTCAATCTTCCCAGCAAGCACGACAATTTTGTCAGACATGCCATTACTTCTCACTAGTACCTGAACACACAAAATATACTGTCATCAATCAAATCACATGTATACTGCCCGTCAAAAGTTTTTGCTGACACAAAGGTGCCAAAAGTTTGGGGACACCTCCAGGACCGGAGTTGTGCCCCCTTGTTTTAAAAACTAAGTAGGTTTATTTTGATCAAAGCAATGTCACACTAACTATAGAAGAAAAAGTGCATATTGATGTAACAAGTTTTTATTGCAAGTATTTTGGAGCATTTATATTGGCCTATTTGTTATTGAACATCACACAATGTTGTTAGCACTCATATTTTCAGATGTATGGCCTACATTTAGCGTTTAATGTTATTGTTATGTTATTTATAATATGTACCACAGCATCCTTCAGCATTAGTGATTTGACAGAATTCATTTTTTTCATTTTGTATCATTTTTCATTCATCAGTGTTCTCTTACTACCACACGCAGAATGATTCAACTGCACAGATACAACCATTGAGAATGTCTGTAAAGGCAATACAGAAATTCTGCTAGCATAGCACACAGGCTCATACATACAGATGTGATATTCAGCTTGCTAGCTGTAACATTAGCAGCCTGGCTGTTTTCTGCATTACTGGAAATAAATAGCCTAACAGATGACAAAGCTTCTCTCCCAAAGCCCTTGTAGTTTTTCCCCAAAGTTCTTCCCACCTTCAGAATTACAAAGGTCATCAGAAGGGGGTTGTCATTTTTAATTTTGACCAGATCGCCTATTTTACCCACTGTTTGGACCAAAAGAGTTTCAATATGTGTTTTTAGCAATAGTTTGGAAACTAACTACCTAAGAAAACACGAAGAGTGCTAAATCTAAATGTACCATTTTGATGACCGTAAAGCTGAGTGCTGAAGCTAAATGTACCACAGGATTTAGCAAACAGCTGTTCTGAGTTAACCTGTGAGTCTCAAGACACTTTGATGAGCATGAACCTAAAATGTGATATAAAACCTTTTCAAGTATTAAAGCAAATAGCTCTTTTACACTTACAAAACCTTTGCAGGGATATTTTGCACACTAAATTTAAAAGGAATGAAGACAAAATTCAACATTATTCAGAACATTTCAGAAGAAGGCAAAGTTTCCACAAAGTTGTAATGTGCAGCATAAACCTAAACCTTCATCTTGTAGAAAAAATGGCTGTTCAAGTGTTTTGTAAGGTTCTCTCCACCATCCCTGCTGTACCATTTTAGGGTGCATGCAGCGACACAGTTGAAAATGTGGGCCCTGCTGATTATAATCATTCAGAAAGAACAACAACACTATGTGTGCCTAAACTGCAATTTCCAAACAGAGAGGGAAAATAAGGTTAAGGTCAGAAACTGTATTTGGCAGATCTGTTGCGACATGCTGGAAACAAGAAGAAACACATCTGGTAGTAGTCTAAAAACGAACAAATGAGTGAAAATCGAGCAGTTTAAACCATGCTTGACTGTAGAGCAAGCATCCATCCAGCCATGAAAATATGCTTCCTTTACTCCCCCTGCCCCCTCAACATGCACACTCAAGCACACAGAGGTTCCACAGCCAAATGCCAGATCTGTCCATAAGCCATCAAGCAGCCAGAATGTCATGCATTCAAGATATGTGCAGAGCAACTTTCAGTGCTCTATAGGTGGAACACTGTTAGACCCACCAGCCTAAGTTTAACAAAACAACAGTCGACTTGAAATTTTAAGTCAACCTTCTGCATAGCTTTTTTAATGTTCTCTCCTAATGTCTATTTATAGCAATGCCAGTTTAATAGAAATTAAATAGTGCTTTCACTGATATTTCCAGATTTCTGCATAATTAAATGGGTAAGATTTGATATGAAATTTGCTGTTCTAGATAAACTTCCAGTCAGAAGTACTCAGAGTGGTGGTGATATGAAACAGACATCTGAAGAGTGTAATGCCTCTAGAAGTCCTCTCCAAGGAAGCTATTACAGGATTTATTACAAATATGCAGTGTGGAGCCTGAAACATAGTTTTACAATGTTTTTCTAAACATCCACTGGTCCTATCACTGTCCACTGGTTCCTATCACTGTCACTGTAGTGAAATCTGATTTGGTATGTTTCTGTACAGTGGAGCATTTCACATCAAAGCACTGTAAATGACTGTTTACAACCAATAATTATGAAGAAATTTGGAAATATTGGTGGAATTCCCCTTTAAATTGAGCTTACTCAGAAAAAAAACAATGGATGCAGTTGCCTCCTTATAAGCTGAAACTGCCAATTTCTTTTGTTGGATTTAGTCAGATGGCAGTTTAGTCATTTCCAATTTCCACTATCAGGCTATCCTATCATACAATGACAACTGCTGAGGAGGTGTGTGTTTCGGGGGGTGGGTGAGGTCAAGGGATCCCTCTTCTCAGATTTCTGAGCATGGAGAACAGAGGCAATCAGGCAGTTGGTTGTGAAGGAATGAAAACAATTAAAAGACATTCTAATGATTTTGAACCCTTTGCTCTAGTTAACTTCTCAGTTTTCATCAGTTTTCAACTTCACAGCCCCATCATCAAGAGGTCATGTCAAATCTTAACATCACTCAGCCCTCTGTGGTCAGAAGACTGACATAGCTTTTGGCTAAAACTGACAAAAAATATGCAGAAAATTTCAAGTTGTCACAACTTTTTTTTTACAGTGACCCTGTTGTGTTCACAGAGAATCATTGACGGTATGAGAACATGACTCAGTTTGTTAGGGAATACTTATGACTTCACTACATGCTGAAAGATTTTGGCAGGACGTTTAAGATGATGAACAATGCTTCAAACTGAGAGATTTGAGGAACATTGAGGAACGCAACATCAAGAGAATACATTGACATAATAAGAAATAAGGAGGATGTAGTGTAAGTACTTCGGCGTATTTGGCCACTGAACTGGCCTCCACTGCATACACTTTCTTTGCCCCAGCCTGGACAGCAAAAAAAGAGAGTATTCCAGTCCCACAGCCTACATCAAGCACTACCTGCAGACAGAGGGAAGATGAACAAGACACAAAAGTATTGTAGTTGTAGCATAAGAAGAGAACTCACTTAATGGCTCATCAACAGATGGACACTCTCTCTCTGATGATGTAATCATGGCTTCACTTACCACTGCTATGCTAATGGCACTCTACTAATTCGTTCCTTCTCTCTTTCTAACACTCAGGTTATCATCTCAGCATGTCTGGCTAACATCTCTTCATGGATAGCAACCCACCACCTGAAGCAGACATGTGCATACATACACTCAAAGGGTCTGTGTGGCCTCAGATGGTAAAAGTGTCCTTCTGGTTGGCGTGAATAATATCTGTATAATAACTATAGTGTCTTCATCATTCTTCAAGATCCTTTTCTTCAAGATGAGGCTCAGTTTCAGAGCCTCAGCAGAGGTTTTGGGTGGGCTTAAGTTCAAGTAGAGTCATTGCTCTTGGGCATCCCCTCTGATGCCATATCTCACCAGAGCGCTGGGAATGCCATCAATGAAACTCTGACCATCTCTTTGACAAAGCATAACAGTACATGATGCAGTCATTTCGAACAACAGCTAAGCACAATATCAGTAGTAAGCAGCGTTAATAAAAACAACTGGTCATTTTTGTAAAAAAAACAAAAAACAAAAACAGTGGTTTGTACGAGACTCTGTGGAGCTCTTAAATTGAGTTATAATTGACTCTTTAATAGTGTAGTGAGTAATACCATGGCTTTGCATGCTTGTAAATGGGGTTCAAATCCCTGCAAAAGTACTTATGTTGGGTTTTTTGGTTTAATTCGTGTTCATGTTGCCCTTTTTTCCTCATGTTGAGGACTGGATCCTTTCTCTGTGGAAAGGCCACCCAGAAGCTTCTTCGGTCTTTTGTCATATTCAAGGCTTGACAACAGCAACTCACTCCTGGCTGATCCTCCTATGCGTTCCTTGCAACCGATCCAGAATGCAGAAGCACAGCTTGTATTCAGTCTTTCTCAGTTCACTCATGTCATTCCACTGCTGTATTCTCTTTATAGGCTTCCCTTAGCTGTCTGCGTGTTGCAAGCCAAAAAAGGACCAACTCCTCCCCATTGTATATAAAAATGTCTGGGTAAAAAAATGGGCCTTATTCACCAACCATTCTTAAAAAGAAATATTTTCTTAATACCCACTTACACAGTTTTTGCAACGATTGTGACATTCACCAATGTTCTCCTATTTGGGATTTGTTCTTAGGTGAAATTACAATCTACAAACACACAAGAGCACAAAGGTGCAAACAGTTCTGCAAATTAAGAACACGTCATGAACCCGACATGGACTTTTTTCTCAGGACCTTTCTCAAGAACAAATTTAAGTAAAATGATATTCTTTCTTAAGAAGGTATTGGTGAATGAGGCTCATTGTCTGCTAAATGCTATAAATGTTAATGCAAATGAATTACAGTGGTTCAACGCTTTTCAATAATTTTCAATAATAACATAGGACAAAGTGTTTGCTGACTGACTGACCTTATCTCTGAAGTCAACGTCGTTCAGTAAAATGGCTTTTTGGTACGTCGCTGTCCTCAGGTAATCTTGAAGCATGTTCTGCTGCTGAGAAAGACAGCCATAAAACTGCAGGAAAACATGTGAAATGTGTCATTAAATAATGTCTTAATTTCCTGCTGACGTATTTACTTCATTATGAGTTTCAGTGACAGAAACCTGTGTGACCTCCTGAATGCAGAATTATTAAAGAATTGCATTGCATTCAGAAAGTTGGCTGTACCTGAAAGTATTGCAAGGCAGAGGAGTTGTCTGTTCTCTGATTGAATGCTGACATCCCTCTGCTGGAGTCCAAATGTGACTTTAGCAAACTGTGGAAAGTCTGGAACTCTGGGTTTCAGGGAATAAAACAAAGACAATAAACTCCTACAGCATCACGGGGCATAATGCATGGTTCAGCCATCAAATACTCACAGAGGCTACAGAGAATAAAGCACAACATCTCGACCTTTTATAACAGAGACATAAGGCAGACATTAGTTTGCTGACTCAGCGGAACTCTGTGTGGTCTTTGGTTGGGTGACTACTGCCTGGGATTCTGTAAGAATTTCTCCAGTTCATCCGGCCTAACCAGAGTCAGGTCAAACACAGATGCCCAGCACATGGGCTGCAATGATATCACTTACACTAGCTCAGCAGAAGGAGGCGGATATTATATTCCATTTAAACCTGCACTCCAAAGACAGCTTGTGTAAAATACGAGAGGGAAATTAGTAAAGGGCCCATATTCCATACTTTACTTGCATTCTGTTTTTCCCCTGAAGTCCATTTATAATGTGTGGTTTTAAAACAAAAAACAGCTAATTGATTTTTACATGGCCTGTTCCACCCTCTCATGTCCCTTTTTTAATGCTGTCATTTTTGTACTTTTAAGGCTTATATATATATTAATGATGTAATATTGTTTAATCTTTTCCCCCTCATCTTTCACTCCAATAACTCTAATAACATCTTCCAGACTACTGCAGGAACAACACTCCTTATCACTTCAGCGTTAATGAGCTAAACTGCTGCAGGCAGAATGGGTGGTCATACGTAAATGAGTTCATGGCTATGAAGTCACATCCATGATAATTTAAAAAGGCAGTTTTGGCAGCTTAGTTCCCATATATGGCTTAACTAATATGCATGTTTTGGAAGTTTACAGTGTTTAATTTTTTAAAATAATAGCAAGGGAAATTCAGGTTTCCATGACATTAGCCTTGTTAAGAACTACAGGTTGCAACTTTTGTAGGAATAGATTTCATTCTGAAATAGTTTTACTCTAATAATCATGAAATCCTCACGTCAGTATTATGAGGTTCACTGCAGCATAATTTATTGCAGCATTTTGAGTTTTTCATCTGTTGTGTTTGTGAAGTCTCTGTGAAGAGTCAATAGTTTGTCACTGCCAAAAGCACTGCCAGAAAACATGAACTGGCCAGACATGGAACCAAATGTAAGAAAAAACCCTAAGGCGTGCTCACCTGGCCGTGTGCTGAAGCGCAGCAGGACACTCATGCAGCTCGTGGTGATGAGGAAGGACTGAGATCCCACTCGACAGCACTCTGTCTCCCTCGAGATCAAGAATTTAAAGACACACACACCATCACCTGCCAGAACAGAGAAAGAGAAACATAAGCAGTGATCATTCACAGTTCACAAATCTCCAGCTACATTCACTTTAAGTGGTCATTTTCACATATAGAAAGACCATTATTCATAGACCCTGTGCACTAAATTTCAAAAGTTTGGAATCCAATTAATAACTGAGATTTAATAATAGCATTAATAATAACATATGATTAAAATGTTACAAAGCATAAACTGAATTTATTCACAGTTTGAAGTAATTAATAATAATATTAATAATTTTGGAACAAGAAGAAGTAAATGTTCTTAAATAATAAACTGCAATTATGTATTCATGCTCCATTTATGCTAAGCATGGCTGGCTGAGTGAAATGTGGTCATCTGTTTTAAATATGAGGATTTCAGGACGTTCATTAATACATATTCATTCTTAAAGCTTTACAGCTTCCTCGATTATAACAAAACAGCTCCACTCATCATCAAAACTTACTTTATTTATTTATTACTTAATTTATACACCTTCGCACATGTTGTTTGAAACCTGGTAGACCACCACCAGTACTGCATGTACAGGGGTGTGTGCGGTGTGTGAGCTGGTATGTGTGTTACACTGTCAAAGTTGCTATCTGATCTGAGGGGGCAGCAGGCAGAGCGCGCCGGCGGCCAGGCCCAGTGTACCGTAGCAGTGAAAACAGTGTAAAGCATGAGGATGCTGGAGCGCACAGGGCAGAGTGGCTGCACACCGGGCCCTGAGCGTCCACACTGCCGCCGTAAATCCTCACAGCCTGTCAGCACAGCTAGACACACGACCACACACATGGACATGAGGGAAATGTGTGGCACACCTGAATAAAGAGACAGAGAGTGCAGGAGAGAGACCTCTCTCTCTATCACTCTCTCTCTCTCTCTCTCTCTCTCTCTCTGTCTCTGTTCAGTCCTAAGTGCATATTCACAAGACTCTGGCAACATATATGCTGTGTATTTAAGCTTAAAGACTCTATAGGGATCTACAGTATTGTGCAAAAGTCAGAAACCACTATCCAGGCAAAACAACCGCTAAGCACAAGTTATACATTTTTCAGTTTAAGAAAACGTATTTAATGGAAAATGTGTGCTCACTCTTTTCCTATATTATGGCCTCTGTTATTTTCAGGAGACTCGCTTTGAGTTTTTCATGGAAATCTGCAGAGTTATTTTCTTAAAGATGGTTGCATTTTCTGCTTCTCATGATCCAAATACAAAATGTAGACTCATCAGTCCATAAAAACTTAATTCACATCTCCGATGTCCAGTTCCAGAGTTCTAGGGCAAATTTTCTTCTCTTTTGTCTGTCTCCTTTTCTCAGTAAGAGCTTCTTCACAGCTACACATCCTTTCAGACTCATACTGCTGTGTTGTTGTCTTCTCACAGTGGAAGGATGGACAGATTTTTCAGATCTGAAGCAACTTGATTTTCTCCTCTCTCAAAGATGAAAGCTTTAGGTTCTGTTTATATGATGGGGACAGTGTTGCTGGTCTATCAGGTATTGCAGGTGGTTGTTAGGAGTCTAATTTTCTTTGTTTCTTTTAATCATTTTTAACTTTAGTTTTGGAAACTACTGCTTTTACACTTATTTTCCTTTGACTCTTCCTTATGGAAGTGGTAAGTTGTATTTAATGGCTGTTTGAGGTTAAACAGTCTCTCACTTTTTACAAAATATACAGTTAAGCCTAGAAATATTTGCACAGTGACACACGTTTTGGTATTTTAGCTGTTTACCAAAATATATTCAAGATACAGTTGTATAATCAGCATGAGCTTAAAGTGCAGACTCTCTGCTTTAATTTGAGAGTATTCACATCCCAATTGGAGGAAGGGTTTAGGAATTATGGTTCTTTAATATGTAGCTGCCTCTTTTTCAAGGGTCCAAAGGTAATTGGACAATTATCTCAAAAGTTATTTCATGGGCTGCATGGGCTATTCCCTCATTAATCCATCATCAATTAGACAAGTAAAAGGTCTGGAGTTGATTCCAGGTGTGGCATTTGCATTTGGAAGCTGTTGCTGTGAACCCACAACATGCGGTCAAAGGAGCTCTCAATGGAAGTGAAGCAGACCATCATTAGGCTGAAAAAAAGAAGAAATCCATCAGAGATATAGCAGAAATGTTAGGAGTGGCCAAATCAACAGTTTGGTACATTCTGGGGAAAAAAGAGCACACTGGTGAGCTCAGGGACTCAAAAAGGCCTAGACGTCCACAGAAGACAACAGCAGTGGATGATTGCAGAATCCTTTCCATGGTGAAGAAAAAACCTTCACAACATCCAACCAAGCTAAGAAAACTCTCCAGGAAGTAGGTGTATCAGTATCTCAGTCTACCATAAAGAGAAGACGTCATGAGAGCAAATACAGAGGGTTCACCAATCAGCCTCAAAAATAGAAAGGCCAGATTAGACTTTGCCAAAAAACATCTAATGAAGCCTGGAACTTCTGGAATAGCATTCTTTGGACAGATGAAACTAAGATCAACCTGTACTAGAATGATGGGAAGAAGATAGTATGGAGAAGGCCTGGAGAAGGCTCATGATCCAAAGCACACCACATCGTCTGTAAAACATGGTGGAGGCAATGTGATGGCATGGGCATGCATGGCTTCCAATGGCACTGGGTCACTAGTGTTTAATGATAATGTGACAGAAGACAGAAGCAGCCGGATGAATTCTGACGTGTACAGGGATATACTTCCTGCTCAGATTCAACCAAATGCAGCAAGGTTGACTGGATGTCACTTCAAGGTGCAGATGTACAATGACCCAAAACTTACTGCGAAAGCAACCCAAGAGTTTTTTAAGGCAAAGAAATGGAATACTCTACAATAGCTGAGTCAATCACCAGATCTCAACCATGTTCAACCATGTATTTCACTTGCTTAAGACAAAACGTAAGGCAGAAAGACCCATAAACAAGCAACAACTGAAGACAGCTGCAGTAAAGGCCTGGCAAAGCATCACAAAGGAGGAAACCCAACGTTTGGTGATGTCCATGAGTTCCAGACTTCAGGAAGTCATTGCCTGCAAAGGATTCTCAACAAAGTATTAAAAATGAACATTTTATTTATGGTAAAGTTAATTTGTCCAATTACTTTGAGCCCCTGAAATGAGGAGGCTTTGTAGAAAAATGGTTGCAATTCCTAAACATTTCATAGGATATTTTTGTGCAACCCCTTGAATAAAACGGAAAATTCTACACTTCAATTGCATCTCAGTTGTTTCATTTCAAATCCAATGTGGTGGCATGCAGAGCCCAAATCATGAAGACTGTGTCACTGTCCAAATATTTCTGGTCCTAACCATAGACTAAGTACATGCACTGCCCATCAAAAACTTTCAGGACACCTTGGATTTTCTCACTATTATTTTCCAGTTACATAAGAACAACTACCTGGAGAGATCTCACTAACAGAAAGTAGCAAAGTGGTAAAGTATAATTTGCTGCTTTGTGTTCATCAAAGTGTCTTCCTTTGTAGATACAGAGCAGGTTTTGCCTTTGAGAGCTTTACAGTTTTTTTTTTTTTCAAATTATTGTTAAAAGCAGTGACTGAAATTCTGTTGGTCCAAAGGTGGTTTAAACAGCTGAAAGGTTTGACAGCTGAAGAGTGCTGACATTGCAACACAGGGATTTGACATCATTCCCATACTTGCTCTACAATATTTCATGTATAAAGTTTTTAATGTTAAATATTTTCAAAGTGGCAAAGAAACTGAGGTCACTTAATTTTGGGACGATCTACATATGCTCAACTTTAATTAACAAAACAAACATTCTAGTGAAACTCAATTATTATTGTTATGAGTTCTAGGATTGGGTTTAGGTTTTGGATTAGATGTAACAGAACCTTTAGAATTTAACATGAAGGGGAATTCCACTAATGCTTTAAAAAATTCTGCATAGTTTGATTGTTAAAATGTAAACAAAGTAATTTAGAGTAGTTTGAAGCAAAATGTGTTTAATGTACAACTCTAGTAAAACTTGTTTACAGTGGTGGTAGGAACCAGGTGTTTAATGCGTTTAATCGTCTAAAAACTACCCACATTAAATAGTGAGTAATGCGCTGGATAATGCCTGAAACGTTATTTTGTGATGGTTTTGAGATAAGCTTTCGGTCTAAAATATTTTAAAAATGCATTCATATAAATTGTGTATGAGGCAAAATAGTACAAAACATCTTGTTCTGATTTTCTTTTATCATCATTATCACCAGATATAAAAAGTCATATCTCACGCGTGGGCTCACTGGTGGTTTTAAATAGTAAATAAAATGGCTATATTTGTGTTACAGACATACGCATGACTTTGTTTACATTTTAACCACTGAATGTAGAAATTTTGAAAACATTTGAACACACATACACACACACACACACCTATGCGCACACACATACACACACACACACACACACACACACACATGTGCACGCACACACACACACACACCTATGCGCGCACACACACACACACACACACACACACACATACACACTTACATTCACACACACTTATATTAACAGAAATTAAAGACCAAAATGAAGAAATTTACACAGATGTATCAATCTTGGATCTTCATAATTGTAACTTTACAGTAGAGGGAAAAAACATGCTTAATACATTCTCACTGTAATGGACGTTAAGATAAAAATATAAAAAGATGTTTTGGTAGGAAATTTAAGAAAATAAATACTATTTTTAATACAAGTCAATAGAACAAGACATTTCTCCAAGTAATTTTAGGTCATTTCCTTTGGTCCAATCATCATGGAATTTACACACAATATGTAGGACCATGGATATTTTCAAATTATGTCAAAAACTGAAAAATAAAAATGCAGATATGAGGTTTTGTTCCGACAGCAGTGATATATATATATATATATTTAATGTCAATGAAGTCAATAAGGTCAATGAAGTAAAAATCTGAAATATATGAAATATAAATTTGAATCATGCGAGTCATAACTCTTGATTTCTGTATGTCATAAAAAAGTCAGAAAAAAGCTGTTTACCGTCCTCCACACTGAGAGAGACGTCCGCTGGGTCTCTGCAGACCTGCAGAGCAAGATCATGATGGTCCCTCTGTTTGGAGATTTCCAGCTCACCCTCAGTCTTGCTGTCATTCAGAAAGATGAGACTGACCAAGAAGCGTCTCTGTTCCTGAGCACTGTCCATCATTTAAACTTGTTTCCATTTACCAACATGTTTAGCTGGTTCCTATACAGAGCTGCAATTCAGGCTGAGTGTAAGCAAGAGTGAAAGGAGGCTGCTGGAGCTCAGAGGAAGAGTCGGAATGGAGGGCGGAGACAGAAGGGAGGCCAGGAACAGCGGGTGTGACTTCACTCAGAGCCTAAAGCGCTAATGCAGAGAGGTAATCATTCAGAAAGAGAACAATACTCAAAAATAAGGAAAAATGTTTTGGTTGCTGACCATAAAGCAAGAAAACATGAAAACTGTCAAAAGCTTTATGGTCAGCAACAGACATATTTGATGCAGTTGGTGTCTTCATGCTTAATTAAGGAATTTGGTATCAACTCAATAGTACTACTCAATCACTTCTGAAACAATGAGTCACCTTTTTATAGCTGATGTTGCACTTCAGTACAGTCTCACTGTTGCTTACTGTTGCTGATACACGTTTTTGTTTGTTTGTTTGTTATTTTGTGTTGTCTTTTGACAGCAACAAATAAATTATTAAGTTTCTTTGTTTGGTGGTCTGTGGTGTGGTCACTAAAGAGCAGTTTATCTGCACAGGAGATAAAACAGCTTAACTGTGGACAGTTTCATTTCACACAGATACGAATTGTGTTGGGTGTTTTAATAAAAACCGGTAAGAGAAAAGTCTCCTTGTGTTGGAGATGTAATGAATCATTTTAAACGCCTAAATTACAGTATAATAATAAAAATATAATAATAATACATTTTTATTTAAAAGCGCCTTTCAAGAGACCCAAGGACACTGTACAATAGATAATAAAATAATAAAATAATGAGTATAATGAGAGTATAATAACAGTATAATGAGTAAACAACACTGACGTGGTGGTGTGTTAGTATATGTTGCGCTGGTCTGAGTGGATCAGACACAGCAGTGCTGCTGGAGTTTTTAAACACTTCAGTGTCACTGTTGGACTGAGAATAATCGACCAACCAAAAATATCCAACAGCGCCAACAGTGTCCTGTGGGCAGTGTCCTGTGACCACTGATGAAAGACTAGAGGATGACCAACACAAACTATGCAGCAGCAGATGAGCTACTGTCTCTGACTTTAAATCTACAAGGTGGACTGACAAGTTAGGAGTGTCTAACAGAGTGGACAGTGAGTGGATACAGTGTTTAAAAAATCCAGCAGCACTGCTGTGTCTGATACACTCATACCAGCACAACACACACTAACACACCACCACCACATCAGTGTTACTGCAGTGCTGAGAATCATCCACCACCCAAACAGTGCCTGCTTTGTGAGGGTCCATGTGGTACTGATCACTGAAGAACCAGGTAAAAGGGGGCTAACAAAGTATGCAGAGAAACGGATGGACTACAGTCTGTAATTGTAGAAATACAAAGTGCACCTATATAGTAATTGGAGCTGATTAAATGGAAAATGAGTGTGTGCAGAAACAAGGGAGTGGTCAAAGTGTTTTGCCTGATCGATGTATAAACTGTGCAACAGAGAAACAAACTGAAATGACGAGAAAAAAGCATGTAAACTGTATGTCTCACCAAAATAAGAATATTTTATGAAGAGAGAGTATACAATATAATATAAAAATAAATAAATAATAATAAGGTTAAATGGTGTAAATCAATCACAAAGGTCACTTCAAAGATACAAAAACAAAGAAAGCTGCCTGATTTACAACTCGTTTGCTTGAGTTGCCTGACACACAGTGGAGGAGTTCAGTACTGCACTAATGACCACATGCTCAGGTCACTCCGCGCAAGAGCACAACAACAGGCACCAGCAAAGCAAAGGCATGAAGAGACTGAGCAGATCTGCCGCACGTGTATGTTCTCACGTGTGATGCAATGGCCTGGACATTTCTATTTGACTGGCCTTATTTGACTCTGACTGGCCTTCTGAGGTCAGAATGCAAAACCCTTCAACTAGTTTTTTTATGAAATGTCATGAAATAAATGTTATGAACTCAAACTTTTCTTCTGGACGATGATTCATCTGCCTTTTTGTGCCTTCTTTCCATATCAAGTCTAGTCACACACGAAATTAAGTCTTTTTTTAACAGGAAATATATAGTACACAACAGCCCTGAACTTGCTTCAAGACATTCTTTCGTAAAGCTTTCATCATAAAGTGCCTGAGCTAAAATTGTCTTTGCATTGTACAAAGTGTTTGTAGAGGTTGATTCCTCTCCTTCACTGGGTTTTCCTGTTGCAACCTGAACTAACAGTCTCTGGCTTGGAAATGCCCTGAATGAGTTTCTTTTTCCTTATTTAGAAATAATGTTAGTTTGATAAATGTGTTGCTCTGCTAATTAGCATGACATGTACAGTATTCTACATGATTTACATTATACAATCTCGTTTCCAAAAAAGTTTGGACAAAATGTCAATAAAACAATGCAATGATATGCGGATCATTTGATCCCTATATTTAATTGAAAATAGTACAAAAACAACATATCAAATGGTATAACTAAGAAATTTTGTTGTTTTTTTTTTTTAAAAACATACATCTATTTTGAATTTGATGACAACACATTCAAAAAAAGTTAGAACAGGGCAACAAAAGAAAAAGCTTGTGGAACATCTCACAAATAATTAGGTTAAGTGCAACAATGAAAAAATAACATTTCTCAACATAAAATAGCAAAGAACTTGGCGATTTTGTCATCTACAGTACATAATATCATTAAAAGTTTCAGAGAATCAAAAATACACATGTACGCATGGGACAAGACTGAAAACTAATTCTGTCTGGCTGTGATCTTTGGGCCCTCAAACACATTCTGTAGAGGAAATCAGTGCATGTGCTCAGAAAGACTTCTGAAAAACCCTGTGAACTCTGTGAACACAGTTTGTTGCTTCAGCCACAAATACAAGTTAAAACTATCATACAAAGCATTCAGCTGGTTTGATCATGCAAAGAGTTTTAGAGATTTTTTGCCTAAATGCATTTTCTGATGTGTTGCATACATAGCAACAAAAGTTTTACTATCCATGAACCAGCATGCTGGTCCTTAAATTCTTAGAGAAGCTTTTTGGCCACTACTTGCATTGAAATGACCTGGCCTAATTTAAAATTGAATCACCACACTGAAGAGGTACAGGTTCCTCGCTATGTTGCTGCACATGGGCAACCATGCTGGCTTTCCTCGTAAAATTCATCCCACAGTGCTTGCAATAGCTTCACTCCAAAGTGACATTGTGCATGGGCCCTTAAAACGTACCTCCAGGAAAAGTCTTTCTACACTGAGAGCACCCGAAAGGCTTAAAATGGACATGCAGGTGGTTTGTGAGCTTCATTTTCCATTCAAATCATCTTTGAGTGCTGTTTAAATCTGTTACAGTGTTTTCTTCACCATCTGTTGTCTCTAACAGGTGCAGTACCTCATCACTGCCTTCCAGCTCAAGCACTGTGACAGATAAACCTTTATTCCGTTCATCATCTGCTCCATCACTGCTTTGCACAGAAGCTCTATAACAGAGGCAAAATGATTCTAGCAAGAACACTTCTGATACTTTTCTAAATGTCACAGGGCCTCATTGTATATACAACTGTAATACAACCCCAATTTCAAAGAAGTTTGGACATTGTGTAAAACATAAATAAAAACAGAATATGATGATTTGCAAATCTTTTTCAACCTATATTCAATTGAATACACTACAAAGACAAGATATTTAATGTTCAAACAGATAAACTTTATTGTTTTTTGCAAATATTCTCTCATTTAGAATTTGATGCCTGCAACATGTTCCAAAGAAGTTGGGACAGGGGAAACAAAAGGCTGGGAAAGTTGAGGAATGCTCAAAAAACACCTGTTTGGAACATTCCACAGGTGAACAGGTTAATTGGAAACAGGTGAGTGTCATGATTGGATATAAAGGGAGCATCCCTGAAAGGCTCAATCCTTCACAAGCAAGGATGGGGCAAGGTTCACCACTTTGTGAACAACTGCGTGAGCAAAAATAGTTTAAGAACAACCTTTCTCAACGTGCAATTGCAAGGAATTTAGGGATTTCATCATCTACAGTCCATAATATCATCAAAAGATTCAGAACAACTGGAGAAATCTCTGCAAGTAAGCGGCAAGGCAGAAAACCAACATTGAATGCCTGTGACCCTCGAGCCCTCCACTGCATTAAAAACCGACATCATTCTGTAACAGATATTCCCACATGGGCTCAGGAACACTTCAGAAAACCATTGTCAGTGAACACAGTTTGTTGCTCCATCTACAAGTGCAAGTTAAAACTCTGCCATGCAAAGCGAAAGCCATATATCAACAACACCCAGAAACACCGGCTTCTCTGGGCCCGAGCTCATCTGAGATGGACTGATGCAAAGTGGAAAAGAGTCCTGTGGTCTCACGGGTCCACATTTCAAATTGTTTTTGGAAATCATGGACATCGTGTCCTCCGGACCAAAGAGGAAAAGGACTGTCCGGATTGTTATCAGTGCAAAGTTCAAAAGCCAGCATCTCTGATAGGGCCAAATTATGATGTATGGTTTGGAGACTGTGGCTCTGTCTAAAAGACAGGAGGCTGAGCGGAGGTGGCGGAGATGAAGATTGGCTGAGATTTTCATTGGGAGTGACAAGGCTGGACAAGATTAGAAATGAGCAGATCAGAGGGACAGTGAAGGTGGAGCAGTTTGGAGATAAAGCCAGAGAGACCAGGTTGAGATGGTTTGGACATGTGTTGAGGAGGAGTAGTGGATATATTGGGCAAAGAATGTTGGAGATGGAGCTGCTGGGTAGAAGGAGAAGAGGTAGACCTCAGAGAAGGTTTATGGATGTAGTAAAGGTGGACATGGAGATGGTTGGTGTAAAAGTAGAGGAGGCAGTGGATAGGGCAAGATGGAGGCAGATGATCCGCTGTGGCGACCCCTAAAGGGAGCAGCCGAAAGAAGAAGAAGATATAGGGCCAAATTATAGAATGATTAGATTGATTAGTTTCAGGTATTTTAGCAACACACATGGCACAGGTGTAGAAAAAGCACATAGCCATGCAATTTATATACACAAACACCAGCTGTAGAACGGGTCGTACTGAAGAGCTCAGTGACTTTAAACCTGACACAGCCATAGGATGCCACCTTTGCTGTAAATCAGTAAGTGAGCCAGGCCTTCTCATCCAACATCAGTCAAAAGAGCATTTGTGATGTTGGAATGTTGATTATGTGCCTTCTTCTCCATCATCAGTGTCTAACCTCACAGATGCTCTTTTGCCTGAATGGGCACAAATTCCCAGAGGCACATTTCTAATTCTCATGGAAAGTCTTTTCAGAAGAGAGGAGGCTGTTAGGTGGGGGGACTGCATATTAATGTGAAAGCAGAAGTCAATGAATGAGAATGAGAAGTCAAACAACTTCATATGTTATTTGATGGTCATGTGTCCATATTTTAGGCCATATCCACTCATCATCACATTTTTACATGATTTAAAAGACAGTCACCGTGCTCAAATGTCACAGAAAACTTAAAATCGACAAAAAAGGAGACACATGTTTTCTTTGGTCAGCGACAAAAATATTGTATTGCAATACTTCAAGACTTTTTCATGAAGAAGAGCCAGTAGTGCTACATTTTAAAAAAACCTATGAAAAACTAAGAACACTATCATTTTGATTGAACATTTGGAATAATGTGTTACACTAAATTCAATCTAACAGGACAAATTTTGCTCTCTTTATAATGAAATATGCAGTTGGTCAGTGCTTTATAAGTACTGACAATATCTATGATATGTTCTGAAAAGAATATTGCATCATATTGTGTCATAATATACCATAATACTCTGGTACTCTGTCCTGCAGGTGTCTGTTCAGCTCCATTACCACCTCCTGCGCAAACCTGCGCAGTATCCCCCACTAGGACGTCACCCTTACCCCCTAGATAAACAGGTAAAGTCATAGCAGCACCTTACTGCCCCCCGCAGGTCTGGAGTATTTATTCAGTTATCTTCTCAAGTGCCCCATTCAAATCTCAGAGGTAGATCTCCCTTCACAGCATTCATGTCTCTACACACATGTATTTCTACAAATGAGACGATGGTCTTTTCATTTTCACGCTTTTTTGCTATGACCTGTTTTTTTTTATGACTCCTTATTATAAAAAAAAGCTGAACAGACATTAAAACACTGCATTAAGTAACATCATATACATGTAGGACACATATGTCATTTTTTCTTATTTTTTATTTATTGTTTGTATTTATTTAATTTTTCATTTGATTTAACTTTTATGTGTCTTTTGTATGTAAATGTACATGCTGTCCTTTTATTTGAAAACATTCAATATAAATCTGTATGTGGAATTTTTCTATGATGTAACTGTAACATATTCCCCTGTATATGACTATTTAATTTTTATTTTTTTTAATCTCAGAGGCCATGAGACTCTGTTTCTGTTGAAAGTGAAGGCACATTCATTAACAGTGTCCTGATAAGGTGTCCTACTCTGTTGAAATGTGCTACTGTAGTGCATATTTACAGGAACACTAATTAGCTCCCTACATAAAACTGTACGTACAATATTTTGATGGACCTACATTTCTTTATCTGTAAATGCCACCAGCATTCAAATGTATAGGTAGGATATTTTAATAGCCTCAAAGTGTTACCCACATTGAAAGCATTTGATAGCCTAAATCACTACAGCAGGGAGTAAGTAGTAATATCAAGCTGAGTCTGTACGACAGACGTGAAGTAAGGCTAAATTAACATTAAAAACGCAATAAAACATTTGAAACACTGAGTTTTTATACTATAGTAATTATATGTGCATGCACTTTAGGACTACTTGATGGATAGGACAAGCTGTTAGAAGACCTGATTACATAAATTGTGATCAGCTCATACCCATTATTAAAGTTATTCAAAAAGTCTAGTAATCCATCTGTTTCTCTACATACTTTGTTAGACCCCATTTACCCTATTCTTCAATGCTCAGGACCCCCATGGACCCTTACAGAGCAGGTACCATTTGGTGGATATGGTCATAATGTTATGCTTGATCGGTGTATAAAATATACATTTTCAGTATCTTCACACTTCACACTGTGTGTATGTGTTTGTATACACTATATTTCCAAAAGTATTCACTCACCCATCCAAATCATGGAATTCAGGTGTTACAATCACTTCCATGGCCACAGGTGTATAAAACCAAGCACCTAGGCCTGCAGACTGCTTCTACAAACATTAGTGAAAGAGTGGGTCGCTCTCAGCAGCTCAGTGAATTCCAGCATGGTACCGTGATAGGATGCCACCTGTGCGACAGCAACTCAGCCACGAAGTGGTGGCCCACGTAAAATGACAGGGGGGTCAGCGGATGCTGAGGCACATTGTGTGCAGAGGTCACCAACTTTCTGCAGTGTCAATCACTACAGACCTCCAAACTTCATGTGGCCTTCAGATCAGCTCAAGAACAGAGTACAGAGCTTCATGGAATGGGTTTCCATGGCTGAGTAGCTGTATCCAAGCCTTATATCACCATGTGCAATGCAAAGCGTCAAATGCAGTGGTGTAAAGTGGACTCTAGAGCAGTGAAGACGTGTTCTCTGGAGTGATGAATCACGCTTCTCCATCTGGCAATCCAATGGATCAGTCTATGTTTGACGGTTGCCAGGAGAACAGTGCTTGTCTAAAGTTTGGTGGAGGGAGGTCTGCTTCAGCAGACTAAGAGATCTTGGACACTTTAATGCTAACAACTTTGTGGGAATAGTTTGGGGATGGCCCCTTCTTGTTCCAATATGACTGCGCACTGGTGGCGGGTCCACCAGACCACTGAGTAACAAAAACATGAACACCACACAAAGTTTACAGTCAACCTGAAATCATGTTTTTACCATGTTAGGCCCTGGTAACGTTAAATATAGTTAATCATATTATTAATAAAAGTGTTTCTTAGCCCTGATCCTGGACGCCCACTACCCTGCACTTTTTAGCGTTTTCCCTGCTCCCAAAACACCTAATTCAACTAATAAGCTCATTATCAGCCAATTATACAGTTAAAGTGGATGTGTCAAAGCAAGAAAAGCACTTAAAAGTGCAGCACAGTGGGCCTGTAGGACCAGGGCTGAGAAACTCTGACTAAAAACACAAAATGTTGTTCATCTTGCTGTTTCTCTGTAATCTTAAATCAAAGGGTAAAGACTTTTGCCTGCCTTTAGATTTGATTACATCACTGTGCCCCAGCAGGCACACACACACACACACACACACACACCCACACCCACACACACACACACCCACACACACCCACACACACACATCTTCTAAGTCGCTTCTCCCTCAGGGTATTACTGGAAGAAAACTCTCAGCAAACTCAGAGACTCTCTCTGACACAGCTATCATGATTTTCCACCACTATAGTTGCTGATAAAGGGTCTACATCCTACATTTCTCTTGCATTCCCTTGTACTTCGCCCATTAATTCTCTTCTTGTTACTTCTTTTCTTGAGTGCATTGCTATCTCTTTGCTGCTGTAGCACTGTGAATTACCTCATTGTGGGACTAATAAAGAATTATCTGATCTTATCTTGAATTTTTTTTCTGACATCCACTTGTAACATTTGCAACAGACTGTCTTTTGTTAATGTACTTTAAGATTCATAAAATCCATTTTCACATGATCTGGGCCCATTAAAGTGCCTGAATCTACTACAGATAAAAAGTCCTTGAGTGTGGTCAACAAAATGTTCTTTTAACTTTTAATCTCCAGTAGGAGAAAAGGTTTATAATTTAGGGTCTTTAACTTGAAGGACTAATAAGGATTTCTTTCTGAAATGTTCTGTTTCTCAAGAAAGACAGAGAGTGGAAAAAAATCTTTCCAGGTTTAATGAACCATAGAAGTACACAGCACAGCACTGGAGTATATTCATCATACTGTATGTTGTATTAATCATCTCATGAATCATCAGATCATTGTAGGCTGCTACAGAACATGAGTGCTGTTTAAGAGATGTTTGTCTGGTTTTGGGGGCCAGGCTCCTGTTCCTGCTGAACTGAGCCAGTGTAACAGTAGAACTGATATCAGCTCAGAAGGCACTGGAGACAAGGTCCTGACAACAGCTCCGCAGTCCACAGGACATAGGCTGAACCTGAGTGTGCATTTATGCATGAATAAACAGTTTATACAAATACATTCTAGCACAAGTACATTTAAAAGTACATCAAGAAGTTCTTTTCCAGTTTAACTAGTTATTGACTAACTGCATTTCATGTAACCAACTATCATGCATCTTTCATTTTAATACTTAGAAAAAAAAGCTTTTTTAAGACTGAGAGACCAAAACCATATAGTCTATACCTATGAATAATCTAATAATTCAAAATATTTGGGGAAAATTAGCTTTCACTTCACTTTTAATGGCACTTTCAACTTTTCATGCATTTTTCTGTATATTGTTCAAATAATCAATATAACCTATAACTACCATATTTTGTCAATTAAAATCATTCTTGACATAAGATCAGTAGGAGGCACCTAATTTAACTAGAAGCTTGAAAAACGCTGTGCATTTCAGCACATTTTCACACATGGAACTGTTTACAGCTGGCAGACATCCTTGTGTTCAAGAGGCAAACATTTATTGTCAGCCAGATGTCACAATCTTTGTATTATGAAATCCATGCATCTGTTTTCTCCTTTCCAAAAGGAGGCTGTTGCCTCATGAGATCGGGGTGGATTCAATCAGACGACCTCGGTGGCTGAACAGTGGATTTACAGCAGTGTTAGTTAAGTGTGGGAATCTGGAGCCCACTCTGGAAAAATATAATATTGCAGACAGTTCGTAGAAGAATATTTGTAACATCAGTTGTGCTCCTCTGCTCCCATTTTAAAGTAGCCTCAATGTTTAACAAGGGGCTTACAATGGTAGGTGTAAGTAGCATTAAGTGGCTAGCTCAAGCACTTTTATTGGCATGGTAGTGGGACTTTTGCCTGGACGAGGAATCAGACTTGTGTTATCCACTTTACACACAGTCAAACCAGCTTTATGAGCCACACCCCCATTCATTTCGGGATCCAGCCCATTCAGACAGATTTTCTTTGGAGCCTAAAGGCTTCTTCACACAAAGTCAAAATTTTTAGATGTGATCAATGCATTTTATTCAAACACACCATTTTCTTCAACCTCTGGATTTTCATAGCTAATACAGTGCTTGAGCTGTTCCACCACCATCTTGATGTACATCTGATTTTTAACAACACAGAGAGCTAAGCCAATTCTGATGAACGTTCACAAAGCGTCCCAGTTGCCCAGTTTCAGCTTTAATGTGAAAGAGAGTATTGAGGTAGGGGGTCATAATAGACACACAGAGATTTGTGATTTGCATACTGTTGTTGGAAACAATGGAAAAGCTTGAAGCAGTCAAGTAGCCTATGTCATGAGCATTTTTTTCTGTGCTGTCCAATCCGATCATAAGTTAAAGCAGCCCCAAGATATGCATGTGTTCATGTTGATATACGTCTGTAACAACAGCAACATAATCCAAATTACTGGCTAAATCTGACCAAACAGCTATTTTGAATAAATATTTAGGCTTCTTAACATAATTTTTTAGCATGTATATATATATATATATATATATATATATATATATATATATATATATATATATATATATATAAAACTAGTCAATCATGTCTCAAATAAGGACATACACATTTGGAGCTAAAAAACACAAAAGAAAAAGAGAAGATGAAGAGCAAAATTTAAAGATAAAGTTATGTTTTGTTTTGTTTATTTTTGTTTGTTCTTTTTTATTCAAAAAATAAGTTGTGAATCTGGGGACAGTCTAACAAAGCAAGCTCAATGTAGACAAGCTTTCTGACTGAGCTGAGCGTCAGCCATGCAAAACCTAACAAACACAGATGCGGTTAATTCACTTTACCACAGTGGTTAACTACTTTCTCTGAATATAAGTTAAATATGTGGCGTTGCTAAAAATGGAGAAAGCAAAGCATTTATAACAGTAAGACAACAACACTGGGCACCAGGGTTAGAGTTAAATGGCACAAAGCTAACTAGGTAAATAAGCAATACTGTGTTGCAGAGAAAAGAGAGTGTTGCAGAGAAAGTTATCTGTAATTTAAATTGTAACTTATTAGAACCCAAACCTGCATCCAGACATCAGCAATATATTATCTAGCCAGTTATGCCTTGTGGTACTTACTATTATTAGCTTCTAATTTTACAGTTCATCAGCTAGCAAGACAAGGTGGGGCCCTCCAAAAAAATCCAAAGACACTTCAGAACAGCGATCTTAACAGTGGCATTATATATTTACCTTAGTGTATCCAAGACATGGATCCACCAAACGAAGAAGCAGGACCTTCTCTCATTTTCTATCCAGGTGAAGAACTTAGCCACTGTGAACAAAGGAGAGTCCAACAGCTGTTCACCAATCAGCCAAGCTCTGCACCCGCTCAGAAAGACGAATTTTAAAAAGTGTCGTTTATAGTTTCATCTTTGAAAATGCACTGAAGGTAAGGCTGTGGCAGAGTGGTAATCCCTGGCAATGTGATTTTTCTCTTATTTCACAAATCAGAATGCCAGGAACCCACACAGCCACAACATGTCAACAAGGCAGAACACGCGCAGACACAAATGCACGTTCACCCCCCCCACCCACCATCCCCAGCTCCCGTTTCTCCCATGCTTGGCTTAACTCTGGGTATTTCCCTAATTATCCACTACACCCAAATCAGGAATTGCTGCACATTTCTCCCCTGGAAATATAAGAAAGATAAGGCCTTGAAAAAAGAGGGAGAGAAACTCATTTCCTCCAATAAGATTACAATACATTTCTATAGCATGCAGGTGCCTGGGCTGTGGCAGAGAGCGAGAAAGTGACTTCTCAAAGATTGCAACTACCCAGAAGCCTAAAATGAGGGTGAAAACCTCGAAATGGTGATAAAATGACATTATATTAAATCTTAAAGCTTACAATATTAGTCCCTTTACACATTCTACATCATTTTTTCTGTAGTCTTGAACTGTGTTTAGAAGTTAAAGTAGAATTCAAATTTTCTTTATAATTAAATTGTTAATATGTAAACATAGTCAGTCATAGTCATAGACAGTGGTGGTGATAGGAACAAGTCTGAAGAGTTTAATGCTCCCTCACAGAAAGCCAGAACCCAAATGATAGGATATTGACCTAAAATGCATATTTAAAAGGTCTTTATGACAGAGAGGTACATGCAGGACATAGTTTAGTTAAGTCGTTAGAAGTTTTTCAGATTTGCCACTACTTCACCATTAATAACACTACAGATAAAAACTCAGAAGACACATGTAGATTCAAGGGTCATTTCGGATAGTAAATAAAATCCACTATGACCTCTGGTTCCTATCACCACCACTGTAAAGGAAATCTGTAAGTTATGCTACAATTTCACATCAAGCCACTCTAAATGTGTAAAATCTCAGTGATGGGGTCATGCAGAAATGGTTGTAGCTACGTGGATAGACTGATTTGTTTCTTATTAAATTTACTGAGGTTCTTCACTTTCCATCACATTTTCTCCAACACATTCTACATGTTTTTCCTCCAAAAAAGTCGCCAGTCAAATCATAGTCATTGTAACCAGAAAGGCTAAACTACACAGTTCAGTGAAGATCATTTGAGGATCAATTGCTCAAAGAAAAATATGTCAGTTCTGCCAGACTTCCTACAAAAACTGAACTAACTGGGAGATTTACTCAGAGTAAAGAGCTCTGGTAATTTCAACAGTTTGCTTAAGCCTGGCATGTTGGTATTTCTAAATGACATACTTGGCATTTTCTAAATGTTAGAAGTGAGATGGGGTGACCAGGCTAGAGATTGTAAACTGTCACAGGCAAAGAGACTTCAAGACATGACTGAAGCAATCATCCACCAAAGTTATGATTTTAAATATTATGCTTGTCATTGTCAAGATGGCACTATGCTAATATCTTAGCTCTTTCACTTCCTTTAGAAAATATCCAGAGGCCTTACAGATCCTTTCTCGGGTCCGGCGAGCTGGAGATTTGAAGCAATGATCTATAAAGCAAAGAAGACAAAAGTTAGAGATCTTTTATTCACAGACTCTTACTACTTACAGAAGTCCTTTGTAAGTAGTGTCATACTTGCACTACCTACGTATGCAGCCATATGCTAATTATTGCCAGCTCTTCCCATCTAAATCAAAGGCCAACAGTTAAAACCTCCTGGGAGAAATTAGCGTAGGACTGTGTTGACACACGTGTCCGTGTTTTCATGCATACTCAGGGCCACTTTCAGGACATGACCCTGGAGGGTTTGGCTGATAAAAATCTTCAAGCCTGTAATTATGTCATTATTGTGTCTGGAGCAAACACTGATTGCAAAGGCTAATCAAATATTGCTTCTGTTCCTCTGTCTTAAAAAAAACTTGGAAAGGAAAAGTCACATTTACACATGGGAGAACATCAACAGTCAGCATGGTGGTTTGAGATTACACTTTTGGCCAGAGTCATAAAACTCAAAATGTGCAGCAGGGTAAATAAGACTATAATTCATAAAGGTGATTAGCACTGCAGTGTTTTCACCAGTGTTCTAGGCAAGAGCCAATCAAAATCAACATGTAAATGAGGTTATACATATTAAAGATTCATGCCACGTCAAACTCCATTGGCTACCAAAATTGATACAATGAAAGATAAATGAATGAAAACCAAAATTCACTTTCAGAGAAGAAGTGCTGTGAATAATAGTACACTGCTTGGTAAAGATGTCATTTAACTTTGAATCAAGAAACAAAGTTTCATTATCAGAAAATATTGTTAAAGAGATGATGTACATAAAAACATAATTATCAAATCACAAAATGGCACTTTTAACTGTACAAATTATATTTTTTTGTTTTACTGATATACTTTAACATTTAAAAACATAAAACCCCTGCGATATTTAAATTCTAATTACTACAGCAAGCTTAGCTTGTATTATCTATTTTTCTCAGGAATTGAGTTTACACGTGAAAATTATTCTATAAAATATCATAAAATATAAACCGGTAATTATTTAAATTGTAATATCAGAAATTCAGTGTGCACATGTGAAATTTAAAATTTAAAATTTACATTTGACTAGTAGATATCTCTTTTGACCAAGAAGATATTAATTTCCACAAGTAAAATTGTCATTTTCAGATGTCTAAATTGAATTCCTTTTTAAATTTCGTATCCTGCCTTCCGGCTGATGAGCACTGGGATAGGCTCCAGCACCCCCAGTGACCCAGAAGGAGAAGCAGCTTAGAAGATGTGTGTGTGTGCGTGCGTGCGTGCGTGTGTGTGTGTAAATGTCTTTGTAAATAGAAAAATAGGTTTAAAAACCTAAAACTGCTTGCAGACCTTTTAAGCCAAACCGCAGTTTAAGCAGTTTAAGTTTTGACAGGGAAATTATTATAAGGGTAGTTCAGGTGATATTTTTTAGAGAGACTGTGTTGTATTATGAATCACTATTTGAGCATTGTTGTGGGGATTTGATTGCACCCAGCCACAAGAGCATTACTGAGCGTTGGATAATAAATTCTGGACCACTCCAACTTATCCTAAAGGTATTGGATGGAGCTCCATCCAGAGAACGCAGTTATAGGAATAGGCTTGTGCCCAGTGATGCAAAAAAAAGTTGCAGCCGAAAATAATTAAAAGTGGCACTTTTCAAAAGAGAAAACGAGCCAAAAAACCCCCAAAACATTAAACAGGTCTAACACTTAACAAATAATCTGAATTGCAATGCAAATGAGAAATAGTTCTGTTAATGTCCCTCTCTCTCCAATGCTAGTCAGTGCAGGTGTGTTCAAACTATTTGAGCAGCAGATCAACCATGAAACACTCAAACATGGTCTGCTGTAGCTGTGTTCTGTACCTCCTTCAGCTTACATTGTTTTCAGAATTAAACAATATAATGAAATCCTTTCATGGAAATCATATGAATAATGCTACGTAACTCAATATCTGTTTGTACTGCCTTTTTTGAAAGTTGTTCATTAGATCCTGCTGAGATTTATGACTGCTTCTTCTTTAAATGATGAAACTGTGTCTCCTGCTGGAAAAACATATGACTTTTGCATACGACTGTATTGTATTTTTGTGTATCTCAATGTTTGTGTTCCCAGTAGAATTGTATTATACATTGCTTTACAAAGTCATGATGTGACTTGACCACTAAAGCATATTTTATACCATCTACGTTTCACAATATATCATTCACAGTCTGGGCCTAAACAGTCTGCATAAAGGCTGCATAACATCCCCAGCCAAGACTTTAAATTACGTTCTTAATCTGCCTCCATTAAACAATCTCAAATCAATAACAGAGAACAAGAAGACCTGTGCCCAGTGAGTTTCTGATGCAACAGCTGAAGCTCTTTAGTGGCAGTTAATGGGAAATGAATCATGCGTGATTGGACAGTAGTCTACAGCTGCTTTTTTAAATCTGACAGCCATCACTGATTTATGAATAAACATGGATAAATCACTGCAAAGTTCAACTGGTGTATTTTTGTTTTTTGTATTTTTTGGAGCTGATCTAAACAGGGGAATGGGCTTGGATCTGTGGAGCCAGGACTGGCCTTACTACACTGCCCTTTGGGTTTGTGGGTCATGCAACAGGTGGCTATAGATGTGTGTCATGTGATGGCACACATAGTCATGCTGTGTCCACTGACTGGACTCATTTGCCTGTGTGGTGAGGGGAAAAGCCAGAAGCACTGGGCCTCCACTCAAGTCCTCTCATGACCTTTGCGCATGATCCTTCTTTTGTTTCACTGCTTCTTTTTTCTCTCTCTCTCTCCCTCTCTCTCCTGTCTGTAATAAGGCTAAGATTACAACTAAGATTGTTTTGATTTTCAGCTTTATTGCTGTATATTTAAAGGACTCATATCATGGAAAAACATTTTTTTCTTGCTTTTGTGAAATTAAAGAGCTTCACGTAGCACAAAAACATTGTTGAAGTTTCAAAACATACCATTTACAGTTAATAAAGTCCATCGATGGAAACTAAGCTGCAAAAAACAGCCTGAATTAGAAGTTACTGTTTTTCTGATGTCACAAAAACCAACACATTTACATAAATCAGCCTATTCAGCATAAAGACATTTAGCTGTGCCCACTCGTGTTGATGTTTGCACAATACAGCTTTGGGCCAAGGCAGCCAATCAGAATAGAGGTCATTTACATATATTTAACATATTCAACTTCAAGGCACAGCAACAAAAAGAGCCTGTTCCGTTCTATTGCATATAGAGAGGTGGAAAATTGGTAAATAGTAAATTAGTTTTTGGTATTTAAAATCGCACAACCATCATAAGCCAAAACAATAGGGATGTGGGACATGCACCCTATAAATTGGATTAAAAGACGTAATGCTTAAAAAACACTAATTTCCGCTGTAACTTAGGCAGTAAGTGTATATGGTTATCTGAATTATTATTATTTATGAGTTTATTATGAGTTATTGTTAAAACTGTTTAATTATCATTGGCATTTACACCACAATATATCATTAAAATGGGTGACCAGCCCATCCCTGGTCTATAACCATATAATTAGGTGGCCCAGAATTCACAACTCTGAACAAACACCCATTCGAGCCAAAAGTGCAATAAAATGATGATACAAGTAATAACCTTTAAAGACTCAACAATAGTTGTTTGAACACCCCCTCAAAAACACAGACACAGCCCCCTGTGGACCCACTATAACCCCTTCCCCCATTCACAACCTCAGCCTCTATAACCATTTGACCCCAAACAGACCTTATCACATGAGACAGCTGTGATTAGCACTCTTGGCTCTCTGATCCCTCAACACTCTCCCTTCCAAGGATGCAGAAATTCAGCACTGCCTTGCTGTCTCTGTGTTAAGCCAAGCATTGAAGGAATACTCTAGCAATTTTCAACCCTGTCTCAATCTGCTGCATATCTATTGTGCAGTCATTTACTATGCAAACCCATTTTGACGCATTTCTTTGTATTTAGTAAAACAACAGAAAAGCCATTGATTCAAAACACACAATAGACACCAATGGACTGCTTCAGCACCTGCACGCTGGCCTCTATTATAAGCATGTTTCATGTTAATTGGTTTTCTAGTTTTTGAGTGGAGAATCCATTGAAATCATTGTCTAAGGTAATCAACTATATGCTGCAGATGTGTCGGATTGAAAAAAGCTGCAGTATTCATGTAAATTCAGATGGTTTCTCTCACAAATAAATGCAACACACTGGTTTCTCACACCCAGATTAGGCCTAGGCTTAGACTCAAATGTACAACAGTCAATCACTATTATGTTTCATATTAGCCCAAGACTAGACTTAATTCAATTACATGTGCTCAATCATCTGAGCATCATCAGACAAATGCAGATATGGTCATGTAGCAACAGCATACTCCGATTTCTTAGATCTGACTGAAATCTAGAAATCTGATAAAGAGAGCTGCATTTTAGCTCAGTAATAAGATTTCTCAGAGCACATGTACTTTTACTCTGACTTCTCAGTCTGCACATGTGCAAGAACAGACTGCGCTTACACTTTTGGAGTAACCATAAATATATTTAAATATTTAAATATTCTTCATCTTCTAGATGATGTATGTTCATATTTTCAGTTAAAGTGGGAAAGTAGGGATCAAGGAAAATGACTGAAATTGGGACACCTTTTGAGATTGTTGGAGGGTGAATCAGTCACAAAACCAGTATGACTATTGTGTAGTGCTGGACAGGCATAACAAAAGCAACTCCAGCTCCCATCAAGAGCCTCCAGTCTAGCAACAATCCTCAAATTGTATGAACAAGAATGAAAGGCTAGAATTGCAGAGGTGTTGGAACCATTGTCTGTACAGTTTTATGCAAAAATCTGGGCACCCCCAGTCAGGTGACATGTTTTGTTGATTTGTGATGAAGTTAATATCCTTGCTGAGTTTATCAATTTAAGATGGAATAAATCACACAGTATAAAATGGGCCACATTTGACTTTTTAAAAATATTTTTGTCAGTGAATAAACAGTAAGAGTGCATTAAAGTGCAGGAGTGTGTTCTCTATAGAGGATGTGTTAACTTATTTTCACATAGAAAATCAACAAAACATGTAATTTGAGAACTGTACATTAATTGGCTGGAAAATGTGATTTTGATTAATGATTAACTACACAAACTAGTATCATTTGCTATTGCCTACATGAAATAATATGATTAATTGTGATTAACTACACAAGTTTCTATGATTTATCGCTATTACCTACACAAAGTAATTGTCACGCTTGGCTCCTCCCACTACTCCACATGCCCCTTTGTTTTGGTTTTGGTTTAGTCCAGCCCCTCATTTCATGTCTCCGCCCATGATTGTTTTCACCTGTTTCCTGCCTGTCCCTCGTTTACCCTTTGTTATTTAAGCCCTGTGTTTGCCCTGAGTGTTTGCTGGTCGTTGTTTGCTCGTCGTGTTTGCTGTTGTTTGAATCTTGTTGGTTGTACTGGTGTTGTTTGATTCTGGTTTATGTCATGTCTGTCCCCCGGACTCTTCGTGTTGGATATATGACCTTGGACTGTTTTGACCACGACCCTGGATTTGCCTTTAATAAATCTCGCTTATCTCAGCACGTGTGTCCACCTCCTCGCTCCCTGTTACAGTAATATGATTAATCATGATTAACTACATAAACTTCTGTGATTAATCACAATTACCTATACAAAATAATACGATGAATCATTATTAATTACACAAACCTCTATGATTAATCAGTATTACCTACATAAAATAATACAATTTACCACAATTAGCTACACAAACTTCTGTGATTAATCACTATTACCTACACAAAATAATACGACTAATTGTGATTAACTATACAAACTTATGAGATTTATCGTTATTACTTACACAAAATAATATGATTAATCATGATTAACTACACAAGCTTCTGTGATTAATCTTTATTACCTACACAAAGTAATATGATTAATCATGATTAACTACACAAGCTTCTGTGATTAATCTTTATTACCTACACAAAGTAATATGATTTATCATGATTAACTACACAAACTGTTGTGATTAATCACTATTACCTACATAAAACAATACAATTTATTGTGATGAGCTGCACAAACGTCTGTGATTAATCACTATCATCTACACAAAATAAAATAAATAATTGTGATTAACTAAACAAACTACTGCGATTAATTGTTACCAAAACAAAATACGATTAATCACAATTAAATATTTGAATCATTTAACAGTCCTACTACATATCATCAGTAACATTCACGCAATGTACTCTGTGTAACAGTAGCTTAGGAATCTCTTCAGATAAGTGTGGTGAACTGAGAGGCAGTTGTTCTTCACACCGGACAGAGATAAGGCAACTGAAGTCATTACAGTGCATTACAGTGACTTCTAATAGTGGGCGAGTTCCCACCAAAGCAGGACCGAGACACTGTCTCATGGGGTGTGGCTGGGGTTGGGACAGGCCTGTTCACCATCTGCACTGAAATTACCCTTAAACGGCAGGCAGCTGAGGAAAATGAGCTTCTAAGCCCACCAAAGCTGTCCCTGCTGAGTGTAAGGAGTAGAAACAAATTCACTACTGGCAGCTAAATAAAAGCAACAGACCCACTGTTATGAAGTGCTGATGGGCCTGCGAGGTTGTTCACGCACAAACATGCTGAGTTACCTCACATGATTCTTTTCCAGGTTAGAAAACATGTCACTGACAAACAAAAACAAGATTAAGGTAAGAGATAAGATTGAACATTGACTCTAGAAACTATATATAATATATATATATATATATATATTTTTTTATTATTTAGGTGGTGGATCATTCTCAGCAATGCAGTGACACTGATAACAGCAGTGCTGCCGGAGTTTTTAAACACCTCAGTGTCACTGCTGGACTGAGAATTTTCTACCAACTAAAAATATCCATTCAACAGTGTCCTGTGTGCAGCATTCTGAAACCAGCGATAATGGACTAGAAGATGACCAACACAAACTGTGCAGCAACAGACGAGCTACTGTCTCTGACTTTACATCTACAAGTTGCACCAGCAAGGTGGGAGTGTCTAATAGAGTGGAGAGTGAGTGGACACAGTGTATAAAAACTCCAGCAGCACTGCTGTGTCTGAGCCACTCATGCCAGCACAACACACATTAACCCACCACCACCACGTCAGTGTCACTGAATTTCTGAGAATGAATTTTGTTTACTATTTGTTACTATTTGTTAACTGTGTAATCATCGACTTCACCAATAAAGTGCTTTTATTTCTGAAATGTATGGTAGAAATTAGCCTTAAAATAAACCAAATGGTATTTATAGGATTAACAGTTGCATCTAGACACTAATTCAATTCTATTTAATTCAGTAAGCCTGGCATGACTATATTTAGTGGTAGTATTGTCAAAGCATCATTGAAACAACAACTAACATATCATTCTTGTCGGAACAAAACCTTGTATCTCCAAAATGGTATCTTTACAGGAGAAGGAAAAAAAATCCATTTAACTCTTAATGTAAGTCAGTGGAGCCAGACTTTTTTCCACATCATTTTGAGCTCTTTCTTTTGTTCCGTTCATCATGAAATTTACACACAACTTGAAGGACAACATGCATTTTCCAATTATGTCAAAAATTAGGAAACAACAAAAATGGAGATATGAGTTTTGTTCCGACAGCTGCGACATATTGCTGTATCTCTACTCTGTCATTTTGATGGACAATTGCTAAGTAAAAGAACATAAACCCGATGATTCACTACTCACTTATATCACAGGTCAGTGGGCAGTTGGTTCATCACCTGGTATTGTCTTCTATAATTAATGGGTTTCAAATGAATGGACATTCAGTTCTTTTTTAGGTGCAGGGGAATGCAATGAAATAATCATGTATGGTAACTGATCACATGCTACACATGTTTCAGATGCTACAGATCTTCCTTAGATCAAACAATGCTGGAATTCTGGAACTCCACCTGTAAGCCCTGTTGGCGTGGCCACATTTATTTACAGTATTGCCAAAGTATCACTGAGATAATATTAACATTCAATGCCACTTTCCCAGACCTCGAATAAGTCTTGGTCTAAACTAAGAAGAACTTCCCATGGTGATTCAACACCAGCACTGCAATTTAGTCCAAGACCAGTCTCAATCTATGTCTAGGAAACTGGCCTTTAGAGAGTTAAAAAGTCAAAATTTTAATGGCAAAAAGACAAAAAGAACAATAATTAGAGCAGCAATATAATAACTTTTGAATCCACTAAAAAAATCTAAAGGTCTTACCTTCGTCTGTTGGATCAAAAAGCAGCTCAGAGTGTTTCTGTCCAGCAGGGAGCAGAAAGACGGCCAGCGATCAGAGAGCGTCTGGAGGAGACTCCCTACCGCCCTGCCTCTCAGGACCAGCCCAAACAACACATCATCATCCCCACTCATTACACAGCCTTCCTCATCTCCGCTTTCACACAGAGCATGCAGCATCAAGAGGGACACACACACACACAGACACAGACACAGATGCTAATAATCCAGTAACTGTGGAATTCTTAGCCTCACAACGTCTAAAACACATTCAGTAGAAACTGGAAACCTACTAACACACACACACACACACACACATAGAGGAGGACGAGTTTACTCATCACCGGTTTCACTGCCAGTCCCACCCTTTTGTCTGCTGGATGCCAAACATTACTGCTCTCTCCAACAGCCCTGAGCTGCTCCACTACTCAGAGCAGCTCTCTCTCTCCCTCTTTCTCTCTCTCTATCTCTCTCTCTCTCTCTCTCTCTCTGTCGCATTCTCTCATCTCTCCCTCTCTGTTGCTTTCTTTTCTCTCTATCTCTGTCTATTGCTTTCTCTCCCCTCCCCCCTCTCTCACTCTGTTGCTTCCTCTCCTTTTTCTCTCTGGTGCTTTCTCTCTTCTCTCTTTCTCTCTGTCACTTTCTCTCCTCCCTCTTTCTGTCACTTTCTCTCTTCTCGCTTTCTTTCTGTCTCTGTTACTTTCTCTGTCTTTCTTTCTGTCTGTTGTTTTCTCCCCCTCTCTCTATCCCTCTTATTTCTTTCTCACTGTATCTTTCTCTTATCTTTCTTTCATTCCTTCTTTCTCACTCTGTCTTTCTCTCCTTTCTCTTTCTTTTTGTCTCTATTACTCTCTTTCTTTTTCATCCCCTTTTTTCCTGCTTGTTTTTATTTCTCTCTGCCTTTCTCCTCTCTCTTTCTCTTTGTTGCTTTCTTCCCATCCCTCTCATATCTTTCTCACTGTCTCTTATCTTTCTTTCATTCCTTCTTTTTTTCCTCTCTGCTGCTTTCTCTCCTTATCCATTGACTCTTTGTTTCTCTTTTTTTTCTTTGTCTTCTGTCCTTAACTCTTACTGTCTCTCCTTTCTTTTATCCTGACTCACTCCCACTGTCTCTCTCCTTTCACATTCTCTCTCTTACTCTCTCTCCTTTCACATTCTCTTTCTCCGTCTTCTTTCTTTCTCTTCATCTGTCCCATTTAATACCTTCTTTTTTCCTGCCTAGCTCTCTGTTTTACTTTCTTTCCATCCTTCTTTCTGTTGTTTGTTTTCTCTCCTCTCTTGCTCACTCACAAATGTCTTTCTTTGCTTCTTGTCCATCTTATTCCCTCCTATTTCTCTCTCCCTCCCTTTATTTCACTGTCTCCCCTTTCTTTCTTCCTTTCTCTCTCTCTCTCCTATTCCCCCGAACACCCTCTCTGCCCCTCTCCTGAACGACTCTGTTCTCCCCTCCCCTCTGTTGAGAGCCTGTCAGTATGTATATGGGGAAAGCTGTGTTTAGGACAAAGTCCTTAAAGCTGTAATCACCTCGTTCACCCCTGCCCTCTAATTCACACGTTTATTGTGGAAAACCTTAATCCCACACAAAGTGTAATCTGACCTTTTGACAATGTGCTGCAGCAGAATCCTGCTCTGTATGTCATGTTTTAAAGCAATACTCTAACAAGAGATTACATCCAGCTGTACATGTGCCAACATCAGACATGTAAAGTGCAGTATGGCTTCAACTCTGATACCTGAGTTGCAGCAAGCAATGCATCTTCATGTGATATAATCTAATGCATTTACAGTAACAGTATACTATAAATAATCATTACCTCATACAGAACTTACCATGGCCAGATCAGATTCACAGCTTCTGCACAATCCAATAAGGCTCCAGTATTACCGTAACAGCATTGTCTCTTGAATTCTGTTACCTGATCACAACAGAACGTGAGTGTCAAAGCATCCAGCAGCTCTCTGTCTTCTGAAGCCCGTAAGGAGTTTACACTGTGCAGTGTCTGTGCGGCACTGCAGACCACCAATGCATTAATTGTGACAAACATCAGTTCAATGAGAGGTTTGTTGTTGTGTCTAATGTCACACAATACCGCTCATTCAGCACCCACTGCCTGTGTGGGACGCCCTGTTCTCTCTCTCTCTCTCTCTCTCTCTCTCTCTCTCTCTCTCCCTACACTGTCAACTACAGGGCAAAAAGCAACTAGTGCTACCAGTGCACTTTGCTTTCACAGCAATCTGCAGTTACAACATGAGAAATCAAATTGACATAGCTGTCCCAAATATAGTTACTCAGCCAAGACTGGTTTGGTGTCTGACTTGGTTAGTTTCCTTAGTTTTATTCTGGAGCTTCACTGTTAGAATTAAAGGTGCTGTGCAGGTACATTTTTCATTTATCAAGGCACAAACAATGTAAATGTGCTCTTAAAAGGTACAATGGATTTAAGGTCCAGTTGTGTCCTTTAAATAAGTTTTTCTCAGGTGAAAAGTATATATTTGTATCTTTTTATAACCTCATGTTTTAAAACAGAACAATAAAATAAAAAGCCCAGAGACGGGACAGTTGTGTGGAGTCAATGCAACTTTATTATGATGCAGTCATAATCCCTGACTAAAGATGCTGAGAAATACCTTTGATGGGACCACCCCAGTGACAAGAGGGGTCCTGCCCCAGTGATAGTCTTGTGATAGCAGAGTGATAGTCAGTGATAGCAAACTTCAGACTCAAAGCATTTCTTAACTGTTTGGGCTCCAAATTAAATTTTAGCTAATTTACCACTTTAACATGAAACTGATGAAGCATGTCAAAACAAAAAAAAGTTGGCCTGCTAACTATGAGTTTAACCCAGTGCCCACAGTTTACTTCATTTGGATGAATCAGAAATGCAGATGTTAACGTTGTTTACATTCGCGTGCACATCTGAGCGTGGCTCTCAATTAAAGGGCTCCTTTGGTGTTTCTGTCTATAAAGTGTGTTTCAGACAGAGGCTGAGTGTGTTCAGGCTGCGGCGCAGTCCCTTTAAACCGATGACTTCAAACGTCTGGTATTCCCATCCTGCACTGGAGCAGACCAGCGGGCGTCCCACAGAATCAGCTGCAGCCCACGCCAGGCCATGTAAGGCTGGCCGGCAAGCCCCAAAAATAAATGTGAAAGAGGACTGGGGAGAGGGAGAAATAGATGGAGGGAGATTCTGGAGGGGAGGGAGGAAGAAAGCATGAGAGAATGAAGGGAAAGCAGGAGGGTAAATTATCTCCATACTGGAGGTTTTAGACAACACTGGGCTAAAAATGAAAATTTAAGTGCATCGACTTTGGAGCGTTGGAAATACTTATAATACAATAATAATATAAAGTGGGTTTTCATTCTTTTGTCAAAAATATAGTTCTCAAGCTATGTTCAAACATAAAAATCCACAAAACAGCTTAGTAAACCTTTTAACTGTCTATATCCCACTACTGTGTAAATGGATCCTGCATCCACATTTGTGTGTACAGTATATTTTCATGAAAATTAAGTGAAAAAAGGAGTTTCAGATTTAAAAGATGGGATTCCTAACAGCCGTGCAATACCCAGCAGACCACCAAAACTTTTCCCATTAGATAAACAGCTCTTAAAGCTATAGATATGAAAAAATCCATACTAGTTTCTGTCCATCCTTCTACTGTGAGAAGACAACAAAACACAATGAGCCTGAAAAGACGTGTAGCTGTCCAGAAGCTCTTACTGAAAACATTTTAGGTAAAACTATATGTGGATAGTCCCCTTTAGATGCTTTATAGATACTTTATTTACTTTCAAGTTACATTCAACTAAATATTTACCACATTGACCATAATATTGGATGGCAGTGGGTAGCACTGTTGCCTCACAGCAAGAAGGGCCTGGATTTAGTCCCCGGACAGGCAACCAGGGTTCTTTTTGTGTGGAGATTGTTCTCCAAATGTCTGTGTGGGTTTCCTCCTACAGTCCAAAGATATGCTGTCAGGCCTAGGTGTGTGTGGATGTATATGTCTGTCTGTCTGCCCTGCGATGTACTGGTGACCTGTCCAGGGTGTTTTCTGCCTTCCTCCCAGTGACCCCTGGGACAGGCTCCATCATGCCCCCCATGAACCAGAAGGGTGCATGTGTGTGTGTGTGTGTGTGTGTAACAGAGAGAGACCATAATTTTCCCTAAATTGTGATTACAGACTATCCTCATAAAGTGAGACCTAATTTAGCACCAAACACCAAAACTCGACATGTGAAGGGAGGTTTTATGATCTGAGGAAAAAAAACTGTAATAAGGATTTTTCTGATCATGAAAAGCAGAAAATACAACCAACTTCTAAGAATGAACGTTGGCGGAGTGGAAAAAACATCCCTGTAAACCTTAAAAGTGAGCGTAAGTCTCCTAAAGAGGATATAAGCTATAATAAATGTAGAGTGGACACACTAAATACTGAAAATGTTTATATTATATTTAGTTGTTGAGGTTTATGTGTTTTTATCCTATTATATATGTTTTATCCCAGATGCAGAAATGAATAACTTGTACTTAATGGCCATTTTAACAGGAAATTGTTAAAATGACTCACTGCAGCACTGTACATTATTCTGTTATCGTGGCTACACATGGGTCATGGGTATAAAATTGCATGAATAGACATATAAGAGGGCCCAATAAAGTCATTAGCGGGCCCAGCCACCAAGTGCCACCCTGCTCTAGGGGGTGATTGCCCTGTCCGTACTGCTGCTCATTATGCTACTGTTACTTACTCTTCCAGACAGCTTTAAACGAATGGTCCCTGGCCTAATCTGGAAGGTCACAGGGCAGTTCTTCTGTCTCTAAGCAGCAGAACACAAGTGGGTTTATTACAGAGGGACTCCTCACTGCTACCACATACTGTCCTTTCTGCTTTGGTGCAGCCCATGTGGGCCTCCTGTTCTCTTGTGCAATGAATGTAATTTCAGCATGTGGCACATTAAAGTAACAGAATCCAGATGGGCGATTAACACAGACCACCAAACCCCTCCACCAAAAAAAAAAAAAAAAACCTCCCACTTTGAAATCAGTGGCTGGAAAACTTTAGGAGAATAATTATCTAAAGCTCCACGTGAGTGACAGCAGCATAAGAGTGTCCATTAAGAGCCTAAACGGACTCTAGATTACCGTGTAATTTACAACAGAGAGAGAGAGTGAGAGAGAGAGGGAGAAAGGAGAAGTGACAGAGAGCAAGAGAAAAAAGTAGAGAAGGGAGGAGAGATAAGCAAAAATGACAGAAATTAGAGAAAATAAGAAACACAGGAGAGAGAGAGAGAGAGAGAGAGAGAGAGAAAGAGAGAGAGAGAGCGAGAGGGAGAAAGGAGAAGTGACAGAGTGAGAGAATGTAGAGAAGGGTGGAGAGATAAAAAAATGACAGAAATTAGAGAAAATGAGGAACACAGGAGAGAGAAAGAGAGAGCGAGAGAGAGAAGGAGAGAGACAGAGCTGGGGAAACAGACAGAAACAAGGAGAAAATAAGAGTGAGGAAAAAAGAGAGAAGAGAGAGAGAAAGGAGAGAGATAGGCTCTTTATACTCTTCTTTTTACAACTCTCTCTCTCTCTCTCTCTCTCTCTCTCTCTCTCTCTCTCTGTGAGTGCTTCTCTTCGTATTGTGCTCATCAGGCTTTCAGGCAGGAACGCCTCATTTCTTCTGCTTTACTTAGCTGTGCCCCTCTTCGTGAAGCTCTTGAACGCACCCAGTCTTGTCACACACTTCTTAAATTACCAGCTCTTTCCTGTGTGCGCACTGGGCCAGACTAGGAGTGAATAAAACTGTGTCAGGAGGCCGGCTGTGGTGGACACTGTTATCTCTACCTTCTGAGCGCTTGCTAACAGGCCAGGCCTCCTTTCTAGGTCATGCAGCCAAACACAGTGAACCGTAAGGATGAACGTATCTTATCTCCATCTTGTGGTCATAATAGGTAACACATTGAAAATGCTTGGGGAACAAATAGGAGCCTATTCCAATTCAGGAAAAAAACAGGCCCTCCTTCACTTCCCTTTGCTGCACAGAATTATCCAGGCTTATTATATTATTATGTTGTTATTTGTGTTGGTTTATTTGTCACTTACACTGTGCTATGATGCTGTTACTATTTACATAGACTGATAAATTGCACAGTTAAAGAGCAATACAGCCTCAGACTCATCACTCACTGATCACACAGTGGGAGGTCGGCAGGCATGGCTATGCAAAGTAGCCATGCAGGAGGTACTCGGGAGCTGCCACTGTCTAGGCAAGAACTGAACATTTATTGTTGTCGAGCTTGTTGTGGCCAGTTGAGTGTGCATGTCATTTACCTGCCTGCTATCCCGGCCACTTTAATAGCACTTGATGTCTGTTCAGTAAAACAGCATTTGCCTGCATGTGCAATATTTCCCTCTGGCTCTTCATTGTCTACACACAATAACATGTTATTTGTCATGTTATATAATATTCTGTGGAGCTGTGTTGCATCCCTCGGCTTCATTGCTTTAATAGAATTCATGATTTTGTAACCTTTTTCTGGTTTTGTCTATCAATGTTCTCTCAATACCCAGCATAAATACATCATACAACGATGGAAATCCTCCATAACAATAAAGAAATTGTGATTGCTAGCATAACCACCAGAGGCTAATGAATATGAATGTGATATTCCATTACCTATCTAGCTTCCTCCATGTGTCAGATAGCAGAAATATACCCCCAGTTGTCCCCCCACAAAGCTGGGTTTTTGCTTTTTAAAGTTCCCCTACCTTCGAGATACATCATCAAAAAGGGGGTTTTCCTAGTTTTAAAACCAGAAAATCTCACTTTAGAGAACACTTTAACATCACAGTGATTTATTTTCTCAAAATATTTACTTAGTATCTCAAAATGATGTACTATATCCTAATTATGACTTACTAGGTCAAAATAATGACATTTGTTTTAAAAGTAGACTTATTATGTCAAAATGATCGCTTATGTCTTAGACCAGTATTGTCTTGCTTTATTAAAATTTATATTTATTGGTCATATTTCGAAATAATCAGCATTTTGAGAAAATAAGTCAATTCAGTGAGAAATTGGCTCATAATTTTTGATATTCTAAGTCAGCATTTTAAGAAAATAAGTCATTAATTCAACATGCTAAGTCAATACTCTGAAAGTAACTAATACTTTTGATATTCTAAGACAGTATTTTAGTAAAATAACTAATTATTATGAGACACTACATCAATATTTTGACATTCTGCTGCCAGAAACACACATTTTCTAGAGCCTATTCCAGCTGTCACTGGACAGAAGGAAGGAAACACCCTGGACAGGTCGCTAGTCCTTTGCAAGGCAGACAGACATATACATTCATGTTCACAGTCACACACACACTCACACCTAGGGGCAATTTAGGGGTAAAATATTAATTTGTCTGCAGCTAAATGATATCTTGCAACTTACAGCATCTGATTTCTGGTTATAGGAGCCAGAGGTCACAGTGTCTACAACACAAATATGACTTGGTATCAACATGAAGGATTTCAGTCAATAACAATATCATCTCAGAGCACATGATGGTGAAGCCAAAAATATGTTCACTGGTTTAAAATTCTGAGGTGTGCATTTCAGAACCTGCTGTACATGTTTTGACATGTAAAGTTAATTTACATGAAAGCCTTTACATAAGCATGTATCTCCCCTTCAGATCGCAATGTTCTCAGTTTCCCCATTTTCCCTCTGTGGAACTGGTTAAGTTACTTGTCAAATGTAATATCATCAGTGTCACAAACACACATCATCGCTGTCCAATGACAAACAAGTATCTCCAAAGCAGTAGCTTTACAGGAGAGGGAAAAACCTTCTTAAATTTTAATTTTAGTTAATATATCATTAATTTATTCCAAAGCAATTTTGAAATATTTCTTCTTGTTCATTAATGAGGACATTTTCACAGAATGTAAAGGGCAACCGTTGAGCTCAAATTATGTGGGACACTTAAAATCACAAAAACGGAGTAACTTGTTTTTCTTGGACAGCTACAATATATTACCTTACCAGATAAAGACAGGACTGCTAGTTCTAGTTCTTCAAAATTTTTCCAGAAATATGGCAATGATTATGGCAATTTAAAACTCTGGTGGTGCCCCCTTCAACTTATTAATCTAAAGAATGATTTTTAGTAGCTACTACAACTACAGTTATAAGAATGAGAATTTTTTCTGAGGTGCCCAAATATAGGCTCCTGCAATCTAAAGGCTTTTGTTTCACTCAATTTAATTGTGGCCAGTTTTCACTGGCTAGATAAGTCAATCTGGGAGAGTGAATGCAAGCGCACGTTTCCTTCGAGATGCATGAAGCGGCACTGCAAACTTTTCAAACATTATTAGGCAGCTCAAAATGCTATGTTAGTTGACAGATGTCCATGTTGGCTAGCATCACATTGATTGTTGGGAGAGAGGAAAGACGAGGCCAATTATGCTCTCCTGGACTCCCAGCAACGGATGGCTGTGGCATCACTAGAAATCAAACCCATGATATCCAGATAATAGAGTGAATGTTTATACCAGAGGTCATAACCCAAATGTTAAGAAGAGCCAATTTGTCCTTTCAACAAAAATCTAACCTAAAACCCTTGAAAACCACAAAAGTTTATGTCCATTTTATTGAAGTAACATTTTACCATCTTGGCTGAAAATATGTCTTATTAGATGCTAATGTCCTAGCGCAGACCTAATGAAAGTATAATATAAATAAAATGTAGACTTACTTTTCTCTGCTTTTGGGTTCTTCTGTCTCACAATGCATGCACACATCTCTCTGCCCTCCATGTGCTTGAAAAACACAATTTAAGCCAAAGGATTATTGCTAAGCCTACTAAAAATAATATATCAAAACTTGCTGCAAGAGACCTATTAGAGGTATAGAAACTCTTCAAATGTCTGATTCTTATCACCAGCTACCCAAGTGAACTCATTAAGACCTTGCTAATTAGCTGATGCGTCAAAAGTCACTGTTTATACCCAGAGATAAAGGAACACAGAGTTGAACACAGAGCAGTGCAATACAATACATAAGTGCAGTACAATACATTACAATACAATAAATACTTAAATCAGTGCTCATTTAAGTGCTGTATAAAGAGATGTGTCTTCAGTCTGCGTTTGAAGGTGATTCTGATTCTGAATTCTGAATCAATCTAATAATGAGATGTAAACAAAGTTGTTCAGATTGGTTTGAAGTGAAATGGTGTCTTATAGAGACATGTAACAACTTGGATTTCTCAGCAGTGGTGGTGATGGGAACCAGGGGTCACAATGTCTGCAACACAAATAAAGCCATTTTTTTGCTATACAAAACAACCCTGCAAACCTACACTTGTTTTCTTTGGGGACTTTTGCTCTGCATGTATCTTTCCACCATTTAACACAGGGGTGTCCAATCTTACACACAAAGGTCTGTTGTGGCTGCAGGATTTCATACCAACAAAGCAGGAGATCACCTGGTCAGCAGTTTAAAGACTGAAAACAACCGGCAATCAGGTGTGCTGTTTTGAATGAAAACCTGCAGGACACCCCTGATTCAGTGTATTTATATAAATAGGCTTTAGTTGAAAACTTTATCTTAAAACTATTGCAAAATAATGTTTCAGACATGGGATAATGTATTTGTAACCATTCTATGTAATTGTTTTCTGTAAGATAGCTTCTGGAGGCAATAAACACTTCAGACGTCTGGTTCCTTTCACCACCAACGTGGTGAAACAATTCAGACCTTGTACGTTTTTCTAGTAACGCGTACTTTACATCAAACCACTGTAAATGACTGTGTTTGAATCTGAACTGTTTAATTATGGAGAAATTTTGAACACTGCAGACTTCCTCCATAAATAAGATAGATTTTAACAGATTATGACATTTAAGTTCTTTCCACATTATAACTATTTAAGCTTTAAACAATTTTCTGAAACCTTTAATAAAAGACTGCTAACTTGAGCTCTTTTCCAAACTGTGGTAACTGTGGCTACTGTGTTTAAATCCTAAATGAATCATGAATATTTTTGAAAATTAGTGACGTTCACTTGATGCTAAAGACAAACAGCTTAACTAAACACTGTCAGGCATTAAAACTACTTAAACATTTGGATTTACAGTGCAGTTCTTGAGTCTGGGACTGATGCTTGGCTTCTGCTTGAGTAGTTGAAGGTTTAGCAGCTAGCAGATTGTTCTGAGGCTCTTTAGGCTCAGCCGGTTTTGAGCTGCAAGCTACAGGCAGGGCTTGAGGGGCAGGCAGCTTCCAGCATGACTAACTCCCTTAACTGTTTACTTCTCTCTGTAAACCCTCCCCACAAGGCCACAAGCAACAGAACGCAACGTATGGAGAATACAGGAAGCATCAGCAGCATCAAACAGTCATGAAGCTCCAGCACCTTCTCTGGCTCATCTTTTTGTTTGGCCCTTGCATGGCAGGACGTTTCCACAGAACCTATGCTTCTACCTCAGAGGGCCACCATCACCCAGAGACATCCCAGCTGGAGCTTCTCTCCCTGGGCCACAAACAGCTGCTGTCTGACCTGGATGAGAGCGCCAGGGACATGATTATGCAGGACAATCTGGTGGCTCTGGAACTGGACAGACAGATTCAGACTTTGGAGGAGGTCAGAAGACGAGGGAAGAAGGTTCGAAGAATGAATGCTCAGGTAAGGGTGGGTGATATGATACCACTTATGATACCAATATAATTGAATATGCTAATGTGGCTATCAAGCTTTTATTAGCATAATGCTAATTGGCATATCTATGCTGTACCCACAAAACAACAGTTGTGAGGTTGTACAAGAACTTTGACAAAAATTGCATCTAACCTAATGAAAAACTGTAGCACAATGTTTGTCAAAATAGCTACATTTAGAGTGTGTTAGTAAAGGAATGGGAAAAAATTAAATGTACATAATTTTCCACTTACTCAGATGTGTTCAACCATCCAAGATATGAGTCCAAATTTTGTTTCTTTAGCTTAGCGCTTGAGCTAAAAAGCTAACATTGCTAATGACAGTAGAAGTTAATAGTTAGCTTTTTTCCATAAATACACCCATAAAACGTCTCTCAACCTGGTCAAACCACATCCAGCTCTTCATTAAAGTTGCTTGTTGATGTAGTTTAGGACATAGCATGACTTATTGTGAGCTATACAAATGAACAAAACCTCAAAGTGTAGCTGGACAGGCTTTGTTGAATCCAACTTCACTTCGCATGTTGCAAGTCAGGCAGGCATTTGGAAGCTAGAGTATGTTTATTATACATATATATTCAGCTATAAAATTCAAGATTAGCAGTCATTTCTAAAAAGAGACGGCAGACATCATAAATGTAATCTGTATCACTCAGGGGCGGTTGTGGGCTGGAGTTTAGGGAACCAGCCCTGTTACCGGAAGGTCGCTGGCTCCGTCCCGTGAGCTGACAGGACGTGACTGAAGTGCCCTTGAGCAAGGCACCTAACCCGCAACTGCTCTCAGATAGGGCTGCCCACCGCTCCAGGCAAGTGTGCTCACTAGTGTGTGTATGTGGTGTTTCACTGCACGGATGGGTTAAATGCAGAGGTGAAATTTCCCCCTTGTGGGACTAATAATCTTAATAATACCTACATATACAACAATGCATATAACACATTGCGCACATGAAGGGGAATTGGAATTCAGCACAAAACCTGTCGTCTAAAATGGTGGCCCTCAGCGACCAGCTACACCACAAAGTTTTGTTAAATTTTATAGATCACAGTAGGGATTTCACACACCACAGGTAATGGTGAGTCTGGCTTGCTAGGGCCTTGTCTGGATGGGGGGCCTGGTGATTTTAGGGTCTGTATCTCAGTTCCCTGAAGGACAGCAAAGCGATCCAGGGCTTGTTGTAAAGGGCATGTCACGCACCACTGAGCTGTGGAGTTTCATTCTAACATTACTCTGACAATCTATAGTGCTTCAAATATATCAGATATTGAACATTGTTACCTCCATTTCCTGAAGATTACCGTACAAAGTCAATTGTTGTTGGAGAGGGTGCATAATGCCCTATAATCCTGTAAAGTTTGAAGTAGGTTATTATTTTCACTGAGCTCCCAATTTGGATAAAAATTTGCAAGTTTCCTGAGATCTGTATTTCTGGTTGCTGGAAGGCCAGCAATGTGATTTATGGCTCATTGTAAAGCGTACATCACACTGTAATAACCTCTGGAGCTTGGCTTCATTGTGAGGTCTCAAAGTCGCTTGCACAGCATTCCCTTCTCCTGGGGTTTAATTCTTCCTTCTAGTGTTTGTTAGCAAAGTTAGCCTCTTAGCTCCAGCGCAAAGCTAAAGAAGCAAAATGTGGACTTGTGTAAAGTAGCTTTCTCGCAGAACTATTCCTGCAATTTCAAATAATATTTAGTTTGTATGCATGTAAAAAAGCCATACAGTTAGGACAGACCAGTCGTAGTTTATTGTTGTGTAATCAAGCTTGTTTCCAACCTGACTTGTTTTATTAGCTGCAAAAAGAGATCTAACACATGTTCTACAGCCATCTGGATAGGATTTCACCTCATTGCATGGGATCACAAAGTGGATGTAGTGAAGCAAAATAAAATTTTGGTTAAAAAGTTTTAAAAGAATAAAGTTAAGAATAAAAAATGATCTTACAGTTTATTGTAGGTTTTAATATCATTACTTAAATGTGGCAGGCTCTTCCAATTTGCTGGTGCATTGTCTCCATTTCACCTTAATACACCCCAGTGATGAGAACTGTATATCTTGAAATGTCATTTATCTCAGGTAAAGGCAGACCTCCAGTTGCTCACTGCTAGAGGGGACAGGTTGCAGACTGCTGCCTGGAGGCTGAGAGATGAGCTGGGTGCCCTAAAGGCTAGAGAGGATGGAGCAGTTCAGCGGATAAAGAAAATGCTTGCTATAGTTCTGCTGTTAAGTGGCTCAGCCCCAAAGGCACACTTTCCAGTAAACATCACTCAGCTCAAGGTTAGTTCTTTGGCTTATCTTGTGTTGATGTGCATTCCTTTATAGCTGCTGAGAATGTCTCTGACTGAAATTTATCAGAGCTGTTTTTGTTTGTCTCCTTATAGGAGATGATGGACTCCCAATCCAGAAAGCTCTCCAATTTATCCCTGGAGTTAACAACACATGATGAGCTCATGGTGAAACGGCAAAAAGACATCATTGACCCTGAGCAGCAGGTGACTATTAACATGTTAAAACACTGCCTTGTGTATCTGAAATGGTAATGAAATATCTCTGAAATGGTAGAAGGAAACAGAATATTGCATATCGCTGCTGTCAGACCCAAACCTTGTATCTCCATTTTTGTTGTTTTTCAGTTTTTTGACATAATTTGAAAATACATGTTACCCTTCACATTGTGTATAAATGTTATGAAGAATAGAGCAAAATAAATGGCCCAAAGTGACTTGAAAACACTTAAAAGTAAAGTAGGTTTTTTCCTTCTCCTGTAAAGTTATAATTTTGGAAATACAGGTTTTTGTCCAACAACAGCGATATATTTTAATGTACACCATATGGACAAGTATTGGGACACCTACACATCACACCTACAGGAGCTATTATGACATCCTATTCTAAATCCATTCAAATGGAGTTGGTCCCCATTTGCAGCTATAACAGCTTCTACTGGTCTGGGAAGCCATTAATCCCAGAGAAGCAATTGTTAGGTCAGACACTGATGTTGGACGAGAGGGCCTGACTTCATTGTAGTTCACCCTAAAGGTGTTCAATGGGGTTAAAGTCAGGGCTCTGTGTGGGCCAGTCAAGGTCTTCCACACCAAACTCACCCAGCCATGGCTTTATAGCTACAGTTTTGTGCACTGGGTCTCAGTCATGCTGGAACAGAAAAGAGCCTTGTTCAAAATGTCTTGGTAAAGCATTAAGATTTCCTTTCACTGGAACTAAGGGTTCTTGGCCAACCCCTGGAAAAATAACCCCATAGCATTATCCCTCTTCCACCAAACTTCACAGCTGGCATAATGCAGTCAGGCAGGTAATGTTCTCCTGGCATTCACCAAACCCAGACTCGTCCAGATAGAGAAGCGGGATTTGTTACTCCACAGAATATGTTTTCACTGCTCCAGAGACCAGTAGTGGTGTGCTTTACGTAACGCCATCTGACACTTGGCACTGTGCTTAGTGATGTATGGCTTGCAATGTAGCAGCTTGATCATGGATGTTAATGCTGGAGGAGGTTTGGAACTTTGCAGTTATTGAGTCAGCAGAGCACTGATGACTTTTATGCACTATGTGCCTCAGCACTCAGTCACACAGTCACTTGGTCTGAAACCTTACGTGGTCTGACCCCTTTGTGGCTGAGGTGCTGTGGTTCCTAAGCACTTCTGCTTTTCAATATTAACGCTTGCATTTGAGCATGGAACAACTCGGAGGGAAGACATTTTGTGACCTGACTTTTTTTTAATGGTGGCAACCTATTACAACACCACACTCAAATTCAGTGAGCTCTTTAGCATGTTCTATTCTTTTGCCAATGTTTGTAAAGGCAGACTGCATGGAAAACTGTTTGTTTTTATAAACCTATGGCAATGGGACTGAATGAAACAAATGAATTCAGTGATTAAGAGGTGTGTCCCAATACTTTTGTCCATACAGTGTATGTTAAAGTAATATACACAGACCATTTCTTTATTTAAATGTTCATATAATAAAGAACAACAACAAGAAGAAGGAATGTATGCATTTCACATATAAACATTATGTTTTGATACGGTAACCAAAAAGTTGATCTATTTGTACAAAACATAACTAACTAAAAAGTTGAGACAGTTTGTGGAATGCTAAAAAAAAATAAAGCAGTGAAACGTAACAGTTTTATCTGTATTACATTAAAAAAACAAAAACACAATATTTGATGTTTGACCCTATGAACTTTGTTAAGTCTTTCAAAAGTTTTGTAGACTGTAGTTTGGCATTGTCATGTTTATTAACACAAATAGACGTCCCTGAAAAAGACAACACCTAGAAGGCAGCATGTACTGCTTCAAAATGTGTATGCATTTTTCAGTATAATGGTGCCTTAACTGCATTGTGCAGGTTATGCACCCCCATAACATCACATGATCCTCTCTTTTGAACTTTATGCTGGTAACAATCTGGAAGGTCCTTTTCGTCTTTAGCCCCAGGAACACAATGTCAATTACTTCCATGATTAATCTGAAAAGTTGGCTCGTCAGACCACGTTCAACAATCAATCCATGTCAGGTGACCTTGAGCCCAGAGTAGTCCATGAGGGTTTTGGATGTTGTTGACATGTGGCATCCACAGTGTAGAGTACAATCTTAACTTGCATTTGTGGATGCAATGATGAACAGTGTTTATTCACAACAGTTTGTCTTAGTACTCCCAAGCCCTTGTGGTGAGACCCGTCTCAGAAGCATTCTGGTTTTTAATGCACTGCCTTCTAAGGGATCGAAGGTCATGGGCCTTCATTTGTGTTTTTTAGTCTTTCCCTTTTTATGCACAGAGATTTCTCTGTGAAATCCTTTGATGATAACTTTGCACTTGCCTATTGAATAATGTTGTTCTTAAATTGTTTGATAATTCACTGAAGCATATTTTGGCAAAATGGTGAGCTTTGCCCCCTATAATCCTTGCTCCTAAAGCACTAGGCCTTTCTTATATGCTTCTCTTATACCTCAACATGACTGCATCACCTCTTTAAGATGTTTTTTTCACAATGTTTCTAAACATTAATTATATTTGTACTGTTTTCATTTAATACAGGTCAAAGTGTATTAACAAATCACTTTGTGTTTTTATTTGCATTTCACATACTGTTCCAACTTTGGAACTGTGGATCTGCAAAATGCCAAGGCCTTGAACATGAATATGTTTATCAATATGTTCATAATACAGAGCAAGTTCTTTCTTATACAAGCAGTATGAGTGTATAAGAATAGAAGTGTTTCCTTCCTGTGCAGCAGTAGTTTCCAACAGAGTCAGCTGTGTTTGTGCAAGGAAACCTATATAGAGCTGAGGTCATTCTCTGTTTACCACAGGTGTCTGACCAGGGGGCTAAACACCAAGAGGCCTAGCAGAGGCTGATGCTTCTTCCTAAGGCCACCATTCTTCAAACCTTTATCTGAGTGCAAGACCAATACCGACGGTCTCTTGAAACTCATTCTGCATTCTGGTGATCATATAAATGCAGTTTATATATATAATGTGCCACTGAGGGTTTTTTTTTGGCCAATCTGTTAAATTCAGCAAATAAACTGTAATTATACATTAAACATAAGTGTTCTCTGTCGAGGATGTATTAACTTACTTTTAAAATCAACAAAATATGTATGTATGTATGTTGACCACAGATGCCCAAAGTTTTGCATATGACTGTCTGCCTCTGCAGCTGGGAGCAAATGAGGCACTATCAAACGATGTGTTACAAATAGTGAGAGACTAAGCAAGTACATGTATGCTTAAACCCTATTGCACTCTGGTGATTTTGTAAAAAACTGCATCCCATGTTCTGGAGATCTTGATCCTCACAGCGGTCTGAAAGCCAACTGTAGCAAAGGTTGTCCCAATGTGGATTCCAGACCACCAGTGCTTAACAGGTCATAACAAATGGCTTTAAGTTTGTGATTTCTGTGAAAATGAGCCCAAAAACATGAACTTTCACCTAAATCTGAGAAGTAGGAAGGAGAGGAAATCATAAAGGAAGCATCAAATGCAGTGGTGTAAATGGACCAAATGCAGTGGTCCAGTGGCGGCCACTGGACTCTAAAGCAGTGGAGACGTGTTCTCTGCAGTGACGAATCACACTTCTCTGTCTGGCAATCCAATGGACAAGTCTGGGTTTGGCGGTTGCCAGGAGAACGGTACTTGTCTGACTGCACTGTGCCAAGTGTAAAGTTTGGTTGAGGTGGGATTATGGTGTGGTGTTGTTTTTCAGGAGTTGGGCTCAGCCCCTTAGTTCCAGTGAAAGGAACTCTTAATGCTTCAGCACACCAAGACATTTTGGACAATTTCATGCTCCCAACTTTGGGGGAACAGTTTGGGGACGGCTCCCAAACTGCCAGGAGAGCCAGGCCTTCTCGTCCAACATCAGCGTCTGAACTCACAAATGCGCTTCTGGAAGAATGGTCAAAAATTCATATAAACACATTCCTAAAGCCTTCCCAGAAGAGTTGAAACTGTTATAGCTGCAAAGGGTGGGCTGACATCATATTAAACCCTATGGATTAAGATTGGGATGTCAGTGAAGTTCATATACATGTGAAGGCAGATGAGTGAATACTTTTGGAAATATAGTGTATTATTTTACCAAAAAAAAAAATAATAAATAATAATAATAACAATATCACAAATTTCAATTCCAGTTGGGACAGCATGTAAAATGTTAATAAAGACAGAGAGCAGTGATTATTACATATAGTATAATATAATTTCTGTTTGATCTGCATTAAATGGAAAACTTCATATACTTGGGTAGCATTTAAACCAAAATGGAAACAGACTCTAAACCAGCACCAGGCCAACGTAAACCAGCATGAAATGCTTGCTGGTCTGTGCTGTTTATTTTTTCAGCAGGGTTCATTTAGGAGACTGTGGTGGCTGGCAGTATGATACGTTAAGTAGGCTAAGCTAAGTATTACGTTACCTTCTCCCTAAAATCCATGTTTCCCAGCAATTGTACTTTACACAATAAAGCACATGAGAAATATGACCTTGCCAACTTATAACAGGAGCTTGTGTGACCTCAGGTTTAGAAGCATGGCCCAGCAGTCAGCTAGCTAGGTTACAGATATAATGCGTTAAAATATCAGACACAATATGTCTGTGATCCACCCATCATAAAGATGAAAGTCTAAGTTCTCATTACATCAGCTGCAAAATGTAAACAGACCTCTAAAATGACTGCCAGACAGCATGTTCTCCATATTGCACTTTTTACTCACCATTCAGACACAAGCAAGAGCAAGAGCGAAGTCTATTTTCTATTTATTTCCCTGCCAGGGTGGTGGGAGCAGCGTGGTGGTGGTGCTCCTGTACTCCAAAATCATTTGGCGTCATTGGCACTTTGCAGTTTTATTCGTTTCAGCATCACTACAGCATTCAACACTAATGTTCGTGAAGACTTTTGGCTACCCTGTTAGAACAGCCAGCGTAAACCTGCATGGCTAGTCATCAGCAAAATCAGCATATGTTGTGTTTTGGATGCTGGTCAATTAGCATGACCAGTACAAACCAGTATTAACCAGCACAGACCAGCCTTGAAATTACACTGGTCTGTCTTGTTTTTTTTTTCAGCAGGGTAAGTACAGCTATAAAATTACTCTGTTTAAAATGGACAATAGATTAGGCCAGTTGTGCCCTGTTATATGTAGATGCTTAATACAGCATTACTGTAATAATCTAGATCTAGCTGATACATAAGTTAAGCTCCCCAGCTGCCCATTTTAAACAGCCTGAACTGAGTTAGCATGCTAGTCTCCCTGAATGCACTAAAAACTGTAACATGACATAACTAAAATCGCCAATAAGATTATAACATTTTTAATGTGCAAGGATGCTCCTCTGTTATTAGTTGTAGTGGACGTTTTGGTGGCCGGTAGAGGACAGCAAGCTCTGGGTCTTAGCTTCATAGTTATAAATGTGCCTGTGAAATGGAAAACTCAGCAGGTGCCAGAACTGAAAAGGTAAATTCGATTCAGTTTACTGAACCGATTCCTTTGAACGGTCAGCTTCAATGAATCAACAGTGTGAATCAACAATTGATTCATTCATAAGTGATAGTTTGATGTTTTCATCTCCTAGTCGTTCATTAACGCTAATAGTCGTAATTGACGTTTATTCTATAAGCCACGTGTTTAAGTGTAGTATTACATATTTTGGCCATATTACCATATGATAATCTCTGGTTGGTCAATACTTCACAAATTGTACTTAAATGTACATTTACCAAGAGATCCTGTTTTTTATGTCCTGTAACAGATCTTGAGAAGTATTTATGTCCTTTGAATCATCTCGTACCCGATACTGTTTCATGTTGGTGTGATATGGCACACTTCTGCCTTCATTCACTGTTTCTAAACCCATTTGTATAATAAGTAAAGTTTGTTCATGGAAAAAATGATTTAATGGTATTCAATCCATTCACTAATGGAATCATACTCATACTAAAAACGGAACTGGGCGCACAAAGCAGACAAAATGAGTTGGCTATTGACAAAGAAAATGTAAGAAAGTCCAAAGTTGTTCCTAAAGAACCTACATTCTGAATATTATTTTCACTATTATTTTCTCCCCTCAGGTCCACATGCAACACTTGTTGTTACTTTTTTTTACTTAGTAAAAAAGTAATACTTTGTTTTCCAACCACAAAGACATGATTGGGTGAGTTTGGTGTGGAAGAACTTAACTGGCCCTCACAGAGCCAGATCTCAACCCCACTGAATACCTATGGAAAAAATGAGAACGGAGATTGTGATACAGGCCCTCTCAGCCAACATCAGTGTCTGACTTCACAAATGCTCTTCTGGATGACTGGGCAAAAATTTCCACAGACACACTCCAACATCTTGGAGAAAACTTCACAGAAGAGTGGAAGCTGCTGTAGCTGCAAATAGGGATCCCCGTATTAATACCGATGGATTTAGAATGGGATGTCATAAATGCTCCTGTAGGTGTAAAGTGTATGTGTCCCAATACTTTTGTTCAGACAGTCTATATGCAGTTCAAAAATAAAATAAAACTCAAAACACCAGGATTAGCAGAAAAAGGCACATTTTTTTCATTGATAGTTAACACACTTCAGCTAACAAGTGTTAATGTGAAGTTGGCCCAGGCAACAACACACAAAAACCAACAGTTTTATATTCCTCTCTGGTCCAAGAGGAGTCATCATCTGGCCTCTCCTTGCCCTGCCCAAATGTTTTAAACCTCTTGATTTGTACACCAGTGTCTCCAAATGTCATGGCCACTTTGAACTCCCTTATTACCAAACCTTAAATCATTTCTCTAATTAGTTTATCACCCCATTAATCATGTCTATTATTAATTATTCTCTTTTTTTATTCTTTTCTTATTTCCAAGCCAAGAAGTAAACCTGTGTAAAATGATCAAATTGTAAGTTGCTCTGGATAAGAGTGTCAGCCAAATACCGTAAATGTAAATGTAAATGTAAGTAATGTATTTTTAAAAAATAATTACAGGCCAAAACACTCAGGCCTAGGCCTTTGAGCTTAATTTACTTTATCTATTACTTTAAATGTATGTGTTTTCAATTAAATATCTGCTACATGTGTGCTTTTCCTTTTCAAAGGTATTTTTAAAACTTTTATAGGACAAACAGACTCTCGCTGTGTGTGTGCCTCTCCAGGTCACAGCCTTTGATGAGGCCTTCTTGGCACACACTGCTACACCTCCCTCCCTCAAGACCACTTGCAGACACACACACACACACACAGTGCCCATACACAGCTGGAGCTATACAGCATAATGAATAGTTATGATGAAAATCATCTCTTAAAATCTTTTATACTATCAAAGAATCTCCCTCATGTAAAAATATTGAGACATTTGTTTTTCCAAAATATAAGCCCTTTAATATGAAACAACGTGTTATAACATTGTATTTCATGTGATGAATCTGAATTAATCTGAATTTTATTAAAAATCTTCAGCATTGTGCAGAAGGTCGATTCAGTTTGACTTGTGAGTCGGTTCGACCAGTTTATTGAAAAGGAACCGGTTCAGATGAACCGATTCGTCTATGAATCAGACATCGCTGAATCATTAAGCGCGTACTCTACCCGAGCAAGTCGGCTGTGCGTCAGCTGAGAACGAGAAGCTGCTCTGACGAAACGAGCACACGGCTGAGGAGAACCGGTTCTAAAACACAGCCTCTCTCCAGTAACGTCGGGGGTAAGTTTGAAACTTTTTAACCTTCTTTTTCTGAGAGCGTTTCCGAGCTGTTACCGAGAAGCGCGTAGCTTGAGCACAAAACAAACAGGGTAACGTGAAGGAGTTTGGCTTGAATGCTGTGGTGCGAATTAGCCACGTGTTTAAATTCAGTGTATCATATTAGTATAGTCTGGTCTTTACAAAATACTTTCAAAAATGCTCTTTCTTGTGCCTTCAGAAGGCAAGGCATCGTAATGTAAGTATTGTAAGGTGGGTTTTTAGGTTTAATGAGGTTATATAGTAAAGGTGGGCGATATCGCAAAATATATCACGATACTTCAGGATGTATTTTACGATATGTCACTTTTTTCCTGACGTCTGAAGTTAGAAGAGACAAAATAGCGCCACATTAAAAAAAATACAGTGAAAAACTATGAGGGTGTTTGTTTTCAGCTTTACTGTGTACTGCATACTGTGCTGCGCTAAACCCAGTTAAACAGGACTTATAATTCTCTCTATAGTCAAACATGCAGTGGCTAAGTAGTTTTTAAGTACTAGTGATCACCATGGTATGCTCAGAAAAGCATATTGGGTCATATTATGCTGTAATTTATCATGATAAGGGTAAATATAGTCATATCGCCCAGCTCTAATGTACAGCCTGCTCACTTTGCTTTTAGAGAATACAGGGAAGACTTGGTTTTGTCAAGAGGGAAATAAACTGAGCAAATACCGAAGAATGGACTTCCTCATGACCATATAGGTGGAACTAGCCTCAAATCCACTGGCACTGTGGACCGTGGATGCAGCAGTTTCCTTAGTCGCTGAAGCAGAGCAGAACAGTAACCAGGCAAACTCGGAGAAACATTAGGTTTGACTCATATTGACGTCTCAGTGTATTTTAATGAAGTATGAATGTGTCATTCTGTCCTAGTAGAGTTACAATGGAAACTCTTCTGGCTGAAGCTGCCTCAGGGTGTATCAGACTGCTTTACATTAATTCCCACCTGCCATTTAATCATTGCAGTGATGGATGGACCTGTTTGCTGACTTGCTCTGAATGTGTCACGTGGTTGCCTTTTTACGTCAGCTGGCATTTGTGTTCTCCATCTCCACCAAATGTAAACAACAAGTGCTCACGCTGCTCGATCCATATCCCTGAGTCTAGTTTTTTAATGATAAAGGGCTATTGTCTGTCTCCAGGCTGGGTGTGTAATGTATGTGTAGTGTATGCCTGACATTTGTAGCCTTAGCAAGGGATGCTGATTCCATTATGAATTAGGAATACGCCAAAATGGAGCATATTGCATTGTGTTGTTAATGTTTTCAGAAAGATAAAAACTACACTTTTCAATCTGTTATGTTTTTTTAAGGGTGTAGAGAAGGCCTTCAATCCTGCTGTGTCAATTGGTGGCTTGATACAGTCAGTTTTACCCTCCAGGTGTCATTTTTCTCATGCTGCTTTCCCATTGGTCTGCTAGCAGGTGTGCCAGATTAGTCCATGTCTGGTAGACCTGAGCCCTGTCTTATGTACATTCAATATAAACAGGGTTCCTGACCAAGATCCAGCTGAACAATTATATATTTATAATTCCACAGATTTTTTTCAAAGTGTTTGCGCAGCTAAATCTTTGCAACTGTTATTCAAAGTGGTTTGATGTAAAATGGTGAATCATCGAGAAACATGCAGACATTTTCTTTGACAGTCTCAGCAAGCTGCCTCTTAGAATTCCTGCCCAAGCTTCTCAGAGTTCCCTCCTCCCTTCCCAGCTCACTTCATCTGGTTCCTATCATCACCACTGTGAACAATTCTGACTAGGTACATTTCTCTAGAACGGAGCATTGCATATCAGACCATTCTAATTGACTTTATTTACATCTTAATCATTTCATTTTGGAGAAATTTTGATTAGAAATTAATGGAATTTCCCCTTTCCTCTTGTTTTATAACTGTGATGAACAACGGAAAGTGTTTGCTGCCTTTACCCTGTGAATTTTTTTATTTTTTTCCCTCTCACTCAGACAGCTTCTGCTACTTGCCAGGCCACCGTTGCAAATAAGAATATGTTCTTTATGAGTTGCCTGGTTAAATTAAAGGTGAAATAAAATAAATAAATAAATAAAAACAAGCTGACCAAGCTTAGATGTGATAGATTTTATGCATATGTAGATGAAAGTATGACAATTGTGACAACAAATTTTTAGATGCAAGCACCTCATTGGCCTGGCTTGTAACTCACTCACTCACTCACTCACTCACTCACATACATACATACATACATACATACATACATACATACATACTCACTCACTCACTCACTCACTCACTCACACACTCACATACATACTCACTCACTCACATACATACATACTCACTCACTCACTCACTCACATAAATACATACTCACTCACTCACTCACATACATACATACTCACTCACATACATACATACTCATTCAAGTGTAACTAGACTATCCACAAGGGGAGCCACCAGCACTCATGTCACTATAGTGAAAACAATCTTGTGTTAGCTGAAATGGAGCCTATTGAGCATTGTGGACATGTGAGAGTGCATGCTTTATTGGACTTTTGGGGTACTACTTGCTGGTGAGTTCTTTGAACAAGGCCAAAAAGATGCTTTACTTTCAAGATACTGATGTAGTACAATTTCTTCCTTATTTGAAAATAAGCAGTTTGACTTCACGTCACGTTTTACACGACTGGCTGTTCATCATAAATGTTATGCTTTTATTGACATGCACCAGTAGATTTATTACAGCCACAGAATGTTAACCCCAGTCATAAAATGAGTTAGTCAAGGTTGCGTTTGTTAAGTTTTGTTTCTGAATGTGCTTTGTGAGAAAGGCCCCATGTGGGACATGCATCATAAAGTGTGAGACAGAAAGTCCTGGGTTAGATTAAACTAAGATTAAAGTTAGCTGTCTAAGCAAGAAATCCTGTTGTATGAGAAAAGCTTTATAGGAGAATGGTTCTTAACCCCTATAACAAATCAGTTCAGCAAAAGGAGTTCTGCTTGGGTCTATTTCTGGACCCTTTACGTCACCTAATCTATTTGTTGGCAAGATTGTGGATAATCTAGTTCACACTTTTACCATTTGTAAATCATGCTCTCAAAAAGCTTCTTATTTCATTACAAAACTGAATCTAAAAGAATTGTGTGTATGCATGTGATGTGTATGCTATTCCAAATCTCTTTAACAGCCAGTGAACCTACACGTATCTTCTGAGTTTTTATATATTATGTCAGCGATGGTAAAATACTGAAAAGCTGAAAAATTTAATTTTCTGGGGACTATTTTGTCCTGCATGTATCTCTTTAGTCATGTATGACTAAAAAAATATTTAGGCCAGAACCTTCTCAAAGCTATTATAAGCAATGTCATGCAGATTTCTTTGTGGTAGTATTTATGGAGTTTGCACAAACTGAAGTTTTGGAGATTAACCACAACCAGTAGCAACAGTTTCTAAGGAGGTTAAACAAGCTGTGTTTGTATAATCAAACATCTCATGGAAATTATTTGTGTAATTGTTTCAGTACATGAAATGGTGAATACATTGTTTGATGGACAGTTTTGCAATACCAGTTTAGGTTTCTAGAGGCACTTACAGGGTTAGAGTTGTTCACAGCAGTGGTGATGGTAACCAGACATTTGTAGTGTTTAATGGCTTTAAAAGCTACATCACTAAAAGTTATGTGTAATGATTATGAATTCTCTGCCAGATTTCAGAGACATTGTTTAATGGAATTGTGGAATTCAATACACTGAGGAACAGAATGAAATGCTGTGGGCTGGTTTAAGCCTTGTCCACTATCTGAATACTGATGTCAGTGGTGCTATTTTCTGGACCTTCTTTATCAGGCATGGACTGTTTTAGCAGCTGTTGTGTGGTCAGGTGCGTTTGAGAAGGGAAAATATTAACGTGTGCAGTGCTGTGGCTGTAAAGGACAAGAATTAACCAGCCCTGGTGTAAACTCTCTACTGCTGTGCCTCTAATGCAGCAACAAAGACGCTATCAGTCCAATGAGGAAGAAATGATACATAATACTCACTTCATTCTGCTCCCAGTGAAACAACTGAGCACTGATCACCTTTCATTTCCCCTGCGCTTGTTTTTACGACTGTACTCTCAAATGTAAATGCATACGCACGTTACTGATTAATTGCTTAATGAATGTAGAATATTGTTGAGTCAATAAGCCTTTTACACTGTCAGTACACCAGACTTTATGTAACTCAAACAAATTTGAGTTCAACTGCTGAGTAAACTTATCCTGTACGTTAATATGTAAAATTTACATAATAAGCCACAGTTACAGTAACTCATTCGTTTTGTACATTGTCATTCTAACTTTTTTTTACTGCTCTTTCTATTTAATTGAGGAAGTTCTCTGACTCCTTAATCATGTCCCAGCATCAGTTTGTATAAATGTTGACATTTCTTTACTCAGTTATCTTCTGCATCTCTTCAGTGCATTGCACACTTTGTGACTCAAACATGATTTTTTGATTTTTGCATTGCTGAAGTGTTTTCTGTGTCTTTTGTGCCTTGTTGCGTTTGTTTATTTGTTTGTTTAGTGGGTTGGGTTTTAAGCTGTGAGTTTGTGTGAATAGGCAGTCCCTGAATAGATTAGCAAAGAAATAATTTCGTAATCTGTCTTAATCAGTACCAGAGGTTATCGTGAGGGAACTAGTGAGTTAAGAGAACTTTGGGACACTTTCATAAGCAGACAGCTCACAGGTTCAGGACAGGCTTGTGAGGTACGTGTGGATAACTTCTCTCATTTCTCTGTCATGTGCAGCCATAAAGGTTTTTTGAGGTCTAGTGTAGCCTTTTTTCTGATTTATAATGGTAATGTCGGAGAGAGATCATTTGTGGTGTACATTTATTGCCTATTGTATATTTTGCCTCAGTTGTAATTTTTAATGTAATAGCCTTACCATTTGATATATACGCACACAGGAATGTGCACATGCTTCAAACACCTGAGAATTACATTTAAAAAGCTGTTTATCTGAGCAGTATATGTTTACAATTTCAATATCTAAAAAAACTATATTACAAACAAATAATATTACAGTAAATACATTTAATATTAAAACTCTCCTAGAGGAAGCCCAATATTATTTGTAGTTAACATCCAATAGTTCAACATCCAATCCCTAGTTTAGCTAATTGGTGTTTCATTATGTTAAATTAAATATGCTGGTGTTGATATTTAATGAACCTGTGTTAGCTGGTGACTGTGTTAGCTGGAGCCAAACTGTGTTCTTCATACTGGCTCACAAGATATTAACTGTTTGAAAACAGATTTTTTTTTGTTACTTTTTAATCCATGTATAAGCTTACAAGCAAACCTTACTTATTGTCGAAGGTAAATTGTTTTAAATAATGTGCTTAGGAGAACTTGGGGTGCTTTACACAGAACTGTCTGTGTGTATATTGTCACTGTCGAAACTTTAGATCTCCAAATTTAAAAAGACCAGTTACCCTTTACACTGTGTCAAAAATTCACAATGAACAGACCAGCAGAAATAGTTCAGAATTACTTAAAATAAAATCTTTTTACATTCACTTTCATTGAAAGTACAAAACTTCGCTGCAAAGGTCAGAAGCCATTCTTTGATTTGTTTAATTTACAGTCAAAACAGCTATTAAATACATTAAATGTATGCATTCGGTGATGTTGAGGCCACCTGTGAACGTTTCTACATAAATAAATAACAATAACTAATCACATAATAAAATAATATCAAATAATAATAAATACTCATAAACTAATATAAATAATATCCGACATTGATGTAAGTTATTGTAACAAGTGCTAGTTTAGAATATTTTGGGTTTTTTCCCTTCTCTGGTAATTTATCCATGTAGTAAATAAAAGCATTTTGTTATGACATCATATGTTTGAGCAGACAGACTAGCAAATTAATAACATTAGCTTTCATGAGAGGAGAAAAAAACCTGATTATGACAAAATGTCAAGAGGTTTTAAACTGATTTTGTAACTCTCAGTCCTGGGAAAGGCATAATGCTTTAATTTATGGGGGAAAACAGTCCAAAATGGAAGTTTTCTCAGGACAGCAGAGTTATGCAATTGGGCTGTGACTTCTCCTTTTCTGGACTCTTGGTATGAAATATGAGACTTTGCTTAAAATATCTTTGCTATGTCTGCCGCATTATGCTGGCAAACTTTGTGTTGGCACTTTTGTAGTTTCTCAAATGCACTCTGTATCTTAGTTATTAAAAAGGCGGAGTGCCAGTTTGTAGCTGGCATCTCCTCACTGTGGATATAAGCTCTGTTTTGAACAGCAAACGTTGTTTTTTTTTCTGCAATTTGTTCCGATATTCTGAGAACGAGGGAATCCGTGGTAATCTGTAAGCTTTTCTCCCACTCATCCCCTTTCCTCCCACACACATGCTTCCTGTGTTACACGTTCACATCAACTGTCTCTTCATCTGTGCTACAGCCACACATGTGTGCTTGATCTTTTCTTTCACTTTCTATATCAGTCACGCACAGACATCCCGCCAACTTACTCATGTTCTATTTTTCCTCTCTTAGGACTCCTACATTAATTTATAGTCTTGGATATGCAGTGGCAGTGAGATCACATGAGGAGAGCGGTTTACAAGGTAAGGGAAAACACCAGTATCTCTTGGTATGAAGCAGATCTGTTGCTTTTAAAATGAATATGAAAATATAGTGGCAAAAGGCATGTGGTAGTCACAAAGAGTAGTGCTGTGTCAAAAGGTGGTATGATGTGCACAGGAGTCTGCTCAGCTTTGATCTTCAGCAAGAACAGGAACAGGCCACTTCCTCCTTCTCTCGTAAAATGAGCACAAAGCGCACTCAGCTCATGGATGCTATTGTATATTACTAAAAACATACTTTGCCGATGGAACGTGTAGTATTGTTTATTAAAACTACATTTATTTCAATTCATATTGAACAAGTAGTTATTTGTTTGGTTTGCTGTGTTTTTTTAACAATAGATGTCAGCAGTAAATGAATCTGAAGGTGGAGGACCTCAGAAGAGTGCAAGCAAAGATCACAAAAAGGTATGAATTCAATGATACTTTCTTTTAGGCTGAGCCACATACAGTGAACTTACAGTAAAGACATGCTCATCAGTAGCAACCATACAGACAAACCTCACTAAATGCAGGTTTTGGTTTAGGCCTTTAAAGAAGAATTCCACTGATCTGTCAAGTGGATACAATGTAAGTCATTCAGAGTGGGTGCGAAATGCTACAATCTATAGAGTAATTTAGATTTAGATAGTATTGTTCACAATGGAAGGAATGCATAGGAATCTGATAGCTGAAGAGTTTAATGCCTCTAAAAGCTCCCTCACATGAAGTTATTGCATGAAATAGTTAATAATGTGCTGTCTGATATCTGAGACATTGTTTTACAATAGTTTTAGATAAGATTTTTTTCCTAAAACATATTAATAAACTCCTCCATGGTGGAGAAGTGTTTGCAGAATGGTGTATGGCACAATAGTCCAAAATAAATGTATCTCTTTATTTTACATTTTACCAACATTACATATAGAGACGTAGAAGATATGTGTACATGCACTGGTTGTTTTCAGTAGTAAAGTGGCTATATTTGCAGTATATATATTGCGATCCCTGGTTCCTATGTAAAGTATGGTTCCACTGTAAAGAAATAAGTCAGTAAGTTTCTCTAGAATAGTGCATTTCACATGAAAGACTGTTAATGACCGTTTTTACATCTTTATGATTTAGTTATGTAGAGACTCTTTAATTCCCCACAGCCCTATAAAAGCTACATTCAGTTGATTCAGTCCTAGAGTTTAATGTATAGTTTATATAGCACTTTTCTCCAAATGTATCCCCCATTGTGCAACCACTGTGGGTGCCCCCCATCTTCGTCCAGCCACGTTACTGGTATTAACCTCATGCGCAGAGTTCAGGCCTTGACCAGCTAACGGACCCTTTCAAGTCAAACCCCCCGACATGTTTTTCCTTGCAAGGGGACAATGTGGCATTTGTGCTTCAAGCTCTTTGCGGATTAAGTGGGATTTCATTATCCAACTCCGATTTCTCACTCTTAACAGCCTAGAATGCTGTTTTCCGCTGCTCGTTACATAACGGCCATCATACCGTTGGCGCGGTGCAGCATGTGTAACAGGGGTAAAGCTGACATTAACATTATTAGGTGGATCGCAGAGTGTGTTTGTCCACAGCAGAGATGTGCTCCAGTGTGTAGACAGATTTCCAGGACAGCAGCAACAAAACAGCCAAAAATCCATTATGTACAGGTGTTATGATGGTATTAGATATTCTCTAGTTGCAGCTTTTTGGTTTAGGTCTTTGATCCACAGCCCACTAAAAGCTACATTTTCTTCTAAAAGAGTGTAAATACTCATTTAGCTTGGCTTTCTGCAGGTAATACATAGTAATTATTCAAAAAAAATAAAATAAAATAATGGAGTCATTTCAATGTTTCCCCACACACATGATTGGGCGGCCCACCCAATATATTTATGACAGCCTAAGTACATTTCATCCCATTTTAACAATATCTAATTTCCATTTCATTTAATTTCATATTGCTATAAATAATCATGATAGTGTTTTTCAAGCAGTAGATCTAATTTGACAGGGCACTTCACCAAAAGCACTGCAACAAGCAATAACCTAACCTAACCTTTTTGTTTGTAAGGGTGTGCACACTAGACAGCAAGACAAAATGAGGGTATAGTGCACACATTATAGTGCACAGAAAAAATTTAATACAGACCAGAAGCTCAATTAAAATGACAAAGAAATGGCCTTAAAATCAGGGTGCATTTATTTTTTTGTTTTCAACCAGCAGCCCCTTCATCTCTGTCTGATCAAACTCCTGACCTGAAAAATCACTTCCGATTTTGATATTTGGTGAAAAGGGACAAATCCATGTTAAAAGTGTGCTAGAAATTGTTTGTGTTGGCTCAGTTTGAAACTCAAATGTACCTGGTTAGCCAAGGCATGTTTGTTGTTAGAAGTTTGATTCTTTAGTTTTGCACTGCAGCTTTGAGACTAATGTAGAAACTAATAACCAACAATAAGAATACCAGTATCTGAAAAAATGAAGTAGTGGTCTAGAAGCCTGGATTTTCCTGAAAATATTACTTTTCTGAAAGAACACCTTTGCATGTTTATAAATAACAGTGTGAACTCTATATGTTACAGAGTGTCAGAAGTCACATGGGTAAATCTGCTTCAGATTGTTTCACAAGTTGACACTATCTGAGGCACAAATGTGATTTAGTCATGCAGTTTTCACAGTGCTAACTGGCGTGATATCTTCCGTTACTTATTAGCGGCATTAGCATCATTAGCTCCAGTGCAAAATAAAAGAAACTTTGGACTCCAAGAATGCCTCAACTGACTGACTACATTTGAGGTAAAAGGAAGACTGTGTTAAATTTATTTTTGCATAAGCTGTCACCTTAAAATCATGAAAAATTGTCTTAGATTTTTTTTTTTATAGTGATCTTTTTTCTGTGACACCTTTGTCACACCAGGGTGTAGTATATGGTCTTGTTTTTTGTAACATATTATTGAAGCAAATAAAGACTTTACACAAAAAGCAAAAAGGGAATTTTGAGTGACTCCGAATGACACATTTCACTAGATGATTGCAGGATGCTAGCATTAAAAAAACTTCTTGGAAATGCGTGACCAGGCCTCTACATTAGCCTTGTTTTTCCACTTTTCATTGTGTTGTTGATAACACCTATCTTTATGGCTTCACATTGGCATATCCTGTTCCTGAATATGACCTGCATTGCAAAACCCAGCATTTAGCAGCTTGTGGTTGCTCTCATTTCATCTGTGTTTGCTTTCAGCCTACAGCAGAGGCAGTGAAGGGAGCCATTCAGCTTGGCATTGGCTACACGGTGGGCAATCTGACCTCTAAGCCAGACAGAGATGTGCTCATGCAAGACTTTTACATGGTGGAGAGCGTCTTTCTCCCCAGGTATTTCATATTACACAGAACTACAGACTCTAAATAGTTGTGCATGTATATTATTCAGTACATGGCAAAAGTCAGAGACCACCTTTGATTTATTTAATTTCAGTGGTGGACAGTAACTAAGTAAATGTAATTTGTTACTGTACTTGAGTCATTTTTTTCGTGTATCTGTACTTTACTGAAGTATTTCCATTTTGAGCGACTTTTTACTTTCTCTCCACTACATTTCAAAGTCAAAAATCATACTTTTTACTCCATTACATTTTTGTCATTCCTTTTGGTGTGTGTATAAAAATATAAAGTCAAAATGAAAGAAACACAAAGCAAGAACACCAATCAGGGCTCAGCGCACACTTTGCTTTGAGCTTGTTTTGACCTGTTGGACATACCGACCCACTGAAGCACACGGTTCAACGTCAGTGCAGCAGCATAAAATTTTGGGAGAGTCTATTCAACAAATGATGAACTAACCTAACTTTGTGTAAATAGAGCAAAGTATAGAAATATGTCCACATATGCAGTCGTGACTGACGTGGCTTTTTTCTAAATTTCTACAAACACTTTCATTTTATAGTAAATTAGTTTTGGCTGGTTTATGTTTATGAACAAAGACCTACAGATGCAATATAGTAAAGGAAACTCATTTGTGATCCTTTAAAGCAAGTTTTTATTAAACTTAAACTTATAACTAAGTTGTAAATAAATCTTAATCTGAAACTTTGCTTGTGTGTAAAAGTGATTTCAGAGCCACTCAGTTCTACCTGATGGAAACTGTTTGCCTTAGGTGTTTTGTGCTATGATAATTTTAATAGACATCAGCATCACTAATTAATGACATTCTATTAAAAGACTGGTTTACCAAGAGAGACACTGGAGTATTTTCACCTAAAATCATGAAGTAATGAAGTAAGAAACAAGTACATGAAGCAAGTTCATGAGGCAAGAATCTTCTTACAAAAATCAGAATAGGACATTAGAGTCATAATCTTGTAGTACTTTTGATGCTTAAGTACATTTGAAGTCAAATACTTTTGTACTTTTACTCAAGTGGAGGTCTAAAGGGAGGAACTTCTACTTTTACTGGAGTAATATTTTTACTTTGTGTATCTCTAACTTAAGTACATGATTTGTGTACTTTGTCTACCATTGTTTAATTTCTAGTTAAAATGGACAATAACTGCAAGTTAATCGCTTTTCAGGAAGTGTTTCTCCGGAGATTAGATATTGGATAATCCGCTTGTATATAGAAGGAGAATGCTGTAGGAAATCCATGAAAAATAGGAGTTTCGAAAATTGGATTTAAAAAAATTGTTAAAACATTCTTAAAAAATGGGAGTCCTAAGAACCACCTCCAAGATCTGGTAGACCACCAAAGCTGTCCCCATCAGATAAACAGCTCTTAAAGCATTCATCTCTGAGAGTGAGGAGAAAATCAAGCTCCACTCTTACTTCAGTTCTGAAAAAATCCACAGGTATTTCTGAAATGTAGCTGTAAAGAAGGCATCAGTGAGAGAAGGAAATAGACAGAAAATAAGAAAAATTGCACTAGATTACTGTATCTGGACATCTGAGATTTACAGCCAGGTTTTATGGACTGATTAGTCTAAATTTATAATTTGGATTATGTGGATCATGAAAAGTAACCAACTTCTAAGACTCAACTTTGGAAACTGCTTTGAAAAACTGAAAGCAATTCTCCAGAAAGGAATAGAAGCTGTAAATAGTACAAAGGGTGGACATACTCAGTACTAAAATCATATTATATTTTGTTCTGTGTAATTTTCTGTTTAAATGTGTTTTCTGCTTTTTTCCTGAAATAAATAACAATGTATTTACTGAATGTTTTAACTGGATATTAAAGAAATGAAAGCCCTCTAAACAGTACTGTATATATTTACAGTGATATATTGTGTCTGATAATATGTATCATGCCCTAAATGGGTGTGTACCTTGTTCAGAGGAGTAGCAGTCTTATCAGTCAGCACATTTTATGGTCCTTTTGTGGCTTTAACACACCCAGTTCCATTAAACTCATTCCTAGAAAAAGGAATGTATTGAAAATGTATACTATATGTCTGAAAGCATGTAGGCACCCTTCTAAATAGTGAATTAGAGCTACATTAAAGTGCACCTATTTCTGACACAGGTGTGCAGATGCACAAATACAGCTTGCATAACCTCCTTAGAAAAGGCTGTTACTGTAACAAAAGAGGAACAAGCTCTTTATTAATGCTCTTGATTTCAGGAGACATGTTAATGAGCAAGTGTGCTGATTTTTGGATGAAGTATTGTAATACACTAATTATGTTTAATATTTTTGGATACACTATGGATAAAAAGGGGAAAAAACTCCATTTGTCCTTGTGAAACTGTCCCTGTAGGTAAAATAGCCATGATGTTGTTTTGTTTTCACTCTTAGTGAAGGTAGTAACTTGACCCCAGCACATCACTACCCTGACTTCCGCTTCAAAACCTACGCCCCTGTGGCCTTCCGCTACTTCCGAGAACTGTTTGGGATTAAACCTGATGACTATCTGGTGAGCATCCAAAAACTCTTCTAAATGTTAACCTAACACTGATGAGTAAACTGTGTCATAAGTGAGTTGCTGAAAGGACTTCCTGGACTATGTGGTGTTGGGCACTACAACACAGTTAGTGCCTATCAGTCTTTAAAGTTAATATTTAATAAACATAATGTTGGGGGTTAATGATTTTTACTGTTGTTCTTTTTGCAGTATTCCATTTGCAATGAGCCCCTAATTGAACTGTCTAACCCCGGGGCGAGCAGCTCTTGGTTCTATTTAACGAGTGACGACGAGTTTATCATCAAGACAGTGCAGCACAAAGAGGCAGAGTTTCTGCAGAAGTTGCTTCCTGGCTATTACATGGTGCGCCACATTAACACCACACCATGATGCAAAACCCAGCATTTCATCATCACAGTTACAGTATAAAATGAGAACAATACATATTAGTAGAAGTGACTGTAAATGTGTCAGATTTAGCCACAAGGAGAAGTTCCAAGGCTGTGCTCTTCCCAGGTATGACTGTACACACAATTACACAGACTACATTGTGACATGATGCAAGCGAAAAATCAGATTTACAGTTTTCCAATTTTATTTCAAATGTAGTGATTATGCCATTAGGAATTTGTTTTGGTTACATGACATATTTTGTTCAAAAAGGTTAATATGTCCTGTGATTGGACACTCCAGTGAAAATGAAAAATGTAACCATCGCTACATCTTTTGTAGACGTGCCTAGTCACCTTTTACAGCAGTACTGCAGTAGTATTTACAGTAAGATTTCCTGGTTTAAGGACTACTAAATCCCTTTCTGATGATGTGTCTTGAGGGTCAATTTTGAAACCTTTTTTCTTAGCTGGCTATGGCCTGATTCACACACTGCGTGAAGTGAACGACACAAAAAGTCTTGCTTGTCATTTTGGCACACATGTTAACTGGTCAGCACTTTCACGCTGGCAGAGTGTCTATATATCTTTCCGGTGCTCCGCTCTGCAGTATGAATGCTGTATGCATGAAAGGTCAGCACGTTCAAGCTGTAGCACTCATGTTGACATCACGCAGAAGCACTATTTGTGAATAAGGCCTAAGTCTTTAATGGCATCGTTCCTATAACAAGGAAAAAAAAGTTTGACAACTGATTGAGGTTAGTGCTAGCATCACAGATGTAAGGCTCTAATGGCCTTTGTTAAACACTGTAAGGCTTTCCAGTTGTCATGTGATTATTTTCTTAATGTGTGCTGTTTATTATCATGAGAGAATTTATGATTTATTTGAAAACATGACTATTGTCCAACCGAAGAGGCTGAGGGACATAAGGCTGCACTACAGAATATTACATAACATGACAAGCATCATATTAAGTGCTGGTTTTAGGCTGCAATGCCTCTTTGAATAAAAAAATATATAAACTAAATGCCTTTTTTTTTTAAATACATTTTATTTATTCTTCAAATTAATAGAAATTTTGTACTAAAATTGCAGAAATATACCACATTTTTTTCTTGAAAAGTCAAGAAACATTAAAAAAATAAGGGTGTTTTTTCTAACATACTTATGCCACTAATATGTCATACAGAGACAGAAACCAAACAAGTAAGTTTATTCAAGATCATTTGGTTTGAAAAAGTGATTCAGGCATGCAGCTTACACAATGCTAATTGGCACACCAAAGCTTCCATTACTTCATAGCTACATTAGCCTCATAGCTCTAATGCTAAAGAAGCAAACTTTGGACACCAGGCTTGTCTTGGTAAAACTGCTACATTTGGAATTTGGGGAAAATCCTGTAAAATTTCATACCTAACTGTTTATTTAATGTCTCTATAAAATAGCTCTTGAACATTTTCCTTGACTATTTAAATGACTCTAAGTGAAATTACCTACTGCTTTGGTTTCCATATTTCTTGCACCAGCAAGGATGGATTAAACTCTGTGCTCTGCTTGAATTACATAGTAACTCCATGAGTTTCTCGACTGTTGCAGAATCTTAACCAGAACCCAAGGACCCTTCTGCCCAAGTTCTATGGCCTCTACTGCGTCCAGTGCGGAGGAATCAATATCCGACTGGTGGTGATGAACAACGTCTTACCTCGTTCTTTGACAATGCACTACAAATATGACCTGAAAGGATCAACATACAAGCGACGAGCTTCACGCAAAGAAAGAGCCAAATCCTCTCCCACCTTTAAAGACTTAGACTTCCAGGAGATGCACTTTGAGGGCCTGCACTTGGACGCAGAAACATACCATGCCCTGATGAAGACCCTGCAACGAGACTGTCGGGTCAGTTACTGCTGATGTTGTCAGGGAAATTAGCATAAAGTGGAATGAAAACGGGTTCTCAGTCCTCAGGGCCCCCCAGAAGGTCCACTTTTTTGTTGCATCACCTGATATCATTAAGAAAACTGAATGCCTGGTTTAGGTTGTGAGGAGCCGTGGGCCCTGAGCAGTGGGTGAAGAAATTAATCAGTCTAAAAATGCTGATTCAGCTGCATTGATTACAGAATGTGCAAATTGATTTTAGTTCATTTATTATAAAATTCAGTAATGGGCAAGATAATTCAAATATGAAAGTTTTAGCTTATTTTCATATGTAAAAATCATAAAAGCTAACTATGTTGTTTTTTTAATCTGTAGTCCACTATTGTGTAAGTAATGCCTCCAACAGGCTTCCCACACATTCAAGAAAACCTGGAAATTTTCTAGTTGAAATTTTTGTGTCTTTGAAATAGGGACGCACCAGTGTGGGAATTTTGAGCTAATATCCGATATTTTTCCTACACATATCTGCTATGGCTGATACATAAACATGTATAAAATGCAGAAATTGGGAATAGATCCATCTGCATCTAGATCTAGTGCAGGTTAGGGTTAGCAGAACAATTAATACATCAGCAGATATCAGTTTATAACCTCAATCAAATCTAATCAAAGCAAACTGGTGAAATTTGAGATTTCATGGTGCATTGAATTGTTTCCTAAAGAATCATAATTGTCAGAGATATACACCTAATACATTCGGCTTGCATGTGTAGACTAATTCCAATACCACTCTTTTAGATTAACGACTTGTGAGTATGGATGATAGCAGCATGAAAAAGAGTCAGGGCTGCTTTTATGTGATGCACTTTATGGCTACTGCACAGATTAAACTTGCACAGCAATAAATAATAAACATTCTATGCAGACCCACAAGTGAGACCACTTGACTAGGACAGAATAATACACTGTAATATCAGACCTACAGTAATGGATAGCCTTTACCTTGAACATTAAATATCAACTCTAGACAAATGTAGCCATGATATCCTCATGAATCGCTGTTTCCTTTTGGAGAAGTAATGACATTTAGACTCAGATAGTCATCAGTTTATACAATGTTAAAATTGCATTTGATTTGATGTATGCCAGAGCCATGTATACATTTGTTATGCCATGGTGAAAGCAGGGCGGCTCTTATCATTTCCTGAGTCATTCTGAATGAGCTGATTAAAATCTGGTTCGGTAGATGGGACACATTGGCCTTTTCACCCTCAGCTTATCCACCTCTGGACAGCACAGCACAGAGCACCTGATTCATTAAGGAGCTTACTAAACCAGTTGCAGGCAGAAAAACAGCTTATTTCTAATCTCTAGAAGAGACTTAACCAATCAGTTGTTTTATTTTTGTATCAAGAGGTGAGGTAACATACAGCTGCTAAAAGCATATTTGGCACGTAATTTACCCTAAACAAATGTTACATGAAAACAAGTGTTCAGTGGAAGCTGTTTTTTTTCTTTCTTTTTTTTTTAAGAATGTGCAATGGAATCCATATTGTTACATGTTGAAGTTGAATATATTAATAAGCTTTCAGTTATTTGTCAAAATTTCTGCATAATTAATTTGTTGAGAAGTGAAGAAAGTAATTCAGAGATTTCTTTACAGTGGTGGTGATCAGAACCAAAGGTTGCAGTATCTGTATTGCAAATATAGCATTTCTAATGTTGTGTATGAATGTACACGTGCTGTGAGTTATTATGCGTAATGTTGATCATTGTAAAATAGTGGGAATTTCCAAAAAAAAAAGAAAAGAAAAATCATTATTTTAGGACTTTTTTGCTGTACTATTTGCTGTATATAGTTCTCTACCATGAGTGAATTAAAAATATATTTTTTTTTGAGCCAAACCTTATCTCAAGAATATAAGGCATAAAGCAACCTATTTGTAATAATTTTGTGAGAAAGCCAACTCTTCGGACGTCTGGTTCCCATCACCACCACTGTGAACAATTCGTGCTCACTTGTACATTCCTTTCTGAATGACTTGGTTTATATCCTAATGAGTGAAAAATGAGATTCAAATTGAATTGAACTATTGACTGGATTATGTAGAATTACCTTATAAATGGAATAGAAAAAAAATAGTTAAAGTCTGAGGGTTTGATACATGAATTAACTATAGCAACATTGTTTAAAAACAACCTTTTTTATCATTGCTTTGCTGCAGCAAGCACTTCTGATGTCAGCGTTATCAGGTACTCCTGATTCTGCTGGGCTGTAACAGCTCCTTTTATGATGCTGACAGCAAAAGCTAGGCTGTTCCAGGCCAACTTTACACTGAGGCCTCCACATGACAACCAGATTTGGGTTCTTTTCTATGATGTGGTGAAATCATTAGTGAACTCAGGTGATGTGCAACATCCGGGTTCTTTTGAGCAATGCCATGAAATAACCGCTTTCGGTTTCCTATTTGTGTATGGTGCTTTTCTAAGAGTACTGCAGTAATTTCAGCCTCTTCTATATCTACCATATCTATGACATGGTAATTTAACAGGGACGCTAGTGTTAATGACATCAGTACTGATTGGCTGCCTTGCATAGTGCCTAATTCAAAAAGATGTCCTGGGTGAAACACTCCTTATAACTTCAATGTGAATGGGTGGAGCTAAACCCCTGTAGGCTGAATAGCCACATATACACAAATGTGGTTTTCATGACTGAATAAATTAGTCAAAAGGAGCTGTTTTTTTTTTTTTTTTCTTCTTCAGTTTACTTTCAGTTTAATTTCTTTAAAGAACCATCCACTGAAAGGTTCTTTAGCTAGTTCCTCTATGGCTTTGCCCCAAAGAGCACTTTTATGCAATATTGTTTTCAAAAAAGTAGTAGTCCTTTAGTGGCCATGTTTTATGTGTATGTGTGTGTCCTGATTAGGTTCTGGAGAGCTTTAAGATCATGGACTACAGTCTACTGCTGGGGGTCCATGTGCTGGGTAAAAAGATGAGGGAGAGAGGAGGCAGGGGAGACAGCAGGCGGCAGGGAACCCAAAAAGTTCTATATTCCACTGCTATGGAGTCCATTCAGGGAGGAGGAAAACCAGCAGAGCCTCTACCAGACACCGACGATGAGACGTGAGTGGAACTGCATGATACAACGTCTGATTGAGTGTGAGCCAGGAATCCTTGGCATTGGTAGAAGGTAGACCAAAACAAATGCTTCAACTAGTCATGCTAACATCATTTACAAGGCATGGAAGCTAGTGTGGCCCAGTTAGCATAAACCCAGATGGAGTCCTGTTAGCTTTCATTTATTATTAGCAGCATCAGTATTTTCCTGCAAAGTGCTTATCAGCATCTGTTATAAATAGCAGTCTATGTGGTTTCTGTTTCCGTGACTTGTGAAACAGCCAGGAACCATCAGTGACAGAGAGCACAGACCCGAAGGAAGGCTTCATTCTATAATGCTGATGCCACTGAAAATGAATTTAAACTAGTGCAGACCAGTTAGCATAATCTAGCATCATAAAGCTAACTGAGCCGCACACTGAAATGCATGTTGTGAACTGCCTATGCTTAATTACTGCTTAACTGTGACACAAAGCTATTGAAAAGTTAGTTTAAGTAATAAACATTTAATAGTTTAAGAATATGTCCTCTGATGTGATCATGTGATGCCTTCATGGAGTTTTAATTTGCTGTCTGAGATGATTGCATCTCAACTGTTACTTGAAGTTGCATGAAGGTTTCACTGTGTAAAGCCATGCTAAAGGCACAGCTGCACCAAACCCAGTGTATATAAACAACACAATAACTTGAATATTCAGACACGTTGTTAGTTTGTTTGTTTGTTTGCACCACAAAACAAATGGGCAGAATGTCTATCCAAAGGTAATTGCTTCTCATGAAATTGGTGAACTGTAAGTGTCCAGGATGCTGTCCACTTTGGAAAACAGAATGGAGAGTTTCATTCAAGTGCTAAAATTTTCACTCATAGCTTGGCTCTCCGTAACTCTGCTTGAGCTGTTTATGGAGATGCAGCTCCACATGAGACGACGCACAGAACAAACATGTGGATGGTCCTGGAGTGAAAATAAGATCTATTTACTGAACGAACCCAGAACAATCAATCAATCAATCAGGCTACTTTCCTATTTGGAAAAGTGAAATTGTGAAGAGTTTCACTGCTTCATTTAGAAACAGAAACTTTGTGTTTCCACGTATAACATATTTGAATTGCTTTTGGAGATTGTGTTCTTGTTGACGCATGTGAAAGAGGTTTTAGTTGCAGCCTATTGCTGCATCATCATCTAGGTTTTCATCATTGCCAAAGTCAGAGATGACAGTCATTTTTCTGACGGCTCATGTTGCCGGTGAAAGCTTGGAGAAAGAAATTTGCTGTATTTTTGCCATCCGCAAAATCATGTTTGGTGTGCACAATAACACTTAAACACATAAATGATATTTTGTAATTAATGTAATTAATTTATTGTCTTCCAAATAAATTGCCCAAGTAAACTGAGCTTGACGTGTACAGGCCTTAAGCCTACTATTAAACTTCAGCGCCATTATACAACCACATTAGTCACTCAGACTCTAATCTTTTTGTTTACCACAGCGTGCTATAGCTGAAATTTTCAAAAATGCCATTTATTTTTCCCCAGAGAAAGCTTCTTAGACCAGGGGTTTCTGATATGGACAGGACACCGACTACAGAATAACAACATGACTTCTGAGGTCTTTATGTTGATATATGGTCATTTTAAAAAACCTATAAAATAAAACATTCATCATTCATCATATTTAAAAATGTACTTGCAGCAAGTCCATCTAGTTAAGGGCCTGAAAGTTCAAAAGGGAATTGGGTTGCTGAAATTGTCACTCTGACTGACTGATGGTCTTAGTAGTTCAAGATGTTTGTCCAAGAACTACATTATTGGATGTAAAGTGTGCAATGCAGTTTCTAGATCATGGATGTTTAATCCTGGTCCTGGAGATCTACTATCCTGCAGAGTTTAGCTCCAACCCTAATTTAACACCCCTCATTGATGTAATGAAAGCTTTCAGAATGAAAGCATAGCTATTTTGCATGTTGAATCTGAACTTGCCAGGGTGGAAGATCTCCATGATCGGATTGAGCACCCATGATCTAGATATTGTGGAAAAACTTATTGTCTGATGTAAACCTTAAACCACCCTGTTCCAGCAGTCTCCCTGTGCTCTCATGAAGCTGTCTATTTATTGACTCCGACAGGCTGGAGTTAGTTCTTTAGATTGGTTTCAGTTTGTAGGCCACAAGAGTCGCACTATGCGTCTTGTTTAAAAATAGTTTTGCAAAAAAACAGAAAGTGGTTAGGGTGGGTTGCCTCAAACTAGTTGTCTGTTGTGGAGGTGTTGTTTTGCAGAACCTTTGTATATTATTAGCATGATCAGTATGTTTCCTGTGCAGTTTGGATGAATGTGTGTGCACATTGTCTGGTTGAGAGTCAGTTAATGCTATAGTACTCTTTTGCTGGGCTGCATTCCTTAGTGTAAACAATGTGCATCCATTGAGTCATGGACATTTTTTTCTGACTGCAGTGAGTATTATAACCAATCTTAGATGTTCCTGATTACAGATTACAATTCAGAGGTCTTACTTTATTTAATTTTCGGTCCAAATAGCATTAAGTACAAATTATTCTTTTTTTTTTTCAGTTTAGATTACATACAAGCTAATCCACTTACATAGGCCTCCTAACAACAATGCAGGACCTGGTAGACACCAAAACTGTCCCCATCAGATAAACATCACTTAAAACTTTCATCTTTAAGAGAGAGGAGAAAATCACGCTGCTTCAGATTTGAAAAAATCCACAGCTGGTTCTGTCCATCCTTCTACTATGAGAAGACAGCTCAACACTATGAGTCTGAAAGGGTGTGTAGCTGTTAAGAAGCTGCCATTCTCAGAACAATAGACCCAGAATCCAGACCTCAACATCACTGAATGTGTTTGGGATTATTTGTACTGTGAGAAGCAGAAAATGCTTCTAAGACAACTTTGGAGCTGTGGAACAATATTCCTGCAGATTTTTGGGAAAACCTCTAAAAAAATAAAATAAAATAAAAAATACCCAAAAAGAATGAAAAGCTGTAATAAAATATTTACATGTCAAGGTTCTCTGAAATTTTCCTGTTAAATAGATGATTTCCTCTTTTTTTTTCCCTGATGCTGAAAAATTAATAGAACTTGAAACAATGAAGCGTGACTTTTGCACAGTACTGTATGTCCTTGTTTACTGCTGTGTGGTCATAAAAACAGGAATTCTTGATTATTAAATGCTGCAGGTTTCCAGGCACAGGTTAATCCTGATTATGCACTACACTGTCTGATGTATTTTCTGTGTAAAATCCATTTAAGTTTGGACCTAGCTAAATCTGTGTCTGGTAATCCAACCCGTATAATATTAGTAAAAACAAACAAAATTAAATATGTAAAAATCTAAACAAAATCAAATCAGTTAAATATGTATTGTTTTTAAGTTATAATGAAACACTTGAAATAAACTCATTATTTACTCTATTTTCTTTTAGAATGGGTGGGATCCCTGCCAAACACAAAGACGAAAAGTTGCTGATCTTTTTGGGAATCATCGACATCCTACAGTCATATAGGTATGAATTATGTGACCTGAAATGGGCAAAACTAGGTCAATAAAGACACGTTATGTAGTTCATAGAGCAAAAGATTACTTCACTGTTTAATCAAAAAGTGATATGAAGTAGGATATGTGGATGAACACTTTTATATAATCATGCAAATATGAAATGTTACATCACTGCGTGTTCTGTTTTTATCGTGAAGATTTATCAAAAAGGTTGAGCACTCATGGAAAGCCCTTGTTCATGATGGAGTAAGTGCCTCTATTTTTATTTTCTCTATTTAAAAATAGTAAAACTCCTTATTAGTCCATGTGCAGTTGTTTTTCTTTTTTTCTTTTGCTTTCTTTTTTCTTCTGTGGGTTATAATTGTGTTTTTTCACTTGAACTGTGATGTTTCATTTGCTTATATTCCTAATACACTTTTGGATTTGCGTACTAAAATGAAAATTGCTGTGTGAATGAATATTATTCATTTACCTTTTTGTTCACTTCTGGATAAATGAGAGCTTTATATGTTTTAGGACACCGTATCAGTCCACAGGCCGAATTTCTATGCTGACAGGTTCTTGAAGTTTATGGGTGGCACCGTATTTAAAAAGATCAATCGTAAGTGTGGCTACTCTGTCTCTTTCATGCACGTTTTAAAAAGTCAGCATCTGAAGTGCCAAAGCTAATCTTTCCTCGCATTCTTCTACTCTCCCTGCCATTTTGCCATTGCTGTTTCTTTGGTGTAGCTCTCCGAGGTGCTTCCTCTCGGAGGAAAAGGAGCTCCATCCAACCCATCAGGTCTGTATCACAGGAAGTCCTTGCAACAGTTAAGGAGGAGACAAATGAAGAGAGGAAAGCACAAAGCCTGGAAAATCTGGATGACAAAGGTATTCATTTTTCCTGGAGTCATGGAATTTAGTAATTCTGCTTCCCAAGCATAGAGAAATTTTGGAAAACAAATAATCTAAAGGTTTGGGAACAGTTCTGCAAGTTTAAATGGGGCCAAATCCCAGTTTTATTGACATGTCAGTGGCACTGACTTCATTGAAAGCTGTGGTCATCAGACCTCCTCCTGGAGATCTATGGTCTTGCAGAGGTTGAATGGAATGGTTAGTTGAAATACAATTTACACAATCTGTACAGCAAACAGTGAATTAGCCAGGACATGTTTGGTGTCTACAGTTTGCTTCTTTATTTTTGCACTGGAACCATAAAGCTAATGAAATGGAAATCCACGGATGTTTTTCCACTGCAGATTCAAAAACAAGAACTAGCTCAAACAGGAACCCATTTCCAATTCTAGTTCTAGTGCATTTTCCACCTGCTTGCAAGACAGCTGGAACAATCATAATAACCACAGTTAATTGTCTTTTTGGTCATTTTATGCCACTCCACAGTATCTAATTTGGCTAATGGCTTGTTTGCTTGCTAGTTAGCTTAACTTATTGGCTGAAATTATGTACTGCACTGTTCTGAAAGGTCACTGAAATATTTACATTTACACAGAAACATGTAGAAAGTCTCAAAGTCTTATCTTTTGTCAAGTGTATGAATATGAGGCAAGATGCATGTTCTGTGGAGGCTAGCATATATGCAAATAACATTACAAAGATACTTATTAAGTTATGTGGCCATAGCAAACTTCTTTCCAAAGTAATAACTAAAAATAACAATCAGCACACAAATATATCATCCCAATGTATATCCTGGTGCACGTATTGGCTATTCATCTTTAATGAAGTTGCGGAATTGTTTTTGGCTTCAACGACTGCAGATGTTACCAAACATAAGCGAACATCTTACATTACCAGTAGTTCCTCTTGGTATCAATCTTCAGCATGTACCTAAAAACTGGAGCATTCGGTGCTGGATCAGTGGTAAAAGGAAAAAGCACAGTTCCAGTTTCATAGATCTCCATTATTTGTTCTATACATTAGTCTTGTAGCTCCTGTGCAAAACTACAGGAGCTAACTTCAGACACCAAAAATGTCCTGGCTCACTGCTTGCGTTTGAAAGAAGAAAGTTTTGAGTGAACTATTCCTTTAAACTGCATTATGTTTATTTTTAAATATTGGTAATGGAAATCGGTGTTGTGAAAAAAGTAATTGAAAGGTCATGAAGACCAGTTGTTAAAAAGTGATTGACCCCTGCTGTGCTGCGCAAGATTAAATCACAAATCAAGATTATATATTTTGCTTTGCTCTTTTGATGTCTCTCCATGACAGATTTGGGTTACTCTCAGAAACCTGATGTTATCCCAAGCTCTACCAATCTGAATGTGACCGCTTCAGTTGCTACCATGTCCTCCGTTTCCTCTTTAGATGACATTAAGCTTGAGCACGAGGAGGATGTAGACAGCAGGTGTTTATCAATGGCCACTTTCTCACTTTTACACTCAATTAACTTTAAAGTAATAACAGTGATTGTAGCACTGTAGCTTTATATCTGATTTCTCACATTGACACTTCACAATGAACTTATTACATGCAGATCTGCTGTTCCCACTAACATAACCTGATCTATTATGATCTATTTTTCCTTCAAACACAAAAATGTGTGGCCCAACAGAGGTCATCGCCGGACCTCCAGCTCAACCCTGGCTCTAGAAGACAGTGCCCATCCAAGCACATCCCCCCAGAGCAGGACCCCTGATTCAGAGCTTGATGTTTACTTGGTGAGAGCATGCTGTTTAAACAAATAAAGTTTAAAGCAATATTTCGACCAAAAATCAAATTTACAGTTTTCCCGTCTTACCTAAATGAAGTCGATCAGTCATTCCTTACACTGTATAACAGCAACAAACACAATTCTGCTGTTTTAGCTACTTTTGTGCACGTAAAATTAAAGAAGCAAACTTTGTATTACAAATATGCCTGATCCATTTGAGGTAAGGGGGAAATTGTTTAGATGTCATTTTTCACTGAACGACCACTTTAAGCTTCTAACTTCTGCTGTATTTTACATTGACAAAGGCCCTGTCAAACATGGTTTTCTCTCTAAACCACCAGTTTATCTGATTTCAAATCATCACTGGATTTCAAATCATCATTGTTTATTTTTTATAACACTTAACACTTCTGTTCAATAATTGTTACTTACACTGTTTTGTGATTACATTTTTATGTCTGCTTTGACATGTTTAGTCTTAAGCCTCTTCATCAAATTACAAAAAAAATTGGCAGCAACATTTTGATGACACCAGTATTTCTTCAGACAGAAATATAATTCTCACCTTCATCCCAAAGAAGACTGGCAATTCAACAAGGATTAATTTTATCATTTGTTTTTTGTTGGGAGGTTGGTGTCTCTTTGCATCCCACCTCAAATCAAACCCTGGCTTCCAGGGTTTAAAAATGTGATCCTTTAATTTTTGCTGTTGGCTCTAACATCCACAGATCCACTTGAGAATTGCAGCGTTGCATCCTGTTTTAAGCTCCTCCCTTCATTGTTTTATTTTTAAAAACTCTGGTTTGCCACTTGTATTGTTCTGAAATCTTTGACTGTGCAGTTTTGCAGACCAAGCATATATTTTATATGTGGGCAGAATGTCAGTCCTGTCTGATTTACAACCGCCACAAGAGTGATGTACAGTTGTATAGAAATGTTTGGGCACCCGTGGTCAAATGGCATACTTGTCATTTGAGGCAAACTGTTGCAGAGCATCAAGCTAACTTTGTTAGACATTTCAGGGTTGTGCTTTATTTTTTAATGTATTTAGTTAGATTTTTTAAATAAAAAGAAGTAAACACAACCTCTGCAGATGACTGTCTTAAATAACATTTGATCAGCTTAAAAACAGAAAAAAGGAATCGCTGCATGTGCAAATGTTTAACCACCTTACTAAGTCAGCAGATATCAAACTTTGCAAATGCTTCTTGCCTTGACGTCCAGTTAGCTTGCTTTTAAGTACTTTGTAGGTATCAGTGTCATGTTCAGATCCCCAAGGAGCAGAGGAACCAATGGTTGTTGTGTTAGCAAAGTTTGAAGAGTCAGAGAATCCGTTTGGCTCTAGAATTCTTAACCTACCAAATCAGTCCTCATGAATCAACTAAGGCCAAACAAGATAACTAAGTTCTATGGAACTTACAAACTATTACAAATGCCTCAGTTACTATTTTATTTTTATAAAATGTATATATTTTTAATTTAATCATATATAAAGTAACTTGCCTTTCATTTTAGAAACCAACAAAATATATTATTTGGCCAGTGGTGAGCATGTAATTTATAAATAAACCTGGGAAGGTCTGTCTACTTTGTCTTCAATTGTACTTAATTTACACAGTGAAAGTTTTAAAAGCAGTTTAACAGGAAGTGTTTTGTGGCATTATTCATCTTTTTTCATGGTTCCTGTCATTTTGATGACACCACAGCACATTTTTACACCACTCTTTTGATGTAGAAATGCTATGTTAATATTTCATCTTACTTTTCTAGTGATGTATGAAATCCGCTGAAATGGACCTGCTGGCTGAAACGTCTGCAAGATGATCAAGCAGGAGATGGACCTACAATCAGTTAGCCATATTCTGTCCCAATTAGCAACAGAGTGCTTTGTCCAAAAATGCTAATGTTGCTAATAAACAGAGAAAAGTGGCAGAGATCCAGTTTGCTTTCTGCGAATTGGGTCATGCTAACTAGTCTGTGCTAGCTTTCACTTCATTAGCATTTTTATATGAAGAATTCCTTTTAGTCAGTGTGCTTGGACAGTGTCAATGCTGGCTATTGACCGTCTCTGAGGGTCACTGAAGCACAGATTGCACATTGAGTGTGATGTCCCTCGCTCCATATTGCTGCTAATACAGAAGAGGCTGAACAGGCCTCAAGTTTTAAATGGCAGAGTGATTTCCACACTGTAGAGTTGTACAGCTTTCTATTGTTTTTGCACTTGTCAACTTTAAAGTGTACATTTACATATAAAACATTATTCAGTCTCTGTGCTGGGAGCCCTTTACCCTGCCAGATTTCTGTGTTCTTTCTGCTCCAACACATCTAAACCAACTCCTGGAGAGTAATGAGTTAAATTAGGTGAGCTACAGGAGAGATAACTCTGTATTGGGACTAAATATGAAGTCAAAGAGAAATTCCTGAAGATTTATTTATTTTTTATTTCTGCATAATTAAATTGGTGGTAAGATGTAAATTTGTTCAGAGTGGTTTGGTGTGAAATTCGGTGTTGTAGAGAAACTGTTCGAGTCAGAATTTTTCACAGTGGTGGTGATGGGAGCCAGATGTCCGAAGAGTTTAATGCCTCTAAAATTGATATAAATTGTTTTTGGTGCCTGTGAAACTGTTTTGTGTAGTTTTGTAATAAAATCTTGGCCTAAAATGTCATTTTTCAAATCCATTCATGGTGGAGAGGCACATATGGTGTGTTCCCACAGAAAACTTTAGATTTACTAGTATTTTACAATTAATATCACATAAAAACTCACAGGACACATTTAGGTTCACTGGTTGGATAGTAAGTAAACTATCATTGCACTGTAAACATTACAACCTCTTTTTCCTATCACCACCACTATAAAGAAAAGTTGGTAAGATTCTGTGCCATGAACCATTTCAAATCAAACCACTACGACAAACTTTGCTTACATCTCAATGGTTGAATTATTCAGAAAATTTGAAAAAATGCTGGATTTCCCTTTTTGAGGTTGATTTAGTACAACTGCAAAGCACTTTTTGCCATTCATTCTATTTTTAAAAAAAGTGTTATATTTCATTTGGAGATCTTACATTTCAGAATGGGTCATGTGGGCACTGTCTGTTATTTCTAAGAAATTTCTTAGAATTTCTTTGATACTGACATTTTAAGATCTGTTAGCCTAAGTGCCAAAATTCCTCAGTCTTTTATTAAGAATGAAATGTGATCTGAATGCACAAATCGAGATTTTTTTTTTTAATCCACAATGTTATTTTAGATAATAAGTGGAGTGGAAAGGCTTTTTCCACACTAAAAGATTCACATGGGTCCTGATATTAAAGATTACTATCTTTAAAATATTATTGATTACATATTTGAGTAATATATTTTACAAGTGTCTGTGTATTTGTGTATTTATAGAAAACTGTAATGGAATTGTGCTATTAAAAGCTGAATCTCTTTAGAAACGTGTCATTTATTGAAATAATGCTACACTACAGCTTATCTAGTACTTTTTTAATGTTAGATGAAGTAATACTGAGCATTAAAAGCCATGAATAGGGATTGGTGTATCCTGTTATTGAAGTGCCAGAGGTTTCTAATCCCAGTTATTAGCCCAGAAACATGGATGATTTAATACATTAGAAGCTTAGCAAGACCTTAAGTTGAATTGGTGCCTTACAGCAAGAGAGAAAAGAGCAGGGCAGAAGATATTGAAGGCCAATGAGCATTATTAAAGTTCTCCACTAGGGGGCATGATGTAGTAAGCTATGTAAGTGGCTCTATCACCTTACAGCGGGCTTAGTTAGGAATTTTCAGGAAGGAAGTGGACTACAAAAGAGCCAGGTGGAAATAGCAGCCTGAGCCAGAGGATTTGTTGTTTAAAAATACAGAAGACCCAACAGTTCAGAAATGTTGGGTCTACAAACAAATTTGGATTTTTTTGGCGAAGTTTTAAAACTTCACGTCATTACATTTGGATTACATACAATAATCTTTAGAGTTTCTGATTTAATTTGTTACCCCTCTATCAAACTCACTGAAACCGAGGTCACGTGACTCGTCGACGACTCACCTGCAGTTCGAAGACACGCCCACACCTGGAAGATTCAGGAAATCTGGGACTGTGTACAAAACCGAGGAGTTTAATCGCGTCTGCTGAACTTCGCGCTGTTGGTGGACTGTATATCTGGGTCAAGTGCAGGACTTATTATATCTCCAAACTCAAGGTAGGTTAGGATCTTCATTATCTAACATTTCCGTGGCTTTTTGACATGGTTTCGTCGCCCATTGTTCTCTAAGGAGCTGTAGTTGTTGTCCAAGTCGTATTTAGACTAAGCCCGACTTAAAGTGTTCAATATTTGATCTACAGATTGAACCTGTTTACTTTACCTTGCTGTCTGTTACTTGGCTTCGGGCTTCGGACTGCTTGCTTTTGTCGCAAAGCAAGCTGGGCCACGGCCTACTTCCCTAAGTTCGCATTTTCCGTTCCACCTTAAATTGTGCAGCTGTTTGTTCTGGCGCCTGAATTCAAGTGCTGCACCATTTAAGGTGGAACGCGGAATTCAAATAGGAAGCTGGCCTCGTCAGTTCACTGCTGTCCTTCTGGAGCTGTAGATTAACAAACTTACAGGTTATTCGTGGTTAAATAGTTGCGGCAGGTCAAAAAATCGCATCATGGATTCATACAACACAGATATGCATAAATAATACGTAAAATAAGGCTTGCCTTACGAACACAGGTTGGCAACGTTGCCACAGGCTACTTTTTAGTGCCTGAAAGGTGATAGCCTGCCTGACCCACCCAAAGCTAAAGACACAAACAAGGTACAAGCAAATATGAAGTACCTTTCAAGCTGAGTTTAAGGTACAATATTCCTATTCATTTGTAAAAACTACACAAGTTGCTTCATTTTCCATACTTCTATACTGTCAGAGAAAAAGTGCTGGACAGATTTTTGTCCCCTATGGTACAAAAATGACCTTAAAAATGTTTTAAGGTCCCGTTGTGTACCTTACAGCCGTTATAAGGGACATCACAGTTACTTCCCAGGGAAGAACTTGCTTAAGTTTTAATATCTTAGCTTTTTAATAATAATAAAAAAGCCTGAAGACAAGACTGAACTTTATGTAACTTAAAATAGCTTGTAATAACTAATTAATAACATTTTACCGCTGTGTGAAATTTTAAATGTGATGATGGGTTCAAGCATCTTTGGGTGTTTCACTTGGTTGGGTGTACTTACATCTCCTTCTAAGTGCAGATAACAATTAATTAATCACATATGCCTCATAGTGTGATTACAATGCTTCTAATTTACATAGAACAAAGTTTAAAGCCCAGTGGTCACTTGCATTAAACATAAGTAAGTTTTGGGTTTTACTTTCCCATAAGTGACCTGAGTAAAATCTCTTCAGGGAAATGTTTAAGTGGAAAGTGAGGGGAAAAATCTGTAATTAAAGTTTTTCACCCTAAATGTATGATTATGACAGTTGTGAAATTTTAATTTAAAGGCCCCACATCCTGCATTTTTCTTTTACCATTTTTTTCCCTCTATTTTCCATATTTCTAATATTTTTATTTTCACACACAACCATCTCTAGGGTTTACAGAGAATGGTCAGGAAAAGAGAAAATATCCAGTGAGCGCTAGTTGTGTGGATGAAAATGCCTTGTTTATGTGAAAGGAGAATGGGCAGACTGGTTCCAGATGATAGAAAGGCAACAGTAACTCAATTAAATAAACAAAATCTCGGAAGAATGTTTCCAACACTTTGTTGAAAGTATGCCATGAAGAATTAAGGCAGTTCTGAAGGCAAAAGGGGGGTCCAACGTTTTACTTTTAGTACCTAATAATGTGGCTGCTGAGTGTGTACTATATTGCACAAAAGTATTCACTTACCATCGAATTCAGGTGTTCCAATCACTTCCATGGTCACAGGTGTATAAAACCAAGCACCTAGGCCTCCAGACTGCTTCTGTAAACATTTGTGAATGAATGGGTCGCTCTCAGGAGCTCACTGAATTCCAGCCGTGGTACCGTGATAGGATGCCACCTGTGCAAGTCCAGTCATGAAATTTCCTCGCTACTAAATATTTCACAGTCAACTGTCAGTGGTATTATAACAAAATGGAAGAGATTGGGAACGACAACAATTCAGCCACAAAGTGGTAGGCCACGTAAAATTACAGTGGGGTCAGCAGATGCTGAGGCACATAGTGCACAGAGGTCACCAACTTTCTGCAGAGTCAATCACTACAGACCTCCAAACTTCATGTGGCCTTCAGATTAGCTCAAGAACAGCATAGAGAGCTTCATGGAATGGGTTTCCATGGCCGAGCAGATGCATTCAAGTCTTACATCACCAAGCACAATGCAAAGCGTTGAATGCAGTGGTGTAAAGCATTGCCACTGGACTCTAGAGCAGTGGAGACGTGTTCTCTGGAGTGACAAATCGTGCTTCTCCGTCTGGAAATCGGATGGACGAGTCTGGGTTTGGTGGTTGCCAGGAGAACAGTATTTGTCTGAGTGCATTGTGCCAAGTGTAAAGTTTGGTGGAGGAGGGATTATGGTGTTGGATTGTTTTTCAGGAGTTGGGCTCGGCCTCTTAGTTTTAGTGAAAGGAACTCTTAATGCTTCAGCAGACCAAGAGATTTTGGACAATTTCATGCTCCCAACTTTGTGGGAACAGTTTGGGGACGGCTCCTTCCTGTTCCAACATGACTGCGCACCAGTGCACAAAGTAGGGTCCGTAAAGACATGGATGAGTCCTGACCTCAACCTGATAGAACAGCTTTGGGATGAATTAGAGCAGAGACTGTGAGCCAGACCTTCTCATCCAACATTAGCGTCTGACCTCACAAAAGCGTTTCTGGAAGAACAGTCAAAAATTTTTATTTACAGCTTTAAATTTGTCCTACATCCAGATGAAGTCTAAGACTACACTAAATGTGATGATTCACCATTGGTGTTGCATTTTAGTCCAAGACTAATCCATGTCTGGTAAACCGGAATATGTTTTATGCAAGTGGGTAGTTGGACATTCAAATGAATAAGTCTTCAAATGAATAAGAATTCACATAATATTAATTCAAATGAAAAGGGGGGTGCATTTTTATTAGGATGAATTTTGTCATTTATTCATGTTGACCGAGGTTTGACATCCCCATCCATGCTGCCTTGGATTCGACTGTTTACACTTCTGGCCCTTTGATATTTTTTTTTTTTTTTTTTTTGTACAGTTGGCTCTTGCCTCCTGAGATTTGTCTATGGATGTTGTTGTGAAATCCCTGACTGTGCAGTTTTTCCTGCCAAGCCCTTGCTTTTTGCTTGGGCCTTCTGCCAGTCATGTCTGATTCACACCTGTTTAGTGTGATTTTGTGTGATTTTCATATAAACCTGGGAAGGTTCTGTACTGTAATGCACTGAAAGCACACCCAAACATCCTAATTTTCCTTCCCTGTCAACACCCTAAAAGCTTCAAAAGCTGTTTAACAGGCAGCATGCTGTGACTTTATCCAACATTATCCATCATTTGTAAACAGAATTGCACTTAAAAAGTGATTTTATTGCATTTCTATTGTCTACATTAGATTTTAACAAGTAGACAGCTCTGAATGATGAGTGACATGTGTTTTAGTATGTTGTTAAATACATGCATCTGGCAAATGGAGATTATGCATATGTGCATTGCATAACATACGCTGCAAAACTGCATGAATGGTGCACATGGTAGAGGCATCAGTCCCACAGTACAATAAACCCGCTTACATAAAGGCATTAAAGGCGTTTGACAGAAGACACAATACAAAATAGGATGTTAATACACACCACTGTTAACATGCAAATCTCACACGTGCAATGATTAAACCCATATACAGGATTTCTGTTGTAGCCTAAGTGGAATTATGCAGAGTTGGCATTTGAGGTCACTTTCCAGTGATCCAGGCCTGTTATGTTAGTCATGTTTTGCAGTTTTTTTGTGATAATACAAGATTTCTGTATCTAATCCACTGGAGTTTGATTTTCCCCTCTTTGAGAATATTGCACATCCTCTGATGTAAGATTATGGATATTTCAGGTTTCTGTTTACCAATATGGCAAAAAAAGCCTCTTTGGCTGAAAGCTGAGCATATAGCCTTTCAAGAGAGATTTGAAGAAAGCCAGTATTATAAGCTCTGTTGAGCAGACATGCACTCACAGTTATGCTTAAAATAATTTATTATGAGGAGTTTTGGCCTTTGTTTGGCACACATCATTACTAAGGGAGGGGAAAATGGCAGAAATGTAACGTGACGCATACATTTTCATTATGCAAAATATATAAAAATATGTGGTTTCATATTTTGAACTAAGTGTGTTATTGATCGAGTCTTGATCCATATTTTTTTTTGATATAGCACATAATGTGCACATGAATATGTGCTTTGTGTTCGCATGTTAATATGTTGATGTTTGCACCTGCACAGGATGTAATGATTTTGATATAGTTTGCAATTCTGCGTTCAAGAATTCTTTCAATTTGCGGTATTTTCTGTGCACATCAGGCAGGCATGTGCATTCATAATTTGTTTTTTTTTTTTATTATAAACAACTTAATCTTATTGTTTTTAATTTGCGCACACACACACAAATGTGCGCACATATATACATATATATATATATATATATATATATATATATATATATATATATATATATATATATATATATATATATATATATATTTATTGTGTGTGTATGTATGACACACACACACACACCGTGTACATTTTCAAACATATTCTAGGTCATGTGCAAGGGTACTCAGGTTGAGAAGTTTTGGGGATGTATTTACAGAAAAGTTTTGGGTGACTTGAATATTGACTAGTGTTCACTTGCAGCATTAGCCTCATAGCTACAGTGCTAAACTAAAGAAGCAAAATTTGGACACCTAGAATGTCTCAGCTGATTGACTACACTTGAAGTGGAAAATTGTGCACATCTGATTTTCAAACTTAAAATCAACTGTCAGGTCTGGCCTGGAGGTTGATTGGTGGTTGTTGTTGTTGTTGTTGTTGTTGCATTTTACGTGCTCTCTTTAATTGGCCTAAAAATATCTTTCATGATATCTGCAGTTGTTCAGTGTTATAGAAGTACTGACAATACCCACGATATACTCAGAAAAGCACAGTTTGGTATGTTTTATCACAATAATAATATAATTAAATTATCTACCCTTAAACATTAAATGCTCTATAATCTGTCTGTGCTGTGATTTTATTAGACACTGTAACTTTGAATTATACAAAGTAGCTCACATCATTGCCATCTGATTATAAAGCGCTATAACACCCTCAGGCAGATTCAGTGCAAGTTCAAGTCATAACAGAGGCTGTTTCTGGTCCTGCTCCTTTTCTAAACACTGACACATACTTTACACGCCTTTAACCCTTTATGCAGTGTGTGTAATTTTGATTGTGAAGCTCTTTAGTTAAGCTGTTTACATATGAAACTCCCTTTTGTGTTATAAAACTTCACCTTCCAATTATTGTCCTAATGATATAAAAATCCATTAAACATGGAATAATGTGTAATTCAACAGAGAGAATCAAAAAACAAAATAATTCAGAATGGTTTGATGTGAAATGGTTCATTATAGAGAAACTCAACAACTCTTCACAGTGGTGGTGATAGCAACCAGGGTCACAATGTATACAAAAGTAGCCAATTTATTTACTATCCAAAACCACCAGTGAACCTACTTGTGTCTTTTGAGTTTTTCTATGCAATCTGAAAAAGAAAATCTGGTTTTATTTTGGGGACTATTTTGCCATATAACATTCTGCATGTGCCTTTCCACCATAAACAGATTAAGATCATATGTTTCAGACCAAACTCTTCAATCTTCTACCTCAAAACTAAGTATTTATTACCATTTAATGTAGTAGCTTTCTTTGACAGAGCCTTAAGAGGTGTTAAATTCTTCAGACGTCTGGTTCCTATCACCACCACTGTGAACAATTCTGATGACTACTTCTAATAATACTAATACTCCAAGTAAAATTATGAAAATAATTATTGAACAACTTGGTGTTAATAGACAATAGTCTGTTTTACATTTCCGATAGAATAGTGTGCAAAAAGAAAGGAGAGCAAAAACGGCTCATATTCCTCCACATGAAAGCACAATTGAATTTTACTGATGCTTTTTATTTCCTGAAATATTGTGATTTATTAATAAATTGAAATTACCTTTTTTATTGCACTGATCCCACTGACTAAGCGTGTGGCAGATACTCTGCTGAAATAGCAGTTGATCCCTCAGATATCCAGAGAGGCTTATGTCTGATTCTAATGCTACAGGGACTAAATCAGGATAAAACAGATATACTGTAATAGTCATATTGTAGTAGCAATGTTCAATATTGAGCAGAGCATACTGTGCAAATGTAGATGCATTTCTGTGGCGTAAATAGTGTAACACACCGATTAAACAGCTTGACTGCAATCACAGTTGGCTGATATAAGTTAACCTGAGAACCACCTTTTAAAATAAACCAGTAGAAAGCCCAGTTGTTATTATTATGGTTTTGGACAGCAAAACCAATTCAGGTGTACATCACCATTTTCCAGTCTTTCTTTATCCCTTAAAAATAAAAAAATGTGTGGAACATCATCAGGAACATCAGGGTAAAATAAACTTCCTTTCACATGTGTGGCTGCAGTGATCCATTTGTTTCCTGACAGTGTGTTATTGTGTTGTGCTGGTATGAGTGAATTTCTCGTGGCAGTGCTGCTGGAGTGTTTATTATACAGTGAGTGCATACGGTGTTTAAAAACGCCAGCAGCAGAGTGCATCAGCAGTGTCTGATCCACTCGTACCAGCACAGCACACACTAACACACCACCACCACGTCAGTGTCACTACAGTGCTGAGAATGGTCCACTAGCTAAATAATGCCTTCTCTGTGGTGGTTCTGACCACTAAAGAACAGGGTACAGGGGCCTAACAAAGCATGGAAACAGATGGATTACAGTCTGTAATTGTAGAACTACAAAGTGCACATATGTGGTAAATGGAGCTGATAAAATGGACTGTGAGCATAGAAACAAGGAGTGTTTTAAATGTTATGGCTGATTAGTGTATGTTTTCTACTAATAGCAGTTTTTACCAGAAGGTGGGTCTCTGACTTTTGCCCAGTTCAGCATTATTATTATTATTATTATTATTATTATTATTATTAATAACAGTGAAAAATTGTAGTACAATTTAGCAAAAACTGCTGTTTGCCTTTCTAGTTTTCTAGAGAGCAGTTCTGTCTCTCCTCAGAGGAATTACAATATAATCTGTGCATTTCCCAACAGAGATTGCACTTGTTACCTAACAGGGTAGAAATTGGGGGCTGGGGGGGATGGAAGGCATCATTTGTAAGGCTTTGCCTGTTTTGGGTCTGGTGTAGTACCACAGGGATTTCTGTCCTGTCGCTCTTTGACAGTACAATCTCCCGCTCTCATGGCCATCCCTGGCCAGAGCTGTAATCCAGACGTGCAAGCTGCTGGACTAAAATTTCATCTGCCCGCACGCGCATCACCCATACGCTCGGCCTGCTTACCCAATGCATCCCTGCACCATAGGACAGAGCAGCAGGCATGGGGGGTGAAAGACAGCTTCCAGGGCAGAGTAACGGTTGGCCAGAAGGCTGAAAGGTTTTTTTTTTATTATTTATTTTTGAATTTTTTTATGGGGAGTGGGGTAGCTGTGGTGGGTGATGGGCTATGGACCGACAGAATGTGTGCGTGTATGTGTGTTTACTTTTTTTTTTTTTTTTTTTTTTGGAGAGAAGGAGCATGCTAATGGTCGCAGGGCTAAGCTTACAATGAGGGGATTACAGAAGCATGGGGTGGGGGTGCGTACATGATCTGTCAGAGCTTAGTGCCACAATTATCCCCCTCACAGCAGCGTTTTCATTAGTGTAATGTTCAGAGAGCTCCAGAATTATGTAAGAGTGACGTGCCATCAGCCTGCCCAACGTGGTGCCTCTGTGTGTTCCCCCCCCCCCCCCCCCCTTCTCTCTCTCTCTCTCTCTCTCTCTCTCTCTCTCTCTCTCTCTCTCTCTCTCTCTCTCTCTCTCTCTCTCTCTCTCTCTCTCTCTCTCTCTCTCTCTCTCTCTCTCTCTCTCTCTCTCTCTCTCTCTCTCTCTCTCATGCTCTCTTTTTTTACCCCTCCTCTCGTTCCACGAGGAGAACAAAATGGGCATCTGTCAGACTCCGGAGAGCGAGCGAGAGAGAGTGTGTGCCCGTCACTGAAAGCAGCTGAATGAGCGGCGTTTTGGTCACGATGGCTCCAGAAACGCATGACAGTGACAGACGGGGCACAGGGTCATCTGTAATGTATTGTGACTGATGTGGTCTGCTGTAGTGTGCGGTATGCACTGTGTGTAGTGCACCTGTTTTGGTTGGGTGAGCGGTGAAGTGTGACTGAGTGTGTGCGGTACTGAAGGACCAAATAAGCAAGAAATTTGAACATGAAGTACAAGAAGTTCATCACCATCATGCAAGCTGCCATCGGGATTGCGCCCCTCAACAAAAGGGAGCTGCTGCCCCCTGGCAGGAAGCTGTGGAGGCCCTCTGGGTGAGTGAGCAAGAAGAGGGTGGTGGGAGAAAGAGGAGCTGCAAATTAATGTTATTGTTTGTTGTTATAACGCATAGGCTACATTCCTATATGGTCCTTGGTTTAAAGATAGGGCTGAACTATATATGCGATTAAAATGTTTTTATGATGTTATGTGGTGCTGAGCTTCAGGGCTTTTTTGTCATTTAAAAAGAGCAGCACATGCATTGTTTTTGGACCTGGGGCTTGGACTCTATGGAGTTTATCTTGCATTTCAATATTGTCTTAACAAGCTTTAAGAGAGGAAATGTAGCCTAACAGCAGTGCTCATGAACTGTCAGTCTGGCAGTTCACAGTTTGAGCCTCCCAAATAATCGATGTGCTGATCTTGTTAACTTTTATTTTTATAGAAAATAATAGCATTTAAACAACAATTGCAGTATTGGTCAGAAAAATTGCAGTTGTGTTTTCCCCAAAATGTTCATCACTATCAGTGCCAGACTGATAGTTCACAAGCTGTGGAGTTATTAGGTGAAATTTCTCTAATTAAAACTTAAGGCAGTGTTGAATAATGTAGGATATAATTGACATTGTAGCTTTTACAGATTGAAAACAGAACTCTTTGAAATTGCAATTTTTCAGTGCAAAAACGATTGTTCAGCCCTACTTGGATGTACACATTTAGGAAAGAGCTTTTAGTTTAAATAGAACCTTTACATTTTAGAAGGTTCTTTTATATCTTAAAGGTTTGTCAGCCTTGCACTCATTTGCAAATATCTATTTAAAGAAACCAAATGAGGTTCTTTTATGACATTGCTCCAAAGAAAGCATAATTTTTGGCATCTTTATATTGAAGTGTATTTGCTGGGGTTTGAGGTGTACTTGTGCTTCTTTACTGCCAGGTTAGGAAAATCTTATTTTCTCTCTGCAAGGACATGCTTTACAAAACAGGATTTCTCAGTTAGCCAGATAAGAGGAGGAAAGTGAAGTGCCTCCCTCATTTTGCACTTAAAGTGGAATTCCAGACAGACTGTTTCTGCAAGTTTCTGCATAATCCAATTATTAGTCCTTCACAGTGCGCTGATGCGGAGTGCGCCATTGTAGACAAACCTTTCTTAGTGGTGATGATGGAAACCAAGGTTCATGATATGATTTTATTTACAATCCAGAATGACCAGTGAGCATAAGCATGTTTTAATATGTAGTGTTGATGATGGTAAACTAATAATGGTAATGGTAAATTCAAAAAAGAATGGTTTCTTTAGGGACAATTCTGATTTGATTTGCTTGTTTAGAAAGGTGCTTTTTAAATCAAATCATTCTGAATGCCTTTCTTTATATCATAGAGACTTAATTATGCAGTAATTTTGAAAAATGTACATTCCCTTTAAACTCAGCTGAGAAATTCGTTTTGAGGATGGTCTGAGATCAGTTAGGAGGGACTTGTCGAACAGAAACAGACATCAGCTGGTGTGTGAAAATAACCCAGAAACTACAGGTTAATAAGTGTCAGGAGAGAATAATCTGTAGATGTGTTGCTGTAGTGAAGGCTTGCCGTCTTCAGATCTGCTTTGGTAAATATTTCAGAGAAGCATCCAGTTGTCTTTGCATTTCTTCATTACATAACAAATAAGAGAAAGATGAGATTATTTGCTAAAATGTCTGCGTCGTCTTCAAAACATTCCCCATAGCTGTCGCTGTAACTTAAGATGCAGCTACACAGTTTTCCAAGCAAAAGGTCAGCTCTTTCATCTTGAATGGATTCTAGGAACTGAAGATTGGCCAAGAAGGTTTTGATTCATGTAGCATAAGTATGTTTTGATTTAACCTTTAACTGTATCTGGTGAAAGGCTGAGGGAAACATACTGGGACAGAGGACAAACATGCACCACATATGTGCTGTTTAGGAGAGAATAATCAGATTCTTTCTACCGCAGCTGCGCTCTCAGTCTCGGTACACACTTAAAGATGGTACTTCAAGGGTTCTTTACTAAAGAAAATGGTTCTATATTAAACCGTGAGCACTCAAAGAACCCTTGGCATGATTAAATGGTTATTTGCATGGTGAACGGGTTCATCTGAAGGTGGTTCTATATAGAACCATTTTGAAAATGGTCCTGTATAGTACCAAAAAAAGTTCTTCTGTTTTTACAAACTTGACATAGTAGCAATAGAAGAACTAGGTAATTAGTATTGTTAACCTCTGGTTGCTTACTTTTCTTTTTTGATTATCACTTTTGAAAACAATGGGTGCAATTCATGATTTGTTGTTCTTATAATTGTCCATCGTCTGTCTCTATGAAAATTTGCACTGTTGTATATACACTGTACATTCTGTCCATGTGAACAGATTTTGATGACACATGCATTATTTTTATTTGTACATTTAGTTACCTTGTATTTACACCTGTTAGCCATTTTATATGGTACACTTACTGTAGGTGCACTTTATACATTGGTCAGCAGTAACATTAATACCACCTCATTATTTTTGCTCTCATTGTTCATTTTATCAGTATAATCTGTATAATAATTATCATATAAACACCTCAGTGTCACTGCTGGACTGAAAATAGTCCACCAACCAAACATTTCCAGCCAACAATGTCCTGTGACCACTGATGGACTTGAAGATGACTAACATAAACTGCAGCAGATGAGCTTTTGTCTCTGACTTTACATCTACAAGGTGGACCAACAATGGACAGTTGGTAGACACAGTGTTTTAAAAACTCCAGCAGCACTGCTAAGTCTGATCTACTCGCACCAGCACACACTAACACACCACCGTGTCAGTGCCACTGCAGTCCTGAGAATGATCCACCACCTGAAGAATACCTGCTCTGTGGTGGTGCTGTGGGGGTCTTGATAATTAAAGAACAGGGTAAAATGGCGTGAACAAAGTATGTAGTTCTAAAATTAAAGACTGTAGTCCATCTGTTTCTCTGCACCTCTGTGATAAGTGAAAGTAATAAAATGAACAGTCAGTGTAGAAAGTGTTTTTAATGTTGTGGCTGATTGGTGTAGGTTTGCTGACCTTAGCACAACAGGGTTAAGAGCAGTTCACCAGCCCAAAATATACAGCCAACATTGGTCCTGTGGTCAGAAACTACAAGGCTGGCCTGTCAAAGAAATTTTAGCTGATTTACTAGGGTTCCCTCACAAATGTAGAGATAAAAATAATGTCTGAGCGAGCAAAAGTCGAGTGGCTGTTGTTGGAGTGATAGATGAAATCGGACATCTTCTGTGGTGTTTGGGACTGTAACGTTTTGGCAAAGCTAACAGATATCTGACAGCGCAAAGTCAAATAAACAGTTTTCAGAGTGCAAACAAAATTGAACGTGCTCTGCGGTGAGTCTACCTGTTAGCTGTCAGTAAGCTGCTATCATGCTTTGTTTTTCCTGACTTTCATTTTTTCCTCTTGCTAATAGCTCCCACATCACCCACAAATGAGCTGCTCTGAAATATAAATGGGTGGTCTGGGTTTATGTGGCAAATTCAGATGTGGAAGAGAAATTTGACACTTCATAATCATAATTAATAGGCTGAGCATTTCAGTGTTGTAGCTGAACTGACACCTATTATATTGCATTGTGGGCACAGCCATTTATCTGCTGAATTTAGCAAGTTTCAGGTTGAGTGTCCAGCAACTTGACAGCATTGAGAGGCATCCTGCTGCTTGCCATTTAAATACTTGTGATGCAATTTGGGTTTTTTTTCCATTGTGTATGGCTATTAAAGTGCAAGCCTAAATTGGTTGACTAACTATTATCCTTCATAGCGGTTAATACTGAAAGTAGTTGTTCACAAACTACGATACAGTGTTGTAAACTGGTGTTGTAACACCAATGAGAAGTTAGAACTTTTTTTTTCCCCGTGACATATCTTAAACAATGCATTTATTGTTTATTGGTATTTGCTTTAACCCAGTGGCTGAAACATCTCAATTCACATTCTGTTTGCTGTGACCTAAACATAGGCTTGTGAAAGCTAACAATTGCGAATAGCTCGAATAATAACAATGAATCCATTATGTAATAATTGTTACAAGCCACTAATTGTTACCGGCCACTAAGTGGCCAGTATGTAGATGATGTTTAAAAACACCAGCAATGCTGTTGTTCCTGATACACAGAGGCTTACCACTGTAATTCTGTGCAGATGCAATAAAGTGGTGACTATTTGTTTATCATTGTTTGTTCACCAGTGAAGTGACATTAACGCTAAAAGGGTCAGGAAATCTGCTGTTTGGAATGTTTAAGAATGCGTTACATCACCTGGGCACGTCCACAGAGCAAAGTACCCAAGATAAAGAGATGACTCATGTTACTATTCATTAGCAATGCAGTGAGGTGTGTTCTATATACTGTGAGTGGGACTAAGGAAGTAATGTCACTCTGTAATCATTCCAGTTCTTTGTTTCCGTCCGTGACTCAGTCATTGGTCAGCATCCACTCTGTTTATGTCTCTCCAGAGCTGTTTGTGTGAGAATGTGTGCTGAGCCTATGGCTAAAGGTCACTGCATGGTCAGTCTCTGCTTTTATATTCTCTGCTTTTAATATACGTCCATAATGCTGGAGTTTACTAAGCCAGTGCATGGTTGGTTTTGAGTAAACAAATCCTTTCTATGTTTTAACCTCTCAATTTCTAGTTCTGTTTTCAGATGTTATACTGCATAACAAACTCAACAACTCAGGTTTCTTTACAGTGATGGTGATGGGAACAAAGGGTCACAGTGTCTAAAACACAAATATAGGCATTTTATTTACATCCAAAACCACCAGTGAATCTCCATGTCTTCTGAGATTTTATATGGAATGTTGTTGATGGTAAAATAGTGATAAATCCATAAGTATAATTTTTCTGTGAGGACTACTTTTCCTTACAACGCCCTGCAGGTATCTCTCCATAATGAACGGAATCTGTCATGGTTGATGCAACGAGTGAGGTGTCAATTGTGTCTCACTGATGTTACATTTACAAATAGGAGGTTGTGTTTAAGGTGGAGAAATTAAGGGGAAAATATCAACAAGGATAATATCTATAAGGAGCACTTTTTTTTCATTGTGCCAGCCCACTTGAACTGCACTTTATCTTGAAATATAATAATAACAGTTTCACAAATCATGTTAGCTTTGCTTTAAAGTGTGAATCTGTTAAATATCTCATGAAACATCCTTTTACATGAGTCATACATTATAGTTTATGAAAAATATTTTTTTGTTTTTAGTAATTTTGGTTGTGTCCCTCAACATTCACTTATCCCAGTTACCTTAACACATTCACATTCACCTCTATAATATATCTAGAATATTCCACAAATTACATGTTCAACAAGGTTTTGTATGATCCCTGATGATCATGGCAAGAAGAAAAATAAGTTTTCTCATTTATTTTTATTTCTTTATTTTTACTAATATTGTGATATTACCTGATTAAGTTGAACCCTGTTACCTGAATTATAGACTATAATTAAATTTTAATAAAATTGTTTTAAGTAGAATCATTAGAATGTCCTTGGTGTTCTTGTGGCATGGATGCTAGTTAACACTATGTATTTGCCACTTTATATGCTAACAAAACAGTGAGGAACATATAAAAATGTTGTTGAAATTGGTTAATGCACTTCATTTTTGAATAGTTAAAGTTTCTTGGATTTTTTTTTTTGTAGAATCAACCGTATTTTAGACCCAAATCTTATCTCAAAACTGCTGTAAAACTGTCTCCGGTATCATGCAGCATATTGAAGTCATTTTATGTACTAACTTTGTGTGCAGGAGCTTTTAGACGCATTAAATGATTCAGATGTCTGGTTACCATCACCACTGTGAACCATTCTGAGTGTGTAAGCTTCTCTAACACTATGACAGATTAATTATGCAGAATTCGGTGGAATTACCCTTTAAGTATCTTAAAATGCTGTAAGATATTCAGTAAAATATTGTCACACCACTGACAGATTCTTTCAGTCTTTTTTCTTAATTTTTTAATTATTGGAAACAAAACCTATGGAATTAGGCTAAATGTTAAAGACTTTTCTAGTAGTGAAGACTACTAGACACATAAGTGAAGACACATTTTGTGATTTTTCACTAAGACATAGCTGTTAAAATGTAAATATATTTAATTAACTTACCTTTCTTAGCTATTTAAAAAGATAAGTACATATTAGAATGAGGCCTCACACAGGTCCTCCGGTTTACTCGCTGTAGTTGCTTCTGATTCCTTTATTAGAAAGCACCAAGACTGTTCACAACAGATGATTTTCCAGGCCTGATTGGATGTCATGCAAGAACAGGAATATGGATAATCAGAGTAGTTACAGCCCCTTTTTCTTCAGTCAGTTCTGTTTATATTCAGCCCACCGTTAATGGGGTAAGAGGATCATTTTGGATTCATTGGATTCAACTTTTATTAATTTAATTGTTTCTGGACTATGCTGTACGTCTTTATGAAAAGCTGTTTATGAAAACCTGTGATGGTTATTAAGCTCATTCTGATTAGCAAATTATCCATATATTTTTATAGATCACCTATTTCTTCTTCGTCTTCTTCTTTGTCTTCTTCGTCTTCTGGCTGCTCCCTTTAGGGGCTACTTTTACACCAACCATCTCCATGTCCACCTTCACAACATCCATAAACCTTCTCTGAGGTGTACCTCTTCTCCTTCTGCCAGGCAGCTCCATCTCCAACATTCTTTGACCAAATATATCCACTATTCCTCCTCAACACATGTCCAAACCATCTCAACCTGGCCTCTCTGGCTTTATCTCCAAACTGCTCCACCTTCACTGTCCCTCTGATCTGCTCATTTCTAATCTTGTCCATCCTTGTTACTCCCAACGAAAATCTCAGCATCTTCATCTCCGCCACCTCCAGCTCAGCCTCCTGTCTTTTAGACAGAGCCACAGTCTCCAAACCATACATCATAGCAGGACGCACTACTGTCTTGTAAACCTTCACTTTCACTCTTGTATGTTGTGTATTACATATATAACATTATTTGTTATATATGTGTATATGCTGTTTCTGATTGTATGTTTGTTGGGTTTTGTGCTGTCAGCAAGGTTGTATTGCATTCATTCTGATTCTTTTTTTTTTTTTTTTTTCTTTTTTTTTTTTTACAGGGACCACTCTGGCACAGACGTATTCAAGTTTTACTTGACCAAAGAAGCCCAGTATTTGTGTCTGCGTCGACTCTCTGCTCCCAACTACATAACAATTATAAAGGTACAAATATTTTCCATGTAGAACAGCATATGAAGTTGCTATGATGCTTCATATTGAAGTGAAAGATTCGAATATCTATGTAACTTGGGTTGTCGGGGACGAAGAGCAAAGCAGTTCAGGAGCTGAATGAACACAACAGAATGAAATTCTAGCCAAAAACGTTAATTAAGATAAATATTAAGGACAAAAATTTTACTTCTCCTCAAATATAGTTTTCCCTCAAAAATATTATTCAGTGGAGGTAAAGGTGTTATTTTTTTGATCATCAGAAAGAGCAGTAAAATTGTGCTTAAGAGCATTAAATTGAGTAAATGCAGTCTTCTAACTCAGTCATTCAGAGTGGTCTGATGTGAAATGGTTCATTGTAAAGAAACCTGTTGACTCTGATCTTTTTGCAGTGGGGTTGATGGGAACCAGCGGTCACAACATCTACAAATATAGTCATTTTATGTATTGTCCAAATTCTGAGCTTTTATATGGAATGTTAGTGATAGGCATAAATCTGAAAAAATAAACTTTCTTTGGGGCTATTGAATGGAGTAAAATAAATGGATTAAAACACATTTCAAACCAAAATTATAAAACAATATTTCTGGCATCAAGCAGTGTATTCCTAACCATTTCATTAATTTAACCTTTTAGAGGCATTAAACTCTTCTTCTGGTCACCACCACTGTGAACAATACTGTCTGTAAGTTTCTCCAGAACAGAGCATTTCACATCAAACCATTCTGAATAACTTTTACATTTAACCGTTTAAGTAGGCACAAATTTTGAAAATTCTGTGGAATTCCCCTTTAAGAGGGATTAAATTTTGAACAGGTCTGCTGCTCCGGTTTTTATCCCACGTGGAGCCGGAAAGTTTGGAACAGTCCATTTTACTAAATTGTAAAATTTGGACAAATCTGTGGAATAATCAGTAGAATAATGTGTTGTAAAACACACAGCCAAAAGTTTGACAGAAATATTGAGAAATGTCTCCTGAGCACCGTGTGGAGGATATTTAGGCTGTTTTTAACCGGTTTTGCCCCCCCCCTCCGCAGTGGTGCAGTCGGGGTTTAGACTACAGTTGGCAAACAATAGCGTGCGGTTTATGGAGCTCTTTGGCTGTTAGTGGTGTTTTGTTGCTGGAGTTGAATTAATAAAGATTTAATCCAAAGTTACATGTTAGTTCTATAGTTTTCCCCCATATACATCTTAAGATGCCTGTGCTTGAGGAGAGGCTGCTCTCTATGAGCAGAAACGTAACGAAATGCTTTAATGTGAGTATCGTTGGTTTATTATTAGTATTATTGATTTCTTAATCGCTAACATGTTCATGTGGTAAGAAAGTCTTTGGATGTTGGTTAGTCCACCTGGCTAGCTTTAGCTTATCCTTCATCAGTCCGTCCACCTGCTAGAAGCCCCTTTAACGTGATTTCTGTCTGTTTAACTAACTGTTGCTGAAAAGAAACTCTTGCAGGACAAGTACACTTGTCGACCTCAGTCAGGCTCGTTGTGGTTTCTCTGAAAGGGGGGCGGGGCGTCCTCTAATGAGTCACAGCGATAGTTTCAGTATCTGCCTGTAAAGAAGGTGATAGTTTCTCAAGGCTACGTTTATTCAGCAGTTTATTCAAACCGGCACATTTCCCTGCTTAGTAAAGTATTCCAGGTCTCGTGTTTTGTATCTTTTATCTGGTTTATGTCTTTTGAAATTTTCAAAAATGGAAAGAAAAAGCTAAAAGCAGCGCGATATATTTGAGGGTTGTTCCCAGCGCTGCCAGCAGAGGGCAGAGTGGCGCCGTCACAATTTATTATAATCCGCTGTGTTCAGTTTCTCAGCTTCTCAAATTCTCCATTGTCTTGTATGAATGGTATTGTTTTCTCTTACTTTTGCCTGTGTTCTTGATAAATATAATACTAAATTGGGGCTACTTTTGGAAATGTATTATGTAGAGTTCACCTGCTATTAAGGTGCACTTGTTTCTTACACGTGTTCCATTGTGCACACACTTTATATAATCTCTGTAGAAAAGCATCACCAGTAGAAAGGGGTGCTCTGGAGAAGCCTCACATGAGCTTAAGAGTACCACACCTGGTCCTAGGCGTTGTCTAGAGGCCCTCGCAACTGGCCTGTGGAGCAGTGAAACTGTGTTCTCTGGAGCGATGGAGTATCATCCAGTACCTTTTGGGATGACTTGGAGTGATCCAGAACTGATCATCAGGAACATCACTACCTAACGTCAGTAATGCTCTTGTGGTTAGATGCAGTCAGATCCTCACAGCAATGATCCAACATCTAGTGTAAAGCCTTCCTAGAAGAGTAGAGGCTGTTATTGTATGGCAAACAAACTCCCTATAAATAATAATTCCTTAAATTCCAGAAGAAACCTTGGAAGAGCAAGTGTCTATAAACCTTTGAACATGTGCATTTTTTTCCTTTAAATGTGACAAGGGATATTTAAACCCCCTTTCATATAAAGCTGCACAATTTGAACATAAAATGCATAGTTTTGAAGTTGTTGGATATTCTGATTGATTTGAGAATTGCAAAATTACAATTAAAGCCGATGATGTTGGTTTTTTGTTAACTTTGAGTGAAGTAGCATTTCTGAGCCAGGAAAGGGGAAAATAAAAACATGGTAATATATGATGTTTTTGTGCTGCTGTGCATCACCCTGTAAAGCTGGAAATCATCGGGTCAAGTTTGGCAAGATTTTTTCGGACCATGTCATGCATCTTTTCCAATGTCACATGCTCAGGCTCAAAAAGAAGGTCCGACTCAATGTTGTGGTCACAAATGCAAAAATCAACATTAGGCTGATGAAGATCTGATGGCAGTAGTAGATAATTCACATCTTCAAAAGACAGCGAGTTCTAACAGAGTTCTCTTTTGAATACTTTTTGAACGCACTTGCAGTCATCAGATTCATCTTCGAGGGCACAATAGTCCTCACAAAATGTTCAGTATATTACATGCAGTTACACATTTCTGCCAGTGAAGTCTCCAAATCCCCAAATTTTACATAGTACAGCTTAAAATAATGTGAGACTGCCTGGGTATTTTCTTTTATGTGCAATTAATAAGACAAATGTCTTTTATACAAAAAAAATGCAAAATTACAAAAGCATCATTGACTCCCGTGCAAAGTGCTGAACAAAGACAATGAAATACTAATAGTTACCTCATGATTGCAATTTTGCACAATTTAAGGCTTTTGAAAAAACAGCTTAAGGCTACAAAAAAGCAATAAAGTATATTTTAAACATCTTAAAAATGCCCTTTTTGGTGATGCAAGTTTGGTGCGACAGTTGCTATTATGGGTTCACACATTCTACACACAACTCTGGGATGACATTAATCATCATGTTTAAAGTATTATTACACGTTAGTAGATAAGGATATGGGAGTCCTGTATATTTTGTGGCTTTATAGCTAAGTGGTTATGTCACTGTCTCTTTACATGGGCTCACAGCACCCCACAATTGCTCTGTTAGAATTCACGCTACCTTTTCGTAGAGGTGGACAGTTTGGCAAAAATCTTATGTTACAGTACTTATTCATTAAGCATGTCATGTCGCAATATTTGACAGCAGTTGAAACTGAGAAAGTAAACCCTATAGTGCTACATTAAAAAAAATGAGCACAGTGATTTTTTTTTTTTTTTTTTTTTTTGCCAATATTTACCATAGTTTGTTGCACCAAATCCAGTTTTCTTTATAGTAAAACATGCAGTTTTTCAGTGTCCTACAAATACTGATGATGCCCACAGTATGTTTAGAAAAACATCTTTTTATTGTATTGTGACAATTTACCACAATAATGATATATTTTGTCTTATTACCCAGCCCTGCCTCCTTCCAGTGCATAATTGCTGTGTTATTGTGGGCGCTTATATTGTGATAATGATAAAAATATGATTAATCGTGCACTTTTTATATTTTCATCATTTGATTTACATAGCACGGACTAAACAGATTTTCCCAGAAGCAACCACACTTGAGAGCAGAATCATTGTTTTCATTTTCTCAGGGTCTGATAACTGAAGCCTAATGACTGTGCCTTCTTGCGTAATACTCAGGAGTCAAGCCTGCTCCATCTGCAGAGGTTTGATGCTGCACTTGACTGGCACTAAGTATCTCAACAGCTTCGTAGCAGATGGTGAAAGATTAATGTTAGACCTGCTCGTCAGTGCTGCACTTACAAGGTCTGGTATAAACATCACAGGACGAGCCACTTAATGAAATCCGTGAGGAGTGGTGTCTGTGTGTGAAGTCTGAACATGTCATATCTCATCAGCAGATCAGTTATAGTTCAGGGATTACACCTGACAATTGACGTTTCTCCAACAACTTCAGCTGCATCTAGGTGACCCTGAGGGTTTGGGCGAATGCATAAGGCAAGATGTGATTAAGAATATATGCCTAATTATTCCATAACTGAATTATAATCCTGCTGCAGTGCAGTTTAGACATATGTCAGCTTGTTATGCAACTCATTGAATTGCCGTGATGTGAACCCCCTGTGTCTCTGAAGTTTCTCTTTACCATGCAAATTGTGATAATCAACAGTGTACAGTTTCGGTCTGGGATCGGTATCATACAGTGGAAGTTATTGTTTTGGTCTTTGGCTGTAAAAGATACCATATGAGGCAATATGTGGACACTTGACCATCACACCTGTATGAGCTTGTTGGTCATCCCCTTCCAGGTCAGGCACTGATCTTGGGTGAGAAGGCCTGGCTCGCAATTGTGGGGTTAAGGTCAGGGCTCTGTACCTTGCTTTGTGCACAGGGGCACATTCATGCTGAAACATGAAATAGTGTTCCCCAAACTGTTGCCATAAAGTTGGAACTATTTAAGTGTCTAGAAAATCTGTGTGTGCCGTAGCATTAACGTTACTCTTCACTGGAGCTAAGGTTGCAGAGCCCACACTCTGAAAAACAGCACCAGGCTTTTATCCTTCCTCCACCAAGCTTTACTGTACTTTACTTGTACTTCTGGCTTCTGGTGAACCAAGATAGGTCCATTGAACTGAGAGTTAGTGATGCATGATTAATCGCTCTAAAAACATGTTTCCACTGCTCCAGAGTTCAGTGGTGGCACTTTACACCAGTCGAACCGACGCTTGCTGTTGTGCATAGTGATTTTAGGCTTGTGTTCAGCTGCTCAGCCATTGAAACCCATACAATTAAAAGCTCCTGACAAACAGACTTTGTGCTGATGCTACTTCCAGAGGCAGCTTGAAACTACAGGGAGTGAAGCAACGGAGTGATTCATACACACGTTTCAGCACACAGCAGCCCCACTTGGTCTGCCGCTTTGGTGCTGTGCTCGTTTTGCTCCTAAACGCTTCCATTTCACAATAATACCACATGGAACACACAGTGCTACATAGCCTGTAGGGGTACATAACACAGTAGGGGTACATGATCAGAATACATTTTTAAAACTAACTTTCACAACAGTAGTTTGCTATTTTAGCTAGTCATTTCCTCAACTTCTCGCACTTTGTACTCAGAAGCGTGGGATATGACTGAAGGGAGCTGGAATTCAAGAGATTCAAGAGTTTTTGTCATGCACAGCAGAAACAGGCAGTTGCACTGTACAATGAAATTCTTACTTTGCTGTTCCTCCAATCACCAAATATAATTTTAATGTAATCTTAGAACAAAATAGAAAAATAACACTAAAAGCAATAGTAAAAAAGTTAAAGTACAGTTATAAGTAAAAAAGTAAATAGAATGTACAGTTATAATTGGTTATAAAAATTTGTGATTTGTATACCCCTACCTTGAAGCAATAATTTGCTGAAAAATCATATTTAAACTAGTTAAAAGCAGCCAAGATATGTTTTGTGTTTCAAGATTGTTTCTTTAATTTTGCACTAGAGATGCAAGGTTAATGTAGCTAACAAGTACTAAAACTTTTATTTGTAAGTAAATGAAAAAACTATGTAAATTAGACATTTGCTGAACTTTTGCTTTGAATAGTGTCACTTCTATTTAACGTTAACTTAGTGTGGCAACACTTTTTGTCTTGCACTGTTTAGGCTGCCCTGTGACTTCATGGCTAACCTCAGAAACTCTAAATATCGTTTTGTATTTTGTATTGAAGAGCCTCTTGGGGACCATTGTAGTGCAGTCACAGCATTTTTTATTTTTTTTTCCTTTCTTTCTTTTTCTTTATAATCCCATCTGGTTACCACAGTGGAACAGGTCTTCCTCTGATCCACTTCCCTTTAATCCTTTCTGAGATGAGATGTGGTGCTTCTTTAGACACTGTGGTCAGAACAGTAATGGTGTCTAGTCTTCTTCTTCTTTTGGCTGCTCCCTTTAGGGGTCGCCACAGCGGATCATCTGCCTCCATCTTGCCCTATCCACTGCCTCCTCTACTTTTACACCTCCAGCTCAGCCTCCTGTCTTTTAGACAGAGCCATAGTCTCCAAATCATACATCATAGCAGGACGCACTACTGTCTTGTAAACCTTCCCTTTCACTCTTGCTGCTATCCTTGTGTCACACATCAGCCCTGACATCCATCTCCACCCACTCCATCCTGCCTGCACCCTCTTCTTCACCTCTTTTCTACACCTCATCTGTCATCCTGTCCATCACCATTGCAAACAAGAAGGGGCTCAAAGCTGATCCCTGATGTAACCCTACCTTCACTTTGAAACCATTTGTCACTCCAACTGCACACCTCACCACTGTCTCACTATCCTCATACATGTCCTGCACCACCCCAACATACTTTTCAGCTACACCTGACTTCCTCATACAGTACCACAGTTCCTCTCTTGGCACCCTATCATATGCCTTCTCTCGATCCACAAAGACACAATGTAGTTCCTTCTGACCTTCTCTGTACTTCTCTACCAACACTCTCAACGCAAAAATTGCATCTGTGGTACTCTTTCTGGGCATGAAACCAAACTGCTGCTCACTGATCTGAACCTCTCGCCTTAGCCTTGCTTCAACAGCTCTTTCCCATACCTTCATTCTTTGTTTCTAATCTCATTCTACAGACAACCACCCTATGCTGTTTTGCTGCACTTTCCCCTGGTACCACTTTACAATCTCCTTTATGTGGCATCTCCTGCTAAGGATATAATCCACCTGTGTGCACCTCCCTCCACTCTTGTATGTCATCCTGTGTTCTTCCCTCTTCTCAAAATACGTGTTCACCACAGCCATTTCCATTCTCTTTGCAAAATCTACAACCATCGGACCTTCCGCATTTCTTTACACCATCAACCTCCAACTTCAGGCTCATGATCCTGTCTGACACTCTCTCTTTACATCCAGAACACTTTTCCCAAGCTGTTTAATCCTTTAGGATTATCCCTACTCCATTTCTCTTCCTCTCTACACCATGATAGAACAGTTTGAATCCACCTCCAATGTTCCTGGCCTTGCTTCCTTTCCATCTGGTCTCCTGAACACACAGAATATCTACCTTCCTTCTCTCCATCATGTCTGCAAGCTCTCTGCCTTTACCAGTCATTTTCCCTATGTTCAGAGTCCCTACTCTAACCTCCACACTCCTGCCTTTCCTTCTCTCTCGCTGCCTTCTAACCCGCCTTCCTCCTCACCTCTATGATGGTCTTCGACCTACAGTAGTCCAATTTCCACCGGCACCCTGCTGGTCAACAGCAACGGAGGCGGTCGTTGTTAACCCGGGCCTCGACCGACCCAGTATGGCAATAATATTTGTGATCTGCATGATAGTTTTGGCACAAGTTTTACACCGGATGTCCTTCCTGACGCAACCCTCACCATTTATCCGGGCTTGGGACCGGCACCAGAAGTACACAAAGTACACCCCTAATGGCTGGTTTAGTAATGGTGTCTAGTATGAAATTCAAATTTAAGTATCATGATTGTGATAGTTAACTTGTGCAGAAGCTTTCTTGTTGTATTCTCTATGTGCTGTAAGGCTTCACAATATGGACTAAGTACAGCTGCAAGTTGAAATGAATGGCTGTATGAATTTCAGCATATTGAAAAACATAGATTAACCATTGATAAGGCATGGATAAACACTGCACTAATGTTGTTTGTAAAACGTTTTGGTTGCTTGGGTAAAGAAAGGCCTTGATCAATCTAAAATACCCACAGAAACACTCACTGGGAACATAACCAAAGGCAATTTCTGACATTGCTCAGAAATAAAAGAGAAATATATCCCCATGTTGAACATGTTTGCCTTTTAAAGCTCAAGTATGGACTGCAAAATGCCCTCAGAATTGCACTATAGGTGTAATAAAGCAAAATCTAACCCTGATACTATAAACCAGCTACAGGCAGCACCTACAGGTACACAGGTTGTAAGCTTTAAGCTTAATTAAAGTCCTGAACTCGATATAAGAGGACGAAAAAGCATAAATCTGATCCAATCTGTAACAAATCTATCCAGAGATCAGCACTCACTCTCACCGTGTGATGTGATGTTAGACTTATAGTTCTTCTTGTGGGGTCTTAGTGTGTTTGAGTATTTTGAGCATGATAAACTTTTAAATGCTCATTTTAATAAAGTCCTTTAATTAGAAACCACTCGTTTCATTGACCTAGGTTGTAACGCACTCTCACTCTTCTTTACTCTCTCACTCACGTTTAAAAAAAAAAAAGTGTCCAGAAGGGGAGCTGCTGGCACGCTAGTGATTAGAGTAAAAACAAGCTTTTGTTGTCTGAAATGGGTCTGTGGAGCATTGTGGGCATGCAGAAACTGTGCTTTCTAGGACCTGTGGGGTGCTATATGCTGGTGCTTCATGGCCATGACATTTTGTGTCCTTAAAGAAAGGAAAAAAAATAAATACTAGATCTGTGTCAGTAGTGGCCGACACTTGGCGTTTCAGTATCTTGGAATACTGTAATCTCTAGAACGTGGATTTTTAGATTAAATGACTGTTCTATGACTATGTTCTAATCCAAAAATGAAAGGAAATTTTATCTATAAACTGCTTAAATTCTCAGTTTTCTATTGTTAAGATTAATTTGTTAGGGCAAAAAATTTCCTTTAAGTGAAATGTGAGGTCGTTTGTATAAGAGAGCCTTCTGCTATGTCATTATTGTGGAGGCTAATGTTGCAATAATGATTAACGAATGATTGGTTAGTCTTGAGCTTTCATGATATCACCCACTTGGTATGCAACAATACATTGTATTTTATTGCAATGTAATTGCAATTGTATATTATATCGTAAATAGCATGTTAGCTTTTTGCTAACATATTAGCTTGTGGCTAGAGCATTAAAGCACAGCTTTTGTTTCACGCACTGTACTTTCACAATATTGAGTTCTCTAACTTTAATTTATTAACATTAGGCACATTTTACAGCCACTGCTTGTCTTGCAATGCTGAAAAACATTTCAAGTTGATGCAACGCTGTGTCGAACAATGAATTTTGTGAAATGTTTCACACTTATAGCCCACCACTAGTTGGAGCCCACATTAGCTTCTAAACACAGAGCTGTAGTATCCCTCTGATCTCTCAAGCCAAAAATATAATTAATGTTCTGAATCAGCTGCCAGTCCTCTCTCTCTCTCTCTCTCTCTCTCTCTCTCTCTCTCTCTCTCTCTCTCTCTCTCTCTCTCGCTCTCGCTCGCTCTCGCTCTCTCTCGCTCGCTCTCGCTCTCTCTCGCTCGCTCTCGCTCTCTCTCGCTCTCGCTCTCGCTCGCTCTCGCTCGCTCTCTCTCTCTCTCTCGCTCTCTCTCTCGCTCTCTCTCTCGCTCTCTCTCTCGCTCTCTCTCTCGCTCGCTCTCTCGCTCGCTCGCTCTCTCGCTCTCTCGCTCGCTCGCTCTCTCTCTCGCTCTCTCTCTCGCTCTCTCTCTCGCTCGCTCGCTCTCTCTCTCGCTCTCTCGCTCGCTCGCTCTCTCTCTCTCTCTCTCTCTCTCGCTCTCTCTCTCGCTCTCGCTCTCGCTCGCTCTCTCTCTCTCGCTCTCTCTCTCACTCTCGCTCTCGCGCTCTCGCTCTCGCTCTCTCGCTCGCTCTCGCTCGCTCTCTCTCTCTCTCTCGCTCTCGCTCTCTCGCTCGCTCTCTCTCTCTCTCGCTCTCTCTCTCTCTCGCTCTCTCTCTCGCTCTCGCTCTCTCGCTCTCTCTCTCGCTCTCTCTCGCTCTCTCGCTCTCTCTCGCTCTCTCTCTCTCGCTCTCTCTCTCTCTCAGCACATCATCCTGCTTATCTATTGGGAATTCGTCCAAAATCACGTTGTTGTTATTATATATGTGCTGGAGGCAGCCTGGAGTAATCCAGAATCTCTTCATTGCAAAACATGGCGGGATTTTGTGCTCAACTGTAGTTTAAAAAAAAAAAAAGACATTTCCACTTAACGCTGCAGTGGTGGGTGAAAGGCTTTGGGAAGAGGTGAATGTTTGCGAGTGAGAGCGTGACAGTGTTGTCCTCTCTTGCTGTCCTCTTTTTCACACAACTCTGTCTGCTGTGAGTGGCAGTAGACAGTGGGATTTGAGCGGAATGTAGGCCAGCAGTATTACTCTTGCGTCAAGAGCAGATAGATGAATTGTGTCGATGAGCGGAGAGGTCGTCTGGGCAGACTGAGGCGTCGTGCCGGTGGGACAAAAGTCATCATGAAGACGGTACTATCGCTGCACAGAAAATGGGTCCACACGGTCAAAGCCATCCGCATCCTCCAGGGCATCGTAAGATCACTTTCATACTCTCAATGCGGCAACGGATGCAGTGGCTAACTGTTGATCAAAGTTTGGCTGAATTGTGGGTGGAGTCAAGTGAACTTCATTTTTTTTAATCCTTTAAAGTGGTACCATGTTTGTAAACTGTTAGGTGCATTTGTTTGTAGTTATAAAAAAGGAAAGACAACCTGTTGATTGAAGCACATTTACTGTAGAAAGCAGAGGGCAGATGTTGAAGCATTATTTTTGTGGTAATTGACTTTGATGTATTTCTTTGAAATACATCATTCTTTGAGAGTCAAGTATTGTAGGATCATGACACTGGAGAAAACCTTTTACTGAGGGTGCATTACAGGGCTGAAGTATTAAATATTTCAAGTATCATTATGAACTGAGATGGCACATTAATGGAGTTTCAGAAGAGTCCTTTATAGTTTTGTCTCGATATGAACGTTTCGAGTGATGCTCCTCAGGAGGAATGCAGACCACCATACACAGAAGGGTATGAATGCCATACCTGTACATCTTTAGATAAACTGTATGAAATGTATGCTTTGTGACTTAAAAGTAATTGTGACCTGAAGATAAAAATGAAAGTATTTTTAACATCGAACATGTCGCTGCCTACATGTCACTGCCTACATTCTGCATAACATTACTAAGAGTTAGTAGTGCTACTGGAGAATATTGCATTGCTGTATTTTTGCACTTTTAAGTATGGCAAATTTATTTTTGAAGCACTCTAAAATGGAAAAAGAGCATCATGAGATGCATTTTCTGAGGAAATATGTTGTGCTATTTCTTTAACAAGTGTAAATACAGAACAGAATTATCTGCATGTTGGATTGTAGATTAAGGATTATTTAGGACAATAGTGCAATGCATATTTGATTTGAGCTCAGCAGATTAAACAGCACTAATCGTAATCACTCTGTATGCGTGTTGGGTGCAGAAGTAACAACTGGAAAACTACATTGTGAGAAAGCCCATAATATTCTTCTTTTCTGTGCTTAAAGCTTCCCACTCACCAAGTTGCACATGAAACCAGTTTTTCTTCATAACTTAAGGCTGCAAAAAGTGAAATGCATTTTTTAACATGAATATAGTTCAGAAGTACATGGGCCTAAGGGAAGCTGTGTGGCAGCTGTGGAGTCTGACACAGTCTCTTTCATCTTGCTCATATTAAATCTTTTTTTTCCTCTCAGAACCCAGTTATGGAGGAGACAGTGTGGGAGCAGTACACAGTGACCCTACAACGGGTGAGTGCTTCTATAATTCAATACTTTAGCATGGCCATTTCATTCAGTATGTCAGTGGAATGTCCAGAGAATAATAAATAATAAAACAAGAGACCTAGCACAGAACTCATTAAAGAGCATCGTATTTCTTGAAACTTTGAGATCCAGACAGATGGAATGGAATGATATCTTTCCATTCTGATCACGTATCATGTGATTTAGTGTGAGGGCGAAAGTTAGAAGTTAAGAATAGATTAGGGCTTTCTCAGTTACTTGAATATCTGAAGATGAACAAGGCATCTGCAGGTTTTTATAAAGCCATGTGCAGCCGTTTGAAAACTGCCTACAAGAGTGAGCTGTTAGCATTGAGGTTGCTTTTGCGTGCATCATTGAAAGAGAGGAAACCCACACCACCAGGATCTGTTACAAATTGCATGTGCATGATTTTTTTTAATTAACTATTTAAAATCACCAGTAGAAATTACATAAAGCATCAGTTTGACACTTTTAATTATCCACCCATTTAAACATATAACACTGGATATACATAGAAGTTATGTGCTGCCTGATAAACAAATTTGTTAATAAATTAATGAAATATACTGAGCAAGTGTGGACCTCCTCTGTGATGAATCTCAACCCAGTTTAAAGGCAGTTTAAATGAGCTGAAAATACTGTTAAAATGTAATGAGTCCTGATAACACCAGTGACCAAAATCTCTGTAATAAATGATTTTCACATAAAATACTTTTTTTTGTAGTATGACATTAATGATATAAAAAGTAAACAAGAATTTGTTATATACAAATTCCTGAGTTAAATCGCCTTAAAATATTCTTTAATATTAAGAATGGTTTCTCAAATGTTCAAAATTGGTTTTGTGACTAGCTGTTTTACATATGCAGAGGGACAGAATCAAAGGAAAAATCAGAGAAATCATAAAGGAAAAATATTATTAGGCTGTGCCTAATATTTGAAGCATCTTCTCAATCCTTGCAACCACCAAATGGAAGATGATCTGTGTGATGGAAAACATTTTGTTTGATTAAGTCTAGGCTGAACAACTTGACAGGCAACAAACAGGCTAACAGACTCCTCCAGTAATATTCAGCGTTTGACTTTACCAAAGAATTTACATTAAATCACGCAAAATAACAACATATGGAAGTAAAGAACATCTCACTTGAAAATCTGTTACAAGCTTCAAATATCCATTGAATGTGAGCACCAGTTCCTCCATTAATAGAGTTCTCATATAATCCGGAGTAACAGTCTTAAGTAGACATGAAGTATGTGTGTGTGTGTGGAAATATACTAGATATAATAGAAATATGTGTAGGTATATGAGTTCAGCTTAGTCCTAGCTAGTACACAGCTGTGGGGTGTTAAGTGTGAAAGTTTCAGTACAATCATATGATTATCTTTTTGCTGTGATTATTTATTTTAGGTGAACAAGTGACATTGTGTTTGTCTATAACATGACCTTGCTTTACACATTGCCTTGTTAACCACTGGCACCGTGACTCCACTGCAAGGCTTCAAATTAAGATATAAATATCTATACTGAAAACAGACCTTATTTCTCAATTTCAAGCCCCTGTTTAAACAGTCCTGACCCCCCCATGCAGCTGTGTCGCATCCACCCTCTGTCACTGTGGATTGAGCTTGCCTGATCTGATTCTCTCTCTCTCTCTGTCTGTCTGTCTGTCTGTCTGTCTGTCTGTCTGTCTGTCTGTCTCTCTCTCTCTCTCTCTCTCTCTCTCTCTCTCTCTCTCTCTCTCTCTCTCTCTCTCTCTCTCTCTCTCTCTCTCTCTCTCTCTCTCTCTCTCTCTCTCTCTCTCTCTCGGTCTCTCTCTCGGTCTCGCTCTCGCTCTCTCTCTCGCTCTCGCTCGCTCGCTCGCTCTCTCTCTGTCTCTCTCTCGGTCTCTCTCTCGCTCTCTCTCTCTCTTCCTGTCTCTGTCTCTCTCGCGCTCTCTCTCTCTCTTCCTCTGGGCCATCTGGTTGAGCAGGGCTAAAGCTGTAGGTTGCTTGATTTAGTTGTTGTGCTGGGGTCGGGGAGGGTTTAGAGATTTCATTAAATCAGTGCTCTAATCTCGAGCGTACAGAGACAGGTATGATGGTATATACGTATATTTGTGTTTTTCATCAAATCTGATGGCTCAGTGGTTATGCATTCAGGGTCTTTGTCCCCATCAACTCATTAAAATCTGTTCTCAGAGTATTTATGCATGTATGTCAATGTTGGTCACAGTAAAATTAAGCATCTTGTGAAATTGGAGCCACCATGCTTTCTATCTCTGTGTAAATAAAGCTACATGCTGCCTTTATTGTTGGGTGAACTGTGAAATCTGCCATGGGTTAATTATTTGGCAGTGAGATTGATTTATAGGATTATTGGTGGAGCATTTTGTGAAGTATAGTTCTTTACTTTAAGTTAGAAGTGAAGGATAGTAGAAGTATCACAATAAGAGCAAAAAAGTTGCCTATTATCTGAATTTTTAAGTTGGTTTGTTCTCTTAAATTGATTCTTTTTTTTAAGTAATTTAAAATATGTTTCATTTAAAGTGAGTTATCACTTAATTTGTTAGGTTTAATGTAGAATTTAGATTTTTTAAAAATCAATATAAGATCAAAAAGTGATTGTGAAGAATATCAAAAACTATACAGTAAGCTAATATTAGTGCTAGATGCTAACGTGTTAACAGAAACAAATCCTCAAAGCTTTGACAGCAGTGAATTTACAGCTAAGTAGGAGCCAAATATGTAATGATATTCTTCAGGAAAACATGTTTTCTGCTAGTGAAATACATGTGATGAGACTTTGGCTTATCCTTATTAATCTTTCATACAAAATATTGCCATATAGCAAAAAGTCAAACCTTTATTTAAGGTACAATGAAAAACTAAATCTTTCATGCCACAATTATTAAATCTGTGCGTGCCAGAATAATTGGCTCATGGATATTATTAGGAGTGAAATCTAATTTAAGTATATTTACATTCATATTGTATGTTTTTAAGTTCACCTGATTAAGTGAGATTAAATGGTCAGCCATGACTTCCTGATTCACTGGGGAAAATATGCAAGATGAAGCACAAACCAAATTCCCTCAATCATCCATCACTTTAAGGAAGTCCAGAGAAAACAGCAGTGATGTGCAACCCCAATTCCAATGTAGTTGGGATGTTGTGCAAAACAAATAAAAACAGAATATGATGGTCTGCAAATCCTTGTCAACCTATATTCAATTGAATACACTACAAAGACAAGATATTTAATGTTCAAACGGATAAACTTTTTTTTGCAAATATTCACTCATTTTGAATTTGATGCCTACAACACGTTCCAAAGAAGTTGGGACAGGGGCATGTTTACCACTGTGTTACCTCACCTTTCCTTTTAACAACAGTCAATAAGCGTTTGGGAACTGAGGACACTAATTGTTGAAGCTTTGTAGGTGGAACTCTTTCCCATTCTTGCTTGATGTACAACTTCAGTTGCTCAACAGTCTCCGTTGTCATATTTTGCGCTTTATAATGCGCCACACATTTTCAATGGGAGACAGGTCTGGACTGCAGGCAGGTCAGTGTAGTACCTGCACTCTTTTACTACGAAGCCACACTGTTGTAACATGTGCAGAATGTGGCTTGGCATTGTCTTGCTGAAATAGGCAGGGGTGTCCCTGAAAAAGACGTTGCTTGGATGGCAGCATATGTTGCTCCAAAACCTGTATGTACCTTTCAGCATTAATGGGGCCTTCACAGATGTGCAAGTTACCCATGCCATGGGCCTGAACACATCCCCATACCATCAGAGATGCTTTTGAACTTTGCGCTGATAACAATGCGGACAGTCCTTTTCCTCTTTGGACTGAATGTGGACTCGTCAGACCACAGGACACTTTTCCACTTTGCGTCAGACCACAGGACACTTTTTTCCACTTTGCGTCAGTCCATCTCAGATGAGCTCTGGCCCAGAGAAGCCGGCGGCGTTTCTGGGTGTTGTTGATATATGGCCTTAGCTTTGCATGGCAGAGTTTTAACTTGCACTTGTAGACGGAGCGACGAACTGTGTTCCGTTACAGAATGATGTCAGTTTTTAATTCAGTCAGGGATCGAAGGTCACGGGCATTCAGTGTTGGTTTTCTGCCTTTCTGCTTACTTGCAGAGATTTCTCCAGATTCTCTGAATCTTTTGATGATATTATGGACTGTAGATGATGAAATCCCTAAATTCCTTGTAATTTCACGTTGAGAAACGCTGTTCTTAAAGTGTTGGACTATTTGTTCATGAAGTTGTTCACAAAGTGGTGATCCTTGCCCCATCCTTGCTTGTGAACAACTGAGCCTTTCAGGGATGCTCCCTTCATACCCAATCGTGACACTCACCTGTTTCCAATTAACCTGTTCACCTGTGGAATGTTCCAAAGAGGTGTTTTTTGAGAATTCCTCAACTTTCCCAGTCTTTTGTTGCCCGTGTCCCAAATTCTTTGGAACATGTTGCAGGCATCAAGTTCAAAATAAGTGAATATTTGCAAAAAACAAAGTTTATCTGTTTGAACGTTAAATATCTTGTCTTTGTAGTGTATTCAATTGAATATAGGTTGAAAAGGATTTGTAAATCATCATATTCTGTTTTTATTTATGTTTTACACAACGTCCCAACTTCATTTGGAATTGGGGTTGTACGAAAAAAAGGTTGTAGAGCTGCACAAATCAGGAAATGCCTATTTTCACTATCAGGACATTAATTAAGAAGCTAAAAACAGGAGATGTTAAGAATCGACTGGGAAGAGGACGTGTCCATACTGAACCCACACAGTGAGGTGGAAGGATCACAGATAGAAGATTGAAGACTTGAGTCTTAAGGTCACAATATTTCACAAACTATAATCCCACACTACCTATGTAACCACAAGTTATTCACAGGCAGTGCTAGAGGAAAGCCTCTGCTGTCAAGGACCAACAAGCTCCTACAGTTTGCCAAATGATACTGAAACTTTCGGTGGAATCCAGTTCTGCGTACAGTATTTGTGGAGGGGTGTGTGTGTGTGTGTGTGTGTGTGTGTGTGTGTGTGTGTGTGTGTGTGTGTGTACACGCATATAATGAAGTAAGCACGTACCACTGAAGATTTTAATTTAACTAATTTCTTTATTTAGGACCCTAAAATGGGATTTGGAATTGCTGTATCAGGCGGGAGAGATAATCCAAATGAAGAAACTGGAGAAATATCAATTATCGTCTCAGATGTGCTCCAGGGAGGGCCTGCAGATGGTCTGCTGTTGTAAGAATCACATGTTTCTTAGTACCATTAGATCAACCAGTAATATAATGATGTGATTTGCAATAGTGATTGAAGTTGTCATCCCCATCCATCAACAAACATGCGCTGAATGTTTTTCTGTTTCTTTTCCTCTGTTAGTGAGAACGACCGAGTGATTCAGGTCAACACTTCTCTCATGGACAGTGTCCCTCATTCCTTTGCGGTGCAGACTCTTCGCAAGTGCGGCAAAGTCGCCAAAATAGTGAGTGGAACACTTTAAACAATGGGTGTCTGTAAGGTTGTTTTGCTGTACTTTTTTTTTTTTTTTTTTTTAAATAAGAATAGCCTTTGTGTGACACCTTTTAACAGAGTGTAATAGGTTTAATGATTGTTGTGATGGCCTATTAATATCCAGTATCTTGAAAAACTTTTCTTTATTTTGCTATTGATTTGTCCCCATGAAAATTAAGCTACAAATTTGTAAATTCATCATAGCTGTGATGTCACAAACATGAAGACATTTACATATATCCATCCAGTCAGGCTACTGCAGTTTAGCTCTGCCCATTGATGTTGAAGTTATGAAAAATGTAGTCAGCAGTTGTTGTTGTTGACAGGTCTGTAGAGTAATTGGGTAAAAGATATAGGAAGGGAAAACATTTGTTACTGTGATCTATTTTTTAACTTTATTTTATTTGACATACCTGAGGATTTCAGCCTGAATTAATATTCCTGTTACATAAATCTATGTGTGTGTGTGTGTGTGTGTGTGTGTGTGTGTGTGTGTGTATATATATATATATATATATATATATATATATATATATATATATATATATATATATATATATATATATATATATATATATATAGATCATTTTAAGCTCTATTGAAATTTTTTTTTTCTCCAATTTTAAATAAATTCTTACCTCCTACAGATGGTAAAGAGGCCGCGGAGGGTTCCGGTCAACCTACTGAAGCGTGCACCTTCCCCAGATGACCGTGTGTTCTGTAACCCTGACTACAGTGATGATTACGACTATGACCAGGACAGACGCAGTGTCTACAGCCGGCCAGACCATGACGTCGGTTCTGAACGTGGCTACCCAGACTCAGAGTATGACTACGACCGCGGCAGCCGCGGCCGTACACTGGAGCGTGATGTGAGCCCTGACCGACAGTATAGTCGAGACGGCAGCCGGGGACGACTGCTGGACCGGGAGCACAGCCCCGACCGCCGTTATCGCAGTGACCGCGCCCTGGATCGTGACCGCAGCCCCGATCGCCGTTACCGTAGTGAACACACACTGGATCGGGACTACAGTCCAGATCGCAATTACCGTAGTGATCGAGGCCGTAGCCCGGACCGCCGTTACCGTAGCGACTATACTCTGGACCGGATGCACAGCCCAGACGAGCGCTACAGGGGCCGAGAGCAGAGGAGGTACGAGCCCCACCAGGAGGAGCCGCCGAAGAGAAGCAGCAGCCGAGACCGCCTCGACCACTCTCCCTCACTGGCTCCATCACGAGAACCAGAACCACTGGACAAACCAGTCAGCGTCCTGCTACTGAAGAACAGGCCTAATGAGGGTATAGCCATACATGTTCACCCCATCACATACAATAAAGACCAAATGTGTGTAAGCAAGATAGATTTTTTTTTTTTTTTTTTTTTTTTTTTTTTTTTTTTTTTCTCTCTCTCTCTCTCTCTCTCTCTCTCTCTCTCTCTCTCTCTCTCTCTCTCTCCATAGTTACCAAAAAGGTGTACAGTTAGGTCTGTTCGAAAACAACAAGCACAACTGATCTAAAGACACCCAGTTTATTTTTTCCAAAGTTTTGTTTTGTTTTATATTGGTTTGCAAGGCCTTTTTATGAGAGACGTTCTCACACTTTTAGGTCTATTCGAACAGGATTTTTTTTTTTTTACATGGGGAGATGGGGTAGAACGATTTTACCTCAAAAAGTCTGTAATGTTGCCATAGAAATTCCATACATGACACGTTTGGCTGTTTACAAGTAGAACACATCAAACTAGAGGTCTTAAAGGGCCTATATCAAGTAAAACTAAATTTACTTGAAGTAATAACTAAATCTTGGCAAAATTTCAAATAGTGCCATTCACTACCCAGTCCATACAATCCACTTATGGAAACAGAACAGTCCATTTTGAATGTATCGCTTCAGTGAGGTCACAAAAAACTCTTTTACCGTGATGTACCTATTAAGCCTACAGAAGTTTAGCCCTGCCTATTCATCTTGAGGGTTCTAGGGAGTGTTTCAGCTCTAAGAGTTTTTCAAATGAGGCACAATACACAACAGCCAATCAGAATGGAGCAAACTGGGGCTCCACAAGCTTTGGAATTATCATCAGGGTATGGGGATTTTGATCCTACAGCTCAAGATGAATAGGCAGGGCCCAAGGACAAGAGATCAAAGCCAGTCGTACCCTGTTGGACACCCTGACACATCTCTGGTTGGGTAGGATGGCTCCTCGGTCTCCTCTATCGTCTAGAGCAATGTTAGTCAGCGCAGGCATCTGTTCTCTGATGCTGACGTAACAGAACTGCTGGTTGGTGCTTTCCTCCGAGCACATTCAGCTGTCGTTGATGATGTTGCTTTAGCAGCAGCTCGAAAAGATGCGGTGGCTCTCTTTAGATGACTTGCAGGAAGCCTGTGCTAGCTTTGGCCATCCTAGCACTGGAGGTATCATGTGATTAGGGGAGTCCTAACTAGTGCGTGGGAAAACAAAGAATGGCACAAATATAATTTATTTTATATATATATATATACAGTGCCCTCCATAATTATTGGCACCCCTGGTTAAGATGTGTTCTTTAGCTTCTAATAAATTGAGGGTTTTTTTAAATAATATAGGACCACGATGGAAAAAAGAGCAAAATCCAACCTTTATCTCAAATGCATTTATTCAGTAGGAAAAAAATCCCACATTAAGAAATAATTGTTTAACATCAAATAATGTGTGCCACAATTATTAGCACCCCTGATGTTAATACTTTGTACAACCCCCCTTTGCCAACAAAACAGCACCTAATCTTCTCCTATAATGTTTCACAAGATGGGAGAACACAGAAAGAGGTATCTTCGACCATTCCTCTTTGCACAATCTCTCTAAATCATCCAGCGACCTGGGTCCTCTCCTCTGCACTCTCCTCTTCAGCTCACCCCACAGGTTTTCAATGGGGTTAAGGTCTGGGGACTGAGATGGCCATGGGAGGAGCTTGATTCTGTGTGTGGTCAACCATTTCTGTGTAGATCTTGCCATATGTTTAGGGTCATTATCTTGCTGAAAGACCCAGTGACGACCCATCTTCAGCTTTCGGGCAGAAGCCACCAGATTTTGTTTTAAAATGTCCTGGTATTTCAAAGCATTCATGATGCCATGCACCCTAACAAGGTTCCCTGGGCCTTTGGAAGAAAAGCAGGCCCACAGCATCACTGATCCTCCCCCGTATTTCACAGTGGGCATGAGGTGCTTTTCTGCATACTCAGCTCTTGTGTTACGCCAGACCCACTTACAGCATTTGTTGCCAAAAAGCTCTATCTTTGTTTCATCTGACCAAAGCACACGGTCCCAGTTGAAGTCCCAGTACTGCTTAGCAAACTCCAAACGTTTACGTTTATGATTGTGAGTGAGAAAAGGTTTTTTCCGTGCATGCCTCCCAAACAGCTTGTTGGCGTGTAGATAGCGTCTGATGGTTGTTTTGGAGACTTCGTGACCCCAAGATGCTACCATTTGTTGCAGTTCCGTAACAGTGAGCTTTGGAGAACTTTTTATTTCTCTTATCATTCTCCTCACTGTGCGTGGTGGCAAAATAAACTTGCGTCCTCGTCCAGACTTGTTTACCACTGTTCCAGTTGTTTTAAACTTCTTAATAATTCCTCTGACAGTAGATACGGACAGGTGTAGGTGAGTGGCTATTTTCTTGTAGCCATTGCCTGACCTGTGAAGGTCAACACACATCTGCCTTACTTGAATGCTATGTTCCTTTGTCTTTCCCATGTTGAAGAGAAATGGCCTCTGTGTCACGTCATAATTATACCCCAGGGAAACAGGAAGTTGTGAATTGCTAATTAAATGTTCCTACATACTTTGATTAACTTCGTAAACTACTGTAGAAGTGACAGAAATTCTTTAATTACATTTATTTCCTAAGAATTGTTAGGGGTGCCAATAATTGTGGAACAGGTGATTTTATGAAGAAAAATTATTTCTTAGTCAGGGATTTTATTTTCCCCCTAAAACTCTACTTGAGTTAAAGGTTACATTTTTCTACAATTTTCAGTGTGACAGTATGTTTCCACAATAAAAACTGAATTTATTTTAAGGCTTTTGACACATCTTAACCAGGGGTGCCAATAATTATGGAGGGCACTGTATGTGTGTATATATATATATATATATATATATATATATATATATATATATATATATATATATATACATAATAATGCACACAAATATAGCAAGAACTTTTCCACAGGATACGATAGAATAATTACTGACATAACAGTTCATAGGATTAATATAAACTGGGGTAATTGTCATTCAATAGAAGGTAAAAGATGCTGAAGTCATTACTGATGCAAGAGTATGCAGCCCATTAAAGTTACTGACATGGCAGATTTAGATGGAACTAAAATCACTGAGAAACCCAATTAATTCCTCATTTACGTTTCATGGGTGAGTCTGATGAGAGCTACAATAGAACTCTGCAGGACAGCCATCAGAAGATAAACTCATTGAGTTTAGAATTTTTTGCTTGTTTGTTTTAACACGTAATTTACTGCCATGCTTGTGGCTTTTTAATTCATGACCTCAAGCTGTTTCTATATAAACTGCAAGATACCTACTTTAATATTACAAACACATCACTCATGTACTCTGTTTCTCCTTTTCTCCTTGCCCCAGAATATGGTCTGCGCTTGGGCAGTCAGCTCTTCATTAAAGAGATGACCAGCACAGGACTGGCCTCTAAAGCTGGAAACCTGCAGGAAGGAGACATCATTCTAAAGGTCATTATCAGAAAAGGGGCCAACCTCCTGAGTGAAAATGGGAGGATTCTCAGTCTGTCCACAGAACGTCTTGTGCATGAATTCAGCTAAAACATATAATAATAATAATAATAATAATAATAATAATAATAATAATAATAATAATGGTATAATGCATCTTTCTCAGATCAACGGTACAGTCACAGAGAACTTGTCTCTGAGTGATGCAGGAAAGCTGATTGAGAAATCTCGAGGGAAGCTGCAGCTGGTGGTGCAGAGGGACCGCCGGCAGATTCTCGTCCGGATGCCACCAATGGCTGACAGTGATTCAGAACTGGATGGTGAGTCAAGCTAATTAAGTCATATATGGCCTATTTAAAGGGGACGCTTTTTTCAAAATTTCTGCATAATTTTCTCTTTGAAATTCTGAGTGATCTGAAATGCATTAAAAAGAAACGGAACAACTCGTCTCTACAGTGGTAGAAACCAGGGGTCAAAATGTAAACAACATAAACATAGCCTTTATTTCCTATCCAAAACAACCTGTAAACCTACACATGTCTTTTTGTGGGTGTTTATATCTAATGCTGACAATGCTAAAATAGTAAAACATCTGAAAAAAAGGCTTCTTTTCTGTCTATTTTGCCTCATAAAACTCTGCCTATACCTCTGCACTAGGAACAGATTTTAATGTGTCAGGCCTCAGGAAGGATATTAATAACTATTTCATGAAATAACTCTCTTTGAGTGAGCTTTTAGAGAAGTTAAACACTTTAGATGTCTGGTTCCTATCATCACCACTGTGAACAGTTCAGACTCTGCAGGTTTCTTTAAAATGGAGCATTTCACATCAAACTTTTTTTTATTTATTTAAATACAAACTCAATATAAGCTCAACCGTGTCTCTGTAACTACCTGCCACTATAATCCTGGGCCAAGATGCTGCAATATTGTTTTATAAATTATTAAATTAATGTTAATAAACAAATTTATTAGCAGTGAAAATAATCAGAACTATTGAGATGATACTGATGTAAGACATTTTTATAGCTAAATAGCGTAGAGCTGGTTACTGGACCTGTGTGACTAGAGGCCTTATCATCTAGACAGACTGACCCACTTTACTGATTTCAAAGAGGAGAGGGAGAGGTCCAGTCCATGGCTTTGGCAGAATTATGTACACCCCTCATAATCCAAATAGTGGAGAGCAGAAAAAATCTGATGTTGTTATTATTAGTATGGCATGGCCTATATTTGGTAGAAGAGGGTTTCTTGCTACATTTCTGATACAATTTGTCTGATCTTGTCTCTATTGAAGTGCAGAAAGTAACATAATAAAGAACTATACAAGTTAAAATGTTTTAGAATTGAATTACTGGATGTTAAGAGAAGGAATTGTTTAAGATCTCAGTTTAATTTTAGGGTTTTCTGTGGGATTTGTCGTTGGAGAGCAAGAATGTTTACATCCAGTGTTGTAGTATAATTGCTGGATTTAATGTTTTTAGCATGCTGGGGAAAACAGTAAAGTCTGCAGTTCTTTGATACAGCAGAACTAACAGTGGTCAGCTCTTTTGTAGTTACTGTCTAATAAGACATTTTGCTTATTTTCACAGATATTTCTGAGATTGAGTCATATCGTTCATACTCACCTCAGGACGACAGACGAGGGCACCACTCCGATCTTTCATCTCACTCCTCCAACGAGAGGCTACGGGAAAAACCCAGGTGACCAACCTCATAAAAACCTTTTGACCTTCTGAGGATGCAGCAGTGCCGCTAAGGATTTACTGTATACTGTTATGGATAAACCTTGGGCTGGGATTAAATCTTAAATCTTATATGGTTATATGGTTACATGGTTCCATTTATGGAAAACTGTGTAACACCAGAGACTCTTCCAAAAGCATCTTGGTGTAACAGGTTATGGTAAAAAGGGCAACAGTCAGATGAATCACCAGGATTGTGTCCATGTTTTTGATGATCCTTTAAGCCATTTGTTGCGACAAAGTGCAATGTCCTTATCATTAATGAAAAAAAAGTTGTTTTTTGAGGTAATGAGAGATTGTGGTAATTGCAGGGATGAGCCTCCAAACAGGCTGGCTAAGATGGGTGCAAAGCCAACACCATTCAAAGTAGCTCCTGATGACCTGCCACCCCCTCCACCAGAGGAGCCTGAAGTTGTGGAACCTCCAGGTACACAGTGCCAGTAGACTGTCCTGCATTCTAGGGTTTGGGAAGTCTATCTTCAATATGTTACACTAATAGACTAAGTACATTTGTCCACGTTTTTCGATTGATGTGAAAGGCATTTTAAGAATGTCGGAATTGCGTTTCATCAGCAGCTCCAGTGGTCAGTGCTGCTCCAAAAATAAGCGTTCCACCTAAACCCAAAGCTGTTCCAAAGGTGCCACTTCGACCAAGCCCAGAGGACCTGGAGATATATGGGTTTGTTAGATTTTTGTCTTTTGTCAATATTTTACTTCTTAGTTTTACTAATCAGACTTGAATTCAAAGCTGCAGAAATTTTGTACAAATTCAGTTTTGGACTGTGAAAATTTCTTGATTTAAAACCAATTGCTCAATTAAAAAAAAATGAATTGTTTAAAACCTATGTTCTGAATGAATCTTCTTAAATCACTTTCATGAGCAACACTGAATGAAAAAAACCCACAACCATAGTTATAGATTTTATGTATAAAAAGTTTGCTGTTATAAATTACATGTATATGATTAATCGTCAAAATAATCACTAGATTACTCAATTACTAGAACAGCTGTTAGTGACAGCCCTAATTTGGTTTATGTTAAAATATTAACTTCTTAAATGGTAAGTCCAAACATGTTGGCCCAAACCTTAATTTAACACACTATAAACAATTTACATTTATTACATTAACATTCATGCAGTAGTTACTAAATGATGAGTCTTGAAATTATTAACTGATTAATAAGCCTGCAGCGTAAGGCTTTGATGAACTCTGACAGAAAGCCATGACAAACAGCTTTTGCCACTTTTCTCCGGTTTAACTTCAGTGGAAATGTTTAATTGAGGAAAATGTTTCATCTTTTCAGGCCCAACACAGTGATGATGCGCTTCCAGAAGGGTGACAGTGTTGGGCTGAGACTGGCAGGGGGTAATGACGTAGGTATTTTCATTGCGGGCGTACAAGAAGACAGTCCTGCGGAGGTGGAGGGTCTGCGCACTGGAGATCAAATTGTGAAGGTAAAAAAACACTGATACTTTAACCTTGTAGTCTGTTGTTGTTTTTGTTTTTTGTTTTTTGTTTTTGTTTTTTTTTTGCACTAATTTTGTCTTCCAGCAGTCGTGTAAGAACTGATGTCCATCTGAGTGGCTTTATGATTCCTGTTCTGCAGGTGAATAATATGGACTTCAGGGGCATGGTGAGAGAGGATGCAGTGCTGTACCTGCTGGAGATTCCTAAAGGAGAGGACGTCACTATCCTGGCACAAAGCAAAACTGACGGTACAATTGTTTTTTTGTTTTTTGTTTTTTAAATCCTAATTTTACTATAGCTTTACTCTTACGTAGGTCCTGCCCACACACATCCAGATATTTTTGAAAATGTCATTTCAACTCTGCTGGGTTGGCTTGCTCATGTGAGCTTTTGTGTAAATATATTTGTTTGCATCTTTGTGAGAATGGGGAGTTTTTTTCGCAAATGCTGTTGGTGTAGATTAATTAATTTATTTATTTTGGAAATAGAGAAAAACACTTTAAAAAATATTTGTATATGTGTGGTTGAAGCTTTTGTGTCACTATTCAATACTCAACACATTCAGCAACGTCCAACCATGTAGAACTTTCTACAGGGGAAATGCATCACATTGGATTTAGTACTGTAATAGGGAACTTATTGTTTGTAAGCTGGAGATATTTTATCTTGATTACTATATTATGATTTTATGTTTGTTCTTGTTGGGGGGAAAACACTATTGCCATATTGACAAATATTCATGTCTTGACAAATTAACAGACACACACAGTATCGTTATTGAAAGTTTATCAACTGCACTTGATTAATTGCTGTGCTTGTTTTAATGAACGATGAGTGAGAAATAATTCATCTAAATTACACCATGCTTTTGTTGTGTACTTCTAAGGGTTAACTTGGTCTTATAAAAACATCCCCTTTTTTTGCAGTATATGCTGACATTCTGGCATCAGGCCGAGGTGATAACTTCTTCATCCGAACCCATTTCGACCATGAAAAAGATGCCCCTCAGAGCCTGGCATTTGGCAGGGGAGAGATATTTAAGGTGGTGGACACGCTGTATGACGGCAAATTAGGCAGCTGGCTGGCAATCCGCACAGATAAAGATAACCAGCTACTGGAGAAGGGCATCATCCCCAGCAAGAGCAGGTGTGTGTGTGTGTGTGTGTACATCTGTGATGTACATTTGTGTGTTTGTTGGTCATTGTTAGAAAAATGCTGCAGAGATTGCACTGTATCTCATCCATCATAAAGAATACAACATATATGTTAATCATTGCAATTATGGCCATTGGAATTCTTTTTTTTTGGCTGCAATATTCATACGAGCCCTTTAACCAATCAGTGTTTTTTTTTTCCTGTGTGCTGTCAAGTACAGTCGCAGATGAGTCAATTATTTTTACCCAAATATCACCAGTGCTTTTTAATATATTGCAAGGCATATTGCTATCAAAATATTTAGCAGTGTAATGCAGTTCAAATAGCCATAATAAGGAAAATGGCTGTTTGGAAGAGGTGATGCTTCCTTTACCCATAAAACCGAATGGTATTTAAAATTTAGATTTGTGTGCCTTTTGATTAAATTTTTTCTTGATTAAATATATTAAATGTTTTGCATCTTCACACAGCAACTATGAAACTGTGGCTTGCTGATCTGATATATTTAAACTTCACTTTAACACATTAACATAACTACACCATAAACGGCATGGCAGATGTCATATGCTCTCATGAGTGGACAAATTTTCTTCAGTAATGTAACTGTCATGTTAACGTTACTGTTAATTGTCCTGACATGTCATACTCTGACAGCTCGTGTCACGTGATGTCCATTTAGCCATGGTGACATTAGATATTATGACACATCTCATGACAATTAACAGTAATGCTAACATGACGCTTTTATATTACTGGACATTGTCATGGCATGGTTATGTCAGTGTTATGTAGCAAGGTTCAAGTAAAGCGTTATCATTTAAACACAGAGAAGATTCTTCAAAACATCCACAGAACTCATCAGAACTCATTTGCATTCTGCAACCTTTTGGGACTATTGCAGAGGCTAGTATCACGATAACTGTTAACAAACCATATACATTACATCCCTGATCTAGTATAGTAGATCTAGTATAACCTTTTTTTTTACTGTGACAGTCACAACGTTCTGCCTGTTTTGATGTAGTGTTGACTGTGGTGTGCTAACTTGCGCTAACAGGGCTGAACAGATGGCCAATGTGCAGAATGCCCAAAAAGGAGCAGGCAACGACAGAGGAGATTTCTGGAGGCTGAGAGGTCAAAGGGCAGGCAAAAAGAAGGACCTCCGCAAGAGCAGAGAGGACCTGACTGCCAACCCGGTGACCACACGTTTTCCAGCGTATGAGAGGGTGGTGCTGCGAGAGGGTATGGCACCTATAAAGTAGTTTCTTATATGATAATATATTGTGTAATATATTGTGAAAATATATTGTGTCCAAAAGTTTGTAGACACCTGCTTATCAGTGTTTCCATTCAGTTTTGTGCAAATTGTCGATACATTCCTGTGAGGATTTGATTGTGTTTAGCAACAAAAGCATTAGTGAGGTCAGGTACTGTTTGATGATTAATTCTAGATCACTCCAACAGCAATTCCACTTGTTTACTGCCCAGTACTGGTAGCCTTTTACCCCTCTAGCCAGCAGCTGGCTTTGGGCATGGTGACCTTAGACTCATATTTTGTCATTCTGTTAGCAGCGTTTTCCTATGGAGATTGTGCTTGCCTCATTTCCCTGATGTCCACGTCACCTATTTTATGTTCTTTTGAAGTTATAGTTAATGCTGTGTTTGCAATAGCTGTACCTTAGAATAGATGAAAGGGTGTCTAAATAGAATAGCTGTACCCTAGAATAGCTGAATGGGTGTCTAAAAGCTTTTGGACATGCCACACAAGTCCATGAATTGTATTTTTTTTTTTTAATAACACTGCTGTCTCTCCTGCTCTGCAGCTGGGTTCAGAAGGCCTGTGGTTATTTTTGGGCCGATCGCAGATGTGGCCAACGAGAAATTAGCTAATGATATGCCGGAGGAGTTTGTTATTGCAAGTGAGTGCTAAGTGATATGATAACACTTACTGTCTTTTGGTGCATCTATGCTGGGGAGGGTCATTGCATTGGGGAGGGGTATATGCTCTGCTAATTACTGTTTGTGCACATGTTTACAGAGACAGAACCCAAAGATGCAGGCTCAGAGAAATCCTCAGGAGTGGTGAGACTGAACACTATCCGGCAGATCATCGAACAGGTTAAGTTCACCTTTCTTACAAGCCTTTAGTTTTCTCATTCTGTAAAGCAGTGGTTATCATTCCTCCTCCTTGTAATCTGATTTCCTCAGTTTAGTTCAACCTGCATCTAACATGCTGCCCCCCATACCTAACAGTAATGCATCTGATCCAGTCAACCATTGACTACTGTAGAGGATAAATACATGGAGCTGGATGGAGCTAAGAATGTCCATCTCCAGGACTAGGGTTGGTGATGACTGCTCTAAAGAGTACTGAAAATGACAGAATTCTCTTCTGATCTCTTTCTCAGGATGTGCATGCTTTGCTCGATGTCACCCCTAAGGCTGTGGACACCTTGAACTACACACAGTGGTACCCCATCGTAGTCTTCCTCAACCCGGACAGCAAACAGGGTGTGAAGACTATGAGAAATCGTTTAATACCTGGCTCTAACCGCAGCTCCCGCAAACTCTACGAGCAAGCTGTAAAACTCAGAAAGACATGCTCGCATCTTTTCACTGGTCAGTCTTAAGAAACCTTAAAACAGCAACTAACAAACTGTAACATAAGCAGTTACAATGCTAATAAGAGACCGACATAAACTTGGACGCACTGTTAAGCTTTTTTCCTATCATTTTTCTTTGCAGCTACAGTGGATCTTACCTCAGCTCATGATGCATGGTATGGAAGTCTGAAAGAAGCCATCCATGAACAGCAGAACAGAGCTGTGTGGGTCTGTGAAGGCAAGGTAAGAGACAAAGCACACTTACTGCACAGACATCTACATGATTCATTTGTAATTTTCACATATAATAAATAACTTTCCATCACCGTTTAGCTGGATGGCTCTGAGGAGGACGTGGACCTTCATGATGACCGCATGTCTTACCTGTCTGCAATGAGCGCGGACTACCTTAGTATGGACAGCCGTCTGACCAGCGATTATGATGACACAGCAGATGAGGGAGGAGCCTACACAGATAACGAGCTGGACGAGCTCACAGATGAGCCGCAGGTGCCTGGGATCGGCCGCTCCTCAGAGCCAGTGCTGCCTGATGAGGTGAGACCGTAATAGGCAGACAGTAACATTTAGTTAATTAATATAATGGCATTACTTTCATGCTGGAAATTGCTGAAATGTGGATGTGGACAAAAGCCCATGTGTTTATGCAGCAAAATCAAAGCTAAAATACAAGGCCAACTTAAATAATAACAAGGTACGAAGAAAATAGGCGAGGTAGCGAAGCAGAACTGAACATTTAAAGGTACAGACCACAGCAAAACCATGCATGCACAATAATAAGAGGAGATGATACCAATCCCAAAACAAGACACCCATGATGACATGGAAGTGGGGACAGAATTTTCCATGACACTTTCCTTGAACCTGCATACCTGTTTGCTGGCAGTAAAATTAATGAGTGTACAGAAATGAAAAATAAAGTCTTCTTTGCATGTAGAGCAATGCAAAGTGGCATTTTACTGGATTCTGTTTTCAAAAGTATGTGAACACCCCTTCAAATTAGTGAATTCAGTTCAGCAGATTTAGGCCCCACAACTTGTATAATTTCCTTTGAAAAGCATCGCTAATGGAATGGAAGGCACTGTAGCAGGCACGGGTCACCAAGTCACTTCCATGCAAGAGACAGCTTGTAGCTGTCTTGAGGTTCATCCAGTGCCTTTGTGATGAGATGGCATGATCCAAAACTGATTGTTCATCACCAGTACTTGACCTCACTAATGCTATATACAATAAAGTCCTCACAGCAATGTTCCAATTTCTAGTGTAAAGGTTTCCCAGAAGATTAGAAGCTGTTACTGCTGCAATGCTGCAAAACAGAGAAAAATTCTCTGTTGATATCTTTGTTTTCAGAAGAAATGTTGCATTACTGTGTGTTTTTATATATAGACTGGATGACGAGCATTTTTTGCTTTCATTCTATTATTATGAGCTATTGCTTCAATGTTAGTCAGTCATTGTTCTGGAATTCTAAGTAGTCAAGCCCTGCCAATGCTGCTCTCTGCAGGGCACATGTGGAACTGCAGTCAAATGTAAAAGACCTCCAAGTATAGGGGCACATCAAACTCACTGGTTACACATTTGTGCTTTGTGTTTTTGTGGGTTTGTGTGAGGTTCTCTCTAACTCAGTTGCTAAGAGATATTTGTGTGAAAAATCAGCCTGAGCACATTCATTGGTCACTCGTACATTTGCTAATTTACTTGAAATGAAAGCTTGGGGCCTGTCTTACTTCAAGGGCTCCAGTTTCACAAAACCTAACACATGCAGCCATGATTAACTCTGTTACGATGGTGGTTGACAACTTTTAACCTGTTAACTTGGCTTTGGATATTTGGGCTGTGATGCTTGTGCACATGAAAGCATGATGTTTATGGCAAACAGCCAATGAGGAGACATCAGGTGTAATTTTGAAAGCAGTGTAAAATCACACTATGTACATCTGTAGAAAGGGAAGCTTTTACAATAGTATAAAGTCCATACATTTCCATGATTAACTCTGTTACGATGGTGGTTGACAACTTTTAACCTGTTAACTTGGCTTTGGATATTTGGGCTGTGATGCTTGTGCACATGAAAGCATGATGTTTATGGCAAACAGCCAATGAGGAGACATCAGGTGTAATTTTGAAAGCAGTGTAAAATCACACTATGTACATCTGTAGAAAGGGAAGCTTTTACAATAGTATAAAGTCCATACATTTCCACTGTGTTAGTGCTTACTGGAGTGGTGCTTTAAACTGCTTTATATTCTTTATATCTATATAGTATGATTTGCTTTCTCTGCTAAAAAGAGATTTTTCATATGGCTGATTCCACAAACATCACAAAGAAGAAAAGAAAATCATGGGGGTTCACCTCCATCAGAAGTCTGTCCCTGATTAATCCAAGAGCTGTTTATGATCCCTAATCCTGAACTTCATCTGCCCTCAGCAGGTTAAGTGTGCAATAGAAGTTGCCATGGTGTTGTAGTTAGGTAAAAATATCCACTGTCATGAGAGAAAATCCAGGGTTGATTTAGATTAAACAAAGCTTAGTTATCTGGCTAAGCAAGAAATCTTTGTTAGACAGTCCTCCAGTTTAATAAAATGTAACTTATAAAACCACTGAGAGAAACTTTATTAGGCACAAAAAAGCATTTGGTTTGGTTTGCATAGTAGCCTGTGCTGTACACATAGAACAACTACATATTAAATTACATCACTTTTGAGTTGCTGTTGTTTGTATATGTGTGGATTGGCCTCCTGACCCTTATCCCTCCTGCCGTCTCCTTTTGCAGAAACCCGCCCCTGTGCCCCGTATGAAACGGGCTGGCAGCAAAGAGGTGCTGCGAGACTCCAGTCCCCCTCCTTCCTTTGTCCCAGAACCCCCCAAGGTAACCCCACCCTCCCTTATACCCTCCCTTATACTTTTTTTTTTTTTTTTTTTTTTTTTTTTAAATCTTTACCTGTTGGTTCAGTATTCAGCTTCCAATACTTTGTTTGCTGTTAGCTTTGTAGTCTTTTCCTACAGCACTGAAAACTTTACGTGATTCTTCCAGGTCAGGTCTCAAACCCGCGGCAGTGATTCTAGAAGTTTTGACTCTCACTCCAGTAGCACAGTGAGCAGCGATGCTCCCATCAGCTCTAAACCCCTTCCGCCGCCCGTGGCCCTGAAGCCCAGCTTCTCCGCCCGACCTGTCCCGCCTCAGGGACCTATCTCAGAGGCAGATGATCCAGCTAACCGCTCGTTCATGGGAAAGGTGAAGGCTTTTGAGCAGATGGACCACCTGGCCCGAGCGCAGAGGATGTTGGAGTTGCAGGAGGCTGAGCATGCACGGGTTAGTCTCTCAGTCTTTCTCTCTCTCACTCTCACGCTCTCTCTCTCTCTCTCTCTCACTCTCACTCTCTCACTCTCTTGGGTCTTGAGTGATCTGATCATAAGAGGATAGCACTGAGTACAAGTGCTCACAGGCTCAGATGCATTGACATCCAATCACTCAAGCCCCCCATATAGTGGCAAGCAAAACTTTGATTTTATTTGAAAATAAATCACAATAAATGTGCACATCCTCTACAGTGAACACACTTAAATATAACATTTTGCTTCAAATGCACAGTTAATGTAATCAGTATAATTAAAACGTGACTCTGCAGCAAAATTAATCTAATCAAATTGCACAGAAATTTGAGATTTTGTAATGCATTGATTTGTTTCCTAAAATATGAATAGATTTGAATTATGAGGTCAGAGATTTGCACACTTGATGTAGTCCATTACTGGAAATCCTCTTCTTCTGTCTGCAGCTCGAAATCTCTCAGAAGCATCCAGATATTTATGCAGTCCCTATGAAACCAAAGCCCAATCAAAACAGACCTCAGCCTATTGGGTGAGTTAAATCTTATTTTATATGCTTACAATTAATACAGCATATGTACTCACAAATGAATCATTATGAATTTTAAAGTGTCTTTGCTTGACTGTCAGTTTCGTACACCTCTTATATTTTTCAGTTCCAGCTCCAACTCCGAATCCCACAGCTCATCATCCAAACCGTCCTACTCAGAGGGCCGTGGCCCTTACCGCTCTGCTGCTGATGATGATGAGGAAGAGTATCGTCGTCAGCTCGCTGACCAAACTCGCCGAGGCTACTACAACCCCCAGAAATACAATGACACAGAACTGTAGGACGAAATCTCCCTGCAGATTCCATGCCTATGAACTGACTTTTCCATGCTTGCCCATAAATCCAGTCTTTCATAGCAGCCATTTCAAGGTTGGGCAAGCTCTACTGAAGTATAACAAATTTCATTCAACCTGTAGCACAGTCAGTTTTGTCAAAATACAAATGCGGTATTAATTTCCAATTGTTTTTTATATATGCATGTAAAAGGTCATGTTAGGATGGATCAGATGGGGTTTTTTTGTTGTGTAACAGCATGGTGGCAAATTTGTCACCATTCAATTCCACCTGGTTTCGATTAGCTGCATTTTTAACAGGAATCTCAGTCTTACATAGTGAATTTAAACTGTAACCTAAATTTATTTGGATTTTTGTGGACATGCAGTAAGGCTTGTCTGACCTTGCAGCAGCTGCTGTGAAAGAATTTGTGGGTGAGGTATGGATTCGGCCATGACAAACTGACCCAGTGTTCTCTAACAGATGTTTGTTTGGTGTGCCAAACCTGTCTGTCATTAAGGAGTGGAAATGTGAATATTGGTACATGCATGCTAAAGTCAAGCTAACGCTCCTAGACCTTGAAATGATGTTGCATGAAAGTAAGTCTACTCTCAAAATTGGAAACGTATTTTACCTGCCATACTGGGTAGAGCTGGTTAGTGTTTGGTATGTTGGTCACCAGTCTTGGTGTCAGTTCAGTGCCCAGTAGCATTAGCTTTCATGCAGCAATATTTATATATATTTCAGCTCCTTAACAGCCTTGCAATTCAAGGGATCCAAATGGCAAAATGTATCCGGTTTGGAATGTTTTAGTTCACCACAGGGTTCTTCAGAAGTGACTGTTAAAAGCACTGTTCAGACTCAGAGCTCGGAATATGTACAGGATAACACAACATCCAAGGTCTATTGGAGACTGCAGAACGTTCTCCTCTATTCACTCTTGATTCATTTCACTTGCCAGTTCTTCCTCCAGAACGTTCTAATATGTTAAAAGGTCGGTTCTTGCTGGAGAGTGTTGGGTCAGTGTGCTCTGGCCTTTATTAATGTGGACCCTGAAGGTATTGTTGGATGGATCATTGCTCTGTTCTGAAAAAGGCCCTGGCTGTTCATAAGAACAGTTTTCACCTCCCTCAGTGTATCAAGGGCTTTTATTAAAGCACATATTTAAAAAGAAGCAGTATGTCAGGGAATGTGGAATTCTAGTGTTGAAAAGTAAGGGGAATTCCACCCATTTTTCAAAAGTTCTGCTTATTTGACTCATTGAGATGTAAAGTCATTCAGAGTTGATATGATGTTGCAGAGAAACTTGCTCACTGGTTTTCCTTACAGTGGTAGTGATGGGGAACCAGGAGTCACAGTGTCAGCAATACAAATGCAGCCATTTTATGTATTTTTATATATATATATATATATATACAATAGTCAGTGAATCTGTGGCATTAAAAGTCTGCTCCCTATCATCACCACTGTGAACAATTTTTACTCAGTACCTTTGTACAGAACATTTTATACCTAACCACTCTGATTGAATATGTTTACATCTAAACCACTTAATTATGCAGAAATTTTGAAAATCGGTGGAATCCTTTGAAACACATATGGCAGTACTGCTCCCCTCTTAAAGGTGAACATCATCTATTTTTCTTTTTATATTTGTACCATTTTTTTTTTATATGAAACAGAAAGACTTGGTGTATATTTTCATGTAGTGTGCCGACTCTATTACACTATTTTGTTACACGCCTTTGCAAAATGATTTTATTCATCTGCAGTTTCTGTATTGTTTCCTCTAGTGAGAGTTTATAGATTTTGGAATGACAGAGTAGTAATGGTCACAAATTATGTGTTGTAAACCTATGCATCATGTATGAATGAAAAGATGATTATATCACTCTATGAATATATGATACACTTCAACTGCCTTAAACTTGCTTTCTGATTTGAGGCTTTTGGAAGAGAAACAGCTACATTTTATCATGTCAAAGCTTATTTCCATAGAATACAGACAACTTTTATATCAACTTTTGCATTTGGATATGATTGATATTAGGTCCGTACTATTTCTATGTCTTTACGATCTCTGCTTTGGACTCCCTGTGAATGTGGATATGTTGTAAATCAACGTGTTTTTAACTTTCAAAAACAAACAAATAAAAAACTTCTGTATCTGTTTTACTTTTACTTTCATTAATAGCATTAACACACAATCTTGCTCTTCAATAAATTACATCTGTGCTCATAACAATAACCTCTAATATCTTCTAGCTGTTACTGATTTACAATGCTAATAGTCTCTTTATTATAGGTCCAGTGTTTGATCAAATATATCACCCATATATCAGTCTTTGGTACTTGGATGAACACGTCGCATTTAGCCGATGCCGGGTGGATGAATCTGTGGTAAGCACATACTGTCTTGCTGGGTATACAATACTTGATTTCACTTTGCTGTCTTTCTGTTGCACACCTGTCCTGTTTTTGTAAAAAAATAAATAATATTTCCAGATTTCTGAGTTTCTAAGACAAGTAACATGCAGTGCAAAATGGCCTTCCACAGAGCATACCACTTTTTAAAAGTTGTAATATACTGCTAAAGCAGTGTTGCAATGTTCTCTAGTAGTTGTGCAATCACTTCCCTTCTTTGATGATTAAAAACAGAATGGGGTTCCTTTACTGTCCTAAATTTGGTTGCATGTTGTGGACTGTATGTTCTATACATCACCCTTTACACCAGTAACAATGTACTATGGCAAGAACACAAGCTATAGAAAAAAAATTATGCAAAAAATCTTTGGTGAATATATTAAACTACTTGGTTCAAACAGTAACCTGATATAATGACACTGAACTGGTTTATGCTTTTTGTACAAGACCATTTTAACCCTGAAACTGGATACAGTTCTATGCCCTGTGGAAGCTTATGGCAGGTCATCAATGCACCATATATTACTTTCGAAGCACATTTTGCCAAAAAACAATGAAAACTGGAAAAAAGTGCAGGTTTGAGCAAACATGATGGATTATTTCTTAATGCAGTGTAAGCCCAGCCTTATGGTCATGTTTGGCTGTCGATATGGACAGACGGATTAAGGCAGGTCAAAATGCTCTGAGAAAAAAAGATTTACATCCAGTGTAACAAATATGTAAACAATCACAAATATTCCACATTTAAATGAACAGAGGTGAGTGAGATGAAGCCCCGGCATTTGCGCAGTCAGTGTCTTTCAGATGTAGACAGGCTGCTCCTGTGCAGTCAGCAGACGATACATGGCAGCGGGCATGGTCTTCATATGGATCTGAGAGAAAGATTGAGAATGTGCAAATGAAATTAATCAGATTATCCACTGCTCATCTGCCCTTCGTGATGTGTTAAAGATGTTATTGTTTTGGCTTCTGACTGAAGATTCTGACACTGAGCTGCGCTGATTTGGAGGCTGTGGTGGATGAGCCAAGAATGTAACATTATTTATACACCCCAATAAGGTGAAATACTTTCGAATGTCATTAATATCTGATGTGATCATAGAACGAACATTATGGTATAAACACCCTGTATTCAAGGGGAATTCAAGTGAATTGAACAAAATTTCTGCATAATTAAATAGTTAAGATGTAAACAGTTTAACTGTAGCACAGGTTATGTCTTACCTCTCCAACTGCATTTGACAGAATATGAACAATCTTTTCATGGGGGGTGGCCACCACACTCTGGCCGTTGATCTCGATGATGCGATGACCCACTCTGACTCCGCCCCTCTCAGCTATACCTCCTCTCATGAGACTACAAATCTGGATTGGAGAGAAAATATGAACTTCAACAAACTAGTTTAAACTACACTAATTAAATATCCTTCATTTTGTATGTAAATATTTATAGTTTCTTTTTTGGCTAAGATGTAATGTGAGTATATATTATATATTAGCTTTCTTATTTTCAAATAAACATAATTATATTCCATGATAGTTAAACCCTTTGGAACCTATTTTAATAATAAATTTAACCCTAACAAACTTGCTTGAACAGATAACCTAATTATCTATGGAAAACAACTTCTTTGTCTGGTTTAAGCTGCTCTTGCGTGCAGTGAAACATCTATTAATAAGTACAATATAGACAAATAAATACTTCAGTACAATTCAAATGAGACAAAATGATCACTTTCCTTTGAGCTTGAAATAAAACTCAATGTAAACAAAACATAGCCCTAAAGAAGGAACAAAAACATCCTTAACGTGATTTAAAATGGTAAAAAACTATAACAAATCCATAAAAACAATACAGCAAGACAGGTCAGAAGTTACCCACAATGCCATTCTGCACACTGAAACCAAGCTGGTAGCGGAGGTCGGGTCTGCGGATGAGGACCATGGTGACTGGAGGACACCGGACAATGTTCATCTTAATCCTGGATTGAGACTTCAGCCCCTGAGGAGAAGGAGTCAGAATTAGTCAGGTAATTAGTCAGAATTACCCTTGCATAAGTATCACATGTGAATAAATGTGGTTCTGTACACTTTGTTATTTTTCACATACATGTTATCGTGAAAAAAATGTGTGATCACGTCTCATCTGACCACACATTATTGCTTGTAAACAGGTGTGGTTTTTGCACACTTGATGTGAAATTTATGTGACTCTTCTGTAAAACTATTAGACTAAGAAATGGTGAAAACGTGTTACTAAGGAATCTAAAAGGCCAGACTCATGCTATCCTGATCATCTGGAGGGTGTTGCTGTATTTATTTAATTCCTGAAGCTGAAAAAGTTTTGGACATTATTCGCTCAATGTCAAAACTATTAAAAGCTTGACCTACAATTTTCTCAGTTCTCAAACATACATGTCTGCACCAAACGTCCTGTAAAGACATTTTTTTCTAAAAATGCTTCAAATGTAGCTTCACATTTTTCCTTTGTACTACTTAGCACCAAGGTCAGTCAGCACAAGTGGTAGCCTGAACTGTAAGTTTGATGGACATAGCAACAGTAATTAAAAGAGGTCAGACTTTTTTTTTTATTCTGCAAACAGTCAATTCACTTCACATACACAAAATATTTTATGACTGCAACTCAGATTATACAACTTTAACTATCAAAAACATTGGACATTTTAAAATAAACATTATAAAACCAACAATCCCATTTATAAAATCTGATTGGCTGAGATTCATGTTCAGACTCATTATAAAATACTTGATTTTTTTATACCTACTTCCATATTACTGTGCTCCGTCACAAGAAATCATTGTGCTGTTAAAGGAATAATCTTTGACTCTAATGCTGCTCATATGGATCACCAAGCGTACTGATGTAAGTAAGAACCCAGTTTTGTTTAAACTGAGAGGGTGACAACATATTTTCTTAACTAAAACTAGGCAGATGAGCTAACATGCTACACCATTCATCCACTGATATCAACAGCTTTGAATTAATGCTTTATATGATTCACTGTACAAATGTAATCAAAACAAAATTTGTCCCTGGAATGGCTTACATGCATTAAATGTCTGTGTTTTATTCAGATCTGCCTCAAGTATCAAACCCAGGCTAAATCAACTACAAGCAGCTCACCACTCCTCAAACAATGTGCTAGGTAAGTTTTTTAAATTCACTCAAATATCCTGTATGACCATAGCTGAACTGCAAATCTTTATTTATTATGCACTGTTTGAGTGCAGAAGCCAGGATTTTAGTACTTGAAATAGTATACTATTAATATATGTAGTGCACTGTGTAGAAAGAGGGGAGCCATTTGAGATTCAGCCCCAGCACAAGGAGAGGAACGTACAATGCCATTGACTTGGTACTAAAGAAGACAAAATATTGCAATGATGGCCAACTAAACGCTCCCTCTCCTCATTTAGCAGTCCTTTTTAATTGTTGCTTGGCAACAATTACATTCTCTAAAAGTATTAAATTTCTTGGTTGAATAATTGTTTATCTCAATTATTACTGATAAATTGTTAATAAAACTAAAAAATATTTTATTATGTTTTATGTCATCCAGCAAATGAATAACCCACTTGAGGCCGTATGTTACAGTATATCTTATCATGACTCTGCTTCCGGTTGTGCCTAATAACACCCGTGATAAAATAACGCACAGCCACTCGTGGCTTACTGCTTTAATTTATTGTGTGTACATCCGTTTCTGAGAAACTGTAGAACCTGACACGGATACCACATTGTAGTGACATGATCAGCAGATGACTCTTACTTTGATGATGCTCTGGCAGGTGGACAGTGGCAGGCCCACCAGGCTTGTGCCATTCACTGTCATGATCTGATCTCCGATGTTGAGGCGTCCTGATTTAGCTGCTGGCCCAGCATGCATTAGGCTAGCGATTATGACAGTGGGCAGGATGGAACCCCAGCCGGACTCCACGATGACCACTCCGAGAATCTCCCCCTTCTGTTTCTCTATGTACACCTGTAGACACACATGGTAGAGAACAGGGTTGTTGAGCTGTTCCTGCTCCCACACATCTGACTCTGACTAATCAGCTAATTGATGATCCATTCCGGAGTGGAGGTGGGGCGACAGCAGTAAAAAATGGCTAAACTGTGTGGTTCTCTGATTAGAAACCACAGCACTAGAACACACAAAACTCCAGAGCAGGGCTGACAAACGGTGTTAAACACAGTTACACAACAATCCTAACGCCTGTTTAGTCTCATGATTTCCCTGATTAAAATCACAGTTGTTACTCACTGGTGAATTATAACAACCAGAGCTGAGCTGAATCAGCTATTAGAGCCCATATACCAGTAGTTAGTGAATTATAGTTCAAGGAATTTACGCAGGTCATACACAATAAAAAAGGACTTGATTCATTTCAGCTTAAAACTTAATTAATGATATGGTGCAGTCACATTGTAAACTTTGCAAACCCCTAGTCGAGTTACATATTTTGTTAATTTTCTGAAGTGAAAATAAGTTAATACACCCTCTACAGAGAACACACTACTTCACATTTTGTTCACAATTACTGTTTATTTTCTGAATAAAACAAAGCAAAATTTACTGCACATTTAATATTTTTGTTTAATTTTTCCAATATGTTAAAGTAAAAAAAAACTGAACACTAACATTTGCAGAAAAAAAGCATATTTAAGTTTTCTTTAGAAGATGTATTAACACGATTTCACAACAAAAGATGTCCTTTGACTGAGAGTGTTTCTGAAACATTTTCTTAGGTTTTTCCTAGTCAGAGGCAAGAAATTCCGGGTTGTGAGCTCTGGTCGAATGCAGCAGCAGACCTACCATATATGGTACAGCCAATAGTAAAAATTTTAATCCTAATGTTTCATTACCACAATGTGTCTATATATCTATTTCTCACTACTACTATTTATCATTTTTTGCCTTTCAATAATAACATGTGTCCATGACAACAAACTTTAAAACACTGTCTGCTGCAATCTAAGTGGCATAAAAAGTGAAACATTCTAAACTTATTAAAATTTCTTTCACTGTAATTTAAATCCTGACATCCATTTTCAATTCACTGCAAGTTGGGCAATTTCAAATAAAGTGGCACAGCAGAACCATGTGATGGAGCATACTGCATCATATTCTATTATATTACATTTTATTACATTAAACCATGATACTGTATTGCACTCACGTCTCTGCAGTTCTCAGACTTGGAGAAGTGGATGAGGTCATCGTTGTACATATCCTGAGTGTTGAGCAGGTCACTGTACTCTCTCTGGCTCAGATCTTCAGGGTCAATACCATTTGCCCGCAGAAACTCCTGATACGCCACGCTGAAGGCCTGACCAATGGACTGGGCTATTAACTGTGCCTACAGGAAGAGAGAGAGAGAGAGAGAGAGAGAGGGGAGAAAATCACATCAACCTCAGCCCAATTAAAGCTTTCATCACTGCAAATCCAACAATTAGTTTCAGTCCACACAACCCACAGCGAATTTCACCAGTTTTCAGGAAATAAGAGATGCTGTTATTACCAGCGAAAACAAAGGGGAAGTCTAATTACTTCATAGTGACTTCAGAAAACAGAGAAATTCTGTTAAGATTTCAGATTCTCAGCTTTTGTGCTTGTAAGCTATCAAGAACACTGAAACTTAATATGAGATGTGGAGTGAGGTTTTATGGATGAGTCTCAATTCGTAACTGGGATGTTTTGGTTTATAAAAAATCAAAACTGCTAACTTCTAGAACTAAAATTTGCAGTGGTAGAAAATATTTCTTTGAATAACTGAAAGCAAGTCTCCTGAAAACATTGGAAGCTGTCACAAAGATAAATAGTGGAATATTAAATCCTAAATTATATTTAGTTGTTGAGGCTTCTGTGTGATTTTCTGTTATCTATATAACTAATAACATAGTTTAACAATGTATAACAATATATTTAAAAGTTTAGCAAAATTGCAATAAAAAATCTCTAAGAGCACCAAAGCTGTACTCACATCCTCTGACTCAAAGACGTGGCAGACCATCCTGTACTGACGGTGCTCATCCCGTGCTGGGTTTGAGTGATGAACATCTGCTGTGTCCAGGTGCTCCTGAGCGCTACGGGACCGGACCATCTTCCTGCGAGCCATCAGGACCACCATGTTCCCAATGTCTGCTATGTATGAAATGGTCCTCAGAGGTTGGTCCATCATGGTCTCCTGCAAAACAAAAATACTATGAGTCATATAACCATGAGTCAAGAACAGTTCAGCTAAAGCTGCCAAATGACAAACTGACTAATGAGCAAGAATTCATTGTAAACCAGATGGTTTTGCTTACATTCCTGTATAAAGCTTGATCATGTAACTAAAATGAAATGTGCTACATACATTATTATAATTATTGTTGTTATTATTAATCACAATAAACATAGTTGTGTGCAAAAGTAAGAAAAAGTAGAAATAAGTTGATTCATCCTCTTCAGAAGAAAAAAAATGCAAATATGGCATTTTTCTGCATTTGTAATACCTATTTAAAATATTGGAAAAAATCAAACATAAAATATGTGTCAGAACTTTTACACAGCGCATCAATATGTTAAATCTAATAAATAAACAATAATTGTGCATTAATGTGTGCAGAAGTGTGCTCTCTGTAGAGGATGTTTTAACATATTTTTACAAAGAAAATCTATAAAACATGGAATTTGACCAGGGCTACCTAAACCTTTGTGTACAACTGCAGCAACATAATATCAACATCAGTATTTTGTCCATATTATGCAGACCTAGCCTCAATGCAAGTGAACTAAAAAAGACACTAACAAACCTTTGGAGGAGGAACCTCCTACTTTAGGGGCAGCTAGAAAGTGAGAAACAGAGATAAAGAGAGAGAGAAGAAGACAGAGAGAAAAAGAGAACGATAGAGAGAGAGAGAGAGAGAGAGAGAGAGAGAGAGAGAGAGAGAGAATGAGAGCATCTTACTCACCTGTGTGTCAGCGTTGAGCACTTTAATCCTCTGAGTGGACATGAAAAGGTCCACCTCGATGGCAGATGGAGCCTCGCCCTCAGGCCCCTGCTGACACCACAGCAAACAAAGTCATTTTTATTGTACAAAACTATCCAAATATTCAAAGCCAACATCAACAAAGACATACACTGTAATGACAAAGGACCAGCTAAGTACAAAACATCTGGACAGGGTGTACAGCACGAGGGACAGGTTTTACTTTTAATATTCCTGCCACTGCTAATCCCGTCTATTTCATCTAGCAGTTCCGACAAAGTTCGGGAACATCCGACATGAAACAAAAATCACTCACTAAAATACAAAAGTAATCACTTCACATTGGACACAGATGACTACTCCCTACAGTACACCTACGCCTCCAACATTAACATTATACTGTACCTTCTGTCTGTTTTGGGCCTGTTTCTGGGCTGCCTGTTCACCGAGGAACAAAGAAAAAGAGAGTGGGTCAGAAGAAGCCCACAAAATTCAAAGTGACACGGTTGGGGGCCGTGAGACGCTCTATGTGATTGGCTAAGGAGCGACTGGTTATTCCAAATGTGATATTATGGGATAGTTTGGCTAAAGAGGGGACAGGGTGGGCGGGTTGTCATGGTGAGGAATCTCTCACACTGTGATAGGGTGAGGCTTCGTATGAAACGCTATCAACATGCCCTGACTTAATTGGAGTGACATCAGCAGCCCCAAGGAGCAAAACTGTCTCCAAATATCAACTGTTTGTCACTCATATTTGTTTGTTGTGCCCACTGCTTTACTGAAAAAAGATGAACCTCATCGTAAGTCCGTTTGAGAAAGCTAACCTGAGATAACCTCCAGCACATACATTACCACAAAATCAGCGCTCATCAGGACTCATTAAGCTCTCATTCAAGAGGGACTGTGCCCGAGTGTCCTCCGGGACTGATAACTGCCAGCTTTGAATTTGAAAAGTAAAAACAATGCCCTCTTTATATCATTATCAATTAATAAGAACATCCTACAGCCATGCCAGTTCAAAATATGTCATTTGAGGATTGGATTTTTTATTGTGCTCATCTTATAAATGAGTAATACTATGCGCAGTACTGTACAAAAGTCAGAGACCAAACTTTATCGCTTTAACTTCCATCTGTTTTGAGAAGATATTTCAGAACAGATTAGGTGTGCAACTATATACTTGCATAAGGAAAGAAAATATTGGGAGATTCCAAAACTGGAGTTTTCTAATATTAAAAGATACAGAGAAGGCTCTGCTCTTAACAACCACACAAGACCTGGTAGCTCTATCCTATCAGCAGGCGCTCACCCGGACACGATTCATGGCCTCCTGGGCCTGCTGCATGCGGGCACTCTTCGTGGGCGTTCGCTCTGAGAGCAACTGGGTGGAGCCCAAGTAACTAGCTGCAAATATGATGCCGTCAATTAAATCCTCTGGATCACACGGTCCTGGAACTGGCAAAAAGCACAATTACAGTTATAACCAGAAAATGTTCTGTGTATAAAATAGAAAATGTAAGTACTACACACTTAAATGGCAAATCTTACTGAGTCCTCATTTGATCTGAATAACACTGAAACTCACCGTCAACATATGTAGGAAAGGCAGCCAAATTTCGTCTAAGCTGAATGTGCAAAAAAAGACATTGTCACAACTTCTGTAAATCTGTATAAATGCAGTTAAAACATACTTTAAAACATTCACAAATTAATCATTCACCTCTTCAGCAGGTGGTAAACTGGGTATGACGTCTACATCCTGGTACTGATGTGTTCTGGAAGACTCTGCTCCCAGAGGGGCTATGGGATCTGCGACCAGAGCCTGAGAAAACGACAAAGTGGCAGATTTGGTTGACGTTTTAATCTGTCTTGCTCAGTAGCTTTAGCTTGCAGTGTTATTTTTAACAGAATAGGAATAACCTAAGATGAGGATGACACGAAGCACTAGCTTGAATTTAAATGCAGTCATTCACCTTGTTCTGTGGAGAAGAAAGCTGAGGTGGTGAATAGAGCTGTGGGTGGCACTCCTCCACTGGGCTGATGTCTCGTCTCATCACCCACACTGGCTCTTTGGGTTTGTCGGGTGTGTAAGGAGAACGCACTGTCTTAGTCTTGACCTCCTCAATGGCCTCCTTGATGTCCTTTATTGCCAGAGAGATGGCATCTCCAGAGATCCTTGAGGACCCTTGCACTGGGCTTTGAGCCATAGGTGGTCTTTCCTCAACAAAGTCTTTTTTGTCAAAGGTAGGTGAAGGTGAACCAATCTGAGGCTGTTCCTTCCGAAGCTCCTGAAGTTCTTCAAAACTACTATTGGAGCTTGTGTGGTTCCTGACTTGGATGCTGCCTCTATCCGGGCTGCTAGCCTCGTCTCCAGATTGTTCATCATAGTGGTGCAGCCTGGAGCCGACTGAAACCAGCTGTCTGGATTCCTCTTGTGGACTGAACTGGGGTTTAGGCTCAATGGTGGACACATTCTGGTTCTTCTCAAAGGTCTGCTGTTTTTCAGTGTGCTTTTGGGAGTGTTCTGAGAGGTACGATTCCCGGCATGATTCTGCTCGAGTTATTTGGTAGGATTCAGAGTTTGGTTGTTGGTAGGATTCAGAGCAGGCTTCTTGATTGGATTCTGAAAGAGGTTCTTCGCAGGAATGAGCTCGAGATCTATGTTCAAGCTTTGTGTCTGTGCTGACTGGAGTTTTGCCAGTTGGGCTGGAATGGGTAGTGTCTGCTTTGGGCTCCATGGTGTAACTCCTGAGGGGTTCAGAGAAAGGCTGAGGCTGGAAATGAGGAATGGCTAATGGTTGAAGAGGGATCGCAGCAAAGGGTGGCACATCCACCCTTATTGGCCCAGACCTCCTACTGTGAGAGTGGAAGTTATCTTTTAATCCACCACTGGCTGTTAAGCAGTCCTTATTTTCTTGAAATGGTTGCTCCTGTTCATGAGAATCAATCTCTTCCTCTGTCTTTTCTTGATTATTTTCCACTTCTTGTTCATCTCCACCTCCTTCACATTCCTCCGCCTGCTCATTCTCTCCCTGAAGGTCCTCAGTGTGCTCCGCGTGGGTGTGGAGGCTGCTCTCAGTACTGGAGGAACAATGTAGGTCTGGGCTGCTTCCATCTTGCTGCTCAACAACTGGTACCTCCTGTGGAGAGGGAGTTAGCTCCTCTTGTGATGGAGTTAGATCCTCCTGTGAAGAAGGTGTCAGTACCTCTTGTGAAGAAGGAGTCAGCAGCTCCTGTGAAGAAGGGCTCAGCAGCTCCTGTGAAGATTCCTCAGGAGATAAAGCATCCACTGCCTGATCTGTCTCCGGAACATCAAGTGGCTGCTGCACTTCTGTACCTCCATTACCCTCTCTGGGTTGTGGTTTGCTTCTATGCTGATGAAGACCCCTCTCCCCACTCCGCCGGTACCTGGACACCCCTGGACGGAGCTGCTGGCCTTGCCGTGGCTCTGCATCTCCGCTCTCACTCACCCTCCTCTGGGCCTGGCCTGGGACATGTCTCCTGCGATGGCGTGGTGGTGCCCGGCCAGACCCAGACTGGTGTTGGTGGGACTGTTGGTGGTAGTGATGGTGCTGGTGATGATGATGGGCATTTCCCTGTGCATCCTGGCTGTTCAGTTGGCATGGCCTCCACCTGGGACGGCCTCCTCCATCTAAGGGCGTCCCATTAGGCTGCCGACCGCGGTGAGGTGGTGGGGCTTGAGACCTCGCCTCCTCCGGCTCCTCTCGCTGACTCATGGCTGCTGTGACAGAGTGGGCATGACGTGGATGCTGCTGTACAGCCTGATGAGAAGATCAGCTGTGGTCAGCAGATGTAAATAAGCTAGTAGCTTACTTTTCACTGACAAATTAAATATAATAAACTCAAATCAAAAAACGTAAATCAAAAGACATAAATGTCAGTATTCCATTGACTTTAGTCTACTGTTATTCTTTAAATGAGACCAGAAATTTTTCAGAATGCATAATTGAATCGTTGACATGTAAAAAGCCATTCAAAGGGTTTTCATGTCTAATGGTTCATTGTAGAGACACTTACTTATCACAAAAGTATTATAAAACAATGTTTCAGGCACCCAGCTGCGTATTCATAACTTTCATGCACTAACTTTTCATGATGTAGCTTTTAGAAGCCTCTGTTTCCTATCACCGCTACTGTGATCAATTCTGATTCTGTAAGTTTCTTCAGAAAAGAACACACTCACCAATCTGAATGACTCTGCTTGCATGTTAATGTGAAAATAATGTGATCGTTTAGAAATTTCATTTTAATTATGCAGAATTTTTTAAATTACCCTTTAAACAGCAGGCTTAGTGTTCTGTGTTCTGATGGTTTATTTTTACATCAAATGCTATGAATTATTTAGTAACTACTACTACTAGCATGTAGCACTGATGAAAGTGGAGAATTAAAGTGCATCCACGTACAAACTCCTTAAGTACGTGATAAAAGATTTTCAGCAACTCTTTCTCATTCCCATTAACCTTCATCAATGCTATAAGTGTATAAGCTTTGTTGTTTACTTAATTGTCAGCTACCTTTTTACTAAACCACCCTTTGCCTAACTGATGAAGGAACTTCAAAAAGAGCAGTGACTTCATAGCTGCTGTACCATGACCAACAAAACATTTCAAAGTTTAATGCTAGCTCTGCTAGCCTGACCTCAACTAATAACCTAAGCTTAATCCTGACCCTAATGAAAACTCTACCTTATTACCTTAAAAATGCACCTCACAATGTACTTCATTATATAGTGTGTTAACAATCTACATGAAACAGAAATAACCTCAGGCCAACAGTCTAACCACTTTTTACGGACATTTTTTAATCTGAAACACTGCACTGGGCTCTTTTTGTGCACTTTAGGGATAAGGGCTTGATCTCAGAGGAACGAGATGGTTAATCTCCATCATTTCCTCTGGCCTCTGAACAGCTGGCAGACGGCAGAACAGGAGACAATGCACAGACATAACAGAGCCCCAGCAGGAGGGGGGTAAGAATGAGGTGAATTATCATTGTCTCAGCATCACAGAAATGAATCTTATGTGGGACAAAGCACATAGCAAAGCTGTACAGGATGCACAGGCTTGGTTGTTGCTGTCTGACCCCTATAAAAAGGTTTATAACATTCTAAGGCTTATTATTCAGTAATTACAAAAATGTCAATGCAAACTGGCTGAGCTACATTGTTTACCACATAAGTGCTACTACTAGGGAATGCTTTATTACAGTGTTAGGAATAAAAAAATGTCAACAGGTAATATCTATTAATATAGGGACTTCACAACACATACTTAAGCATTGAATAACATAATTATAACTGATAAAGCAATATTTGCCAGTAATCCCAAGATGACACAAGATGTTTTATAAAGTAAATGAGATTGTACTGAAATAAAGGGATTTATACTAAAGCCACAGAAATGTGTGTGATTTATTTCTATGAAGCATCGTTCCCAAGAACTGTGAGCTGTTATTTTGTTCTATTATTTTGGTGTGCAGTTTTTATTTAGGAAACTTGTGTGTCTGCAACCACTTTTTGGTGTCCTTACTACAAATTGTACTTTTGCATTTAAACTCAAATATGCAGGAGTAATGTGGCGCTCATATTCATTACATGGGAATAATGCTTCATAACAGTGTTATAAATGAAAGAAATGGCTGTCAGTTTAGTTTAAGGCCTCTTATGTCAATATACTTCCTAAAACATCTCATGTCATTCTGCTGTTACTGGCATAAACACTTACGTATGGCTTTATTAACACTTATGTATATGTTGTGAAGTCTATGTAGGCTTCAAAAAAGTGTTACCCTTTAGTTTCAGGGAATGATGTTTCATAATAGCGTCATACACTGAACAAATGTATGTAATTTCTGTTTACAGCCCCTTATATCAACACAATGTTTTTTACTTCATAATACATGTTATCTTGCAATTACTGGTATATGCCTCTTCACAAATACTCAAATATTGCTTTTAAAATATTCAATGCTTGTGCATGCATCCTAGATAGCCTTCAAATAAGGTCTTGTCAATGTTTTTAAGTACAAAAATCTATAAAATAAACCAGGGAAGCTGTTACACAAGGCAAAGATCTACTATGCTACACTGAAAATAGCACACAATGATGTCCCTGATCCACTGGACTGTCAGCTCCAGACAGGTGTGAGGAACCAGTCTGTGTCCATCTCCCATCTTCTAGGAGATTGAGTGCAGGACGATGGGCCATGGCCCAGCCACAGATGGCCACAGTGGGCCTCAGCCACACTCCCGCATGGACTGGCATGGAGCTCAGCACGTCCATCTGTTGTGCCTCCAGCGAAACCCCGCAGGCAGGGGATTTGCTTCACCATTAACTCAGGGATCTTCAGCTAACCCCACCCCTCCTTCCCTCTGGCATCACGATAAACCTTTTCTCTTTCTGTACTGTTTAATGCCCAGACATACACTGTTTACACCAGAAGCCATGTCTAATTGTAGCCTTGGTCCAATGAAGGAATGGCTTCACTCTAGCCTAGCCTTTCTTCAAATGCACTTTCTTTAGCCTTGGGGTCAATCTGACCACCTAAGGAAATGGAATTATATTATTATTTATTTTATTTCTTATTTATTTAGAGAGGTTAAACACTGAATGGGGCCAGATTGACCCCAAAGGCTACGTTCTACACAGCAGGTAAAAGTGGCCCAAATCTGATTTTCTCACCAAATCCGATTTTTTTGTTTGGCTGTTCACATTATCTTTTAAACGTGATCTGTATGCGACATCAGTCTGAACAGACCAGCTCCTAAACAGACCTGCATGAGCAGAACAAAGCTTCCCGTGGCTCGTCCAAAATCGGAGCTGAAAATGTCAGACTCAATGCGTTTTTTGCTGTTCACACTGCAATATGAGGAAAAAGATCGGATTTGGGCAGCTTGGGTCGTCGATTAATCTAATAAATGTAAGCCATTGTAAGATAATATAGGATAATGATCAAAATTGAGAGTTTTTGAGGGGATTTTGTGAGTAAAACATGTGTCAGCTGCCATTACTAAGGAATTAAACCCCTCTCTGTTTGCCGGTGACCACCTGAAGAGGTTACAATGCGGTGGACGAAGCTTATGTTCGCTTATTTGAATTTTTGGTTCCTCCTTAAATGTTGCAGCAGTTACATTATGGTGCATGAACACGCGCCTTCATGTACTGCCGCATCATTTAAGGTAGAACGGAAGGTTAAATAAGACGGTGGTGAACAACTTCAGAGTCGTTTGCCATGAGTAAAAAAACACAGAAAACCGCACAAAATAAGTCCTGACAACGGTTTACTTACAGCGAACAAGCGGGCTGAGGGAAAGGGTCTACCGCAGCGTCCATTGGCCGCTCGGCAGCAGGCAGGTAGGCTGTGCAGCGCTTGTTATCTGCTTGGACATTTCTGCTCTGCCCACACAGTAGGAGGCTGTCGCCTCTGAAGTTTTGTGGCCATATGTTCAAAATTTGCAGAGCTGATTTTTGCTAGAGAAACGCTGACATGTTCCAGAAAGACACGACTAAAACTTCCAGGCGAATTTCATTTCCTAGAGATACAATTTGAGCTAAGCACTTAAAGCCTAACCTCGTGTCCGAGCACAGTGGCCTGCGCGGAGGCTGCGTTCCAATATGCCCACTCGTCTTCTAGAGCGTTTAGCTAGGGCGTATGCTTAGCTTAGTTAAAGGGGAACTCCACCCATTTTCAGAATTTCTCTATAACTAAATGTTTAATGTGTGAACAAAGTCGATCAGTGTGGTTGGATCTGAAATGCTCAGTTCTAGAGAATCTTAAAATCAGAACAGTTCACAGTGGTGGTGAACCGTTGTGGTGACATCGCTTCTGAAAGCTAGCTACATCACAAAGTTATAACATGAAATCGTTATGAATATGCTGCCTGATGTCTACGACAATGATTTATGATAGTTTTGAGATATATTTTTAGGCTCGAGCTTATTTTTACATGGTGGAGTGGTGCACACAGGGTACTGAAAGGCAAAGTAGTCACAGAGAAGTATTTTTTTCCAGTTTTACCAGTGCTTTATCATCCTTAACATTACATCAGCCTATAAATAAATTACACAACAAACCTTTTTTTCCAGATTTACCACTTCATTTAGCATTTTACATCCATCAACATTACATATAACATCTTGGAAGACACATAACGTTATAGGTTCGGTGGTGGTTATCTATAGTAAAAAATGGCTGTATTTGTGCTGTGATGACCCCAGCTGGCTCCTTTCACTACTGCTGTGAAGAAATCCAAGTCGGTGCCTTTCATCACAGTGACTCCACCACTGAAGTATACAGAAATTTTGAAAACTCGGTGGAATTCCCCTTCTGAACTAGCACACTCGCGCTAGAATTTAAGAACACAGTTGTTCAGGTTAAAACACAAGTCCGCTCTTGCTAAGCACCCTAGTTGGAGCACAAAGTAGGTAAAAAGCGCTTGACAGTGCGAGCGGTTACAACCAAGCTAAGCCTTCTAGTTAGTGCTCAGGGACACATATTGGGACGCAGCCTAAAACGTCCCTCCATTTCTAATGGACTTACCCGGCAGGTACGCCTACGGCGCGGTCATTTTTCTGCGTTGAAGTCAGAACTGACCTGCTGTTTTTAAAACACAATATCATGTTTTATAGCCAGGAAAAGTGGGAGCGCTGTCTTACCTGTTTAAGAGACGGATGGATGAAGGAAGGACCCGCCTGCTCGCCCTCACCATCTCTGCTCGTCCCCGTGTCCCTCTTATCAGCGCGGATTAGGGCAGCGCGCGCTCCGGCCCCTCCTTCACCAGCGTGACATCAGAGAGGATTACACACGATGCGCCAAGTGCTTAGAAACACTGCTGTCTCCACACCCTGCCCCCCAGCTGTCAGGGGAAAGAAATGTGTATTTCAGACATGCGGATCATTTTAATTTTTCTAATATTAGAGCTTAATCATTGAAAAGAGAAAGGATTTCCTCTGGACAGGATTTTGATCCCAGCACAGGGAGAGGTTTACTATTGTACAGTGCATTGTTTATTCACGACTTACATTGGCTATCAACACACCAATCACATCTCACACACAGACCACCTCTGTTACCGTGACAACATTTGAGTTACCTTGGAGCTCTCAGCTCTGTGGGGTGGCTTCAAGGTGTGTGTGTGTGTGTGTGTGTGTGTGGAAGGTGGCACGGAGTTATGAAAAGAAACATTCAGCTTGTGTACAGTACTGTGCGAAAGTCGGATAAGAAGAAGAAAATTAGCACTAGAAAGCTGAAAGTGGACATCTGAGATTTGGAGTCAGGTTTTACTGACTGATGAGACTAAATTCGTGATTCAGATTGTGTGAAGCGGAAAATACAACCAACTTCTAAGACTGAACTTTGGAGGTGTGGAAAACTATCCCTGCAGGTAAAATTGAAAAACTGAATGGAGGCTGGTCTCTGACTTTTGCGCACTGTTTTAAGCTTGTCTGTGTGAGTGTTTGGGAATAGTTGAAGTACAGTCTGAGTTTTTCTACTGTTATTTCTCTCTATTTGAAACAACCCTAATTGTAGACCTCCCCACTGTATGTGTGCATGTGTGTGTGTGTGTGTGTGTGTGTGTGTGTGTGAGTGTCACTGAAAATTTCATGCTTCTGTTCACAGGAATGCGTATGAATAATTCCCAGCACTCTTAGTACCACTGCTTACACTTCAGAGACCCCCCACCCACAGAAAGAGCAGACACAGCCTTTAAATTGTTATAAGCTATGAATATTTGATCAACCTCTGCCTGCTCTATGTCAGACTCACACATTAGTGAGTAAGATTGAACTAACGGTGAGCTATTAAAAATGCTTTGAGAACACAGCAGCTGTATGTAAACTGCATGCAGTACAGTTTGACTCTGTACTGGCAGAAATGTCCAAAACAAATTCAAATTTAAATAAATATATTGAATAGATGTGAGGCACTATCATCGTTAATTTATAGAACATACAAAATATTACTACTAATAATTATTATATGCTTTTTTCTGCAGGTAGCAGCTCAATGTGCTTTCCAGGTGATAAAGTGCAGTTCCATTAACAAAAGATAAAAAACAATTTGGCGACTACAATAAATAAAAATGAATTTTGATAAATAAAGGAATGATAGCATAGATTACGTTAAACATATGAATATGTAAAAGGACGCAAGCTTGACTGCCTAAAAAGAAAGAGCTTAGAAGCATAACAACAGCTATAGTGGCGCCGTAGAAGAACATGCAGAAAACAGTGCATACTTGCAAAAACTTTTATTTTGAATAGGCACTTCAACATACAGCAAGCCCAGCGCTAACCAAACATGGGGAGGGGGAGGTCACAACTTCTGAGGAGGCTAGACTCTTCCAACACGCTGTAATCCACCGTCCTCCAATACAATTACACTAATTAACTACAGACTAACCCACCCAGCACCAACAATGGCAGTCACAACAAACTGACCTTTTTTAACTGGACTCTGAGAGCCACTTCGAATGACCATACCCCCTAAGCTCCTCATGGTCACGGCTTTCTCCTAACCCGGGTAGTCCCGCAGCTCCTCCAGCTTAGCCTCCGTTTGACTAGGAACAGCCTCCTGACTGACAGTGCCGCTGACATCTGCCTGAACCACTGCTGAAGAGCAGTTGTCAACACCGCTAGGTCATTGTGTAGCTCCACTGGCAGGTCTATAAACACCTGTAGTACTTTCTCCTCCAGGGCCAGGCACATCTGTATCACAGTGACAGCTGCCATCCAACCATGATGCTGGATGACCACTTGCAGCTGCACAGAATACAGCTCCCAGGAGCTTTCCCTGTTGTAGCACGGTAAGCAGATGCGCTCTCGTTCCTTATTGTCCCCTGTTCCAAAAAAGGGGGTAACACAAGAGGAAACTCCTGAAGAGTGGATACATTTTCAACACACAAAATCAAGTCAGCTCTCTCTGAATCATAGAAAGAATCAGTATTAACATTTTTTATTTTATTGTATCATGTTCTAAGCTTTTTAACGGAGGAATGGAATAGCAGTGCAGGAGGAATGGAAATGGGAATCACACTGAGCCTTGACCACTATGCCATATACACATATAGAAGCAAGGACCTTTAAATTGAACCTTGTGGTACTCCGCAATATACGTAACATTCTTTTGATGTGATGAATAATTTCCTAATGAAGCCAAATACTGGCTATTCATTAAATTTGATTTAAACCATTGTAAAACTGTTCCCGAGAGACCTATACAGTTACCACTGTGGGTCATTTTCGAAAGTCTGAAAAATGCCCTCTAATCAGCTGGACACATATGACAGACAGTACTTACTGGCTCAGAGCTCTTATGCCATCTGCTGGACAGAAACCTAATAATCACCATCCACTTTATTAGACCCACCCTCTTTGTACTTTCACTCACTGGACACTTTATAAGATCCACGTGCCTTATAAGGTCCACTAAATACAGTGCCCTCCACAAATATTTGCCCCCCTGGTAAACATGAGCAAAACAGGCTGTAAAATAATCTTTATTGCTTTTTGCTTTGATCTTTCATTCAAAATTTGATCAAAAATCTAACCTTTTTTGAAGTATAAAAAACTAGATCTTATCAGGAAATTAAGATTTTTCTCAAATCTGTGTGCCACAATTATTGGCACCCCTTAATTTAATACATTGTGCAGCCTCCCTTCACAATGATAACAGCTCTGAGTCTGCTCATTTAATTCTTAATGAGACTACAGAACACATGGCAAAGGATCTGTAACCATTCCTTCATACAGAACCTTCAGATACTGAGGTTCACGCTTGTCTACTCACTTTGTCAGCTCCTCTCACAGGTTTTCTAAGGGATTTAGGTCAGGGGAATGGGGTGGCCATGGCAACACTTAATTCTGTGGTCAATGAACCATTTTATACAGATTTTGAGGAGTGCTTTAGATCATTGTCCTGCTGGAAGATCCAAACTATGGCCCAGTTTAAGTATCCTGTCCTGGTCAGGTTTTGATTTTATTTCTGCTTGTATTTGATGAAGTATGTGATACCATGTATCTGAATAAATTATCCAGGACCTTTGGAAGAAAAACAGCCCCACAGTTTCACAGAGCCACCACCATTCACAGTGCAGATTAGGTACTTTTCTGCATGGCTATCTTTGTGTCCACACCAAACTCACCTCTGGAAATTTCATTGCATTTGTTACAAAAATAAAATTGGTTTGATTTTGATAAGTAGGTTGACTGGATGAATTTTCGAGATGCAGGACTCACAAGGCAAGCACACAAAACCATCAACCAGTCTTCAACAAACAAGCAGGTCATAGTAAAAAAAACACTTGGAAACACAGCCAAGAACTAACTAATACAAAAGCAGGCATTAGGGATCGTAAGGGGGGTACAGCCATCCGTTTTTGTCTTAACTATCCAAAAAACAACACATCTCCATAGCTTATCTGTTGGTGCATAATTTACCATCCACCCTCTACACCACTCAAAAAAGGTCCATTTTAAACCCCAAAACCACTGTTGGTCAGATTATTTGGGCAGTGAACCTTTCCCAGCACAGCAATAGCACTTAAAGCATGGCTAACAAAATTTCTACATCAGCAGATGGGCTAAAAGTGTATACCAGCATGGTAAAAGGTTTTCTAATAAACTGGTCAGGCAGTATTTATGTTAAGTGTATGAATTTTTTCATTTGAGATTTATTCTTGTCAACCTATGACCCCCTTTTCATTAACATATTTCTGTTGTTTTGTAGACCACCTGACTACGGCGTGACTTCAGCAAACTTGGCAATGAAACATAATATCGTATAGAAGACAAAAGCATCTGCTTTAAAGCTGATACTCTTCCAAATGCTTAAATATGAAGTCATAGTTTAGCTCATGCTCCCACCATTTCCTCATGGTGTCCACCCAGCTCAATGTACCTCATTCATCATATAACTCAGCGTGCTCCCCACACCCTGGAGACCCCATTTTTCAAAATACTGTTAGCTGGATCATCAAAGTGGCAAGAGATGACAGGAGTGCAAAAGGCAGCAAATATGAAGCATCTGTCCATTCCCACTGTTCATTGGAAATCACTGATTGCATGTGAAATTCACTCAAAACATCTCTAAGATTCCTCTGGGAGGAGGTTCATATGGTCATATGCTCCGCTTACAGACTTAGACTGGAGTCTGGGGAACAGGGAAATTTAGACATTTGAACTGCAGTCCTGGCTCTGGGTCACATTCTGCCTGCACTAAGTCAGCATATATAACAGAGCCGTACATCATATTTATTTGTAATATAATTATTTCACTTTGACCTGCAATTCATTATATAAACACTACACTGCACTCAGAACCTGAGGGATGAGAGATCTGATGTATTGAGTTGCCTATTTGTTAGCAGGGGGGTGTAGAGTAGCCTAAAAGCAGACTGTGATAAAATAATGGTTCAGGAAGAAGTGAATAATGCTGGTGCTCTCCATGAAGTAGACTGGGGTTCAGTGTTCTGACAAGCACACCACACCAGAGTCCCTGAGGCCTATAAATGTACTCTAATTTGCAAAAAAAAAGATGCTGTACCAGCCATGTACAAATCATAATTTTGTGGCATCAGGAAAACCAGCAGTAACATATGCTTAACACAGAAGCATCAAACATTAAATCTAAAACCTTAAAAAAACCTGAATATTAAAAAAAATGTATTGTCCACTCTTTAACTTTATTACAGGTTCCGTTCCTATTTGGACCTATTTTTTCAACAAAATCTGCAGAGATATTTTTCCATGCCTACAAAGTTCAGTCTTAGAAATTGGTTGCATTTTCTGATTCTCACAATCCAAACAAACCTAATTACAAATTTTGACACATCAGTCCATAAAACCTCACTTCACATTCTAGATGACCAGTTTTTGGTTCTACTGTAAATTTCAGTTACATTTCTCAGTAAGGGCTTCTTGACAGCTACACATCCTTTCAGATCCCTAGTGTTGACTTGTTTTCTTACTGTGGAAGAATGGACAGAAACACCTGTGGATTTTTTCAGAGCTGAAGCAGTTTCATTTTCTCCTCTCTCTCAAAGATGAAAGCTTGAAGTGCTGTTTATCTGATAGGGACAGTGTTGGTGGTCTACCAGGTCTTGCAGGTGATTGTTAGGAGTCCCATTTTCTCTGTAGCCTTAAGTAATTTTTTGAACTACAGTTATATCACATGAAAAATGAGTAACATGTATTTAGAGGTCATTTTCGCTGGAAATGAAATAAATGAAGGTAGTCTCTGAATTTTCCACACTAATTTCCATCTCATGCTTTTAAAAAAGGAGTAAAATTATACACATTTTAAAAGAGGATGGTTGTAGTGAGACCAAAACCTGATTCCAATCTAAACAAATATCAACCCTTACTCATTTTCCCTTTTTCCTTCCTCTGGGCAGATCCCGTATCTGTGCATAAATGAAAGTTGCGCACTCTTAAAGCATGGGTTAGACCAGTGGGAAGTGGTCAGTTTCAGCCCTGCTGGGTCACAGCTTTGTGCTTTATTTTCTCTGTAACACCTGATCGTTTCATTCAAGTCGATGAGTTCAATTAGATGTGTGTTTGAGAATCAGAATCAGTGTGTGAGCACAGAAAACAACGAGACTTTCTCTGGAACTGTTTGTTCCTGAGCTACAGGAAGTGGGAAAGTGTTTCGTTTTCAGCTGGAATTGAACCTCAGTGCTTCAGCCTCTGAGCTTCTGCATCTGTTTCTCCCACTTTAACCATTTTTATAGCAACCTCAGAAAAACAGAAAACAGAGGAGGGAGAGGGAAGAACGGAAGGGATGAAAGGTAGCTATACAGATGATGAACGTATGTGTGTGCCTTCAAATGCCCCATATTACAGAAAACCAAATATGCGAAACACAAGAGCCGTTTATTCCCCAATCCAGATAACCTGCAAACACAGCCCACTTTGAATTCATTGTTTTCATGATGTCATTAAAAACAACATATTTACATACATCAGCAAATACAACCTCCAGCACGTTGGCCCTGCCCAATCATACTGAAGTCATAGGGAGTGACATCACATAAACCTATATGTATTTATAAAGTCTAACTTTGACGAGCATTAATTGTCCTTTCGCCTCAGTAATTGTTATGACAGTAAGATCATGTAAATATAAATGGCTGGTGGAAATAAAACCATACAAATGTCACATGTACCTCAAAATCAAGAGTAAGACAAATACTAAGACAAATGTAGGATGTGGGCCCTTTAAACATGTCCCAGACTGTCACTGTGTGATTTAATGCTTTCTCTGTAATTGGTGACTTATGCTGGATGAGAAGACTGAAGTTAATATGCACGTCAGAATGCTAGTCTGCTAGTCGGTGGTGTTAAAGTGAAGTTAAAGGCCACAGCACCTACTTTGTTGAGCTTTCAAGTTTTATTTCCCAAATATGTTGTGAGTTAGTGGAAATGGAAAATCACTGAGTTTGTTTTAGCCCCAGTTCTTTCAGTTCTGACTGAAATGTCTTTCCTCTGAAAAAGGAAATACTTCTGCTCCACATGCTCCAAATGTGAGAACCACTCCAAATTAACCTGCACTACCACACTTCTCTCATGTCTAGCCTACTGATATGTCCTCCTTTTGAATCATGAGGAAAGAGAGTGGACAGTAAACAATCAGCATTAGGATAGTTAATTCTCCCTGGAGATCTCAAGTCCCTTTCTCTTCTCCCACTTACTCTCTCTCTCCTGCTCTCTCTCTCTCTCTCTCTCTCTCTCTCTCTCTCTCTCTCTCTCTCTCTCTCTCTCTGCTCCCATCATCTCTCTCTGTCATCTCCCTTGAGCTCAAAGGCAAGACACAAATTTAGGCTCACATGAATAAACCTATACAGTGTATATCCTAATAGAATAACTATTATACTATACTATACTGCTGCTACTGCTACTACTACTACTACTACTACTACTACTACTACTAATAATAATAATAATAGTAATAATAATATTCTTGTTATTATTATTAGCTTGGTTTGTCACTTCACCTCTTCATCTTCCTCACTCTCCTCCCACTTTCCCTCACTCTTTTCTTTCTCTCTTTGTCTTCTCTCTTGAGCTACATGAATAAACGCTAATTATATTATTATTGTTGTTATTGTTATTGTTGTTGTTGTTGTTGTTATCATTATTATCATTGGACTAAACTTTAAAGACGTGTTAATTTATTTCACTTAAAAAGTCAACAAAATGTGCCATTTGACCAGGACTGTGTGTGAGTCAGGTTTTCTGTTTCAGGTGTAGAGCTGTGTCCCCTGTCTGTGAGGTCACCGTGTCTGAAGATAAACAAAAACAATTCGTCATAAAACAGCTGGTCATAAAAAAAAATAATAATAATAAGCTGTCCATCCCCTGAAGCTGAAGGAGAGAAGCCGGGTCTGAATCTGGCACACATTATCAGTCCTCCTCCCTCCATCATTCACTCCCTCCTTCTCTTCCTCTCTCTCTCTCTCTCTCTCTCTCTCTCTCTGTCTCTCTCTCTCTGTCTCTCATATCCAAAAGCTTCCAGACAGAAGGCTCCCATCTGAGAATCGGTGGTTATATCAGAACACATACAGGCCAGTTCTGAAGTCCAGTGGGCACACTGTGTGTCAGAGATGCATCTCGTCTGAGGAGAACTGAATGGAACGTTCTGTTTATTGGCGTTTTACTCCAGAAAAGATGATGAATTACCTCCTCCTCGTTCTGCTTGGTAAGTGCTAGACCTAAAAATGTGCTTGATTTTGAATAAATGTGCACTGAAAAAAAAACAACCCTGTGCATTGAATCCACTTTAAGTGCGTACATCATTTCCATATGATTAAATGTGCCTCAACATTATTATTGCCAAAAGTAAGAATACTCTTGTGGCACCAGAGCAGTGTGTGCTGTGTTTTCAGTGTGCATGTTTGTGAGAGAAAGTTAACGCCAGAGTGGAAAAATGTGCCTGCTCTGTTGTGCAAGTGAGGTTATTTTTTCTTTCCTTTTGCAGCGGCCTTCCAAGTGGACGCTCTGCCAGGCTCCTGCAGCTTTGAAGGCAACACCTGCGATTACACCGCTGACCCAGCCGGACTCAGCTGGACATTCAGCTTCACCGGTAACCTCTCCGCTACTTAAACTGCAGGCTTAGTATTCAGTTGTCTTACTGCGTAGTAACTAAATCTTCATTAAAGGAGAATTCAACCAAATGTTTTTTAGAAGTTCTGCATGATTAAAAAAACCTTCACAGTGGTTTGATGAAATGGCTAACTAAGGAGAAACATTCCAACTTAAAAAGCCTACCATGCAAATATAGCCATTTAATTTGCCATCCAAACCACTAGTGAACCCAACCTATACATGTATAGGTTTGTATGAGCTTTTATACTCACTGAGCATTTTATTAGGAACACCACCTTGTTTCTTCACTCATTGTCCATTTTATCAGCTTCACTTACTAGGAGCACTTTGTAGTTCTATCATTTTTGACTGTAGTTTTTCTGTTTCTCTGCACACTTTGTTACCCTGTTCTTCAATAGTTGGGACCCCCACAGGACCACCATAGAGCAGGTGTTATTTGGGTGGTGGATCATTCTCAGCACTGCAGTGATACTGACGTGGTGGTGGCGTGTTAGTGTGTGCTGTGCTGGTCTGAGTGGATCAGACACAGCAGTGTTGCAAGACTTTTTAAACACCTCAGTGTCACTGCTGGACTGAGATTAGTCCACCAGTCAAAACTGTCCAGCCAACAGTGTCCTGTGGGCAGTGTCCTGTAACCACAGATGAAGGACTAGAGGATAACCAACACAAACTGTGCAGCAACAGACGACCTACTGTCTCCAGCTTTACATCTACAAGGTGGTCAACAAAGTAGGAGTGTCTCATATAGTGGGCAGTGAGTGGACACAGTGTTTAAAAACTCCAGCAGCAAACCACACTAACTTGTTTTTTTTTTCAGAATTTATGCATAAATTCAATCAGTGAGATGTAACAATGTAACCAGAGTAACAGGAACCTTATGGTCATGATGTCTACAATGCACATATTGCTATTTAATATGATTATAGTTGATTATTGTTACCTAGCTCCTAGGTAATGTTGATGGTAAAATAGTGGTAAATCTGAGAATGGAAGTTTCCTTTGGGGACTGTTTAGTCTTGTACCTGCATGTACCTCTTCACCATGAATGGATTTTTTTTAAAAACTATGTTTTAGGCCTAAACTATATCTCAAAACTATTAGAAAACAATGTCTCAGGAATCAAGTCATACGTTTATAATCATTTTATGTAGCAGTTTTCTGTGATGTAGCTTTTAGAGACTTTAAACTCTTCAGGCATCTGGTTCCTATCATCACTGCAGTGAACAATTCTGACTCTGTAGGTTTCTCTACAACTGGGCTTTTCCACATCAAACAGCTCTGAATTACTTTGTTTACAACATAACCATTTAATTATGCAAAGATGTAGAGAAAGTGGTCCTTTAACTTTCAAACTATTCAGTATCTACTATAAAACTGCAGGATCATCCTTTTGTTAAGACTGATTTACCGTTCAGAATCTGTTTTAAATCTAAAAAATCGAATCTAAGTTTTGTAGTCATGCAAGAGGAAGGGATGTGAAGAGCTTAAAGAAAATATGTCATACTGGACAAAATCCAGGCTTCAGGATGGCTGCTCTCACTGTTTTAGCTATTCATTGTACTTTTGTGTGTATAGATAACAGTATATCATATTTTGTTATACACCACATAAGCAAGCTTATATGAGATTACTTCATAACTAGATCAGGTTTGAGGTAAATGTGTCATGATTTAGGTATGCAGTTTGTGTAATACTAGCTTTCTTTATGCTGGTTAAATACATTAGCCTCATAGCTACAGTGCAAAAAAAGCAAACCTGTGGACAAAAATCATGCTCTAGTTTAGCAAGGGGCTGTAGTAAGAGGAAACTTGTGTACATCAGATTTTTGACCAAATCATTGATTTAGGGGGTCAGAAATAATAAATAATAAAGCTTAATGGACTATTGAGGCCTGATTTATCAAATGCTTCACAATATAGTCTTCATATTACAGAACTCTTCTTTTCTTTAACATGATAAAATGCATAAATGTACGATGTGATAAGATGTCAGGATCAATTATTACAAGTAGATTGTTGTTTTGGTTTGTTTTGGTCAGGAAAGACAGAAACTGTCTGTAATGACTATCATCTGTCGGATGTGTTTTCAACCATCTGGAGCGTGCGAAAAGCACATTGTTGCGTTCAAGATTGATTTCCAAGCTAATTCTTACCCAAATGTGGCATCCAGTGTGTTTGTCTATTGTTGCCTAGATCTGTTGTTTTTTAGGATTGAATAAATACAGTGAGGGGGGGTTGGGGCCAATGAAGCTGCAGCATGATTTAGATCGTAGTGGATCAGAAAGTGAGAGTGAAATATTAGTTCTGGCCTAGCCATTCAGCATTCCAGGGTTCAGATCCAGTTGTGGCTGTGTGCAGTGTCTCACTACAGATATTAAGTCACATATCTTCTTCTTCTGTCATCATAACATTTTTGGACAGCAGTAAAGCGAAATAAAAAGTCAATTCATACAGTCCCCCTCCCCCTTTCCCCAAGTGGACTTGATCAGCTAAGACACGTTTGGTGTCTGATTTTTCCGTTTATTACTTTTGCACTGAAGCTATTAGGCTAATGAAAGCTTATGAGCATATATTAGCATTTACCAGTCTGCATGCCTCTTCTGCCTGCATGCCATTTTCACAGTTGCTCTAAACCACAGTGAACCACATTAAAGGGCTATTTCTCAATTTTTTCTAACTATCTGCATAATTCTATGATTGAGATGTAAATAAAATCAACCAGAGTGGTTTGGTGTGAAGTGGTGCATCGCAAAGATACTTACAGTGGATTTCTTTACAGTGGTGGTGATGGGAACCAGGGGTTGTGATGTCCACAGTACGAATATAGCTGTATTTTATATGATTGCTGGTAGTTTATATGGCAATTATATAAACTTCTTTATGTAATAATGATGGTAAAATAGTGCTAAATCCGAGAAAAGAATTTTTCTTTGGAAACTACATGCTGAATATACCTCTCCACCATGAATAAAAAATAAGGCCAAAAGCTTTTCTCAAAAGTATCATAAAACAATGTCTCAACCATCATGTAGTTTAATTAAAACAAATGTAATGTAACAATTTCTGTGAAGTAGCTTTTATAGGCACTCACTAACTTTCGGACCCTGAAAGGCATCTGGTTCCAATCACCACATCTATGCACAATTCTAACTTGGTACGTTTCATCTAAAGCAATGTATTTTACTGCAAACTGCTCTGAATGAATTTAAGAATGTTAAACATTTAGTTATGCAAAAGTTTAGAAAATTCTCTGGAATCCTGCTTCAGGTAATGTAAGATAGCCTTGCTTATATTATATCTAATATGTATAATATATTTATATAAATATTGTTCTTGCTGTCCTAAGGGCACTTCATCACAGTGGATGAGAGCCCCCAGGAAGAGCAGAAGAAAGAGAAGGCGGTGCTGGTGGGTCCTGAAGTGGCGCAGCAGGATTGGAGCTGCCTCCAACTGGTCTATCAGCTGACAGGCAGTGCTTCATTGCAACTTCTGAGACGATCAGAGGGAGAGAGCTTTGACCACATGCTGTGGTCAGCTCACAGTCCCTCTGAAAGCTGGAACATCGCAAGTATAGACCTCCAGAATTCCACTGAACCGTACAAGGTGAGAGATGCTAGTGAAGTGGTACTGTGTCTACTAACTGCTGAAATTTTGTTTAGAAGCTGTTACATAGATTGAAATGTCTCTACTTTATAGATTGTCATTGAGGGCAGACCTGGATCTTCTGAAGGCAGCAGCGTGTCCATTTTTGAGGTTGCTATTTCAGAAAAATACTGCATAGGTTAGTGGCCAACATACAATTCATACAACATACTGCATGCCATATTTTCTTACCTGTCATCATTAAGTACAGCACTGTGAAGGGCAAAGCTCAATTTCCAGCCAAAATGGACATTAACATTGATATTCAGTGTAAAAAAAAACATGCTTAGCAGAAAATAACAGAAGCCTCAACAACTAAATACAATATTATCCTTTACAGTATTTAGTGTCTCCACTCTTTGCCTTTATTACAGCTTCCATCTGTTTTGGGAGACCTGCCGTCAGTTTTTCAAAGAAATCTGCAGGGATGTTTTTCCACACCTCCAAAGTTCAGACTTAGAAGTTGCTTGCATTTTCTGCTTCTCATGATTCGAGTAATCCCAAACACTCTCAGTGATGTTGAAGTCGGGACTCTGGGGTGGTCAGTCCATTGTTCTTAGAACACCAGCAGCTTCTTTGTTTGATGTTCTTCTTCTCTGTCTGTTTCCTTTTCTCAGTAAAAGCTTCTTGACAGCTACACATCCTTTCAGGCTCATTGCGCTGAGTTGTCTTCTCAAAGTGGGAGGATGGACAGAAACACCTGTGGATTTTTTCCAATCCAAAGTAAAAGTGGAGCTTGATTTTCTCCTCTCTCTCAAATACAAGACAACATAAGACACGTTATGGCTTTATTGTCATTCACATCACACGTGGTACTTGAGGTGGAACGAAATAATGTACTCAAGGTCCCAGTTAATTCCCAAAAGTAACAATAAACAATAAATAGTAAGGTGCAAATAATAGCAGCATGAAACACAGCAGCATGAGTACAAAGTAGAAAGTGTATATCTTAATACTGGTAATGTATAAAGTGACATGTATAAAGTGACGTGTGTAGGGGTGATATAGTACAGGCACTGACTCAGTACAGCAGGAGAGATAAATAAGCGGACATGAAGTGCCATTGCAGTGATGTCTAATTGGAATTTAAGAGTCTTACGGCTTCAGGGAAGAAGCTGTTTCTCGGTCTGGTTGTTTTACTCTTAATGCTCCACAACCTCCTACCTGAGGGGAGCAGGACAAAAAGTGTGTGTGCTGGGTGAGTGGGTCCTTCATGATGCCAGTGGCCCTTTTCCTGCATCTGGAGGTGTAAATGTCCATGGTGGTGGAAAGGCTGACTCCAACAGTCCTCTGTGCAGTCTTCACCACCCTCTGCAGAGCTTTCCTTTCTGCCGCAGAGCAGCTTCCGTGCAACACGGTGATGCTGGAGCACAGAACGCTCTCCACCACACATCTGTAAAATCAGGTGAGGACTGAGCTCCCGAGTCCAGCATGCCTCAACCGTCTGAGGAAGTAGAGGCGCTGATGTGCCTTCTTAATCAGGCTGGAAGCTTTGAAAGCTTTAAGTGAAAGCTTTAAGTGCTGTTTATCTGATGGGGAGTGTTTTGGGGTCTACCAGGTCTTTCAGGCAATTGATAGGATTACATTTTTTCTTTATCTTTAAATAATATTTTGAATTCCAGAAAAATGTATAACTTGTATTTAATGGCTGTTTTGCTTGGATATTAAGTAAATGAAGGGTGGTCTCTGATTTTGACTACTACAGCTGTCAATTGTCCATTACTTTGGAGGTGTCCGTCGGAAAAGCTGCATAATACACTTCCTGGTTACACTCAATTTGTTATTCCAAAATAGGAGCACCACAAACATAAAAATGTGGGTCTTTGGGCCTTTGGTAAATGCAATGGTAATACAGAGAACTGTGAACACTTAAAAATTTATTTGAATGCAAAGTTGGTTCTTTGCACATCATCTCAACTTTTAAAAATGGCTTTGTATAGCACCTAAAGGGTTCTGCTATCGTTATAAGTGAAACTTCACCACACACTCCCCTGGACTAGCTCTGTTTTCTAATGGAGACCATGGCAAACCCACATTCCAGCCGTTTTCGTGGTTGTGAGGTGGGCTGTTGCTGTTTAAGTGCCTCTGGTGGTACAGCTTCGTTTGATAAATGAAAAGACTTTTTTAAACATCTACGGCAACTATATAACTTTGCCTTTAATTTGTTTAGCAGTCAAAATTGCTATTAGGTAAAAGTTATATTCAATATTATCATCTTGTATAAGAAAGGGGAAAGTCAAACGAAAATAAATGAAAAACTAGAGCTTGGACTGTTAACAATCATGCAGGAATTGGTAAATCACCAAAACTGTACCCTTTATCTTTGAGAGAGAGGAGAAAATCAAGCTTCATTCTTTCTTCAGATCTGAAAAATCCACAGGTGTCTGTTCTTTCTTCCACTGTGAGAAGACAATTCAACACTATGAGTCTGAAAGGATGTGTATTTATCAAAAGGCCCTGTGAAAAGTGTGAAAAGACAACTCAGTGCTATGGAAGACAGTTGAAGACAACTCAGTGCTATGGAAGATGGAGTGGAAAAGTTAAAGAGTGGAAGCACTAAAAACTATATATATATATGTGTGTGTGTGTGTGTGTGTGTGCATGTGTGTGTGTGTGTGTGTGTGTGTGTGTGTGTGTGTGTGTGTGCGTGTGTTGGTCACACTTTATTTGGTTGGTCCTTTATAGATGATCTACAGATACTTAACCAATACTTCAACTTATTAACAAACTTTCTGGTGGTGCTCAATTCATTATCAACAACATTAAGGTTAGGATTCGGGTTACATTTAATAGCACTGTTCACACACAACTTCAAGTTCGGTTGAATTTAATAGATATTTCTTTGAATGTTAGTTAAAGATAGACTGAGTGTCTACAACACATATACAGTGGATTATCCAGATAAAGTGTTACGTTTTTCTGCTTTTCACAATGCTGAAAAATGAATGTTCTGGTTTTGTGTTTTTCCAAGAGTGTGACTTTGAGGAGTCTCATCTGTGTGGCTACACTAACCAGTGGAACAGCAATGTGAACTGGTACGTGGGGAGAGGAGTTCCAAATGAGGCTACTTACAGTGACAGGCCAGGTGTGTTAGAGCGTACTCTTAAAACTTCTAAAATGACCATTATCACCGAATAAACTTCCTGTCTGACAATGCAGTCAAAGCTCCTTTTCTGTAGGTCGCTTCACAATACAGTGTACCATCTTATAACTACACAAAAATGAGCTCAACTAATTATAGAGTATGTTTCAGCAGCAACTCTGTGAGTGAGCTCTCTTGTGCTAAGTGTATTCATGCAGAGCAACAAGAAAACATTACATGTTGCTAGCAATGGCAGTGCTAAACATAATCCTGTATTGTCCCCAGGCCAATACATGTATGTGGATTCAGTCCATGCAAAGACTTTGCAGGATGTGGCCAAGCTGGTGACTCCCATGACGACGGTACCCATGTCGGGCTGTTTGAGCTTTCAGTACCAGCAGGACCATGTGGAGGGTCATCTGTTCTCGGTCTACAGCAGGGACCGGGCTGGACAGTACCAGGAGCTGTGGAAAGCAGATCTGCCTGAGAGCAACCACGTGGACTGGAGGGCAGAGACTCAGGTGTGGATTCCTGTACAAGTGGCACTGAGAGCCCCTTATCCCATGGAGGTAAGATAAAGCTGCCCTAGGTACATTTTGTAAAAAATGAAATTAGCGTTACTGGGCCAGTAGAGAAAGACACACAGCAAGTTAGCCCCACTCATGCATTCTAAAGGTATAAACAGTGATTCAGCTCTGAATGAGTCACAACACAAAACAGCCAATCAGAACAGGTGTCATTGACATACAGTCCTATGCAAACGTTTTCCAACCTACTAAACATGGAGAACCACAGTAGTATCACAGAGGCCGTCTGGGCAGAAAACTGATTACTAGCAAGGGTAGTAATATTACTACTTTGCAAGCACATCTCAGGATACCATTATCCAGCTCAGTATATTAAACTTGGTGTGCTTTGTACTGTAGGAGAGGGTCTGCCCAATCAACTGAATGGAAACATTTACAGTCTGGTACCCTTCTCAAATGAAAAAGTTTGAAAATATGCTTTGTTGATTTTCCAAAGTGAAAATATTTTAATATTTCATCCTCTACAGAGAGCACAGTTAAATATTTTAATGCATAATTTCTATTTATTTCCTGAGTTTAATACATTGGATAAAAATAAAACAAATTATAAACTTTCACACAGTCCACATTTATGTTATATATGTATTTTTAATGCATTAAATCCAGCAAATAAACAGCAAACAATTGCACATTAAAATGTGCAGGAGTGTGTTCTCTGTAGATGATAGTGTTATTTTCACTAAGAAAACCAACACAAGTTATTTGAGAGTTAGTGCTCATATGCTTTCTGCATGACTGTATGAGTGTAGTTAATTGGTTAAAGATTGCTTGTAATGTTTATAATGAAGGGCAAAGTTTTTCTAGTGTATACAATTTTGACTGTACAAAGGGAATGGTTATATTTTTTATTAGCATAATATCAGCACTTATTAAATTACTGCGGCCTTCAGTAACATCAGTTGTGGGTCCAAAGCTTTCACTATTTGTTTAATACAAACAGACCCCTTTTAGCTCCCACTCATTAAGACTCATTGTGGTGTTTTGGGTGAAGTTTTCACTTTAAACAAACTAAGAAACTAAGGAAAAGAAGAGGTTCTGGTGTAACTTATAAAAGGAATGAGCAGGACGGGGGTGCGTGAAAGGAACGACAACAGGACAAGAATGAGGCAGAAACAAAAGAAAAGCAATAAAGCAGAAAAGGATAAAGTAAAAACGGAGTTAATAAAAAATTCTGAGCCGAGAGAAAACAGAATGGGCAGAATGTGCATTTAAAATAGGCATTTCTCTGTCTGCAGTAGTGCAGGGTTCAAACACACGATATCCATCTGTGAGGATATCTGCAAGCTGTGATTTTTTTATGGCTTATATGTTTTTATGCTGTGTGTGTGTGTGTGAACTGTTTCTAGGTGGTGTTTGAAGCATCATTCAACAGCCTGAAAGGGGGCCGTGTACTTCTGGATAATATTTCCTTTTCTCCTGAGTTCTGCAGTGCAGAAACAGGTGCTGTAATTCTGGAAGCCAAAGTTAAATCAGAGTGTTGAGGTTCTAAAACTCTTTTTAAAAGTCTTTTTTGTTTTGCAGAACCCACATTCGATCCAAAGGTGGCAAACTGTGACTTTGAGCTGGGCATCTGTCAGTACACTCAGAACTCAGAAAACAGAGAGATGTGGAAGAGAGTGTCAGTTCAGCCCAACATCTACAGAATAGGAGACCATACCACAGGAACAGGTGGAATGATGTCGCTCTGTCAATGTGGATTGGATGCTGATCATAAGTGCATTTACACTTTTAATGTACACCCACTGAGCACTTTATTAGGACACTTCCTTATATCTACACTCAATGTCCATTTTACCATATTGTTTTACAGTTCAGACTGTAGTCCATCTGTTTTTCAACATACATTGTTAACCCCTTTCACCATGTTCTTCAAAGATCAGGATCCCCACAGTATCACCACACAGAAGGTATTATTGGTGGATCATTCTCAGCACTGCAATGACACTGACATGATGGTGGGGTGTTAGTGTGTCTTTTGCTGATACGGGTGAATCAGACACCTCAGTGTTACTGCTGGACTGAGAGTAGTGCACCAACCAAAAATATCCAGCCAACAGTGTCCTGTGGGCAGTGTCCTATGACCACTGGTGAAGGACTAAATGATGATTAACACAAACTGTGCAGCAACAGATGAGCTGCTGTCTCTGACTTTAAATCTACATGATGGCCCAACAAGGTAGGAGTGTCTAATAGAGTGGACAGTGAGTGGACACAGTGTTTAAAAACTCCAGCAGGTAACATTCCCTCACCACGTCAGTGTCACTGCAGTCACCATCCAAATAATACCTGCACTGTGGTGGTTCTGTGTAAGTCCTGATCATTGAAGAACAGGGTGAAAAATACTCAGAAAAACAGATGGACTACAATCTGTAATTGAGAACTACAAACTGCTACTATATGGTACGTGGGGCTGATAAAATGGACAATACGTGTAGATCCAAGGAGGTATTCCTCATAAAGACCTCAGTGAGTGTAGGTATAATGCTTGACTTGCATAACAAACACATAGAGGTATTCTGCAGGGACCATGGTTGGTTTGTAATGAACATTGATACTGTTGAAAGCTCAGTTGGAGCTGGATTTTACCTAGATGGATTTTACCTAGGGGGTACTGTAATTTAAGTGATGACCAACAAGATATGAGATTTTAATCCAGTATGAATCTGTACATGTGTAGTTTTTACAGTCTGACAGTAATAATTGTGCCACGATCTTACTCCAGTATGAATCTGCAGGGCATGTAGTTGGTACACTCTGCTGTAATAACTGTGACTTTAATCCAGTATACATCTGCTGTGTTTGTAGTTTTTACATTTTGACTGTAATACCTGGGGAGTGACTTTTAATCCAGTATAAATCTATAATATGTGGTTTGTACAGTCTGAGTATGGTGAAGTATAGGAGTAGGACCTATAGAACTAATGGACTAACAAAAATGGACTAACAAGATCTGCTATATGGCACATAATCCATGAGCTGTGTTGTTATTGTGACTGAATGTGGCACATCTGGGCTATCTGTGGGAATTTGGAGAATTACATAGGTACTTGTACCAATCGAGTCAAATTCCACACAGGCTATATTGTAGAACCTCTTCAGTTAAAACACATCTGGCTTGAATAGTGGTAACGTAAAGGGACACGTGTTATGTGGTGCTGTGCGTTGTTTACTCCAATCTGCCTTCTATCACTGACAAAAACAATATATAAAAAAAGCCTAAGTAGTCTGCTGAAATAAACATTAAAGACGACAAGAAATAAATCGTTCTGAACTACACACAATAACTTAAATAAAGTCCAGAACCAGCAAAAATGGAATTTGCTTAATGCTCAGGAGAACAGGAATATAAAATTTGAGATTGGCTAATACTAGTTTTCTCTGTCCAAACAGGGTCATTCTTGTTGGCGAATTCACACTTCACATTGCAGTCAGGCTATGTCAGCCAGCTTTATGGGCCACCGCTGCCAGGAAACCAGAAGTACTGCCTGAGGTTCTTCTACTCTCTTAGGGGTTTCAGCAAAACTAATCAAGCATTGGCTGTCTATCTGTATGACACAGCTAGTGCTAAACAAGACAAAATATGGACCCAGACTGGACAAACCAGCGATGTTTGGATACAAGTTGAACTCACTATCCAGAGTCAAAAAGCTATCCAGGTAAAGGTTGAAGAGTATAAACAATTTTAAGTATTTTTACACTTTTTAATTTGATACTTGCCACATTTTTGAATGTTCAGATTGGTTATGTTGATGATGTCTACTCAAAAGCAGTGAGAATGCTGTTTAAGACTCTAGTTTAAATTTCAGTAAAAGTGACTCATGCTGTTTTATACTGTATCTGAATGAACCAATATGATGCCCTCTAGATATTCAAGTCACAGGACAACAATGATTCATTTCCCCGTTTCTTTCCTTTATGATCTAATACCAAACTTATCAAAGAGCAGCCTGAACTGAGCTCAGATGGCTCAGAATGCCCTTGATTAGAAACAGACTGGTCGATGGTCGTATTTCTGTTATCACTTAATTTTCTTTTGTGCCTGGCTTGACCCTGTAACATCTGTCAGTATGACAGGGCGTCATGTGTTTCTCTGTGTTTTCATAGGTTTTAGAACATAGGAACTGGAAAAGAATGACCTGATAAAATTCTGTGCTGCATACCAGGAGAATATTTCACTATTATGCAAACATTGCATGTGATTAAACTAGAATCAGTCAATGCATTTATCAGTGTAACATGTAATCAGTGAAGGCGTGACACCAACTGATAAATTATAGGCTGTTCTATAACTTTTCTTGTGAGATGCTCATTTGACAATGTGACGTCATCTCTCTTTCATGAAAGCTGGTGTTCATCAGTACATGCAAGAGCTTTTGGACTTGCAGCTCTGTTGGTCTTGACGACATTAGTGTCAGTCTTGGGGATTGTGAGCTGCCGTTAGGTAAAGTAAGCATTAAAAAGAAAACTTTAGATCAGTCATCTGTTGCACAACACACAAAATACATGTAGCATTACAGCTACTTCCCTGATCTTGTACATTACAGGACCTCTACGTGTTCCTTCTTACTGCGACTTTGAGACTGGGTTGAGTGGGTACACTCAGGACAAACAGGGCGATGAAGCAGACTGGGTTCTGATCAAAGGGCCGACCCCAACGTCTTACACAGGACCTAAAGGAGATCACACAACTGGAGCTGGTGCGTTGCCTCTCTTTCCTTTATTCAATCCCATTGTCTTGTAATGTTCATATAATATAGATGGGTGATTCATTAAAACCTGAGGGAATGAAGAAACATAACGAGTACAGGTGTATTACACTCATCATCCTGTCATGCTGTGTGGAATGTTAAGCTGGTCCAGTTGTCCTCAAGTTTGGATCAAGATGGTAAGAGGAAAAGATCTAAGTGACTTTAAAATGGAATTTCAGTCACAAAGATTGCTCAACTGTTTAGAGTTTCAGGAGGAGCAATGACTAATATATATGTGTATACATTTTATATATATATAAGAACCAGACATAGATTAGCTACCAATTAGCATTGCACAAACATGTCTACATCATCACACCCTTGAATAAAAATGGACAAAAGCCCACCTCATACGTATAAACAGTAGATGCCGTTTTGAAGTCTGAAGTTTGTTTGTAGCTCTGTCCATTTTATAGGTAACAGGAAACCACATAACAACTTTTTTTGAGATCATTTAACAAGTCAACATGGGCTGCAGCAAATCTGTGATGATCTATGGTTGCATTTTGCACAATGTTGGGGTATAAGCTTCCATTACCTGTATGAAAACATTAACCTCAGAAATAATAAAGAGGCAAACATCAGACACTCAGCATGTCTTGGCTGATCAACTACATGCGGTGTAAGGGGAAAATGTCATGTCATAATATTTTTTTATTGTTTTAAATGTGTACATGTTGGCTCATTCTACTGATGGATCTAATCATCAGTTTTAATGTTTGCTTAAGCTACTGTATATATTCCAGTGTGCCTGTCTGAGTTACAGCCCAACCTCTTTTTCTTATCTAAGGTCACTATTTGCACATTGAGGCGTCCCTGATGCTGCCGGGTCATAGAGCCCGCCTTGCCTCCAGTCTGCTTCGTGGTTCTAGAGGACCCCAGTGCCTGCTGTTCTTTTACCACATGTACGGCTCTGGCACAGGCCAACTTAGCATTCTGCTACGCTCAGACCTGGAGGAAAAAGACAGATTGCTTTGGGTCCGCAATGGAGAACAGGGCATCTCCTGGTTCAGAGCATCAGTGAGTTACCAGCATGACCATCAACACCAAGTAAGTAAACTCTAACACTTAAACACCCACAATGCATTAGTGTTTTTTCTGTCTATAACAGAACATTTTAAACTAATTTAAGTCTTTTCTCTCTTCATTTAGATCATTTTTGAAGCCACACGTGGGCCTTCAATAAGAAGTGATATTGCCATTGATGATATCATATTTCAAAAGGGACCCTGCAAAGGTAATTCTTGTTTATTAGCACTGATTTTATGCCATTTGTATTGTAACTGAAATTGTTATTCACAGATGTATGAGGACATCATCATTAAATTCTTTATTTTTTCACCCCCACAGATGCTGACCAGCAAATTTCACATATTAGCTTGTTCGGAGATCAAAATATCATTGAATGAAAGACTAAATGACACAACAGAGTCCAGCAGTGCAGCTGATAAATGTAACCTATGTAAAAAAAAAAACACTTGACAAAGGGGAAACCAGTGCTTTATAACAAATAATATATGAGATATCAGTCATAGCTGCTTCTTTTTATATATAAAATAACTAAAATAAGTTTTGCTGTTAGGAGTATCAGATTCAGTACCAGATTGCTTGTTTGGCATGACAGTGTCATGACAATGTCATTAGTTTACCTGTTTAATCAAACTACTTTTGCAGTCTTGATTCCTGGTTTATGCATATCATCAAACATTAAAAAGTAGGTGTAGTGATTTTGGAGAATATGTAATAAAGACAAACTTATTTACACGTGTATTTCTCCCTCTTTTATTGCATAAATGTGATAAATAGAAAATCCGTGTCGTTAATAAAGTACAGATGTAATGAAATGACGTGGTACTGTTGGTGAACATTATTAGTCTGTAGTGCCATCTAATGGATGAATGATGTCATAGTTTGTGTCTGCTCCTGCATGTAAAATCGCAAATTTAAAGGACCAGTTCAACCTTTCAGATATTAGTAATATGCCGTTTTTTTATATTTTCTTGCTTCTAAAGCAAGTTATGAACTTTTAAACGACTTTCTATAAACTTCCATAGGACAGAAAAACTGCGTCCATTCTCAGGTTCCTCATGGTCCTGCGCAAGCACATAAAATAGCTAATATATATATATATATATATATATATATATATATATATATATATATATATATATATACACACATCACGCTCTTGGATTATGTTATGATTTATGAATGAGTGTTTTAGCGTTTTGACCCAAATGTATTTGAATAAAATGTTTATTCAATGAGTTTAATGACTAGTACCAGAGCCGGTTCAGGCCACTCCATATTCCTCTTGTTATAACAAAAAAACAGGACTGTTAGTCAGCAGAGGGCGCCCGCGAGTGAGCGCTTAATGAATGGGAGTGAATGGAGCTCAACGGCTAAAAACGAATAGTTCAAATAATTTCTTATCACTCGCCCAGAACGTTAAATTTTAGAAAGTAGAAGGATGTATTTCACAAAAAAATGCAAAGAAAACTCATCTATATGTTTACTTTTTTCTGCAACAAACGGGTTTCAGGCAGCAGGAGGCGGGCTTTACTGCTAGAGCGTGATGATTGATTGGCGAACGGAGCAGCTCATTGGCTGTTCCGCTCACTGACGTCAGGGACCTACATGACCTACCTGATTTAAACTCCTTTAACTCGAGTTTAAAAGCTCTTCAAAATATAACAGCGGTGTTAAAATGTTTTATACTGTTCAGTGTTCTGGAAATGATTGCATTATTTTGCATTAAAAATGTTTAAGCATTTATAAACTATGATTTTACTCAAATACTCCATATCAACCCATTCATTTTGGACTCACTCGGGAGCGCCCTCTAGCGTTTGAGAAAACCGGAAGCCGTTGCAGAGCGGTAGTTCTCTCTACTAGTTCTCTGCTAGCACTGTGGTCGCACTGGCACCACTTACCTGTATTCATCCGCCTGTGAAAAACGCATCACTACTCACAACCTTCAGACAGGAGGACCCTCATAGCATTAAATAGTCCCAATCGAGTTTAAAGATTAGACGCGTTATTTTTCCTTTGTCTTTCTTTATTTCCACACGTGTGATAAAAAGACAACTTTTAGATGTTTGCGCCGCTGCATTTGCGGTATATTAGAGTTTCTGAAAACATTCGGTGCCCCGTGCAAATTAATTTTAATGTCGTGTTTCATCTTCAACAAAAGTTGTTAGAGCGGTTAAAACAAATGCCGAAAACTGAATTTTATGAGGAAAGACTGTGATCTACACCTTTAACCATAACCTGAAACCGGGGACGTAACCCATGTGACTGATTGTAGCCAATCAAACGCAGCTCTGCTCAGCAACACCGGCGCGAAACGAAAGAGGAGCAGTGCAGGAGAATGGCGTTACACGGCAAAAGAAAACGAATAAGTCATATTTTAACGAACTCACAGATTCCGAACAGCCAGTCCACGCTGCCCTGCACCCCTCAGAACGGGACGTTTTCTCAGGAAGATGGGCGGAGCGGCCGTTTTGTGGAGGGCTCTATTCTCCGCATCACTATGCAAAACTTCCTGTAAGTTGCTAAGCTGGCTAACCTTGTTAGCTACAGACCTTTAGTTCAGCACGTAATATTAGACTCTAAATTATACAGTATTGTTTTATTTTTCATTTCTGATGTAGTCCGTGTTGGTTCACTGGACAGCTTCCTAGACAGTTGTTTACGTAGTTCTACACATTTACATGTTAGCTGGGTAGCTGTGAAGTGTCATGTTTTGTAATGCCATGTGTAAACAAGTAATGACAAGGTATTAGTTTATTAATAACCAGGTTAGTATGCCGAATTAAACTGTAACTACGTTCACATGAAAGCTCCCATAGTTCAATAACGGTCAGAATACCTCTTTTTCAGCACGTATGATCACTCAGAGGTTTTCCCTGGACCTCACTTGAACATGATCGTGGGAGCCAATGGCACTGGCAAGTCCAGCATAGTCTGTGCCATTTGCCTTGGACTGGCAGGGAAGACTGCCATTCTGGGCCGAGGGGATAAGGTCAGTGTACACTTTCGTTTTACTTGCATGTCATTTTTTAACGTTTAAATAGTCATTTCGTGTAAAACATGAGATAAAAAAGATATAGAACGGTGCATCCTTGGCATTTAAATTGCAGCTTTTTGTGATCCAAAGCCAGAAAAGCGAGATAAATCATGTATTCAGTGAAATGTGGCTTAATTTTGTTTTAAGAAATTTGGGATTTTTATCTTTTTTAAGAAGAATGTAAAGACTTTTCTTTTCTGTGACTTGTTTTTTTTCCCCCAAAGTTGAATCTTAAGCCCTTTTAGATGTGTTTATGACACCATTTTGTTAGTTTACTGTAAGCACTTTGATGCTGTCATGAAAATGTGCTATATAAGTCATTATTATTATTATTAGTAGTAGTAGTAGTAGTAGGAGTATTAATATTATTATTCTGTTGGGCATTTTTCCATCTTTAATCATCCATGAGGAGCTGGCAAAACCACTACAGAATCTTACTGTTAAATGGTGGTATAAAAGAATATCAAAGGCATTAGATGTACCATAGACCATAGACCATAGACTGTCATCAATAAGTTGATAAATGTAGTGCCACAGGGACATTGCTTTGGTCTGGAAAAAATCCTGAAAAGTTGATGAGTCAAAAAAATAACTTATTTGGGAGGCTACAAACAGGCTTATGACAACGTTAGAAAAGCTGGGGAAATTGCTGACTAATACTTGCATATGACAAGAATACCCCATGTTCTGCACATGTTTGGGCCATGGAATATAGCAAAAAAAATGCAGTTTGTCACCAGAAGAAATTATCCAAGCCTATCTGAACTTTTCATAATACATTATATCAACCAAAATTCTCTGACGAGACACAGGTTGAAGTGTTTGGCCTGAATTAAAAAAATGTTACAGTGTTAATCAGATATTCAATATTAGGATTTCAAATATTAGGATTTTTTTTTCTTCATAAACCCTGTTGGCCACTGTTAGAAAGCTGACAATGAAGAGCAGTATCCTCCTCCAAGATGAAAATGGCCCAAACACCACATCCAAGTCAATAAAGATCATTGTCTTAGAAAGGCTCAGTCCAGACTTCAACCCCATGGAACACCTGTAAAATTATCTAAATTGGACTGTGCAAAGGAGATAATGTGGCAGTTTTTTTGTTAAAACGAAAATTACAAAATGCAAAAGTATAGGTGTAAAAATGTATTTAATCAAAGACTAACCAATGCAAAAAGCTTGTGGTGTTTCTTTAAACTTTATTTGTTTTGTCTTATTTTGTTGGTTGCAAGGTTCCATTATTATTATCAGGTTTGAAACCAGTTGCAGATTCTGAGTTAACATTCAATCTGATTTTCAATATTTCTTGTTTTAAGAATATTTTGAATATATAGAGGCACCCCAAATCACATTATCTAGAATTAATAAGCGACTTGAGAAGGAAAAAAAACACATTTAAACACGTGTATACAGTAGGCCCTGCCCCATTGCTGTCCACTTTTCTCTGACAGGATGTAACCAGATCCTTTGTTTTGTTCATTGGCTGTGAGTCCTACGGTAAAAGAGACCCTCGGAAGAGAATGAGGGGTGTATCCACTTAAATGCAGATAAATTATTTTTTTCTCTTTTTTTTTCTTTTCAGGTCAGTCTGTATGTTAAGAGAGGATGCAGTAAAGGCTCAGTCGAAATTGAACTGTAAGTATCTGATTCTTCATATTGGTAAATTCTTATGAATCACTTTAAACCACAATTCATAATGCCTTGCCCACTGTTTATTCAGATACAGGGCAGGGGGAAACTTGGTGATCAACAGGGAGATCCATGTGGAAAATAATCAAAGCATATGGATGATGAACGGTAAACACTCAAGTCAGAAGGCTGTAGAAGAAGCAGTCAGAGAGCTGCAGATTCAGGTTGGAAATCTTTGTCAGTTCCTGCCTCAGGTGAGTGTGTAAATACGACTACATCCATTTTAATATTAAATCAATGCATTTATTAGCTAATAAGCAATATTTTTTAGTGTTGCGCAGCTGGACTGTGCAAATTATTGGACAGTTTTTTTGCTAAATGTGCTGAGATTGGCCAGACGTTCCATTTGGTGTAGATGAATTGTTTCTTTTAAAATTGAACTTTGTCTTATTATGTTATACATGTGTAAAAGTGGTGATTACTGTGGCTTACTTTTACAAGGCTCTGTTCTACTCAACAGGAGAAGGTTGGAGAGTTTGCTAAAATGAGTAAGATCGAGCTCCTTGAGGCCACAGAGAAATCTGTTGGCCCACCAGAAATGTACAACTTTCACTGCGAGCTTAAGAGCTACCGCACCAAAGAGAGGGACCTGGAGGTACATTTGCACTCTTTTGTGACAAGTTGTTTTTATCATACAACAAATTTGGAGGTTGGCTTGTCATAATTAGGAAAGATGATTAACAGATGATTAATTGCTATGTAAGGTGTTGCTATTAACCACCTTTTTACAGCCAAAGCCTAGAGTGGCCAGATTGTCTTGCTTCTTAGCTGTCCATCCTCAGTAGCTTCAGACAGATGACCGAGATGGCTCAAGCTCAGATAAACAAACATTATTTACTGCTGTCCTGTAAAGGGGTTTTGGCACCAGTAGACCTTTTGTTTGTTTTGTAAAACACATGGCTTGTTTCAACAAATGCATTTCCAAATAAAATTCTGTTCTTTGAAATGTAGACATACGGTTGTGAAAACTGTGGAAAGTGGTAATAATTGTGACAGACCTAATTGGACAGTGAAAGAAGAATGCCTTTTACAGTAGTTTCTTGTCTGTGTGTCTGTTATTTGTCATTAATTCTTTGAGGTGTGTTCCGAGGGCTGTAGTTTAAGGTTGTTTTCTTGTTTGGCCAGCAGATATGTGAGGGCTCAGTTGTAGCTTTCTCAAGTTCTTTTTTTATATTATTGAAAGACTAATATTGTGAGCTGTCACTAAGGGGAATAAAATATAATTTGTAGTTGTTTTACTTCATTTCATGATGGTAAAAGTGAAAAACAGATCAAAGCCTACTCAATAAAAACAGATCAAAGCCAGACACGTTATATATGTTGTTTATAGACTGATGGAGCAGTCTTGTGATTCATGTTGTGATTTGACAAGTCTGTCCTGAGATTTATCTTCTGTGCTCTGCTTGACAGAATTTGTGCAAGGAGAAGGCCAACTTTCTGGAGAAAGCCAAACAGAGGAATGAGCGCAATAAGGTGGATGTGGAACGGTACCACATGAAGAGGAGACACCTGGATAGGATTCAGATGTTGGACAAGAAGAAGCCATGGGTGGTGAGTGTCTGTCTTTGTGCTTGTATTTCATGATTTAGTCTGTGTGCTTATGTCATTATTTATTCTGTGTGTAATTATCTCATTTGCTTGTGGTTTGGCCTCTGAGAGATACATATTTTGCTTTTTTTTCCTTTTAATAATTTATCATGTCATACCAGTGTTCTTATTTCTTAAGTCTTTCTATGTCTGTCCCAATAAAGCAATAAATAAATAAAATAAATATTATGGATATTGCTGCTATCATAATTTTCTTATGAATTTGGATGCACAAAGTTATCAAAATCAAGATGGTATTGGCAGATATTTTCTTAAATTGAAAATATTGGCATTGGACAGATTTTGAAAGATTGATAGATTTTGATAGATTGAATGTATATTTTTCAAACCCATAATGGATTATGTATTTGTTATACTCCAGAAGAGCTGAATGTTTAGGGGACGCTGGGTTACCATGCTACATTGACTGTATTTTATTCACTTTACTGAATTAATAGCCATATACAAATGCATGTCACATTTCATATCATATTTAGGTAGATTTATGTAGGTAGAAAATGTTTATGTATCAGCATCAATATTAGCATCTTCAGATAAGTGAATGAAAAGTATTGGTTATTGGCATCAGCCAACAGTTCCCATATCGCCACATCACTAGCTATGAAATATTGGAACTTCATAGAAGAAGAAAAAACATTATTTACTTCACTGCACAGTCTGTTCCAAGTAATGTATAACTACTTATGTTGATCCGTTTGTCACAAACTGTTCACATGACATAAAGGGAGTTTACAACCACTGTTGTCAAAAGGAAAAAGACCAGTTACAAAACAGTGATCTGTATAATTTGTTATTATTTACCATGACATGGATAACATACCCTGTTGTTTCTGTCTTTTGGTTCAGGAATATGAAACAGCTCGTAAAGAACTGGAAGAAGTTAAGAAGCAGAGAGAGGAAATGAAAAAAACTGCTAAGTCCTTGAAGGAAGCTCAGGCACCTCTGCTAAGAAAGATCCAGTCTATAGACAATAAACTACAGCCTATTGAGAATCAAATGAAGGAGAAGGTCTGAAAGAAGTTCCCGGTCCATTCTGACTATGGTTGCATCAATACCAATTTTTTTCAGACAGAGTACGTTTTTAGTACTCACCCATTCCGATACTAAGTATATAACTCATTTTAAATGATGTGCATTAGCTAGATATGCTACAAAAGTTACCCTAAATTGAGTAGCACAGCAGTTGACACTGAGTACTGAGCAAATACATTGAGAACGTTATAGCAGCGCTGCTAACATGTTGCACATTATGCACCGACACTAAGCCAGGCAATATACATGATAGGATAGTAGGGTCTCTTTACAGCCTATTTCACAAAGCATAGCGTTTATACCTCGCAATTCGGTTTAGTCAAACAGTGAAGTTGGCATGTACAGAGTTTAATAGCAAATGCTGGCTTTCTTTTCTCACCTTGATTTTACTAGCCTTTGTGTCTCCAGCCATATTGGGGAAACGGTTGTGCAATATTAGCCTATTTTTAACACACGGCCAAAATGTTGTGTTACTGGTGAGAATATACAGAATATGTTGACAGCTTTTAGTGTGACCTCCATGGGGTCAGCAACACTTTTCTTTTTGAGCAGACCCTCATGCACAGCAAATTGAGTCATTTGTTCACTAACACGGCATCATAAACTAAGCCACATGCTTGATGGTATCGGGTTGTACATGGTATTGGGTGGTATCAGATGTTGGTAGCAGTGCATTTTTATGAGGTCAGGTATGAGTAATTTAGCATGGTACCATTATTGGTATTGATGCATCCTTAATTATGACAAATCACCCTAGAGCAATAATTAGCACTTTTACACTCACATCTCTTGTTTTTACAGACCATTAAAATCAGAGAGGCATCACAAAAATGCAAACAGAAGCAAGACCATCTAGATCGGAAATATAAGGAGGTATGTCAATGTTTTCTGTACTGCTAGAAACGGATACTGTATGTGTGGCATAAGGTATTTCCATAATTAATACAATATAAATGCATACTTCAGTATACTTATAAATGCCTCCACTACATTTGGGCTAAGCAAGTGGGCTATAGATTTTTTCAGCTAAAAAGTATATAGGTAATCTCAAAGTGTTTATAAATTAAGGTTCAGAGTCAGGGTTCTTACAATCATAAAAATCCTTTAAAAGTCATGAAATTTCAAACTAGTTCTACTAACGCTGTTAAGAAACTTGGATAGCTAATGTGTAACATTCAGGTTGTGTGGAAGATGTTTTGACATTCAAGTACAGGAGAAGATGAAATAAGCCAAATGTAAAAGGAAAAACACTGCTGTTGCTTCTCCCACCAAGATTAGCGTAAATAGCACTGTGAGTCAAGCTAGGTTGACAAGAGGGTGCATGCACCAGAAATGATGCAGACATAGTGCCTTTACTCTCTCGTTACATCCCTCTCCTAAATACTATGAAATTTGTGTCAATAGTCACTGACATTGCTGATTTAGATGGGACTAAAATCACTGAAAAACTTTGGTAGCCTAATAAGTACATTACTTCCCCACAACATGTAAAACTAATCCCTCCCAAAGTAAATTTCAGCTAGATAACTCATTTTGCTAGATAAATAAATTCTAACAAGATGCTAAACCACTCTTAACAAGCAGAATCAAGACAAGATATATAGGCTCTGAATTTGAGACATTAATGTATTGATCAAAATGACCGGTCCATTCTCTGAGGATAACCTCAGTCATTCCATTTACACTGCATTTTGACTAATAATAGTTTTGGCTAATAATATTTAAACATTACATTTATATTTGCATAATGTATATCTTTTTTATTCTTTGATCAGCTATCTATATGTTAAATTAGTTCTGGGCAGTTACTGATCAAATTCATCATGCCATTTTGCTGCAAACTCGCCTACAGTGAACTTAACACGTTCTACTCTTAAAGTTTTTCTCTGTGCTGCACCATAACAGAAGCAGAACCTGAGCTCAGCTGCATGTTTACAGTGCTCTGCCCTGCATTATTAGTCAATACAGCCGCATCAAACTGAATCTCAGTTTACTGAACAAACTCAACCAGTAGTTACATTTCAAAAAGTGTTTAATGTGACTGTATAGAGAACTTAAAACAAAGAGAGAATGCATTTTGTAGAGTTTGTAGGTATGGTGTAATGATTGCGGCATCAGCATTTTTTTACAGTGAAGTGCAATGGAAGACGTAAGAAATGGCCATCCAGCAAACAGGCTCACAGGCCAAACCAATAACAACTGCATTCATTTATTGCAATTTTCAAACACCATGTAATTAAAATGTAATTAAAACTGCTAAATTATTTTGCTGTTACAATGAAACATTAACAAATTACAAAAGACCATTCTCAACAAATCCATCAATACTGTATAAATATGAAAAAATCTCTTGTATCTCTCACTCTGGCATCTTGGAGTGGCTGGCCTGTTTCATTGCCTTGTTTGTTGGCCTGTAAGCTCCTGTCTAAGGGTCCACTGGAAAGTACAAGGTACCCAGGAAGTCCATGTCTGGGCAAGGCTTTTTTCCTGACACAGTTTTAACCTGGCCCTCAGATTGATGACATCAAGCAAGCCCTTAGCCTGAAACAGACGGAGGAGGCAGACCGGCAGAAGCGAATTGGGAACACAAAGCGATTGATCCAGGACCTGCAGAGAGATCTAGACAACATGGGCAGCCAAGAAGATGTTACACCCAAGATTGAAGCAGTTAACACTGAGCTCAGGAGAATCCAGGAAGAGAAAGCCAGGCTGGATGGAGAGCGGCAGGACCTGCGCAGGGATAAAGACGAGGCCAATGGAGAGCTGAGACGTATGATTTACTGAATATTTCAATCACTGTTGAGGATGGGAGTTTGTGTTATAGGAACAGAAACCTTGTAGTGCTGGTATGATGGAGGGACTCTTGAAAGGTTTTTGAATGAATAGTCAATCTATCAATATCCATACATGCAGGCATGCAGCCTTTGAATGCTGAATATGCTGTTCACATGAATTTGGGAAGGGGGGGGGGTATATAGGGGGGCATATCATGTTTAATACTTTAGATATAATATTTCATTTTTATAGGCCAATCAGAGCTAAGATTACCAAACGTGAAAAGAAAGCTGTGAACAGCAAAGTAGCTTTAATTTATTCATATAAAAATATTTTCTTCAGTATTTTTCAGGTGTAAAAAAGGTGGAAATATATTATGTTAGCATCCAAGACAATCAGCTTCCATATTATTTGTATGTTATGATAAATGTAGAATATTTTGATTTATGTGTATTTTAACTGCTATGAGAGCTAAGGAGCTAGCAGAGCATAAATGATTGGGCAGCGTTTTTAGAATGATTGACCTTGGTACTGTAAGTCACAAATGTTTAACAAATCCAAATGCCTAGTAGACTAGTATAATATTTGTACATGGCTTGTAATTGCATAGTTATTTAACTCTATTATGCTACTAAAAACCCTATACAGGGGACTGTTTTCCAAACTTGTCATGTTTTTTGTTACCCATAGGTTTTCATGTCTGAATAGCCCTATTGGAACCTAGAATCTTAAGGCCTTCCTCATTTTCTGTTGTCTCAAAACTTTCATCATTGTGGAACAACAGCAGATGTATTTGAATCATTCTGTTTCTCCTTTTGATTGGCCTGAAGGTCTGCAGAGTCGCCAAAGGAATCTAGAGGACATGATGAACAGGAAGGAGGAAAAGCTGCGCAGCCGATTCCCTGACACCCATTCAGCCGTACTATGGTTGAGAAATCACCGTGATCTCTTTGAGGGGAACGTCTATGAGCCCATGATGCTAGTGGTGAGAGCTTTGCTGCCGTGTTAAGTGCATGTACTGCCGAGGTATACAGTGTAAAAGTATTTGTCCCATTTCTGATTTCTTCTGTTTTTGTATACTTGTTACACTTGAATGTCTTAGACAGAGATAACCCACATAAACACAAAATGCTGTTTTTAAATGATTTAATTTATTGAAGGAAAAATGCTGTTCAGCCCCACCTAGCCCTACATGAAAAAGTACTTGCTCCCTAGCTGCTAAATCAACCAGTTTACCAAATTCATTTAGCTATTGGGTTCAGTTTCACTAGCTACACCCAGGCATGACTGCTGCCAGATGTGTTGAATCTAAACATCAATTAAATAGAGCCTCTCTGGCAATGTAAAGCTGGCTAGAAGGTCTCAAAAAGCAAGAACTTCAAATACTGATGTGAAACAAATTCATTAAAATATTTCAGTCTGAAATGGTTACAAAGCTATTACTAGGGTTCTGGGACTTCAGTGAACAGTCAGTGACAGTGAGAGGCATTATCCAAAAAAGCTTAGAAAATGTAGAGCAGTGGTGAGCCTTCCCAAGGTCACAAAAGAATCCAGATAAATATCTAAAGAACTGCAGGTCTCACTTGCCTCAGTTAAGGTCACTGTGCAGGATTCTTCAATAAGAAAGATACTGTGCAAAATTGCCATCCATGGGAGAGTTGAAAAGCATAACCAACTGCTGACCAAAAAGAATGCAAATGCTCATCTTATATTTGCCAAAAAACTTCTAGATGACTCAAGACTTTTGGGATAATGTTCAGTGGACTGATCAGTCAAAGGTGGGACTTTTTGAACACGTTGTACATCTGGTGTAAAGCTAACATCACGTTCCACCATAAGAACATCATACCAACCTTTAAACAAGTTGGTGGTAGTGTGACGGTCTGGGCTGCTTTGCTTATGCAGGACCCAGATGACTTGCCATAATAGATGGAAACATAAATTCTCCTCTTGATCAGAAAATCCTGAAGAAGAATGTCCCCCTGTCAGTTCCTGACCTAATTTTTGAGTGTGGTTGGGGTATGCAGCAAGACATTGATCCAAAGCACACAAGCAAGTCCACCTCTGAATGGCTCAAAACAAACAAACAAAATGAAGGTTTTGGAGAAGCGAAGTCCTGACTTTAATCCCAATGAGATGCTGTGGCAAGACCTTAAACAAGCTGATCATGCTCAAAAACCCTCCACACACAAACACACACACTTTCTAATCTGCGTTTGCTGCTGGATTACACTGAAAAACCTTCCACTGTAGATTAATTAAAACAGTTCTGCACACCAGAGTTGGTCAGAATTCCTCCACAGCAATGTGCATGGCTAATCGCAAGTTATCGCAAACATTTGATTGTAGTTGTTCCCACACGAGTTATGGTTAGGTTTAGGGGGCAGTTACTTTTTCACATAGGTGGTGTAGGTTTTGAATGAATCTTTATCATTAATAAATGAAATGATCATTTAAAGCTCATTTTGTGTTTACCCATGTTTTTCTCTTATTAAAATGAGATGATCTAAAACATTTAAATATGAGAAATTAACAAAAGAAATCAGGTGAGCGGCAAATACTTTTTTTTTTACAGAACTATATATTAGGGCACATTTCTTTCATTTAGTAATTTTTTTCCAGATCAATGTACGAGATTCACTGCACGCGAAATACATTGAGAGCCACATTCCTGTAAACGATCTGAGAGCCTTCGTCTTTCAAAAGCAGCAGGATATGGAGAAGTTCATGACTGAGGTGCCAGAAATGTTTGATGAATCACCAGTCCTCGTCTATGCATTTATTCTTCATAGTGACCTTTCTATAGTATTTTAAACATTAGTGCTCATCTGTATTTTTCAGGTTCGAGATAAGCAGAGACTGAGAGTTAACAGCGTCATCGCACCTGCAGAGTCCTGTGCTAACCGGCCTCCATCACGACCCATCGACTCCCTCAAGTAAGAGCCTTTTCTTTTTCTTTTTATTACATTATGGCTACACTGTTTGTACAAAATAGTATATTGCCGTTATATTCCTGCATAATGTGTTACTGCGTTATTGTTTGTAATATATTAAAAATGTGTTTTACAAACCCTTGATGTGATGTGGTTAAGATGGACATTTCTGGCCGAAATGGTTTGCATTTCATCCCCATGGAATTATAAGGTTCTATATGATATTTTTGTCAAAATTGAATTTTTTTACATGTTCTTATTTTGTGTTAATCTCTTAACATTATTCTAATATGATTTATTATATTAGAATTTATTATCTTAACATTAACTAATTCAGACTCTAGCTTAGTTATATAGTACTGTGCAGAGGTTTTAGGCATCTAAGCTCATTTTTAAATAGTTTACCTCAGTAGTGAGTTTATCACATATACATTAGAATAAAGTCATATTCATAATTCATATAAACATAAAAACAATAAAAAGTAACAAGAATTTCTTGAGTCCATATTTTTCCTTGACACCTTCACAGCCGCCAGAGAGACTTGTAAATATCATCAGTTACATCATGAGCACAATTTACTGAAGCACTGATTGGTCAAACCAGGAGCTGCTTTTTAACTACATAAAATCCTGGACTTCCTCGAGGAGAGGTTTGAAAATGGTTAAACAAACACACTAATATTCATAAAATTACAATTTTTCTTATTGATTAATATTCTGTAAATTTTGTTTATTCAAATATCAACACTTTTCTCAGCCAATAAACACATACTACACAAATAAATATATATTGAAAATGTGTCTTGGGTGCCTAAGACTTTTGCACAGTACTGTATAAGGTTCTGTCTGTGAGCCAATCAGCACTGTTAATACACACAAGAGGACCAATCATCAGGTTCTACTTCTTTGTCATGTCACTGCACTGCACAGTGACTCCAGGAAAAGTTTATAAAACTTTATGAAATGTGAAAACATGTTACTGAAACCCTGCCTGTCTTCTTGCAGTTCTTTAAGAAGTCTTATTGTTATAAATTTATAAATGTTATGTTTTAGGTCATTGAATAGTACAAATTTGAATTGATGATCTTAATTACAACATAGATTTTAATTTAATTCATTCTTACATCTTTTTCCTCTTTCTCCCAATATGAGACATTTTGTGTAGAGTCAGCATTTCTGATATAAGACAAAACCTCAAACTGCCTTTAGATTAACGTTCTTACTTACAGTAGTTGTTTGCTGCCTAACCTAAAGGAAATTAAAACTAATGGTTTCTACCTAAAATTGTACTGGACAGAATATTTAGCACTGACCTTTACACTTGACCTGCAATGCTTTTTTGAGAAAGAGAAAGATGATTTGTCCTAACACAAGAAATAAATGTCATTAAAAATGAATATTAAAAGTGCCATAAAAATGTTATAGAAAATGTTAAACTTTCTGATACATGCAGACATTCTGTTATAACATCATTTTATTTTTAAACAAGTTGTGAGTGAACTGTTTCTGTTCCTTGTAAATAAATTGCCTCATTTCGTGTTTTGCAAGATAGAACCTTATAATTCCCAGCAGAAAGTGAGTTCTCAGCATTTGACCTGTTACAAAAAACTAATTTATAAATTTGGTAGGATTTTGATATTGTACATTTTAGAATACATTTAGGTTATCATGCATTAATGAGATGTGTTGGAATGCACAATCTTTGAAGCGTAATATCTCAAAACTGTTCAGAACACAGATAGAACCTTAAAATTCTAATGGGATGATTTGTTGGTTCATCCAAGTATGTTAAAGGGGAATTCCATTAATGTTACTAAACCTCTGTATAATTAAGAAATTGATATACTCAATGTTAATACTTAATACTTAATACTCAGTGTTTTAAAGTGAAATGATGCATTGTAAAGAAGCTTAATGTTTTTTTCTTTTTAGTTTGTCATTTATTTTAGAATGTCCAGTGCCCTTTACATTGTCTTAGAATAGAACCAATAAAAAAATTAAAATCTAGTTCAACTTCAGTTGAATTTTAAGTTTTTTTCCTTGTTCTGTAAAATAAGCATTTTTGACATCTACGGTATCTCTCATCTCTAAAATGGTTAGTAATTTTTGACTTGTGGTAGGAGAGGTGAGCTGGCAACGTGAAAGTCACAGATTCAAATCCATGACTTTTTGAGTATTCACTTAACACCCCCCCCCCCCCCTCCCCCCGCCCCCGCCCCCGCGCTCCAGGGAACATTGCTCTGTTGGCACAATGCTGCTCCCAGAATAGGTAGTGTTAGACAGCAATATGACCATTTTTTGTAGGGTTAATAAACTACATGACATGACATGAATCAGTTCAGTATCAGTTCTGATTTACTCATTTGAATTGATTATTGCACATCAGGTATGTTTGTGATTTGCATTCACACAGTTCACACCTAATTAGCCAGAGCAATAACTTTAGGTTAATAGTGAATGCACAACTTCATATTTCATTCATGAGGTTTCAAACCATGAGGTGAGTGAAATGAAAGAGGGTTTAATGTTTGTACTTGACATCAAGGATGAGTGACACCCAGCTTCACCCATTTGAGGAATTTAGTTCAACCTGCCATGGCACTGAAGGGTGTTTGTGGCAGTAAATGGCACCTATGTTATACAGAAGGAGCTTATTCATAAACACACATACTTTAATATGTGTGTAATATTTCCTGCAGGCGCTTTGGGTTTTTCTCCTACCTCCGAGAGCTGTTTGATGCACCTGAAGAGGTCATGAGTTACCTGTGCCATCAATACAAAATCAATGATGTACCTGTGGGCACAGAGAAAACCAAGAGCATGATAGAGACGGTTTGTTAATTTTTCTGTTATGCTTTTATTTGTTTTTCTTTTATTTGGAAATGGAAAGAGGAAAGGATTGAGCAGTGATATGGAAATTTTGATATAATCTTTATTGATATTTTTAATCAATGCATCTGTAGACGCCTTTACATAAGCATTTTATAGAATCTAGAGATTTGACTACATCTACATGTAACATTTATTTCTGTTAGGTTGCAAGTTTTAACAGTAGTAGCCCAGTGTTGCCTAAATGTTATGTTCTTTTAGAGTTAAAAACAAAAAGCATCAAATCAGAATAATATCAGTATCGGAAGATAATCGCATTGGACAGATATTTAGATTTGGATAATAATTCAAACAGACATATATGCGCATACCTAGTTTTACACATATATTTGGAACCGTGTATTTTATATTTATTTATAACACATTGGAAGTATATTTAGTCAAGCTACTTGATATGCCTCAGCTCCTTTTGTAAGGCAGTTTCACCAGGCTATACTAAGTATTGTATTGTTTATCTCTCTCAGGTGATAAAAGAATCTCAGCTGAGGATGATCTACACAGCAGATGAGAAATACACAGTGAAGAAATCTGCTTATTCCAACAAGACCATCTCTAGTAACTCCGCCCTGCGCCCCTCTCAGTTTCTCACCATAGCCATTGACGCCGAGGAGAGACAACACTTAGAAGAACAGCTGGGTGTGAGTATCACCCTTTTGTCAATGTGGCTCCATCTACTTGAAGGAGCTTAAGAGTTAAGGAAATCTAGCGAGGAAGAATTCATCTGAATTTATTATTTTGTACTGAAAAACCTTCATTCACCAATAAAAGAAATGCATGTGTAATATTGATCATATTTTGATTGACCATCAAAAAGGATATGCAGGAAGATGTTGCCGTTGTGCAGTTCTGATTCATTGAAAATGTATAGGGTACCCCACAGTACTTGTTTCGCTGACCCAATGCTGTAGGTATGCTCTTGATAATTAACTTGATGAGTTGAATCAGGCCAGGATTAAGGCCTGACGTATTGGAATTTTTTTAGTTACCACTGGCACCAATTTAAAGAGCTAAAATTCTGATTAGGCCTTTAACAATTGACTGTAAAAACATGGTTACTGCCAGTGTTTAAAAACATAGTTCATTCTTTATCTCATGCAAACAATAGTAAGACACTAGTATTCCCATACATGAGCATGATTGAATTTTTAAATGTGTTGGATTGTGTGATATCCTACATGTATACCGCATTTACTGTGCCTCACTTATGTGAAATAGTTCTGAAAATCTGGCTGTTGAGCTGTGCTGGCTGAATGCACTCTGGGAAAGGGGGCTTTGTGTGCCTTTAGAGCAGGCAGAGACAACAGCATCATCTTTGTAATAAAATTTTCATTTCTGGTTATTTCTTCTCAGTGAATGGGAGAGTGATTAAGTTGCTAAAAACACTATACCAGAGCACACTCCAAGCTTAGACTTGTCCTCTTTAATGTTTCTGGAAACTAATTTAAAAAAGTTTAACCTGCTGCTTTATTCTCCGTAATGAATGCAGTGGAGATTGTACTAGCTAGCAAAGAAATCTGGAGTAGTAGAAAACGCATCTAGAGACATTGGGCCGCATTCACCAATATCTTTTCTTAAGACCTTTCTCAAAAACAAATTTAAGAAAGAACTTTACAATTCATGGCGTGTTCTTAAACCACAGAATTGTTTGCACCTTCGTGCTCTTGAGTGTTTAGATTCTCTTCTTAACAAATAACAAATCCCAAAAAAAGAAATGACAGAATCTTTGTGGTGTGTGTGTGTAAGTGTGTTTTCTGAAAAAAATTCTTCTTAAACCAGTTGGTGAATGAGGCCCATGGTCAACGTGAAATGCAAGTCTCATAACTGTGACAAATCACAAGAGCAAAGCTGGAAACTGCATGCTACTGGTGATGGGGGAGCATTTAGCTTGATAAATGTTTGTATCCCCACAAAAGTGTGTGGGTTAATAAAAGTAGTAAAAGTGTCTGATACTCAAATAGATTAATATTTTAATTATTAAATTTACCAAATATTTGAAAATATTATTTGCGTATTTAAAGCTACCTTACAAGGTAATGTCTTTATGAGTGAGACTTCTGCGAATGAACTGTTGAACTGATTTTATTAGCCAAACTATATATTGGTCTCTTTGATGACCTTAATCTCTTTGTTCACTACTAAACTGCAGTACTGTGGTCGTCTAGGACTCTGGTTAGTCACCTCTTACCTAATGTCTTGCTTGGAGCAGGGGTTCTGTAAAAAATAAAAATAATCTAAGCATTAAGGAGTACAGGGTGATTGTAACATTTGACCTCTACAGGCGGCTCAGCAGCAGGTTCAGAAAATTGACGCCCGCATGAAAGCTGCTGAGGAGCAGCAGGTCAAACTGGAACGCCGTGACAACGAGCTCCGCACTGAGAAGAAGCATCTCTCCGAGTTAAAGGGCAAGAAGAGACAGCTAGAGCAGAGAATCAGCACTAAGCAGGACAGGTATCAGTGCACAAACACACTGGCACTACACAAAAAAATCACATTAAAATCAGGATCTCAATTTGGTTGAAGAACAGCATCAGTTCTCTGCAACATAGTAAGGCACATCAAGCATATGTCACCATAGTACTGCGATGGTAGCGTGCTGATCAGAGTGAGCATGTCTCCACCATAACCACACACAGCAAGATTTCAGCATGGAGTGTTGCACAAACAGTGGCGAAAGGGACGCACAGTCATCACATTTAAAGCTTCAAGTTTCCTATGAGCTGTGTGCCACTAGAGGCATGATCAAAATAATCCCTTGCCACGGCACTTGTGGCTTTTTGTGTAAAAGTTTTGTATACGTGCAACCCTAACACTGTGTTGAAAATTTGCCACTGCAACAGCACCTCACGCACATGAATACACATTCTAGGTCAGTTATTCTCACAAAAATGACAAACATTTTTGTGTCTTTTGGGATATACAATCAGTGATGCCTGATTGAGTCATTTAAAATAATGATTTTTTTTTAAGTGATTTTTAGCAATATTTCACAATTTAAGTGACCAGATTCTCCCATTTTCTCCAATTAATTAATTAATAATTAATTAATATTATATATTCAGCTCTCTCCCTCTTTCTTTCCCTCTTTCTCTTTCTCTCTCTCTCTCTCTCTCTCTCTCTCTCTCTCTCTCTCTCTCTCTCTCTCTCTCTCTCTCTCTCTCTCTCTCTCTCTCTCTCTCGCGTGTGCGTATATAAATGTGTGTGTGTGTGTGAGATGCTTATGTTGCTCAATTATGGACATGTTTTAGGGCAGTTTCGTGAGCTCTCTAGGCTACAGTTGATTTGATAAGTCAGAGCAGTTGGTTTCTGATTTGATTTGTAAATATTGTGTTTAGTTTCTGTATAAATCTGTTTATATGACTATAGTAGACAAACAGGCGTATAATCAAATACAGTTGACTGCAAAAGTTTGGGTACCACTGATCAAATTACATGTTGAAGTGAAAAAAGACATCCTTTACAGAGAACATGCTGACATGTTTCACCACATTACTGTATTGATTTGAACAGAACTGCTATTACTAAACAAGCTCAAATATTGGCAAATGATAGAAGCTAATTTGTGTCAGAATTACTACTTAACAGGCTTGTAAAAACCCACTGACATTGCAGGTTTCTTCTGGGTTAAAAATCATGGATTTCATCGGTAATTAAAATTACAGTACCTCCCCAGGTACAACCAGTCCAGCTCGAATAGAATTGTATTTTAACTCCTTTTAACCCCTTATCTTATTTTTTTCTCCTGTAGCCTGAGGCAGATGGAGCAGGGTGGAATAAACCTGCAGGAAGCTGAGGAGGAGGCTAAGACCAAAATCTCACATGTAAATGACCAGAAGGTTGCTATTGTGGAGGAGATCCTGAACTCCATGAAGGTTTGTGTAAAGCCCCACCTATTCCTACCATTCACCATCAGCCACAAATTGTGTTATTCGTTCATTTATGTGTTTATTGTTTTTGTATGTTTTTATAGTTTAGAGCAAGGCTAAGCATGGAGAAAGTTTTCCTGGCTCTTGAGTCAGCAGGTCTAACAGCAGAGAAAACCAAACTGGAGTCCGACCTCAGGGATGGGTCAGCCGAACTCAGGAGAGCAGAGGTCAGAAGGCACAACAATGTAGTTAAACACACTCGTAGCTACTCTCTTGCTCTGCTGTGTGTTTGTGTCACCATCCACCCCACGAAGATCTTTATTATCAAGTTCTAGCCCTTGAATCCTAGTCTTATTTTTCCGTTATTATTCTTAAGACTTTTATTTAGCAGCTGCTACGAATTATTCAGGAACTACTATGAATTATTCAGCAACTGCTTTGAATTATTCAGAAATTAATATAGATTTTTCAATTACTTATTTTATTTATAATATATGAATTATTTAGTAACTACGATGAATTATCAATGAGTTTTCCATGATTACTGTGAATTATTCTGTAGCTACTATTTATTGAATAAACTACTGTTTATTGAAGTGTGTGTGCGTGTGTGTGTGTGCGTGCGTGCGTGTGTGTGTGTGTGCACGCACGTACGTGCATGCATGCGTCTTCTTTCACTTTACCTGCTGCAGCAAGCATTTACTGAACTGGACCAGAGGAAGACGAGTCTTTTGGGGACATGCAAGAACTTAATGAGGAGAGCCAGTGACATCTGCAACATGAACCCAGGAGAAACTGTAGTTCCAGAGATACTGCGCACGGTCAGAACCACATGCACTCTGCTGTTCAGCTTGTTCAGTCTCCTCATTCAGTCATGGAATTTCATCTGTTCATTCATTCTTTTAGTCAGTGATTCTTCTTCTTATCCCTGCAGGCTTTTAGTGAGCTGCCGGATACTCTGGATGAAATAGACGCCATGTTGAGTGAAGAGAGAGCCAGAGCAGAGTGCTTCACTGGGCTTAGTGAAACAGTAAGTCACAGACATATACAGACTTGAGTACACATTTCAAGTTTTTATTCATCATATGTACGACATGCCAAGGACAGCTGTACATCAAAAATGGTTATGATGAGTCTCAGGTCATTTTTCTCTACATTGGTACAAATATTTGGGTAATAAATACAAATTTTCAGTACAAATAATATGTAAGTGAATAAATGTGAATGTGTGCAAGGACATGGTTACAGGGCTAGAGTTAACATTACTGTTATAGTGTAAGGAGAGAGGACTGCAACCAAATGGCAGTGTTGATGTAACCATTATCCGTTAGAATATCAATAAATGTGCATGAATAAGTATGCACATGTGCAGTGACAAGGAGTAACTTCAGGTGATAAACATGTCTTGGCTGATCAACTGCATTTTTTTTTTTTTACTTGTTTTAATGCTGCTAGGTAGTGGAGGAATACAACAAGCGAGAAAAGGAAATAAAGAACATGGAGAAGGAGCTGGAAGAAAAAACGAATGCTTTGAATACATACAGGCAGAACATCTCTGAGGTATGGCTCAATCCCAAACGCTTCAAGTGCTGTATATGGTGTGAACTCAGGATTCCACTAATAAATGCATGCGTGAAACAGGCAAAGGAGCGCTGGCTGAATCCCTTGAAATCACTGGTGGAGCAGATTAATGAGAAGTTCAGCAATTTCTTTCGCTCCATGCATTGTGCTGGGGAAGTTGACCTGCATTCAGAAAACGAGGTAAGTTGTGTGACACTCCAGCCCACAGTAAACACACACAGCCAGAGGCCAATGACCCACAGTTAGCTGCTATCTGATATTGTGTCCTGATAGGGGAAAAAGTCCTGCCTCTCTGGCTCTTACTCACTTTAAATGATGTCACTGTTCTATACATAAAAGAACAAACAGGGTGTACATCCAGCAGCAAATGTCCTAAAGCTGTTATTGATTGGTTTAACAAATGGTTGATCATTTGCATGTTTGAACTGTTGCTGGGGTGAGATTCATTTTCAGGCTGGAACGCATTGCCCCTATCCAAAAAAAAGAACAGAGAAAAGCAGACAGCAGATCTAGTCATTTTACATTTCTTTACCCAGCAGCTAACTTTGCAGAGAAAGACTGGTTAACTACTTTGTTTAAACATGGTTAGCTAACAGGTTTTTCCAATAATCTGGCCGTCTGTGTTCTTTATTTCCTACTCTTATTTACTGTAGTTGAATAACTAAGCTGGTTCAGTAGTGATAAAAATTAAAACTAGAGAAAGCTTTTATCTTAAAGGGGAATTCCACCTATTTTCCAAAATTTCTGTACTATTAAATGGTTAAAATATAAATAATCGTAGTGTAGTAGCATTCTATTCTTGAGAAACTTGCTGAGTCAGGACTGTTCACTGTAGTTTTGAATGGAATCAGATGCCTGAGATCCCTCTTAAAGCTCGCTCCAAGAACGTTATTACACTAAATGAGGTAGTCAATAAAATAGCTATATTTGTGTTGTAGACATTACGACTCCTGGTTCCCATCACCACCACTGTAAAGACATCTGAGTAACTATCTCTACAATGTACCATTTTACACCAAAACACTCAGAATTTTTTATTTATATCTCAACAATTGAATTATACAGAAATGTAAAAAGCAGAGTTCCCCTTGATGGATATAATGCTTGTTGATTACAGTGCTGTCCACAAATATTGGCACCCCTGGTAATGATGAGAAAAATGACCTGTAAAAGATATTCTTAATTATTTTTGATCTTTCATTCAAAATATTAGCTAAAATCAAACCTGTATTTAGCAATAATTATTAAAAGAAAAGAGTAAATAGTCATTCTTAAATCTGTGCCACAATTTATGGCATCCCTAGAAATATAAAGAGTGAAGTCTAACTGAAATGTATTTACATTCACATGACTTCCTGATTCACTGAGAAAAATAAGAGATAAAACACAGGCTAATATTTGTGGAGTACATTGTAAGCTCCTATGAGCATTTCTCACTGCCCACCTGCTTGGACCTGCTTGAACTGGATAGTGCCAGATTCATGCCACCTAAATTTACACAGACTAATCTCTGCCCTCTTTGAGACCCATTAACAGGCTAGTTACCATCAGCAAATCAGGGCCACTTGTGGAAGGGGTGCTGATTTAACCCCTAAATTAAACAGCCCCTGGCTGTTTGTCTCTGCACCCTTCTGTTTTATATGCTTAAGTTTACATATATTTGCTAACACTAACCAGCCCACAACATCACAGGGTTGCTGGGAAATCTCCTGATTTCCCACTCCTACATTGGCTGTTACTCAATTTAGTTTAAAAAAATAGTAGTAAAAAATTATCAGTGGTGCCCTTTGGTGTAGCACTAGAAAATTAGGTTTAAAATAGTTTTAATATGACAATAAGCCTTTTGAATAAATGTCATTTTAAATCTTTTTCACAGACCAAGAGTAAGCCTAAACCTTAGCCTGAACATACTTTTAATGGTGAAATACTGTTGGCAATGTAGTTTTGTATAAAATGGTTTAATCTGTGTCCAAGTAGCTGGCCCATCCAGTAATGTTTGTCCGGGTGCAGTCATTGCCAAATAAACATCTTACGGTAAAAAAGAAATTCCTTGTGCTTGTGTGGCAGGAGGAGTATGATAAGTATGGGATACGTATCAGAGTGAAGTTCCGCAGCAGCACTCAGCTACACGAACTGACCCCACACCATCAGAGCGGTGGAGAGCGCAGTGTTTCCACGATGCTGTACCTCATGTCCCTGCAGGAACTCAACCGCTGCCCCTTCAGGGTCGTCGATGAGATCAACCAGGTGGGTGACACACCAGCTTAGTTTTCATTATAATACTACAACATGATTTAAAGTCTAAACAACTTAACACCTTTTACAAATTTGCATGAACACGTTAACATGGTTAATAAGGGTCAAACATAATCTCACATCTTTTCATCCAGTGATTTCTGGTCTTCACTGGAGTCACATTCTCATCACAACAGAAACCGAATTTACAAAAACCTTCATTACAAAATAAAATGAAAGTAAATTAAAATGGGTCTAGCTAATTGTATCTAGAGACCTTAGTAGTGTTCCTACTACGAAACATTTTGCTTCCTCGTGTTTCTGAATTTGTTTTTGCAACATATATAGGGCATGGACCCAGTGAATGAGAGGAGAGTTTTTGACATTGTGGTGAAGACTGCCTGCAGTGGAAACACGTCACAGTATTTCTTCATCACACCTAAGGTAGATTAGCCTTTGGGTTTGTAGCTTTTAAATGTGAAGTAATATATGCATTTATCAGTATATATGATTATCTTTTTGTTTATGCACATGCAGCTTCTACAGAATTTGACATATGCGGATGAGATGACAGTCCTCTGCGTGCATAACGGCCCCTATATGCTCCCACCAAATAAGTGGAACGACAAGGCTTTTATCAGGCGAGTCAAACGGAGGACCGACCAATAAGCCTGTTGTACTGGCTAACACTTTAACTATGCACAAAATATCTGCTACCATTTCTTCATCAAAATGCCAATACCACAATAGACAGCAAGTGCCTGTTCTTATTCCCCCCCTTTATTTCCTTGGTCTTAGTGGCTGTTAGCCGATTATTTATAATAGTAATTATTTGTACATTTGTTAAGAATATAGGACAGTGTCAAAAGTATCACAGGGCAAATAAAATTAATATTTGCAAACAAAGACAAAACGATTAGAATTGCTTTTTGGGGGGGGGGGGGTGAATATCATCCCAGTATGATTTCCACATGGGATTCTTTGGCCATCTCAGGAAGGCTCACACACACATAGTAACCAGCCAGTTTATTCTAGTGACTCAGATAACCACAGACATATGACAGGGCAGTGACCACCTGCTTCCTTTTACCCATGTCCTATGCACCCAGACAGACAGTTCCAGTAACTAAGACTGATATCTTCTTGGCGGAGTAAAATGTGCAATTTTCTAATGAAGTACAAACCACTGTTTATTACTAATTCTACTTAAAACACTCCCAACTCATTCCATCACAAATGTTTTGACAGTGAAAACACCACAAGAAAATATCTTCATTATATCTCTGTACATAATTTTATTTACATGATACAATTTCGCAGTAATGTTGGGTAACGAGATTATATGCGCAATACATATAATAAATATAAAGATGGTTTGTACAAACTTGCATAACTAAAACTCAAATATAAGACAGGTAATTTTTTACTGTGTAAACTGAAAAAAAAAAAAAACCCTACAGAATAGTAACGGCCAGACCCAGAAAACAAAAAGACTGAGGAAAAGTCTAGAAGGAGGCATCCAATGATTAGACTATATGGGTATTCACACAGTCACGCAATACAGCCATCCCTTTCACACCACAGCGGGTCAATTAGAAACACCATACAACTTTCATCACCTGTGTATAAACTAGAATGTGACACTCATTCCACACAAATAATATCAAATCACAAACAAAAAGCAACATTCATTACAGAAGTGGATTACGGTTTTAAAAAGGACTATCAGCATGTTGCCAACTTCAAAAACTCTAATGTACTTAGTAGTTATTTCACTAGCCATGCAATATACCCTTTAAGTCCCCTCTTCTGACCAAAACAGAATACAACCCAATTTCAGTCTCCATTCTGAAAGCAGTACCACCTTTACATCAGTATTATTGTCTTTCCTAAAGGTATTATAGGTACTCAAAAGGTCAATGTTGAATCTTTCAAGCCTGCTATGGCTTAGGAAAGACTATGTTGCTGAAAATCTTAGGAATACTTACCATTTCACATTTCATTCTTCAGAGTCCCCCCCCCCCCAAAAAAAAACAACAATAAATCAGCTCTGGAACTGATCTGGCTGTTTGAGATGGAAGTGTTGAACAAGTCCATGGATTATACTTTTTTTTTTCTCCTCGTTTGACACTTGAGCAAGGAGGGGAAAGCCTCACCGCGAAGACATCTGCTCGAAAACTGAGAAGCTGAGGCTTAAAGCAAATAAAATAAGCAAATGTTGTAAAGGCCAACGCTAAAGGGTTGGGAGCCATGCCATGACTCGCTTTAAAAGGTGAAACCTACAAGGAAAGGAAGAGAGCGTCCATTGTTTTGTTTGTTTTTTCTTCTTTTGCTACATGAGCCAGCCATGCACTGTTGCCCTGATGGCGCTCAAGTCAGGGCAATAACAGTCATCTGAAGTCCCATAGGCTACAAAGTGTCCATTCTCCGCCACATGACACGAGATGGACCGAGACACGATCACAAAGTAAACTTTGACAATCACAAAGACAGTCAGCCTTTTCAACACAACGATCAGGTCAAATTCAGTCCCCCACCTAAAGATACCTAGAACCAGACACAAGGAGATGTGAGATCTCTGGGTCTGTAACCCAATTTTAACTATACTTTGTTCTTTTTTTCCTCAACTTGAAGCTCATACACCACAGACTGAAAATAAGGAAAAGCTGAAAGAAAAACAAAATAAGTCACTCATGCATTGGCTGAAAACCATCCTCCCATCAACAACATAATTAAAAAAAAAATAAAAATACTAGTCCTTTAAATCGCAGGTCAGGTGCGAGTCCTTTTTATGTGATCTCACCCAGAATTCAGGGGCAAAGACAAGGAGAACAGGAGAAGCTTTATATTCTCTGGATCTTGTCAGCAACCACTACAGGATTTTCTTTGCGGATCTTGGCTGCAGCCTCGGCTTTGTAATCATAGGGGCAGCTGTGCTTGTCTGAGTAACGGTGAATTCCGCAGAAGAGGTTTCCACAGCGGCAGTCAAACCCTAATGAAAATTAGTGAAATGATTTGCAATTATAATTAAAACCATGAAACAAACATTCACTTCAAAATAGATTTAATCGATAGAACAAGCTGTCTGGCTCACCTGTAAGGCCAACTTTCTTGCGGCACATAAAGCATCGGTTTTTCTTAGGTTTTGGGGCTTCTGGAGTTTTAGTTTGCTCGCTAACCGCCGTGTTAGCTGAAGAAGCAGACGCTGTTGGCTGCGTTACAACTGGGGAAATCAAAAGAAACCAAGAAAAATTACACATTTAATATTCAACTACAATAATATGGCTTCATAAAACATGTCACAATATTTTGACGTAAGATGTAACAGAAGCAGAGGTCAATTATAATAAATAAGAGATATCACAGGTCAACACCCAATCAGCTGCCTGCTGCTGTCCAACTTTAATCGGACAATGACACCACCAGTTTTTAATCATTCTAAAATGGGGTGCCAAAGAAAAATACAAAACAATATACAACTAAAGCAGCAGGCATGTTTCAGTTGAGGTTTACACATGTATTTTATAACATTACACTGTATTTTAAAAAAAATGTACCTCCTTTTAAAATTTTACTTGCACACTTAAAATTTGTCATATATAATGCTAAAATGTATCTGTTCTCCATTGGGTAACTTTGGGTAACTTTCTGGTCCATGGGTCAGTCTTTGGGCAGCCCTGGTCTAAATGCTAACTTACCAATAAAGAAGATGGCAGAAGTATTTAGCATTACAGTAATGACGTGATCCTAAGCCACCAGGTGTTTTTGCTGATAGACAACCTTTTGGATCTGTTTTGTAAGAAAAAAAAGGTATACTAACCAGGTTCAGGAACTTCTACTTTAGGCGATGCAGCTTCCTCTTCGCAGGAAATGCTCATCTCCGTCATCTGCTGCGTAACAGGAAGTGCTGCGGCAGCCCCGCTGGATGACTCGGCTTCACTAGTAGAATTGTTTAGGCTGGCCTCGATGATCTGGATTGCAGAGGCCTCTGAGGTAGGACTACTGGTTACACTGCTAGAACCTGAAAAGTTAAAATACCATAAGGATCATCATTAAATAAGTATCTCTGCAATTCTCTTTGCCGATACCAACGGCTAGATAAACCATTTTATGCAAATATGATGTCTGTCACCGACTGAGCAAGCAGGAATGAACTAAGATTGAGAACAAGCACTTCTTACCCATGTTGCTAAGAGGACCTCCATTGTTCTGTCTCGTTAGGTGTTCCTTATAACAAACTGAGCACATGCCATTGGTCCTAGGGTTGCCATAGAAGCCACAGCCGGTAGTGCAGAGCATGGGTACAGGGCTTTGGTTGGTCTCCTGGGCCATTTTTTTATCTGTGGACCAACCACAGATCACAAGTTATTAAATAAAAAAATAAAAAAAAGCACAGAAGCCCATCATCAGGCCAAGTTCAAAGTTGGGCACGTTTTTTACCAAATCAAATATGTACATCTATTATAATTATTACATTATAACAATCCCAAAACAGGATCTTTTAAATGTGATTTCACCTCATTTAAGAGACCATATTACTTAAGTTGAAATCCTGATGCTATCTCTACAAATACGCAGAGGTTAGGTAACAAGCACAGGCCACAACAGAAAGAGATTATTCAAAAGGGTGAGACAAGTAATCTGTCTTCCTGGCATCCGTTCTGCTGTGTGCTTGCCACCTGACTGTCTCATTCACACTACTTAGGTCACATAGAACTTGGATGGCAAGATCTTTCTTGAAAAATTCAAGCAACTTTCTAAACACATACAATACACTTAAAGTAATCTCTCAACCAGAGCCTGAGTTCTATTAAAACTCCTTGTTCTAAAATACAGGATATAATTAACTCAATATCCACAAATAAAATGTTAAACAACCTTCAAATTTACTGGACCAAGCTTTTTCAAATCATGAAACTATATGGTTAAAAAGTGAGATTTTATCACTTGAGCCATCTTATATATTCAGTCTTTTGCTCACAAGGGATTAACAAAACAGAATTTTAATTTAATTGGGAATAAAAGTAAGAAAACTACATGGGTACTGCTGAACATTAATCCAAAGTACAACAATAAAAATGTAATCATTTTGTACTAATCAGAACAGGTTCTGTAGCATTTCTCATAATACTGTTAGACATGAATGATTTATCATTCAAGATAATGATCGATGCTGGGGAACAAGTTGTTACCATTACCGGAGAACTGACAAAGAGTTCTTCAACAATGATTGTTAATCAACGATTAGTCTGAACTAGTTTGTGTTTTTACACGTCCCATCTCGCCAGTCACAAAGATGTGAGAACAGTTGGCTACAGGGTCTGGAACGTTCAGTTCAGCCGGGCCAGATTATCACTAATAAAGGACAATCAGACCACAGCATGATTGGCAACCCAGACATGTCTTTAGAGCACAAGCTTAACAAAAACAGTATTTAACACACATTTAATAAAAACAACAAAACATGCACGTTAGTAATGGGTGTTGCTCTGGGGCAAAACCCGCCACAGATCAAGAGACAACATAAACAAAAAAGAGAAACATTGCCTTCCGCCAACACACTTTCTTGAAAGCAACGTCACAGGTTTTCCCCAGAAAGGCCAGTTGGAGGAGGAAAGCTCCATCACGTGTAAGCCTGCTGACTGCAGAGCTCCGCGCCGCAGCACACTCACATGGAGGAGGCCTATTAGCTTTCGCCTGTCACAAGGGCGCAATGTGACAAGCTGATCCTCACACAACCTCGCCAACAGCACTGGGCCTTGGCTGCTGCTATTTATAGCCCTGGCTGCCTTATCGTGACTCGATTACATCACAGGAGTTCAGTGTATGTGTATGCATGAAGCACCTCTTCCCTCCTCAGCACGGTGCAGGACACCCATTGCTGTTTATTTTGAAGGAGCCAAAAATGGCAAACGCCCCCAACTGCATGTGTGTGAGGCCTCGTGTGCTCAAGTACTGGACTGTCTTATTGTCGACAGGCTGTGCAAACAAGATCCTCCGGCTCCACTACTATCAACAAATGCCAACATCAGCCATGTCGACATTATCAAAAGAATAACTGTCTTTGGTAGTACCGCATTTCAAAAGATTGTGGAAAAAAATAATAAAGGTTTGTCAAATTTGAAAACTGTAACTGGTTTCTTCTGAGCTTTCGTGTACAGTCTTTCATGGAAACCACTTTCAGTCCCCAAAACTAGCCATGTGAGTGCATCGTGTATATTTTTGTATCACTGTTTAGGATCACTGCTGCTTTGACATCTTTGGAAATAAGATGCGTCCTTGTTCTGCGCCAAACCATTTGTGTAGTATATAACAAACTCTGTAGAATCAGGATATCAACACAAAATATGAAAAAAACTGAAAGGGATTGGAAATTGCTTCGAATTGAAAAAGATTTGTTTTTTGTGTGTGTATTATTATGCCCCTGTTCAGCAGTGAGCATAAAGAAAAAAATATTACGTTCACACTTTTCTGCTCTAAGTATCAGTTCTAATACATAAACTACAGGAGCTGTTGAATTTGAAAGAGACGTCGCTTCAAAAAGGCAACGACTGATTGACGAAGTCGCTGCGAAAAGCAGATTCACAGCTTAAATTAAACTTGAACACAGAGGTCTGGATAACATTTTGGCCAACGTTAGTTTAGCCCGGGGAAAAAAACATACCAGACTGGCTGAGCTCCCTAGCCATCATGTGTCTGGGTTTAACACCGACCGATAATAATCTCACATTTGTGATCGAGCTAGTGCAGATTTGTCGAAATGTGCCCACCCTTACTTAATACGCTACATTAGCCAGCTACGGTGGGCTGGAAAGAGGAGGCCTTGTCCAGGCTTTAAATCCACTGAGTCATGCTAACACCAGCAAGGCTAGCAAATAAACCAGCTAACAAGGCTTTACACTGATGTAACTATGATTACTGGTGACAAGCAAAACAGGCGAACAAACAGGAAAACGCTCATATGAACAAGGAAGGGAATAAAACACAAGAAGCATTTCAGCTGTTTTTCATGTGGAAGAAAGTGCTGATAAGTAGCTGAACGTGTTAGCCGGACAAACGCGAGCACAAGTTGCTGCTTTTGTCTTTTCTTTGTTCCACAATACTCTGTCCTGTTTGTGTTTTTTTTTTCCTGGATGACAAATTATATCATTCAAGAAAAAGAGCACAACGTGTACATACCCGAAACTATTTAAAAAACGACCAACAAACATTTCAAGGTTACAAACGACGGAGAGAAGTAGAGATTTGGACATTTTGCTTTCTTTAAGTAACGTTAGCGGCCTTAGCTAGCACGCTAGCTTAACATTGTCTGTCTGCGTGGTTTAAAAGCCAAATTAATCAGCGCTGCTTTCGATAAATTTCTTAATCATTGCTTATTACTCGACACTGAACCCGGTTAACTAAATAGGCTTTCCGAAATTTATCATTTAAAGCCATTTTCAAGTGAGAACATTAGCTTACACCCTTTAGCTACTCTTCATGCTCAGTACAACAGACGAAGCTGAACTCAGCTTCTTAGACACATTTTCTCGTTCCTCCTTAAATGGTGCAGCAGGTACATTCTGGCGCCTCAGGCTTGGAGCTCCAGAAAGTAATTGCTGCACTATTTAAGGTGGAACAGGGAAAATTTGAACAAGAAGCTGACGAAACTTCAGCCTCGTCTACAACAGGCAGCTTAGCAGGCAACTACCCCTCGTCTGATAACGTCGGGTCAGATTAAAACGCGAGAGTCGATCAAAATCGCGGGCTAATCTGTATCTATAAAACACGTATCTGCTCAGTTTTCGTTAAATATACGACGGAACACGAAGATTACATTAACGGTTATTCCTAAAGCCAGCAATGCAGCCCGCATTAGCTTAGCTTACCATATATGGTTTAGCTCAACTCAATGGGGAACTACAGCTCATTTAAATTTAGGTAACCTACACGGTCTACTTTTGTTCGAATGATTGTAAAGGTAGACGGAGTAATTTTACGCTATTTAATCGTTCAAAAAAATGAAGACAACCAAATTTGTGTTCCACTGACCCAGCTAACCCAAGCTAACGTTAGCCGCAATCCATTTGTGAATGAAATCCATGAAGCAAGTCAAGCAGTTGGCCTTAATGCTAAGATTTACTTACCTTTATTAAAACAACGCTGCTAAGGAAAGGAGTCTCCGTGCGAGTTAAATATAGAAATCCACAGCTGACCTCCTTTTTTTCTCGTCCTGTGCGGCCAGGTTTTATTCCCCTCGCTCCGCTCCAGCTTCAGTCCGTCTGTTTTCCGTCGCTGCCTGTTTGTTGCTTTCTTTAGAGAAGGGGGCGTGGCTTTTTGCGTCACTGTACATTCGGACTTTGATTGGTTGGTAGTCAGTTTAAGGGCGGGGAAAAGTTTGCTGTACAAAAGAACTTCGGCTTGTTTTTCTCTTATTTCCCCTCCTCTGTTTTTCATTTTTGTATAAAGCAGAAGCAGCAATAACAGCACATTATGTGAAAGCATTTAGACTGTACTGCCCAAAAGCTGTTTCCAAATAGTTTTTTAGTGAAACTGCGATAGAAAATGTAAGTCACAAACCTGTGTATTAACAGACATAACTTATTTTAATAAAAACTTGTATTTCTCTTATTTTTCCCCTCTATTTTATTTCAATAGAAAGTCAGTTGCGATGTAAGCCGTCTGACTGATAAGCTTTGAGCAGACGTCTGAATGCTGATTTTTCTGTTTAATCACAATCTTGGAATTTATCGGGTTGCACAACAATACAGGCCCTCGAAAGTCAAATCAGACGTTAAGTATCGATGTTAGCGGTCGTTTGGTTTCGTTTGTTTTTGGTACTGTAGTTTGGTTTCTCAGAGCACTGCATATCCATTCCCGGAGTCCTCTTCAAATGCCATTACAAGGTCATTTGATCCTGGAACAGCCAGTGCCCTCTCGGGGAAACATGTTGATTTACTCAATCAGATCAAACCCACTTTGATCAAGATAGCAGAGCTAATGTTGCCCTTCTTTTTCACAGTGAAGGTAAAAGTGAACGTAAAAGAAACAATCCTAAAACTCAGTAATATATATATATATATATATATATATATATATATATATATATAACACATTTTTGTCGTCCTATATATTCTCTGAGCGTGCATGAGCCCAGATCTATTGATTAAACCATTTGAATAAAAAATCAGATTTTCAGATTATCAGATTGCGTTATTTTTTTAAAATCAAAGGAATATACATTTCCAAAAGGTATTTTGAATAAAGGTACAAACTTTGCATGTGATGAAAATGACATAAATCTAAAATTTCATGAAGCTCTGTTTTTATCAGTAGGTGTCCGACACGAACTGCTGAACTGCTGCAGTTTAGAAAGGCCCCAGTGCAAAACTGGAGGTGATCTCCGTTTCTGAGAGTAACTGATGATCTCATGCTGTTAGTGCAGACCACCTCCTCCACAATAACTGTCTAATGTATTCAAACCCTAAAAACTGTCTAGCCACATGTTGCCCAGAGTCTGGGCGCCATTTCCTGCTTTCAGGTCTAGTTCAGGCTTTCACAATGCTGTGCTCTCCACGTGCGTCCTGGTCCGATCACGTCCTGTCATTACATTTTAAACCTGTACTTTGACCAGTCCAACATGTCCAGCACTGTCTATGTTACACTGTGGACTAACTTGGCTTGGAAACGTTAGATAGCATTGCCTCCTTGGCACGACCCTTATAACTGTGGCCTATGAACCAGTCCACTAACCTATATCAAAACTGTGAGACACTGAAAGATTTCTGTAGTGCTGCATGATACTTCTACATTAATCCACTTAACTCTGTATAATATTCATATAGAAGCCCATTCTTCCCGGTAGAGGAGGAAAAATCAGCTTTGATGTTCATCTCTGTCTGTTTCTGGTAGCAGTACGTCAAAAGTTTGATGTAGTACCTTAAAATTATTTTCTTTAAAAATGCTTATGTAAAAAGATGATTTACTGTGTCAAAATAACTAGCCTCAATGACTTGTGTCGAAGTAATGATACTGTCAAAAATAATGACTTACTATGACAAATTTATGACTTATTTCCTCTAAATAATGACATTTGTCAAAATGATTTACATTTACTGTACATAATTACTTCTTTTCTCTAAATAATGACTTCCTATTCAAAATAACTTGTTAAATTGTAACACTGACTGAATAATAACTTCTTATGCTGAAATAATGATTATTTGAAATTCTTTCTTGAAATTGAATGATTGCTTCTACATAGTATGTCAGAACATTTCTCTACCTCAAAAATTTCAGAAACTAAACGATAAATGAATTAATTAAATAAGTCCTTATTTTCACATACTTAGTAAATATTTTTACATTCTGATTTTTTTTTCTCTACCTGGAGAGACTGGGTTTCTATGAATTTCTGTAGTGCTGTGTTACAGCAGTCTGTAACCCAGGTGAGGTATCCTTCAGTAAACTATAGCAACTGACTGAATTTACCATAATGTTCTTATAAGAGTCCTGCAGAAATACCTATTATACCACTATAGATCTTTTTCTTGGCCTGTAATGAATTATTTTTGTTTTGGCAAATGACAAAAAGTGAAAACATGTTTGTCTCAAAACAGTAACACAGCGTAATTTTGTTGCCCTTTCATTTTACAATGACAACTGGCTGAATGAGGTTGTTTTGAAGCCTCCCTGCCGTATTTCCCCATGGGTTAAATATAGGGGAAGAACTTGATAGGAGACAGGCTGTCCACACACCTCATGTGAAAGAGCGACATTACCAGCGTGCTCGTTTTATATCCAGCCTAGCAACGCAGGCTTGAACCACATAAACAGCATGTGGCCTCTTACCAAACGGATTACTAGAAAACGGATAGGCAGAATGTTTTCTAGTACTCCACACATCATTTTCCAGCAGCCACGCTACTGTGGTGACCATGTGGATGTAGAAACAGCAGTTTCTTACAGTTGTGTACTGTATACATAGCTGTCAGAGGAAGGAGAGCAAGCTGAACGGATATTTTCACCACTGGAAGCATTTTCAGTCCCTTTTTTCAGGGTTAGACTCACAAGTTCACAAGTTTTCTGATAAAATTAAAGGAACTTGTTAGAGGAACTGAGCACTTCAGAGGGCCCTTTAATCTTTTCCGCAACAACTGCAGTCAGTTAAACGCATTAATGTGTTGACGTCCACCCTCCTTTAATCACTCCTTTGACCACTGAGGATTGATTGAGAGATAATGACCGTTCCCTTAAACAGAAAGGTTTCCTATTAGGACAGGATGGTTCAGTTTGATCATCATAAGCTATAAACCCAGATCACATCTACAGATACACCCACCTACATCTGTTATTTGCCCTTTAAATCTTTATGGCTTATTATATACTATAGCTTAAAAGGTAATTCCACCAATTCTTCATCATTTCTTAATTTAATCACAAAGTAATTGAGTGTTCTGATGTAAATGATGGGAACCAGATGTCACGACGTCTATAATTTACTTCATACTATTTTATTTTCTGTCCAAATCAATCAGTGAAGCTTCAAGTCTTCCAAGTATTTATATGTAATGTTAATAAGGCTTCCATTGTAAAGTCTTTGGAGATTAATTCGCCTTACAACATCCTGCATGTTCCTCTCCACCATGAATACATTTTAAAAGTGTTTTAGGCCAGACTCCTACTGCAAATCATCATAAAACCACATGTCGGGTTCCAGGTAGCGTATTCATAAACATTTCATATAATAACTTTCTGTGAAGAAGCTTTTACAAACTCTTCAGACGTCTGGTTCCCATCACGACCACTGTGAATAATTCTGACAAGTTTCTCAAGCCCGTTTAAATGGTTTGAAACAGCTTTCTGTTCCTATGTACCAAAACTCTGGAACATTTAGATGTTACATGTCAGTCAAGCACCTAGCATTAACGGCTTTAAAAAGCAACTAATAAGTTATTTATACTACCTTTAGTAACCGTTACTTCAGAGCAGACATTTTGTGGTTTAGTGATAATCTTTTCGTTAAACTTGCCTTCATTAATTTTCTGTTTAGATTTTATTGTGTATTTTGTTCTGTTTTTATTCTTATTTCTTCATTGTTACTTGGGTTCTTTTATTATAGCTTTTACTGTTTTACTGGTTTTATGTTGTGAAGCAATTTATGCACAGAAGTTTCTATATAAAGAAAGTCATTATTGTTGTTAAACTGCGCATTTCACTTCAAATCACTGAATGACCTCCTTTATATATTAGCCATTTAATTTTGTATAAGATTTTTTTCAGTTTACTTCTCCTTTAAATACCCACTAAATGATTAATGGCGGTTTTATTTGCACAATGACTGGAGTTTGAATTCACTGTCATAAATAAACAGGGTGCCAGGCTTGTTTCTATAGCCATGAGTTACAGTGCATCACCTTGATTTTGCTAAACCGGGTACATTTTTTTAGGTCTGTACCATGGCTGATCACCAATCAAACCCAATCACACGTAGTCACATGATCTGTGGTCAGCAATAGAACATCTGAAGTGAATGTAATTCCCCTTGGTTTTGTTCCAGACCGCAGTGATCATTCACTTTTTATCACGGTGCATTCAGCACCTAGTGTCACAAGTGAAGTTTCGACCGTTCTGTTAAAGGGGAATTCCATCGATTTTTAAAATTGATGCATAATTAAATAGTTATGATGTAGAGAACGTCATTCAGAGTGGTCAGAATCGTTAATAAGGTGGTGAGAGGAACCAGACGTCTAAAGAGTTTAATGCCTTTCAAAACTACCTCACTGAAACCCATCACATGAAACGGTTATACGCAGCCCGAGACTTTATCCATGAATTGTGGGGAAGTGCATGCAGGGTGTCGTAAGGAAAAAATCCCCCCAAAAATGTCATTTTTCTTAATTTTACCATCATCAACACTACAGATAAAAATCCAGAAGAGAGTCAAGGCTCACTACTCATTTTGAATAATAAATATTATGGGTATAATTGCACTGTGAACATTCACTAAAAGAAATTGAGCCAATAAGTTTCTCCACAATTCACATCAAACCACTTCTACATCTCAAAGACTGATTTAGGCGGATATTTAAGAAAGAATGATGGAATTCCTCTGCAAGGTAATCCTGTATATCTACTTTCAGGAGGCTTCACTGTGCAACCCCCCCCTTTAGCTCTTGGGCCAGTGTCCACAAAATATTTGAGAGTGCTGAGCTCGGGTGAGATTCCTTAAAAAATTGGTGGAATTCCCCTGTAAGGTTTTACTTTCAGGTGGTTCAATTCTCAGGTACAGTTTCTAGGATACTGCATATACAATTCTCAGCAAAACAAACAAAAAAAGGAGACAGATTATTTTCTGAAAGACCATTAGTTTATTTATTGTCCACAGAATACCATGGAACCTAAAATTATGTACAAAATCTGGAATGTAGAATAAATGCATACCATCAAATCATCTTATTTGTAGCTGCTTCCAGAGAAACCTTTCAAATAGCTTTACATTAAAAAGGGTTGCTGTGATGCAGTTTATTGCTGGTTGTTTTTTTTTTTTTTTATATAAACTAAGGTCACTAATGCCATGGCTAACTCAAACTGCTTAAAAAGTATGTACATTTTGATTAGTAATCTCAAGTCAAAGAAAGGTTTGCTAAATAAATAGACAAACGTGGACGATTCTAAAAAAGACCACTTGTTCTTTGATATGGCAAAAATAATCAGCTTTAAGTTTCAGCCCCCAATTGTCATTAATTTTTACCTTTTTTTAAACCATGTGACAATCTGAGGGTCTTCATTCAACTGATTCATCAAAATATGAAAACAAGAGTGCGCACTAAATACAACTATACATTGTGTCAACAAAATCATTCATATCTTTAGAAGTTGAGTATAATAGGGTATAACAGAACCCACTGTGTGAGAACAAGTTGTGAATCTAGTTTAAGTTGAAGCCAAAGTTAGCATTAAAGCTATGTCAGGTAACCAGTACTCAGTTTTACTGCCTAATTCACCTTGGTTCACACTCTGATGGACAGTTTTGTGCCAGTGCCATTTTCAATTGTGTGCAAAGAATGACAGTAGAGTGATTCTAAATTAAAATTGTAACATTAAATCAATTTAATCTTAGTACAGGTACTCGTACAACAAAACATCAGTGCTTCCTTCTACGAATATAAAATTTCAGTACACTGATGGGTATCAGTATAGGTCAATCTGATAACTTAAAAATCATGTAGACCTCTAGAACAATGAAGATTACAGCCAAGAAATAAAAAATAAAATAATCTAGGGAGTGATTTCATGCAAGTAATTTACACAGTACGACAATCAACAGTTGGCCATTCTTTCTTTTGTGTGTACAGACAGGACCGTGTACAAAAACGGCCTTTTTAAGCCTTTCGATTGGACAGTTTTTGTGAAACGGCATAAGGTCATCATTGAATATTTTTGTCTTTGCAGCCGATCAAATAATTCTGCCACTGAAGAAAGTTAAGCATTTGAATCAACTCATATGGGAGACAGTTAATAATGTCAACTCAGCAGGGAAGTTTGTGGAACTGCTTGTGGGCAGGAGGAGGGGCAGTGAGTGCAGGACATCTCACATTACCATATGCACACTTAAGAACATCTTTGCAAAATATTCAAAATGCCATTTCCTATGTTTTCTCTTCTAAAAGTTTTACAATATAAAATGCGCTATCACAATCAAGGAGTACTAAAAGGGTTTACTTTTTCATTTTTTTCAAAAACAAACAAACAAACAAAAAACAAAAAACAAAAAACAATGCTATCCGACAACTCTCTCTGAAAAATAAGAATAGGAGTTCTTGCTATTGCTCTCTCAAAAACTGTCCCATAGTAAGCCTCTCAAGGCCACTGAATACGCAGTGTGGATCAGTGAGTATTGCTCTGGGTCAAAAATAAAAAGTGCGACCTTTCCCCCCATTACGGACAGATCAGGGTCTGTTGGCACTTGTCAAGTCCTTCTCCCTGCCTGTGTCAAATTCCCACTGCAGCAAAATATTCATGATTAAAACAGTATAAGGAAAAGGAAAAAAAACAAAAACAAAAAACTGCACGCTTAGGAAGGTGATGCTTACAGAAAGGCAAACCGTGTCGAGTCCAGGTGAGAAACCCTTTCCAAAGGTCAGTTTTGAGGATGGTTCTGAGGAAGCCCTTTAGGTTTTGGGCCAGTGTCCACAAAATATCTCCAGAGTGCTGAGCTTGGTGAGATTCCTCCTGTTTTTCACCACTCTAGAGGACAGGAACCCTCCTAAACAGAGATGATTTGTGAATACTGGACCTGCTAGCTTCAACAAAAGGAAGATGCAGGTCCCAGGATGGCCCACAATGGCCCATCAAGACCCAGAATGACCCCAATACCCATCTCCCCAATACACCACCACCCAGCTGAAGTTTCCTCACAAGCTTTGGTTAACTTGGTCACACCACCTCATATGTCCATGTGTGTCCAAGCAAAGGCCAGTCGTAGGCCCTGCAGGCCCTTCCAAAAACCCTCAAAAAAAGTTCTTCACCATGTTCCAGTCCACATTAGACATACAGAGGGCTCTTCAGTACATCCTAGAACACACAACATCTTACTGAATGTCTGAGGTGGAGGTTTCTCTACAGGATCAGGTGGTCGGGTCACTCTCGCCGCAGGGAATGAGGTGGGAGGGGGTTTGGTTCTAAATCAAGCTAAGGGTGCACAGAGGAGAGGCAGAGGCTAAAGAAAGGTTCCGGTGAAGATGAGAAGACTAAAGTGGCAAGCAACGTTTGCCAGGAACCCAGTGGATGTATATTAGACACAGAATCTACCACCCAGGCCAAAGCGCACGCCAGTTCTACATTCGAAAATCCACACCAATCACGTAGCATTGACCTCCAGTTAAAAAAAAATGTATATAAAATCTCACACAGGTCTGAGGAGTGGTTTTTAAAAATCTCTTAAATAAGACAAAGAGAGAAGAAAGTAAAACATGATTCCAAAATAAAAAATAAAAGGCATACTGATGTCAGCAGACAGGGAGCACTGCCCCCTAATGGTCAGCTACAGTTAATGTTCCACCATGGTGAACCCTATGTTTAATGACTAGAAAGAAAAGAAAAAAAAAAAAGTACAAAAACACAGTTTTCTTGTCCTTGTTGGACTAAACCAACAGGCTCTCCCACAGTGAAGGATTCTTTTGTTGTGGTTGCTTGAAACGCACATGCTCCCAGACATTGTCTTCTGTCCACTTGCCACAGTGGTTTTTGCCCTGTTTTCACCAAAGCTCTGAGGACCTTCCATGAAAAAAGCAGTTCAAATCAACTATACACCAATCTGGCTCCTCCATGTACAAAAACGATGGAGTGAACGTTCAGACAATCACATGTCGCATGGAATCTCTACGCTGCCATGTCTCTGATGATGATCAGGTCCACGGTGTTGGGGAAGGTCTTCAGGAGCGACACAGCATTTCCGTGATCAATATTAACAAAGTTGTATCCATTCGCCTGCAATGGAGATGGGATTCGTACACAAGGCAAGCAGACAAAATTAGTATGGCAAAGTAGTACAAAAGTAAAAGGTGTGTGTTAGTGGAGTAACTGTAGTGTGGAGGTACCTGGATGATTTTATCTCCAGGCTGAAGAAGCTTTGAAGCAGGTCCTTCTGGCTGAACTCTTGTCACAAAAATACCCTGTGGAAACATTATAACTCATCATCATTACAGAAATTTGGAAAAGGTGAATTATGACCAGATAACTTATTACACATACACCATTCAGGCCAAAAGCATTGATGTAATCAAGTATACACACACACACACACACACACACACACACACACACACACACACACACAGTACTGTGTGAAAGTTTTAGGCATCTAAGCAAATTTTTAAACAATTTACCTCAGCAGCGAGTTTATCACAATATACATTAGAATAAAGTCATATTCATAATTCAAATAAGCATAAAAACAATAAAAAGTAACAAGAATTTCTTGAGTCCATATTTTTCCTTGACACCTTCACAGCCGCCACAGAGACTTGTTAATATCATCAGTTACATCATGAGCACAATTTACTGAGCACTGATTGGTCAAACCAGGAGCTGCTTTTTAACTACATATAATACTGGGCTTCCTCGAGGAGAGGTTTGAAAATGGTTAAAAACAAACACACTAACATCCAGGAAAGAAGAAAATAAATAAATAAATTTAAAAAATTATATTATAAAATCTATTTTAATTAATATTCTATAAATTTTGTTTATTGAAATAACACTTTTCTCAGCAAATAAACACATACTACACAAATAAACAGATTTTGAAAATCTACGTTAAAAACAAAGCATGTTTTTTCCTTCTCTTGTAAAGTTACCATTTTGGAGATACAAGGTTTTGTTCCGACAGCACAAACACACAAACACACACACACATATATATAGGCCTATTAGATAGAGCTAAATGAGAGCATGTGTGCAAGTCATTAGTTTAAAAATGAAACAGATATTTACGTTATCGTCAGGACGGAAGGGATTCCCTCGCCCTCCTACTCCTCCTGATATGCTGAACCCCAGCTCAGGATTCTTCTCAATCTTCACATGCATCTGAACACAAACACACAGTGACCTCAGCCTCAATATCACATCCACAAAGAAAGGACACTCTCAGCTGTTTACAGAAATGCACCAAAATGCTCCCAAAATGCCAACAGGTCAGAGTCTGCAGCATCTAAGATGATCTACGCACACACCCACAACATTCTAGTTACGGTGCTGAACAGGATTTCATGCGCTTCACATTTTTGTCTTATTTGATGATTCTATTCTTGGTGCAGCAGCCCCCTGATGCCTACCTCCTGTGGCAGAGACTCATGAGGGTGGCGAGGTGGGCCTGGAGGCTGCGGGGACACTTTGAGCATCAGGTAGTCGATCAGCTGCTCTCGGGATGGATGACGTGCCATCTGGGCCTGGGCACAGGTCATCTGGGGTCGGACTGGAGGAGGACACATCTGACCATTCATCAAAGGCACCTAAAGAGTCCACAAAAGGCACAAAGTCATTAGCTATACACAGCATTTCTCATGTTTGTTGTACTCAAATCAAATTCAAATTTCATGTTCTGAGTTTTCACAACCCATCTCCCACCTTCAGTAGATTTTAGGCCTGCACTACTTTTTCTTCCTAATCTTATCTCTAGAAACATGAAAACATGAAAAGTATATAATGTTGTGAATTCTGTGAAACTGATTAGGCTGATGAATACAGTGCTGCACTAGAGGTTTATGCATAAAAACAAATAAAATGTACAAAACGTCAAATTTATAGCTAACTTGAGAACAGGCTATACGTTTTAAAAATGTATTTATCCAATACCTCTTCATGCCTGTCACTATCAGTCATTCAGAGATATTTAATATGAATTGATTCATTTGTAGACAAATTTACAGACTCTGATTTCTCGACAGTGGTGGTGACAGGAACCAGCATTCTCCATGTCTAGAACACAACTACAGCCATTTTATTTACTATCCAAATCCACCAGTGAAACTACACGTCTTCTGAGTGTTTATATGTAATGTTGATAAATGGTCAAATACTTGTAAATTTGGAAACAATGTTTCACTTGGGACTAATCTAATAACTTTCTGTTAGGGAGCTTTTAGAGGCATTAAATTCTTCAGATGTCTGGTTCCTATCAACACTGCTGTAAACAAGTTTCTCTGGAATGGAGCATTTCACACCAAACCACTCTGAGTGACTTTGTTTAAATCTTAATCATTTAATTGTGCAGAAATGTTGAAAATTGGTAGAGTTCCCCTTAAAACGTGCTATTGGCAGCAATGTGACGTTTTATTCGTTCTCCAGTTCATGCTAATCAGGTTTGGATGGATTAAAGCTCTTCTCACCAACCTGACAACCTCAAGCCAAATCAAATGTCAGTTTGGTCAACAAATACCTGTTGTCTTCCGCCTGGGGAAGACACATCAGACTGTTTGTGTTTGTTGAAGGTTTCTTGGGTGTCAGCTTAATGGGTTTTAGATACAGAACAAGATAAAGGGTTGGAAGTTTGATGAAACGATGTGATCAGACGGCTGTGATGCATGATGGTATAAACACAAATACAAAAGCTCATGTTGTTTTGAAACTACATAAACAAGGACAAATCAACAGAATTGCACTGTACTGTCACTTAAGAATGACAATAACAGATCATAAAATAAAAAAAAAAAAAATGCACTTCTGGGCTCTTTTTTCCCCCTGCACTGAATTCCTTGGCCTTGGCACAGGCCCACAGAAGTCAACTGAGGCTATTTTCAGATGAAGTGTTATAGATTTACAGGCGGTGGGTTGAAGTGGGCCTGCTGTTGAATCCTCTGAGACATCCTCTCTTTTCCACAGCTGCAGCGTTAACAGGCCCCTCTGGCTGTCAGGGGACTCCATGCTAATTCACTTCACTCTATTAGATTGTGGTTTCTTTTTTACTGGCCATCACCCATAATGCGGATAGACCACAGGGAAAGATCAAGCTGTTTATGGTCAGCTTGAGCATTATTTCAGTCCAAATGAGTAGATTTTGCTTTTACTTCCTTAATTCATTACAGGCCATTTCACTTTTCAGTGAGTCAAATAAGGTTAGATGTACTTTGGTACGTTGACCATCATGCATCTAACCCTAAATTAAATGTTTTTTATTTTATTCCAACAGTATCATTACAACTTAAAAGGTACATGTCAGTTAGTTTTCGGTTATAAAAGAAAGTGATTTGCAGCAGCAGAACCCCTACTCTCAGATTCTCTGTGACTATACCCCCCTAGTGTCTAATCTGCCTAATATTCAAAATGTAAAAGATTATCCACTAACTACATAAGCAGATGTTACGGCTAGGCAACATGACAGCATCGATTATTATTGTGATAAATTACATTACAATGGCTCTTAAATCATCAAGTTTGCATAATGGTCAAATCTGACCGTAAAATGAGTGCATGCAAATTTCACTGACCGCCAGTTTCATCTTTAATGTATCTATTGTACATAATGTACGATAACTTTGAGCGTAATAGTTATCATCCTGAGAGAAATGCTTGATCAGTGGTTAACTATCCAACTTGCCTATAACACCAATAATAAGAATAAAATAATAATTAAGTTTAATTCAAATAATTCACATTTAACAGCAAATGCTGCAACTCCTCCATGTACCATTGCGATTACAAGAAATATTTCACTACACAATCACATCACTCCACGTGTCCTAAAAAACTGAAATGTTTTGCTTATTTCATGTTTTATTCTTTCCAGTCGTTATAACTAGCATTATAAAGGTATTTTATTATTTTTATTATAAAGGCATTTGTGCTCTAATCTTCATTTGTTTCCAAGTCACACAAAGCTTTCATGAATCTGATGCAGAGAAGTTCATACATCTTTGACCCACTTGTCAAACACAAGGCCCGTGGGCCAGATCAAGCCCACGACACAATCCTATCTGGCCTGCAAAATTTAATTTTCTATTAATATTAGCTCATTTCACAATTAACTGCACTACAGTCCCAGTATGCACTGCAATGTGCACTGCAATATGCGCTCCCATTCTCCTACCCCAATAACAATCAATATCATCAGTACTAAAAATACTCTCCAACAGCATGTTTGATTACAAAGAAAGCACAATTATTCCCTTTTTCTGTCAAATTACTGCAGCATAACGTACTAGATGTTTGATACAATAATCGGATTCATAGATTTTAATAGTATTTTTTATGTGGTACTACAGATGTCAGAAAGAACAAATATTGTGTTTATAAACACAAAAAATATTTGTGGTGCTGGTACATCTGAATGCAATTATGTAATTCAGTCTAGCGTACTAAAGCAACCCACACTTCAAAGCACACCTGATTAAACCTGTTCTCTCAACATGAATACGCTATAACAAGTGTTGGGGCAGCAAAAACATTAAATTATATAAATAAATTAATTAGTTTTTGCTTTTATACCTACTATATTAGGCTACTGTACTGTGTTACTGGTTTGTTGCTCTGCTGTCTCTCTAAATAGGCTCCAACTAGTTCAGGATGTAGCAGCCCATGTGCTTACCAGGAAAAGAAGGTATGAGCATACTGAATCAGTCTAATTTTGTTTACACCGGCTTCCTGTTCAGCTCTGCATTGAATACAAGGTCTCGCTTATTACATTCAGGGCTCATAAGCTCTCACATATCTTACTGGCTGTTGAAGTGTTATAGCCTGTCCAGACCACGCTGCTAAACTGAGATAGGTTTACTGAAAACAAACCTAGGACCTCTCACAGCTCACTTAGTGGAAAAAACAATTTTCTTGTACTAATCCTAAATTCTGAATATCACTCAGAGGCTTATAAAGACTTATTTATCTATTTTTCTAATATGCCCTGGCCAACACTGACTCACTATTCAGGCATGAATCACACCTACATTACACAAGTGGCCACCTGGAGTAAAAAGTGAGGATGAGACTGTAAGCAGTGGATTTTTTACATAGACTACAGGTGCCTTTGGCTAGGTTAGAATCAGTGTGCTAATGAGCCATCTAGGAAAACTTTGCAAGGCAAAACACTGTTTCGAGAATCTAAGAGAGTCTGAAGGGAACATACGGAAATTCTATAAATGCTTTGTCTGAAGGCTTTGGGTTAAAAAGTGTCTGTATTCAATAATTCAATATTTGTTCTTATCCAGAGTGACTTATAATTTGAGCATTTTTATACAGGTAGTGTTAGGAGTCTTGCCCAAGGTCTCTTATTGGTTAAGCATAGGGTGCTTAACCAAGTGGGATATTGAACCGCGGTCTACAGCGTAGAAAGCAGAGGTGTTATCCACTACACTATACCAACCACTATACTAAACCTGCACTGTAATATTATCATGTACACTTTAAAATATCATGGAACTGAGTCTTCAAGTTGAGCAGAGATTTTTTTATATTCACAGATCAGCTTTGCTTTTAACTCCAACTACACCACCATACTCTGGTCATGCAACGCAGTCTAAAAAGCTTCAAGCTGTGTAGCATTAAACTATTTGGTTCATGCTAATTTGACTGGATTGTAGCATGGAATAAATAAACGATATTTAACACACAGGCTTCCACATTAAGCTCTGTTAAGACATGCTTATGCATGTTTGAATATAAGACTAAATAAGGTGCTTAGCAAATGACGTATATGAACGCGACTTCATTTCACTTTGCAGCAGCTTGACTTAAAAACAAACAAACAAATAAATAAAAAATGTTTTTTCCCCCTTCTAGAATAGTTATAAGTGATATAGGCAAATGGTGGTCATAACAGATAATGCCGGAATCCTGTTTCACAACGCATCCTGTTTTTTTTGTCAGAGTTTCAGTAAAATCTTTTCAGTAAAAGATGTATTCATATTATAGTTCACAATGTCATCGTTGTGGCATATAAACCTTGTACTGTGTAATTAGAAAACTCCAATTATGCTTTGCATTGTGAAATTAAAATTTCATGACGAACGAACCAAGAGAAATGCTCCAAAATGACTTTGAAAGAAACTTTTTGCATTAGCTTAAATTACAAGCTAAGATTGTTTTTCTTCTTCTCCTGTGAAACTACTATAGTGGAGATATGAGGTTTTGTTCTGACAGCGACGATAGGACAAATGCTTTATTAAACTCCTTTTGACACAGGAAATCAAATGTTCTTGTATGAAAATACAAACCATTTTAAAGTATTTTATTGATACTGCTTACAAGCCTTGTTCATTATTTTTTGACTTTGAAACTGGAATGGAATCAAACTGCATCAATTTCTGAGAAAGTTCTGCTGCTGAACCCCACACTTGTTCACTCAGCCCCTTCTCCCCTGAGGGGCTCATCTAACAAACTTCACCAGAACTAATAAAGTAATGCAATGACGAGGGACTGTTAAATTAGTGTCAAACCAGGAGAGAGGACTACACAAAACACCAATCCAGATAAACAGAGAGGTGACGCAGTGCCACTGCCTGACACCAGGGGGCAGAAGGAACCACGTAAAACACTCCATGTACTGAGACACAGGACAGACGACACAAATTCCAGCATGGATTGCTACCCTCATCACATATAGAAAAGACACAGAAAAATCATTACTATCTTGGTCTGTGGATACAGATCAACCTTAATTCCACATTATAACAGATCAGGATGTGTTCTATACTGTCTGCTGTGTGGTGCTGTTTTCACAACAAACTAAACATGGGATGAGTCACTTTCATTAAAACGGGTTAATTTCCTCAGAGCTTAATAAAGAGATGTTAGTTTTGGCGCATTATAACTCCAAGTGGGGTAAACAAGAAACAAACAAACAAACAAACAAAAAACCCCTTAAAATAAATAAATAAATAAATAGAAATCATAAAATATTTACAATCTTGCCTTGCTTTTCATTTCAATCAACAGAGAGGTAAGCTATTCCTGTCAGCAGGAGAACAGCTCTGCTTACACAAGTGAGGAGGCTCAGGATACTCTCAGGAGAAAAGATCTCAGCACTAATCTCTCTCTCTCTTTATCTCTCTGTTTTTTTTCTAAATGCTGCTCATTAATTAGAGCTAATTAATCACTGCTGATCTGGGTCAATATCTCCATCCGTCTCTCTGCCAGTGCTTAGAGAGCTGTGGATAAAGATCTCTGTGCTACATATAGTGTGTGCACAAAAACAGATATTTATATTTACAGTGTCTTAAGGAGGAATTTCATCAATTTTTCTAATTTTCTGCATAGTTAAACAGTTCAGATGTAAAGAAAGTCATTCAGTGGGTTTGATATGAAACGCTCTGTTGTAGAGAAACATATGGAGTCAGAATTGTAGGAACCAGACATCTGAAGAGTTTGTGCTACTTGATGTCAGAGAAATTGTTTTATGAAAGTTTTGAGAAACGTTTGCTTTCAATCCTGCTAGAAATAAAGGCATGAGTGAGATTCTCCAGGTCTGCTTTAGTCAACGAACTATAAATCTTGTTGATGTTCTTAAGGTAAGACAAAACAGCTCTCAAAGAAAAATGTTACTTTTAAAATTTACCACTTTTCTCAGATTTTATCATTACCAATGTTACATATACATCCCAGATGTGTGCAAGTTCACTGGTTGTTTTGGATAGTAAACAAAATTGCTATATCCTGCAACCCCTTGAACTGAAGTTTCTCTACAACAAACCTTTACATGTCAAATCACTTAGTTTACATAATAAAGTTTGATTTATGCAGAAATGTAATTTTCTATCCTAAATGACCAGAGAACCTACATGTGTGTTTTGTATAATGTTGATAATGTTAAACCAAAGGCACCTGAAAAGAAAAAAGTTGCCTCACAACACCCAGCATGCTCCTCTCTCTGGCACAAATGGATTAAAAAACTTTTCAAAACTATGACAAAACAATGTGTCAGACACCAGGCATCATATTGATAACCATTTCTCTAAAATGGCGCAAATCAAACCACTCTGAATGACTCTGTTTACATCTTATTCATTTGATTATGCAGGAACTGAAAAATCTCTGGAATTCCCCTTTGAGGACCGTCATTTTCTTATTTGTTTATGATTTTCTTCTTCAGATGTCATACAAGCCCACTAACTACAGAAGATAAGAAACAAATAAGGAAGGTCAGGCGGCAAATAAGGAAGGCCAGGTAGTATAGCTGTTCTGGATAAGCCAACCTCTATCCATCTCATAGCTTCCTTCTGTCTGATAGTCATGTTGAATTAGGTTGGTGAGATGCAACAAATGCTTAGACAGTGCTTGTTTGATTTATCGACATAAAAAGCTGCTTTTCAAGCTCAAAACTTTTTTCAAATGTATAAATATTAACATTACACTTACTTTTCTGTGTGGATCAATTGGGTAGCCCTGCTGTCCATAAGGACTGAAGACCTCATCCTGCAAACAGACAGTTACAGCATGTGAGACTACAATTCTCAGGGCTGCTGCTCATTTGTGATACAAACGTGTTTGGACTCTAAATCACGGCTGTCAATCCGATGTGTCTAAATCAAGCATAATGTCACTTAAAAGCGCTGCAATGTGAATAATTTAATGCTTATGAGAACTAAAAAACATCTTATTAGGCCATTTTTTAACAAGATTCAATGCAAGCCCACAGACAGAGCAGCCTCAATCATAACAACCGTTGTTGGTTAAGCAAATTAAAAGAAGCTAAAAGTAGCATTTTCATTATCATAGAGCTGGAGCAGAACTGCTATCACACTATGAAGTGATTACGAAAATTGGAATTCCACTTTTTTTTTTTTACACTGGTTATTCCAACATTTATTAAAGCCTTAAGATGTAAACATTTTAATTCGAATTGATCTGACATGAAATGCTTCATTCTTGAGAAACTTGGAGTCAAAATTATTCATAGTGGTGGTGATAGAAACCAGAAGTCTGAAGGGTTTTACATCTCTAAAAGCATTCCAGACAGTTATTTAAGGAAATAGTGTAGTAATTTCAGAGACAGTGTAGTACTGTAGTTTTATGAAAAGATTCTGACTTAAATGCTTTTTAAAAATATAGATTTGGGGAATATAGAAAAAAAACTTTCTTGATTTCCTGCCATTTTACTATTATCAAAACTACATAAAAAACTAAGTAGGTGTGTTCACTGGTCGTTTGGACAGTAAATAAAATGCCTATATTTGTGTTGTAGACATCAGAGCTCCTAGTTTGTCACCACCACAGTAAAGAAATCAGAGATGGGTTTTTCTGCAATAGAACCATTTCACATCAAGCCACTATGAATGACTTTGATTACAACTCAACAAATGAATTATGCACATTTATTTTTATAAATGGTGAAAACTTTTTATTTGTTACCATAAAATATTCAACACCATTATTTTAATGTATAATTGTACTTATTTGTACTCAGGTAAGTAAAAAGAATTTAAATGGTTAGATCTGAACCTCAACACAGAAACTTTACTGACAGACATTGGTTCATTAAAATGCTGGGCATGATCTTAACATTACAAACAGTGAGACAATGAGACAGGCGGAGGAAGGAAGAGAGGGAGATTGGGGGGACTGGGGTTAAGAAAAAGGGTCAGTCTGCGTGGGTAAGTCATTAAAGATGATGTTCAGAAAAGCCATCGTTGAGAAAATAAAGAGTTTCAGTAGATATTTTGGATTTCATCTGGGTGAGATTATAAATACTATTTATTGTTCTTGGGAGTTATCTGGGACGTTGAGTACACTATTTCATTCCACCTCATGTACCATGTGTGATGCGAATGACAAAGCCTTATCTCAAGAAAAAAATAAAAATAAAATAAAATAAAAATAAAATAAAAAAATGAATCAAGAAAAATGTAGGATATGAGCCCTTCAAAAATGATCCACTGCAGCAGCTCCTATTGTCCAGTCTCCCTACTAAATACACATGTGAAAATACACATGTACATACACAAAAGTAAACATTAAAATTACTATGACAATAGCTTATTTAGGGGATACATGTTAAGAATATTTTACTGATATCGATGCCTGCAGCTCCTTAATGTAATGTAAAAGCATCACTTATCACAAGTAAGACCCCCCCCCGCCCCCTCATGCCCCAGCCCCTAAGCCTGTACATCTGGAAAAAAACTATATAAAAAGATAAAAAGGAGGCTGCCGGATCTGTAAATATTATTTTCTATAATAGCACAATATAAATCAAGCTATCCACATATACTCACTGGCCACTTTATTAATAACATTCTAATACTGGGTAGAACCCACTTTGCTCTCAGAACAGCCTGCATGGATTCAACAAGATGCTAGAAACAGTCCTTAGAGATTCTGGTCTATGTTGAAACAACTGCATGTAATTGCTGCAGATTTGTCAGCTGTACATTTATGCTGTAAATCGTCCATTTAGCACATCCCAAAGGTGTTCTATAAGATTTACATTTGGAGACTAGGGAGACTGCAGAAGTAAACTGACCTCATTATGATGGTCACAGAAGGAGTTTGTGATGAATCTGTGACCAGGGTAATATCAGTTTGAAAGTAGCCATTAGACAATGGGTAAACTGTGCTCATAAAAGAAAGCAGATGGTCAGCAACAATATCAGAAAGGCTGCTGCATTCAAATGACACTTTGATTGGTGTTAGGTGCAAGAAAACATTCCCCATACCACCAAATTCTGACTCTTCCATTTGCATGTCACAGATTCATCAGACTAGGCAACATTTTTTTAAACTTTAACTGTACAGCTTCAGTTACCCCTGCAGATTTCAAGTTAACAGGGCTGCAACCTGACATGGTCTTCTGCTATTGCAGCTCTGTACCTGAATACTCCAGACTCGTGTCTGCATCATTTAATGCTCTGTACCAATAGGAAAATTACAGGACTGAGTAGGAGTACAGTTGATGCACAACTTTGAATTTTCTGGGGTCAATCTGATTCCTGCCACAAGAGTCAATTCAATGATTCCGCTTTATCTTGCTACAAATCAGTTACGAGGGGTTGAAGTAAAAAAACTTAACTGATGGAATTTGAGTTGATAAAAATACATGTGAACTAAAAACAGAATAAATAGGCACTGAAATTTGAGAGTTATTTGACTTAATATCAGATGTTATTTGATTAAAAGACAGTGTAAATTAAATTGTACATTAAAACAGTGTATATTTTATAAATTATGAACCATGTTTTATCATGTATCTCCAAGGTGGTTTTTATGTGAGGGTTTAAATAAAGATTCCTTGATAAAAAGAAAGGTAATGACATCAATGATTCAATAATTTCTAATGACTAAAAAAAATTATCTACTGAATGTTTTGATATTCTAACACCATCACCTTCCTCAGTCCAAACATGAAAATATTCAGCAGTTCAAAATATCAGGAAATATTTATTCCACCCTTATACAAAACCTCCCTGGTAATGAAAAGTAACACAGTTCATATTTTATCAAATAAACACTGTTTTAATCTGTTGTTCTGATCAAATCAAAATTTAAATTGATATGCAATTTTAGCAATCTCATCATTTAATTTTTGAGAAGGTCCTCAAAGTATTCCTTCCACCGCCCAATGACGTCTTCAGTCGAAGTCAGCAGCACACCATCTCCACTATATATAGTGCTGGTGGCACACTGCTTTCCCCTTCTGAGCCAGAATCTTTTCGGAGCCAACTTAAAGTCACTTTCCATGGCCTCACCAAACTCCTCCCACACCAGGTTTTTGCCTTGGCAACGACTGAAGCCGCAGATCGCTTGGCCTGTCGATACCTGCCTGCTGCCTCTGGTGTCCCACAGGCCAACCATGCCCGGTAGGACTCCTTCAGCTTGACAGCATCTCTCACCTGAGGTGTCCACCACCGGGTTCGAGGATTACCGCCCCGACAGGCACCAACTACCTTACGGCCACAGCTACAGTCAGCCACTTCAACAATGGAGGAGCGGAACATGGCCCATTCTGAGTCAACGTCCCTCACCTCCCCCGATATCTGGTTAAAGTTCTGACGGAGGTGTGAGTTGAAGATCAATCTGACAGGTTCTTCTGCCAGACGTTCCCAGCAAACCCTCACTATACGTTTGGGTTTGCCTGGTCTGACTGGCATCTTCCCCCACCACCTGATCCAACTCACCACCAGGTGATGATCAGTTGACCGCTCAGCTCCTCTCTTTACCCGAGTGTCCAAAACACATGGCCGCAAGTCCGATGACACGACTACAAAGTCAATCACTGAACTGCGGCCTAGGGTGTCCTGGTGCCATGTGCACTTGTCAATCCCGCGACACGTTCTCCAGTGAGGAGGCAGAGTCTTGGGACATGGGAATAGGCTTGTCCATTACTGAGGCCGAAGTCGCTAAGGTAGTTAAAAAGCTCCTTGGTGGCAAGGCCCCATGGGTGGATGAGATCAGTCCTGAGTTCCTCAAAGCTCTGGATGTTGTGGGCCTGTCTTGGCTGACATGTTTTCAACACTGAGTGGACATCGGGGGTGGTGCCACTGGATTGGCAGACTGGGGTGGTGGTGCCTCTTTTTAAAAAGGGGGACCAAAGGGTGTGTTCCAACTACAGGGGAATCACACTCCTCAGCCTCCCTGGTAAGGTCTATGCAGGGGTACTGGAGAAGAGAGTCCGGCTTATAGTCGAACCTCGGATTCAGGAGGAGCAGTGTGGGTTCCGCCCTGGTCGTGGAACACTGGACCAACTCTTCACCCTCTCCAGGATTCTGGAGGGTGCATGGGAGTTTGCCCAACCAGTCCACACGTACTTTGTGGATTTGGAGAAGGCATTCGACTGTGTTCCCCGGGGTATTCTGTGGGAGGTGCTTTGGGAGTACAGGGTACACGGCTCTTTGCTACAAGCCATTCAGGCCCTGTACAAACAAAGCAGGAGTTTGGTTCGCATGGCCGGCAGTAAGTCAGACTCGTTCCCAGTGAGAGTTGGATTCTGTCAGGGTTGCCCTTTGTCACCGATTCTATTCATAATTTTTATGGATGGAATTTCTAGCCGCAGTCAGGGGATGGAGGGTGTCCAGTTTGGTGACCTCAAGGTCACATCGCTGCTTTTTGTGGATGATGTGGTCCTATTGGGGACATCAGGCCATGAACTTCAGCTTTCGCTGGATCGGTTTGTGAAGCGGCCGGGATGAGAATCAGTACCTCCAAATCCAAGTCCATGGTTCTCAGGCGGAAAAGGGTGGAGAGCTCTCTCTGGGTTGGGGATAAGCTCTTGCCTCAAGTGGAGGAGTTTAAGTATCTCTGGGTCTTGTTCATGAGTGATGGTAAAAGGGAGCGGGAGATTGACAGGCGGATTGGTGCTGGGTCAGCAGTGATGCGGGCCCTTTACCGGTCTGTTGTGGTAAAGAAAGAGCTGAGCCATAAGGCAAGGCTCTCGATTTACCGGGCAATCTATGTTCCCACCCTCACCTATGGTCATGAGTTTTGGGTAATGGCCGAAAGAATGAGATCGCGAATACAAGCGGCCGAAATGAGTTTCCTCCACAGGGTGTCTGGACTCTCCCTTAGAGATAGGGTGAGAAGTTCGGTCATCCGGGAGGGACTCGGAGTAGAGCCACTGCTTCTCCACGTTGAGAGGAGCCAGCTGTGGTGGTTCGGGCATCTGGTTAGGATGCCTCCTGGACGCCTCCCTCGAGAGGTGTCACAGGCAAGTCCACCCAGGAGGAGACCCCGTGGAAGACCCAGGACACGCTGGCGTGATTATATTGCCCAGCTGGCCTGGAAGCACCTCGGAATCCCCCCCGGGGAGCTAGTGGAAGTGGCTGGGGAAAGGGAGGTCTGGGCCTCATTGCTTAGGATGCTGCCCCCGCAACCCGAACCCCGGAAAAGCGGAAGATAATGGATGGATGATTTAATTTTATTAATTCCACTGATCACAGATAGTCATCTGATGATCATACATAATTATACCAAGTTGTATAAGACAAATTCAAGTGGTATGTTAACAGGCTTGAGATGGCAGTTATGCACTACCAAGTTATGTTTAAACTTAAACACTTTTAAAATTAAAAGTAATGCTACTCAAACTATCTTATAACACAAGCAATGTTTGTCAGTCACCGTGAAAAATAAATATAAAAAACACTAAATTGACAGTCAAGATGTGTGCATCTTAAAAAATTCAGCAAAAAGACCCTTAACAGTAATGTCTACTAGACATGTTCTATGTTTTAGAAAATAAGAACTATACATGTAGAGCTAATTTGCGTAGTCCTTAGTGACGTGAAACATTTAACATGGCATCACACTACAGTTTGAATTAGGAATGTGGATGTGCAGTGGCAGAGAATGGCCCTTAGACAACATGTTTGCCAGGCTAGGAGGTGGGCTTAGTTTGAGGGGACGGGGGTGGGGTGTAGATTGTCCTCACTGGTGTTGTACTCACGCTGGGCCCGTGGGCTCCAAACTGCCGTCCATCTACAGTGCTAAAGGCCAGAGAACCTTGGCTGCCATAGAGCGAGGCCAAGGACCGAGACAGGGCAGTCTGAGCGAAGATATGACACACACGCACAAACACCACACACATGCATTCAACAGACACATTAGTGAACATGCATCACCAGTGTAGACTGCTGAAAACATGCAAGAGACAAGCTGTTAGTATGAGCTTACTGGTGTTAATAACAGAACACAAACATGCAGAACAATTCACACTAACATGCATTAATGAAGATTATTCAATGGCTCATAGAGGCACTGTTTAATATCGAAGCAGTTTAGTATGACCGTTTAGTGAATTTATCAAGATTTGTATCAGCTAACTCTTCACAGTCTTAGTTTCCAAACTAAAAGAGAAAAACTATAATGTAACCAGGCTGGTAATGTCAGCAGAGATTAAAACAGGCACTTAGCATTTGTCAGTTTACCTTAAAGACTTTAAACTGAGTGCTGTTCTCGGTTTGAGTTTCAAGTTGTTCACTTGCTATGGATTTGTGGTCTGGGCTTAATACAGTACAGAAATAGTAGGATGCTGAGGGGTACAAATCTCTGTTGGCGGTGTCTGGTGTGTAGTAGCCTGCAGGGGTGTTATACTTGTATATTATCTAGATATATTACTTACAATCAGCGTCTTTATCTATGTAATTTTATTAATGAATGGCTTAAGCCAGTCATAGACCAGTACTCTCATACATATATCTATAGGTCATGCCTGTCATATCTCCAGACGTGTCTCGCTCAGTAACAGGCTTCACAACACCAAAACATTCAAGACATCAAAACCAGTGTTTCTCAACTCACTCTTTAGGGCTCAACAGATAGATGACCTTTTTGCTCTCTCTCAACTTCCCACTGCTGAATCAAGCCCTTAAGAACTCAAATACTGAGGTGGGATACAAAACACTGGAATAGTTTGTGACCGCTTTCACAGGGACATTTTGGTCTACCTCAATATGCAGTGACGCATACTGCTGGTTTGTTGTTAAGGGTGATTGTAGACTGAGACTGATGTGAGTGGGAGCTCAAGCAAGAATGCTCTTTATGAAGAATTCCACAGATTTTGTAAAAGTCCAGCTTGATTAAATGGTTAAGATGAAGAGTCATTCAGATTGATCTAATGTAAAATACTTGGTCACTCAGTCAGACTTGTTCACGGCAGTGGTGATTACTGCCTCCAAAAGCTAACTTACAGGAACTTATTATATTAAATAATTATGAACAAACGTGTTGGTTTTATGGTTTTGGACTACAGTGAGTTTATTTTTTATCAAATTATAGAATGGTACATGCAGGTTGTTGGAAGGCAACATTGTCCCCCCCAAAACACAATAGCTGTTTTGGATTTACAACTGTTTTACCATTTTTAAAGTTACATATAAAAAACGTAACCTGTAGGTTCACTGGCTGTTTTAGAGTATATCAAATATTTGCCTTGTCGACACTGTGATCCCTGGTTCCTATTATCACCACTGCAAAGAGTTGTTTCTCTACAGTTAAATATTTCACATCAAATCACTCTGACTTGGTTTACATGTCAACCACAAAATTCTGTAGAAATTTTGAAAAAACTGTGAAATTCCCCGTTAAGCAAAAACTGCTACTGGCTGCTGTTTTTCAAAGAAGGAAGCGAAAAATACCAGGTCCATTACTGCCTGTCTTTATAGATATTTATATCTGTGTTAGACTGTACAGCTCTAAATGTGAGTTGACAGCAGAGTTTAGTTTCTCTTCATACACACTCAACATCAATTTGACTGACTGAAGCTTCGGCCCAGAAGCATGATTACATCGTAATTTGTTCCAAAGTTTTTCAATGGACAATGGAGAATGATCTGAGCATGAACTGCTGTGTGCCAATGCACTTTTCACAAGTCAACGGCAAGAGATGCACTGTTGACTGACACCAAAACGTTCTTGTGAAGCGGCCTTACACCTGCATAGCTCAAAATCTTTCTATGAGAGTTGGAAAAAACCTGATCTTGAAGACATATTTAACCTCTGAAACACTTCTTAATGTTAAATTCTGAAAATAGACTTCTAACAATTAAGATCAGAAATCTGCATTGGGAATCAAACTCACTTATGTGATGTTCTGAGTACTGTAGTGTGGTTAAGCACTCACCATCTTCTCCATCTTCTTGGCCTCAATGTGCCTCATCACCTGGTCTCTCCAATCAGCTGGTACCCTGCCTCCTCCTGCAGAAGGTCCATCCAGCAGAGAGTGCTCAGACTTCACTCTCAAATTGGGCCTCTTATTGGGGCTGCCGTGCTGGTAGTTGAAGTCGCTGACAGACATGGTCCTCTCGGGCACCTCGTGTGCTGGGGGTCGAGCACTTTGTGGCCGTGGAGCTCCAGGTTCATCCATGCTGTAGGTGCGGGCCGACAGAGGCCTTTGGAGGCTCATATGTGTTGGACCACGGCCCATGGTGTGGATATCCCTGTAGGTTAGATAGTCACTCTCAGGACCTGGCATGCGCCGAGGGTCTGGCATGACCATGGATGCATTGGAGGACGTGCTGCTCTGTCTTTGCAAAGTGCCTCGTTGGCCTGCGGGAGGCATCATACGCTCTTTAGCCCACATGTCAGGAGGGGCTTTTGGTGGACCACGTGCTTGGGACTGGTGAGGATAGGGTGGAGCATTGTTGCGGTTTGAATAGTTGGTGTTGGCAAGTGAATGCTGTGGAGGGAGGTAGGCCTGGTCAGGAGGGATGGGGGTGCGCTGGGCCCAAAGATTGTCTTTAGGTACAGTGCTGCTGGTGTACTGGACGTTATACTGAGGCGGAGGGCCGGTGGGATAGCGAGCCACGCTGGTTGGATGTTTAGAGCTGGACAGGAGGTCAGAAGATGAGGCTGAGGAACCAGGATAAACCTGCAGAGGCTGATCATTCAGCAGAGAGGCTGATTTGGACCGGACAATGCTCTGGCCTTGGGCACCAGAAACCCTGGCTGCCCCTGCTACAGCCTCATAGGGTGGGCTCTCACCTTCAATGGAGTACAGCTTCATGCCACCAGCCTCCATGTTGCTGATGCTCTGGGACTTCATCACAGGAGGTGGTCGCTTTTTCTCTGGTGAAAGTTCCTCTGTGCTGCGGGACAGGGACATATCACTGGATGCAGTAACTCCTGCAGATGCAGTCCTCATAGTTTCGTACCTCACTGCTGTTTCCTCAATGCGGCCATTAAAATGCTCCCCAGGTGCTTTTGCATTCTGATTCCCATTCTCCAGGTTCTCCAGAGATGGAGCAGAGGTGTTGTTGTTGCTGCTCAGACAAGGTTCTCCAAGGGTGCTCTTTGTCTTCTCCAGGTCCTCACAAACCACCATGTTGTCAGGTGGAAGTTTGGACACGTTCATATTGATCTGGTCCCACTTGCTGTACTGGTCGGTCATGCCATTGTTAATGCCCTTCTCAATGAGTGCTAGCCGCTCCTCCATTGAGAGGTCGTAATTGGTCACCTTGCTAGCTTTGCTCTCGTAGCTGCGCTGGGTCTTCAGAAGTGTCTGCAGGGACGTCTCAGAGCCGTTGCAGTTCTGCAGCAGTGGGACCGTTTCCTTCAGCTGGTTCAGATTTTCATCCTCCTGCCTAGAACAACAGGATGAACCTTTTCAGTATACTGGTTGGTCAGAGTAGTGGATATTCTCGTTACAACTAAAGTTTGGCGATTCAGTGCCTGGCTTATATTCTTGGTTATATGGTTATATTCTTGGCTAAGACTATTATTGCTACATTTATTTACTATATTCCCAACATGCTACATAGATAAGAGCATCTTATAAATCTAATAAATATAAATATCAAAATCCTTTTTCCTTTCACGATGATCAGAAAACAATCCTTATTCTCTACACACAAATTATGACTATTAGGAAATAATACAGCTTTGATAAGAATTCTGCACTGAAAATCCACCCAAAGTTACTTATGTCTACTTATCTTTCCCAACATTCGCGCATAACGTACATTTGCCCCACATAGTAAATCTAAATGATTTTGTCATAAAAGTTCACTGTAGATACTAGAAGGTTCATTTTTTTATGAGGCACTTCCTGATGAAGAAAACAAGCAGACACCTGCTCTTGGGGACAAGTGGCATCTTGGCCTCTCTCTCGGGAGTGCAGAGGGAGTTGTCCTGGCTGCTGTCTGTGGTCAAGGACACGGAGTCAGACATGCGAGAGGGTGAAGAGCAGTTACTGTTGTTCTGGTTACTATTAGCCACAGTCTCGTCCAGCAATGAGTCAGCATCTTTACTGTCATCTGGGTCAGGAAAGACAAGGAAGTATGCATTAAAGTGATCATCCTGTTAGTGTCTTCCATTCCACTATGGAATGTAGGGCTGTGATTAAAGATAATTTGCATAATTTATTAACCTATGAACTACCATTCAATTAACTGATTAATCTATTAAACTATTAACGTCTTCTGCGGTTCATCTCCCCTTGCCAAGGTTTAATGTTATGTAACAAGTTATTCTTCAAAGAAACAATAGAGGGCATATTGCCCCCTGTAGCATATGACCTTTGAGTCTAATGAACATCATTAGTGCAGACTGCACTTTTTTTTAAACTTAAAAGATTAGGGACATTTAGTTTAGCAAGCATTGGTATAGCTATTTGAGCACTGAAAATTACACTCTTCTACAGAAGATAAATAAACACTTGCCCCATAATTTAGCTATACTAATACTTCACACAAGTTTAAGAGAACCTTTTTTGTCCTTGCTGAGGGCCACCACTTTGGGCTGGTTGATGGAGATCTCGATGAGGGGAGGTCTCATCTCAGCAATCCTCATCTCTTCTTCCTCAGATGACAGCTCCTCTGAATCCTGGAGCAAGGCAATGTAACATCAGCAGCACATTCTAAATTTCACATGTACTTCCACATACAGATAGTGAGACAGTGTGTCCAAAAGAATCACTGGCAAATGTTAAGACGTTTCTTTGAACTATGCTGGTCTTACTTCTACAGTTGTGCAGTCTTCTTTTAAAAACCTGACATGTCAATTTCGACAGTATATTCATAGCATGCGTCAGTTAAGCCGTGATACATTTCTGACGCTGATTAAATTATGTTAAATAAGTGAATGTTCAATGTTAACAGTGGTGAGCTCACCTCAAGCGTGTCCTCATGGTTGATCATGACTCTAGAGCTATCTGAGCTCTTCAGAGGGACTCTCTCAGTATTGTGATTATCTGGAACGTCTCTTGGCTCAGGTGGAGCGGTGTTTTGGACACTGTTTGCTGTGGCTTTGGACTCCAGCTCAAGTGCTTTGCCATTGGCACAGGCAGTTTCAATCACCTGATAAAGCCAGTGCAGAGGCAACAGTGTGACAGTGTGTTCATCCAAGAAAAGCACACAAAACACACTATGTAACAAATTCCAAGTAGAACACAATGAATTTGACCCTATTACAAACTTAGTTTTGATGAGAATTCTTCCAGTTTTGTATACTTTTAACAGCAACTAACACTAATATGTGAGGGCAGTATACAAGCAGTGTCATTTAGAACAGCAGTAAAGTAGTAGTAAAGGTCAGTGGTTCCAAATCCTTTTTCTGGAGAACCCCTGCTCTTCACATTTTAGTGTTTCAAGGGCTGTTTGAATCTCTTTATGAAATACAATTACTCAACTGCTTTAGTTATCTTTTTAAAATGAAGTATTTTGGAAAATCTGAAAAGATCAACTGTATATTGTTTCCCCTTTGTCAAAAACTCAAATTTCTCAATTATTTGTCAAAATAGAATCTGTAGATTCCACAACTATGAATATAATCAATACAGTTCACAGTAGTATTTTAGTGTTTTCTAAGGTGTAACAACGTATCTGGACATTGTGCTACAACAAGTTAAGACTGTAACAAAGTTCACCGTGAAGGAGTGTCAATGCAACAGGAAGAACTGTGCCATCTAATTGTTGGGAACACCAAAGTTTGCAAATGAACAGCATGAAACTTCAGTACTCTTTCTGGCCCCTGGCTCTAGAGTCACTAAGGAGCTGCAACTACATTATTACTGCCTTTATTTTTCTTTTTCTTCATTTAACTGTTTTTTAAAATATCAAAAGGATACCAAAACCTGAACCTTGTATCATGAGTCAAATCAATGGCTAAATTTGTTAATAAACCCCTGGTGTGTTCCTGCTCTAATACGTCTGATTTGTCTCAGAACTGCTGATTAGTTGAATGGAGACAGAAACACATATATACACAGACAAAAGCAATACTAAAGCAACAGCAACATTAAAAATACTGCAGGAAAAATAAATGAAACAATTAGATTTTGCATCAGAACATGAGTCAGGATCCTGTAGAGCTCACCTTAACTCCTACACTTTGCACTCCAATGTGGTTCCTCTCAATGGACGTCTCGTCTCCTGATTCATCCTCCTTGAGCCGGTGGGCTACAGACTGTGCTGTTTTTACCATGTTCTTCAACTCGTCAGGGTATGGTGTTGGGTAGCGCTTCAGGTTCCCTTCCTGAACAGAGATTAACAGGACAATGTACCTTTTATGCCACATGGACGTTCAACTTGCTAACTGGTCTGTTCCAGCTTTCATTCTTAACATTCTGTGAATAGTCATTATGCTGAGCTGCCAGTTTATCTAGAACACTTATCTTTAAACATGGAACGATAACATAAATTTAGACAAACAAAATTATTGTGATCCAAGTTCAGTTACAAGTATCAAGTGTGAGTTACCCTATAGCTTGTATTTTGTATTTAATTATGAACTAAACACCAACTGGGCTAGCTTTAAAATCATATGTAATAATAACAATTATTTGTTATTATTACATCTGATTTTAAAGCTAGCCAACTTTAGGTAAAGACAACTTTAACAAATTCTTCACAAACTTAACAAAATGTTATCACACAGTGTTTCTCCATGTTCATTTGGTTGGAAAGCGAAATAATGCCAAACTGCCAAGGTGACACCCTTCTTTTGGACAAGCTTGTCCATTTTAACCTCTACCTTTTCATTTGTATTCCAGCAGTGTTGCTCAAATGGAAAGTTCACATTATAATCTGCCATTATAGGTCACAGAGTCTGTCTGTCAATATGACAGAGTATGCATGTGTGTAATAAACTAATTCAGGTTTGGATAGTCTATAATTAAGCACAATCTTCTTTACTGTATATAATTTTGAATTAAGCATAGATTAAAATAATTGTACAAAAGGAATGGTTAAATAAAGGGGAAAAAATAATGTGATACATAAAGAATGAAAATAACTAACCATTATATTAAGCATCGGTCCAGGACTACATTAACATATGTCCATACATAAATTTAATTAGTGGGATACATTCATCCAAGCAAAAATGCTGCTGGGCATGGTACACTCATACTAGCAAATATCCAACACATACCAACATCCAACTACCATACTGGTATCACTGTTGTGTTCAGAATGGCTCCACCATAATATCTGGTCAGAGGTGATCCTAGGGTGGTCCCTTTCCACTGATAAATGGGGTAGAGGGGGACTGATAAATTGTGCTGGGCAGTCAGTGACTGTATATCTACAAAGTTCACTAGGTACACCTGACCAAATGGGCAGTGAGTGTAGGTAAATGTTAAATGTACCTAATAAAACTGGCCCTGCATCACATACAGGTGAAATATGGAGCCATAATTCAAGGCCTGTCAGGAAAGAGTACTTCAGGGCATTGTAAATCAGCCCCAGGAGTATGAGGGCACTTTATGCAGGCCAGACTGACGAGGTGGGCACTCAGAGGGGTGACAGCGATGCTACATTTAATAAATGGAGCTACGCAAGTTCAAATTCCACATATTAACTTTGTAGTCCAAGATCAAATCACATGTGAAATAACATATGAACACTTATCTTGTTCAGGGTTGACAACTCTCGTTTTTCTCTATTATTTTATACTTAATTTGTTGAGATTTACAGTCATTAATATCTTAAAGGAATCAACTGAACCACGCTGGCTAAACAAGTGACTGAGGCTCCGCTTTTTCAGTTAGATGCCGTTTAGCACTCCAAACTATAGATAAACAAATTGTGTATTTGAGTGTTTCTTTCTTTAAATGTTGTTTCCTATTTTAACCCTTCAAAAATCTCAGGCTTATAACATACCAAGTCTTATTATTCAGTAACTACAGGGACTTCAGTGCAAAGTGGCTGAGCTATTCTTGGGTTATAGAAGTGTGCAATAAAACTAAGGGCCTACCAATGGGTGGCCATTTATCGTTTACTTCACTAACTCTTACTTCAGGCTTTCAAAGAAAAAGGGTGACAATGCAAAATCTCAGGCAGAGGAAGTGTGAGAAGTGTTCAGCCTTTAGTTAAGATTTTCTGGGTATTTTTCTGGGCAGTCAGTGACTGTATATCTACAAAGTTCACTTACATGGTAGGTACACCTGACCAAATGGGCAGTGAGTGTAGGTACATGTTAAATGTACCTAATAAAACTGGCCCTGCATCACATACAGGTGAAATATGGAGCCATAATTCAAGGCCTGTCAGGAAAGAGTACTTCAGGGTATTGTAAATCAGCCCCAGGGGTATGAGGGCACTTTATGCAGGCCAGACTGACGAGGTGGGCACTCAGAGGGGTGACAACGATGCTACATCAGATGGGGAGAGCTTGAGGGACTGAGTGTGTTTCTGGTATCAGGCCAGACAGCCATCCAGAGTCACTAAGAGAGGTTGTCAGAGACAGGGGAGAAGGCCCAGACAGTGTTTTATCTAGGTGATTTGACAGTATGCCATCAAACAGCCTCCAAATGAATCTCCAGTTAAACTGAAACCTTCAGAAGGCTTCATAACATACACAATACACAGCTGTAATGTTTAATAATTTTGCTATATATCTACTCCATTATCTCTTCTATTGACTGTCTATGGTGACAAGACTTAATGGATAGGCAAAAACTGATGGGCTAAACTGCTATAGGTTGAACAGGTGGTCATATGTAAACATGTGACAGGTTGTCACATCACAGCCACAATGAAATCACAGCTATTCAAAGCACACTGTGCTTTAAGAACTCCACCAGGACACATGATAAAGTTCTCTGGAACAGTCAGGGGCAAATGGGGTGAAGCTTTCTTTCTGACACAAAAGATACTGGCACTAAGCCTAGCATGACACTCAAGATTCATCGGAAACACGCCCGGAAACCCAGCCAAACCATAACGATACCTGTGGGAACGTGCACATGAAGTGTGCTTCGCAAATACTGTATACAGTTCACTATAAGAAATTTTGCAAACAGTCTTAGCCTATTGTTCCACAAGTGAATGTAATCTTCATTAGAACATCGTAGCTAGTTCAGCACTTTCAAGATGTTTTCCCCTCAGGAAAAATGTGAAAGAGGTAGGATGACTATCAGCGTATGTGTTTGAACATGTGCATGCACACACTCAAGTTTCACAAAAGGGAAAAGTTCAGACTAAGGGTAAGGAGCGTTGGGGAACACAGAAGAAAGGGAGAAAAATAATGAAAGAATATTTTATGTTCTGCTTTACTCATGCTGATGAAACTGAGCAAAAGTGAGAGAGACAGAGAGCAAGAGAAAGACTACAGCAGTGAAAGACGCCAATATTTTAATGTTAGCAGATTTTTTTTTAGAATGTTTATAAAAAGAACTGATATAACAAAGGAACCAATGTGAATTTGGGAGAACATTCTAGAACACAGTAAATGGGAACAACACCACAGACTGTGAATGGGGAATATTATGAATTGGGAGGATAATATTTTTAGAATGGTGTCAATACAGTGGAATATCTTCTAGAAGAAAGTAACTGGAGGTAGAAAAATCTACCACAGTGTGAACTGTGGGGAACATTCTAGAACAGTGTGAACAGGGAGATTCTAGAACACTGTAAATGGGGATGAACATTCTAAAAGTATGGGAAGAATTGGGAAGAACATTTTAGAACTAAGTGAATGGGGAACATTTAAGAACACTGAATAGAGAGGATAACATTTTCAGAATAATGTAAATAGAGTAGAAAGTAGTTTAGAACAAAATATCTGGGGGTAGAACTATATAGCACTGTGTGAAAGGGGGGGCATTCTAGAACAGTGTGAATGGGGAGAAACACTTCCTAGAAAACTACAAATGGAGGTGAACATTTCTAGAATAGCATGAATGGCGAGTACAACATTCTAGAACACTATAAACAAGGGAAGCCAGAACAGTGAGAATGAGTAAAAATGTACTAGAACAGTGTGAAGGGGGGGCATGCAAGAACAGGGTAAACAGAACTGTGAGAACATTCTAGACTCCCAACAATCACACAGGAACGGCCCTGGATGTAAAAAGGAATAAAGAGATGAAGAAAGTGGGAGAGGATGTGGGGTAAAGGGCAGTTCAGTGGGTGCACTGACCCGTGGTGGAGTTTCTCTCTCATCTTTGTCCTCGTCACATTCGAACGCCACCTGTGCCCTCTGCTTTCTCTGCTCCTCCCACAGAGTTGGGTTAAAACTCTCACTGTCTGAATTAGGCATATCTGAGAGAGAGAGAGAGAGAGAGAGAGAGAGAGAGAGAGAGAGAGAGAGAGAGAGAAATCTGGTTAAAATCATATGCAACATCATATGGATTTCGATGCAACATCAACAGATGAGGTCTGAACACTCAGGCCTCAAAAACAACTCCCCTGAACTGGTCGCCTTTAGCGGCAGTGACGTTTGCTTTTCTGAAGAGTTTTAGGTGGAGTTGCTAGGCGACGGGTAAAGACTTTTTAATCTCTCCCTCTGTGGAATTCAGCACAGCTCCCTTTTGTGATTTTCCTCTCAGTGCTGCTCTCAGCAACAATGAAGGGTTTGTGTCTTCAAGGGTAAAAACAGCAGAGGTGGCGGTTGAGGCCAGATAGTGAATGAGCCGCAGGTAACCTGCACTGGAATGAAATGCAAACTGTTTGACGGAGGATTTCACCCTTCCTCATACGATCACGTTACTTGTATTTTTTAGCCATTCGCATTAGTGTACTGACCAGAATTTTCAGCCCCTTGAAGTCAGTCCCAAGATTTAAGGCTTTAATATGTCTATTGTGTTACGAGTTTGTATACTGTTTAAACAAACATGAATTTAATGAATGACTGCATTAAAAACTCACGCAAATACTTTAACAATTGAGGCTAGTAGGGGCCTGCTAACATTATACCTGTCTCCCAAATAGTACTGGTCTCTCCTAGTGAGATGACTGCTTTCTATTTCAGGTATGCCATCAAGCAGTGCTAGGCGTAAAAGCCACGGGATGTTAATGCAGTGTGCGTGAAAGACACCAAGATGTCACAAGGTTCAGGTAGCTCCATTTAAAGCACAGAGATATTCAAAAGGCTCCTGTGTCTGAACAAAGCCAACAGAGTCAGCATCTTGATTCCGCTGTTCAAAAATCTGATTTGTGTTGAAAATTGCATAAAGTTCATTGTAGCATTGCAAGCACTTCAGGTCAGAGAGCTGAGTGGGGAGGATGCCAGCACACACAAAATAGCTTTGTTTCAACAGAATTGACTGATTATGTGGACTGCCACACATGTGCAGAGGGAAATGTGTCAAAAACTGACAATGCCATTCACTTATTAAAGCATTTGACATTGCATGGGTTAAATTAAAGGGTGTAGCAGTGAATAAGACACTATTTACCAATAACTGCAGGTTTTACATGTGAATTGTTGGCACTACCATTTCTGTTAGTTCTATGAATTGTTATTTATTGGTAAATGGAAATTTGTGGTGAAGAGACATTTTGGTATCAGTAGAGAAAATGTACATAAAATGAGTGTGCAAAAAAAAATACCAAAGGGCTGGATAAAATTCAATAAAACTAAAGATCTGTCCCAAAAGATACCTACTATGAGAGCTGGCCCGAGCGGCATTTGACTAGCTTTGAACATTCATTGTTAATTCTGTGTAAACACTATTAAAATAATTTACAAAAGTAATTACAATTAACACAACAATTGTAAGCAGGTTCATTTATTTTAGATCACTTTATGATAGACACCTGTGAGACAGATGTGCTGTAACCTTATATCAGATGTAAAGAAAGATGAGAGTGATTTTTTCCTTTTGTTCAGCTTTTAGTTAAGATTTTCTGGGTATTTTTTTTTTAAATAGTTTAATAGGCCCATCATTAGGTAATTGCCAAATGTTCCTGGTTTTATGCTAAAATGTTTGGTTCAGAACAGGGACAAATAAGCTACTTAGGAAGTCTCTTTTCAGGAATCCTCAAAAGCGTTCAGGAATTATTGTACAGTGTAAATAAGGATAACAGAAGATGAAGCTTCTGAATACTAAACAAGGGAACAGACGCCAAGGTAACAGGCCAGGCCCAGTATAACAATTTTCTTTCATTTTTTACTAGCAAGAAAATTTATTTAAGGTATTACAAGACCTTTACTTGTTTTTATTTAAAACAGAACACACTCAAAGAGTTTAATTCGGAAATGTGTGTCAGAATTGAAAATTTGTTAATGACACCCAACCCAAGGAGGATTACTCACAGTCTTCAGTTCTGCTCTGCTGTGGGAACATGTAGTTGGTGAGAACAGTTTTGTGTGTCTCTGGATCCTCCTCCTTCTGCAGTGGGATGAGCGGCTTGGACTGCAGGAAAAAAGCACAGCATTGGATCAGTGATTATAAAGCAATTCCACCGACTGGTCACATTTCGAAAGATAAATATGACAGGTGATGAAGAACCAACAAAACTGCTTTTTACTTCAATTTGAGAAAACATTAGTGCATATATTATTACAACACACAAAATCATTTTACTGCAGCTGGCTTTGAGGCAACCATGGAGATGAGACATAGTGGGAGCGCTTTTAATCCAACTCATTCATTCATTACAGCAGAAGATTATTCAAAAGGCTTCCTTATAAATGTCTCAGTTAAGCACTAATAGCCACGGACACTAAGGAAGCAATATTCATAGTTAGAGGTCAAAGTCATCTTCACACATGTAGTAATTCTAAGCTGTGTGTGACTAATGTGTGTGAATATGTACTTGTTTACATACATTTTCTTGTCAAAGTTTCAGTTGTTCAGTTAATTCTGCAGGAATTTTTTTTTTTTTTTTTTACACCTTCAACTTTGGTTTTCAGAGTTAGCTGTTAACAGTCCCATTGTCTCTTTATCTTTGATTAATAATTTAAACTCCCATTTATTTGAATGTTATTTATTTGCTGTGACTTTCTCTTTCCTTATGCAAGCCGATGATCCCACAGCTCATCTCCTCAGTATCTCATCAATACCTCTTGAAAAGTTAATGATTTTTACATAATGGACATTTTGACTGGAAACGAAACATATGAAAGGTGCCCTCTGACTTATGCACATTTGTTTCCATAGACAACCATGCCCAAAGAGCAAAAACACCCTTCCAGAGAAATCTGAAGTGTTTTGCCTGAGGAGTCTAGCAGGTTTTGTGTATGTGCAGGTCTTTTCACAGTGGCAGTGTTGTCTCTGGGTCAGCTGGCAGACCGGCTGAAAGTGTGCTTTACTGCTTTCAGGTAGAGTCTCTGTTCTGATCTCAGAGGGGTTTAACTTAACATTTATAACCGTGCAAGTTTTGACAACAAAAAGTACAGCAGAAGCTGCAACATATGGCAGTTTTTTCAGCCTAAATCACTTCTCCCATGTGAGTAAGACTGTGTAGGAGTGTATGTGTGTGAAAGAGAGTGATGGGCACAGAGAAAGAGAGAGAGAAAGAGAGGTGGAGATATAGGAGAGAGAGAGAGAGAGAGAGAGAGAGAGAAAGAGAAAGAGAAAGAGAGAGCGAGAGAGAGAGAGAGGCAGGGGGAAAAAGAAATACAGAGAAAGAGATAGGGAGAGAGGACAGAAAAAGGAAGAGAGAGAGCAATAGATAAAAAGGGAAGAGAGGGAGAGATACAGAGATAAGGAGAGAGAGCGAGAGAGAGGCAGAGGAAGAGAGAGCGAGAGAGAGTGAGAGAGAGAGAGAGAGAGAGAGAGAGAGCGCGAGAGACGCAGGGGAAAAAGAAATACAGAGAAAGAGATAGGGAGAGGACAGAAAAAGGAAGAGAGAGCAATAGATAAAAAGGGAAGAGAGTGAGAGATACAGAGATAGGGAGAGACACACAGAGAGAGAGAGAGAGAGAGAGAGAGAGAGAGAGAGAGAGAGAGAGAGAGAGAGAGAGAGAGAGAGAGAGAGAGAGAGAGAGAGACAGAGGGAGAGAAAGGGGATTAGAGACAGAGAGAGAATGATAAGGGAAAAGGAGAGATGAAGGGATGGGAGTGAGAGAGGGAGGAAGAGATGGGGAGAGAGGAGTGAGACAGATATAGGAAGAAATAGAGAGACAAGGAGAGAGATATAATGGGAGACAGAGATGGGGAGAGAGAGAAAGAGTAGAGGGTGGTAAAGGGGAATAGTTATATTCTCAAATCATTAGTCAGAGAGTGTACGGTAACTTGCAGTGATTACTCACACATTCAGTTACCCACACACATGATCTATCAAGATGTGAGAAGATATACATCTCCCATATTTTATATATAAGTCAACGTCAACGACACCACCACCACCAGCATCAGCATCAACACCACCACAGAGTAGTTCTAAAGGCAAAAGGTAACCCAGCTCTCAATTACCCTTTATGTGAAGGTGACAGTTTAGGCTGAAGCACACAGCATGGTGTTACAACACATCACTGTGACAGAAACAGAACAGACTGTCAACACACTGTGACTCTCTGAGCTGCTGTGCTCACTGTGAGTTAAAACTTAGAACAGGGCTGCCCCGAGTGTGGTCCTGACTGCACCTCTCAAATATACATACATACATCACTGCTGTCGGAAGAAAACCTTGCATCTCCATTTTTGCCATTTTTCAGTTTTTGATATATTTTCAAAGGACCTGTTGTTCTTTACATTGTGTGTAAATTTCATGATGAACGGATCAAAAGAAACGACCCAAAATGAACTGGAAAGACATCCGGTTCCATTGACTTACATTAAAACTACAGCAGGTTTTTTCTTTCTCCTGTAAAGTTAACATTTTGGAGATATGAGGTTTTGTTTCGACAACAGCGACATACACACACACACAGTCACAGTTATCACTGGTGATAATGAATGCACGGTGAAAAGAACTCATTTTCTCAAATAAGTGATGAAATTCTGTCAAAAGTGCAAAAACTTCCAAAACCACATTTGTGTTTGTAAGGAGAAAATACATTTACAATTCAATGTATGTGAAGTCTTGCACAGCAGAGCAAAGACTATCCTTTACATTTATGCCATGCCTGTCGTTGTTTGACATCAAAACAAATGGAAAAATCTTCAGACTTAAACCTGTTGGTGTAGAATGTTAACCAACAGTAAATCTAATTACCTGCATATTTGCATAATTATGCAATTAATTTGAAAAGGTACAGTAATAAAAACTCCAGGGGTTTGGCTATTGCTTACCTGATTTTCAGACAGCCACATAGCAGTCATCTGATTCAGCTTGGTGAAACTGTAGGGAAGGTTTTTTAGCCTGACAATAAAGAGAAGGGAGAGATATCAAGAACAATGCAAAGACTTTAATAATATAAACAAGGTAATGTAATTTAGCGCTCTCTGCTGGAATGAAAAATGAGAGGCTAACTCAGGTAAGGTCTTTTCCCCTCAGCAGGATTCTGGCTTTGCCACTAAATTGCATTGTCTGCTGAGTCATGGCCAAATCAAACTCAGCTGGCAGCCCACGGTTACTATGAATAACGTCCCCATTTCTCCCCTGAATCACAAGGCCTCGGCGCCTCACAACTTTAAAAACCATTCAAACTCCTGCAAAACTATCAAGTGTGCATTCGTTTGGTCCAATTTCATCATCTGTTCAATACTGAGTCTACAACACACCAATCTAAAATGTATCAGAAAAAAGGCAAATGGATTAAAGAAATGGATTCTGCTCTACCGTAAACAAAATGCATACGTTTTAGTCATCTGGAACAAACCAAATGAAGAACAGCTGCTCGGTATGTTACTATCCAAGAGAAGAAAGGGCTACAGTGAAATGCCTGAAGGTAGGCCAAATATAACTCAGCTATGACATACGCTTCAATTCAAAATTCATACCACAGAGGATCAGCTTAACAAGGCTTGGAAAACATTGATATAGATGCTAGCACACACTCTTACTGAAGCCTAAGAAATTTTAGACCTGACTCCCAAGCATGTAAACATTTTATCATACAGCAGACATTAAGGCTTCACAGATTTATCACTGGAAATCCCATCAATAAAGCACTGATGATGGCTCTTTAAATATTATATATTATACAAGAAACTACATTAAGGAATATAATATTTTGAAAAATAATATCACACATTTTTACATTTTTGTTCATGTTGTTAAGCTGACATGTTTAGTTCTTAAGTCAAATTATAAGGTTATTTATAAGTGGTTTATTATTACTATTATTATTATTATTATTCAGTTATAATTTATTATGATTGACAACTGTGAGCTAATAAGCCACTGTTTCATTTCTGACCAAGCTGAACTACTTTGGCCAATATTATCAATGATCAGAATATTAAGCCAAAACAGATATATCATATTTTATATATATCCAGACATGTTCAGAAGTTTGAACAAAGTTTTGATTTTCTAAGAGAACATACTAACACATCCTGCTCATATGTGTAATAATAATAATTGTGTGCAAAAACTCAGAGGTACTATAATTTTAACTGCTTTATACTAGATGAGTCATATTTATTATTACAGTCACCGCCACTTTACTACACTGCTCAAAAAAATAAAGAGAACACTTAAACAACACAATATAACTTTAAGTAAATCAAACTTCCGTGAAATCAAACTGTCCACTTAGGAGGTTTCACATGCTGTTGTGCAAATGGAATAGACAACAGCTGGAAATTATTGGCAATTAGCAAGACACACTCAATAAAGGAGTGGTTCTGCAGGTGGGAACCACAGACCACTTCTCAGTACCTTTCTGCTTTCTGGCTGATGTTTTGGTCACTTTTGAATGTTGGTGGTGCTTTCACACTTGTGGTAGCATGAGACGGACTCTACAACCCACACAAGTGGCTCAGGTAGTGCAGCTCACATCAATGCGAGCTGTAGCAAGAAGGTTTGCTGTGTCTGTCAGCGTAGTGTCCAGAGGCTGGAGGCGCTACCAGGAGACAGGCCAGTACACCAGGAGACGTGGAGGAGGCCATAGGAGGGTAATAACCCAGCAACAGGACCGCTACCTCCGCCTTTGTGCAAGGAGGAACAGGAGGAGCACTGCCAGAGCCCTGCAAACGGTTAGAAACCGACTCCATGAGGATGGTATGAGGGCCTGACGCCACTGGCGCTCTGTGCTCTTCACAGATGAAAGCAGGTTCACACTGAGCACATGTGACAGACGTGACAGAGTCTGGAGACGCCGTGGAGAGCGATCTGCTACCTGCAACATCCTTCAGCATGACCGGTTTGGCAGTGGGTCAGGAATGGTGTGGGGTGGCATTTCTTTGGAGGGCTGCACAGCCCTCCATGTGCTCGCCAGAGGTAGCCTGACTGCCATTAGGTACCGAGATGAGATCATCAGACCCCTTATGAGACCATATGTTGGTGCGGTTGGCCCTGGGTTCCTCCTAATGCAGGACAATGCTAGACCTCATGTGGCTGGAGTGTGTCAGCAGTTCCTGCAAGATGAAGGCATTGAAGCTATGGACTGGCCCGCCCGTTCCCCAGACCTGAATCCGATTGAGCATTTCTGGGACATCATGTCTCGCTCCATCCACCAACGCCACATTGCACCACAGCCTGTTCAGGAGTTGGCGGATGCTTTAGTCTGGGTCTGGGAGGAGATCCCTCAGAAGACCATCCGCCACCTCATCAGGAGCATGCCCGGGCGTTGTAGGGAGGTCATACAGGCACGTGGAGGCCACACACAATACTGAGCCTCATTTTGACTTGTTTTAAGGACATTACATCAAAGTTGGATCAGCCTGTAGTGTGTTTTTCCACTTTAATTTTGTGTGTGACTCCAAATCCAGGCCTCCCATTGATTAATAAATTTGATTTCCATTGATGATTTTTGTGTGATTTTGTTGTCAGCACATTCAACTTTGTACAGAACAAAGTATTCAATGAGAATATTTCATTCATTCAGATCTAGGATGTGTTAGAGTGTTCCCTTTATTTCCATAAGTACTTAAATCTTGTGTACTTATTGCACATTTTTCTCTTTATCTTTGTTTTAAATTATTAAAGTGTTTATTCTTTTACATAAATAGTTGCAACTGTAACAACTGCAATTTCTCCCTGTGATCAATAAAGGATTCTGATTCTCATTCTGCACAGAAAACACGCTTAACTATGGCAGTTTTTATCAATTTTAGTGCACTGGTTATCCTTATTTGTTGAGTTTAGCATGTTAAAACACATTAAATTTCAAAAATGTAAAATTTTTACACAGTCCACATTTCATATTTTATTTTTTTTACAATCTGTTTATCTCAACTAACAGTAACAAAATGTACATGCATCTTCTCTACAGTCCTGTGTTTTGCAGTAAATATCATTAAAGCAACAAGGACTGTCACTTAAAACACACAAGCATTGGCTTTAAAGGACTCAGAGCGTATGTGCATGAGTGTGTGCAGAGGAGAAGACTCACTTGTTGTCGCTCAGATTGATGACCTTGAGTTTCTGCATGTCGCCCATCTCCTCCGGCAGAGACTCCAGCTTGTTGGAGTGCAGGAAAAGCACAGTGGCGTTCTTCAGGCAGCCCATCTGTCCAACACACAGACACACACACACTTATTTTGGCAGAGGGAGAAGTACAGCAAACCTGATAACCCCTTCAGTCAGGGAGCTTTAATCAGAATACAGGATTGACGTGAGTGAGATCACTTCAAACACACATCAACAAGAAAGAGGACAGAAGAGCCACAAACGACACTGCATCACTGTGGCATGTGCTAACAGCAGCAGATGAAGCACATATGGAAAACAAATGAGAGCAGCTCTATTGTATACACTTAATATTATTAACACTGAGCTTTATATAAGAAGTTCACAGCCTTTATATTATTACGTAATATGTATATACACACAGGCGAGCCATAAACATGACTAATATGCTGTTTGTCCTGGGTATCCCACCAAAACAGCACAGGTAAGCCGAGGCATAGACACTCTAAAACCTCTGAAGGTGCTCTGTGGTATCTGGCACCAAGTTGTTAGCAGTAGATCCTTTAAGTCTTGTAAGTTGTGAGGTGGAGTTGCTGCAGATTGGAGTTTTTGTTCCATCACATCCCACAGATGCTCCATGGGAGCAACCATTCCTGAACAATGAGGAGTGAGACAGGGCTCGTTATCCAGCTGAAGGAGGTCACTCCACTACAACCAGGAACGCGACTGCCATGAAAAGGTGTACCTGGTCTGCAACCACGTTTAGGTAGACAGAACAGCTTTTGTTGCCCTAGCAAAGTGATGAGTTGTTGGGCAACCAAGACTTATCACTGATGTCCAGAAACACCCCACAAGCCCTGCTGTTTTGGAGATGCTGTGACCCAGTTTTAGGCCATAATAATTTGTCAAAAGGTGCTTCTCACAAATCCAACACATTAATTAAAATGAATAGTTCACTTACTGTCTAATATATCTCAGACCTCGATATGCGCCACTGTTACAAGATAATCAAGGTTATTCAATTCAGTTGTAACTAGTCATAACGTTATGGCCTAATATGTATGGGCTGTCAAACAACTATAATATGTAGCTATGATGAATCTCAAGTCTTATTTGCTCTAATTTCATTCTAAAGCATTATTTCCCCCAAATTACTGCATTTTCCTAAAGGAATAGATGACAGAACTAAATAAGCTCCTCAGAATGTATTTATTACTTTCTATAATTCAACTGGAACTTAAATATAAAACTCATATCACATACATGCAGTGAGAGGAACAGTGGCTGCATGCTTCAACTTCTTCATGATTGTAGATCATTCTGCTGTGTCATGGCTTCTGTTACCGATGCATTTACCATCATGCCGTGTGTGTATACACATACATACACACACAGCACTACAGTACTCACCTCTGGAGGCATCTGGGTGAGGAAGTTGTGGTCAGCAGCAAAGGTCCGCAAATTCACACACTGACCAACTGCAGGAGGCAGAGACTCAATCTCATTAAAGCTACAGTCTAGCTCGTCCAGAGCGGTTAGTCTGAGAGGGAGAGAGAGGGAGAGAGAGGGAGAGAGAGGGAGAGAGAGGGAGAGAGAGGGAGAGAGAGAGAGAGAGAGAGAGAGAGAGAGAGAGAGAGAGAGAGAGAGAGAGAGAGAGAGACAGACAAACAGACAGACAGACAGACAGACAGACAGACAGAGGGGGAACAGAGTTAATTAAGGCCATATAATATATGGATTAACTTTAATACCATTGTGTCCTGCTTCTACAGAAAGCTTTAAAACCACTTGGAACTGACAAAGGAATAAAAAAAATAAAAATAAAAAAAAAACGTAAGATGGTCAGTATCACACACAATCCTTTTATCCACACTTACAGCACATTTCAGACCTTTCACAGACTATACTTGCAGCAGCCTCAGTACTGTTCTCAGAGTCTTACTGCTGAGTGCTAGTCAGCATATCGCGCCGTACGAAACGCATTACTAACACTGGCCCACATACAGATGCACTACTTGGATAAGTATGGCGAAAGCCTCTGGACTCAGTCTGCTATGAGTAACAGATTTCTCCTCAATCTGCTTCCCATTATCTGCCTCGAGTTTGGCTGTGAAATATGCAAGTGCATACTCGGAATATACGCGGGGTATTTTTCCAACCCTCATTTCTTAAGAAATATAGTCCATAAAGAAACACAAGACCGAGTGACCGACAGAGACAGAGCGTAAGACAGAAAGAGAAAAAGTGCCTGGAAGTCAGCCGGCAGTTCTGTTTGACTGGAATTCAACATCACAGCAAGATTGTAAAAGAGCTGCGAACATAATGTATGAATAATCGCTAATTAAATGTCGCAGCACTCTGAGATACACCATAAAACATCTGGCAAGGCAGCTTCTGCCATCCATCTTGAAACAGAGGCCAAAATCCGTCATAGTTAGGATGAAACACATAAATTGTCAGTCATTTACTTAAACTGTGCTGTGCTAGAGGCCACACGTCTTCAATAAAATATTTTCCTGCTCAATTTAATTCCAAAATTTCATAAGATCAACAGCGAGGCTGTTACAGTTAGGAAATATAATAGAAGGTGAAAGGATGTGGGTTTGGAAGGCATGAAATAGTAGTGTGCTCACTTAAAAGTGGTTTTACTCAGAAAAATAAGCTAAAAATACAATATAACCCCACATCAAGAAAAATGTATATATTTTTTGTGTTAGGTACAAACGAGGCATTTCAGCTCTTTTGGAAGCATTTATTAGGAATATAACAGGACACTTCAAAAAGAAAATGACATCTTTTTGGACAAATCAGCGTGGTGGTCCGAGCACGCACAGGGTGGTGTGCGCCACTTGCTGGAAAGAACTACTAATGACCATATTGTTTGTGGAGACCTTGGTCTATATGGTGTCACATGGTAGGCCTAACAATGCTCATATGTGCACAAAGCATATTTATGACAGCGTGTTTGGCAGTAGTCCAATGCTGTTTTGTTTCTTTGGGCTCACTTATTACTAGAAAGCATGAAGGCAGACAGGAAAACGTTTTTTGCTTAAAAATTTTATTTTTGGGACATTTTCAACATGGCTAAGCTTGACGACCTATCATTGTACCACTAAACAAACAAACAATCAAACAAAATAAATAATTAAATACTACACTGGCTCTGACACCCCTCAGTATTTACCACCAACAGGTGCTTTACTGCTGACTTGCAGTCCACAGCCCAGTGGTACCTAAAAGTATGCTATAAGCCTAAGGAATAAGTCTGCCACTCAAGTAGGACAACCATGCAAGTAAATAAAGGAAATACATAATTACACAAATACAGACTTGTGATATATAATAATAGGGGCATAACGACACGATTTTTGGTTCAAAATGATTTTTAAATTCTGAACTTAAGATTCAATTTGATTGCCGATTTTTTGAATGTTAAAAATGTCTTGATTCTACAGAGCTCTGTTTATACATTGACTAGCTTGACCCAGATAAATAAAGGGTCTCAAACACATCTCTCTCATTCCCTTTCGGCATCTCCCTATAACAAAATAAACCCCAAAAGACAACCCTTAGAATTTTTGACCTATTTCAGATAAAAGCCCAGTCATTTGTGCATGGGTTCACTCTGATAAAATGCATCCAGACACCCAGTACTGATCACTGCTTTCCCCAAAAGATGGTAAATAAGAGACGCTCACAAGAGAACGGGGGATATATAGTTAATAGTTTTAAGTTTCAATGCATTGTTCTTGAAACAGCATTGGAATTGTTTTAACTTTTGAATATATCGTTTGTGGTTATGCTAATTATCGTACAAGCACATGATCATATTTATTTGAGCAACACAAGCAATTTTAACAGTTGCTTTTGCAATCATATGTTTATGTTGTAACAAACAGACTGTGAACTGAGTGCATTTTCTTCAGCAGGGTTGAAGCAAATGCAGAGACGCATCATGGATCTTATAAAAACAACAAAAATTTCTGTCTCCTGATTGGTACTGTAACACCTTTAGAGTGAAGCAGTGATTTGACAGCTACAAAGCAAGACTGCTAATCAGTTAATCTGGCCTTAGGATTGTACTTTAATCGTAGCCAACAATGAACAAAAAACTGTTAATCACAATTATTTACAGGGACATAAACTGTCAGCTAAACTATTATAATAATAACCTAATCGTTAGCGTGATACTGGCCTTTGTAGTACTGAAATCACACTGGGTGTCACAAAACATGACAAATACTGGGAACCAATGCAACTGAGAATAACAATTTCTTTTTTTTGGTATAAAAACAATGAAGCCTGGTTATATGAATAAAAATATTTTTTATGCAATAATGACAAATTATTAGTTTAAATTTAATCAGTTAAACTGATTAGTTTAAATTTAAATACAAGTTTATAACAATAAGGTTTACAATAAATCTGTAATAAAAGCTTTATCAACTTTTCACAATTTGTACACACAACACACACACACAAATATGTATATACATATTTTGTATATATGGCTGATCCAACTTTGATGTGATGTCCTTAAAACAAGTCAAAATGAGGCTCAGTATTGTGTGTGGCCTCCACGTGCCTGTATGTCCTCCCTACAACGCCCGGGCATGCTCCTGATGAGGTGGCGGATGGTCTCCTGAGGGATCTCCTCCCAGACCCGGACTAAAGCATCCGCCAACTCCTGGACAGGCTGTGGTGCAACGTGGCGTTGGTGGATGGAGCGAGACATGATGTCCCAGAAATGCTCAATCGGATTCAGGTCTGGGGAACGGGCGGGCCAGTCCATAGCTTCAATGCCTTCATCTTGCAGGAACTGCTGACACACTCCAGCCACATGAGGTCTAGCACTGTCATGCATTAGGAGGAACCCAGGGCCAACCGCACCAGCATATGGTCTCACAAGGGGTCTGAGGATCTCATCTCTGTACCTAATGGCAGTCAGGCTACCTCTGGCAAGCACAAAGAAATGCTACCCCACACCACTACTGACCCACTGCCAAACCGGTCATGCTGAAGGATGTTGCAGGCAGCAGATCGCTCTCCACTCTGTCACGTCTGTCACATGTGCTCAGTGTGAACCTGCTTTCATCTGTGAAGAGCACAGGGCGCAAGTGGCAAATTTGCCAATCCTGGTGTTCTCTAGCAAATTCCAAGCGTCCTGCACGGTGGGGGGTTGTGCTCACAGCCCAAATCTGTGGACGTCGGGCCCTCATACCATCCTCGTGGAGTCAGTTTCTAACCGTTTCTGCAGACACATGCACATTTGTGGCCTGCTGGAGGTCATTTTGCAGGGCTCTGGCAGTGCTCCTCCTGTTCCTCCTTGCACAAAGGTGGAGGTAGCGGTCCTGCTGCTGGGTTGTTACCCTCCTATGGCCTCCTCCACGTCTCCTGGTGTACTGGCCTGTCTCCTGGTAGCGTTTCCAGCCTCTGGACACTACGCTGACAGACACAGCAAACCTTCTTGCCACAGCTCGCATTGATGTGCCATCCTGGATGAGCTGCACTACCTGAGCCACTTGTGTGGGTTGTAGAGTCCGTCTCATGCTACCACGAGTGTGAAAGCACCACCAACATTCAAAAGTGACCAAAACATCAGCCAGAAAGCAGAAAGGTACTGAGAAGTGGTCTGTGGTCCCCACCTGCAGAACCACTCCTTTATTGAGTGTGTCTTGCTAATTGCCAATAATTTCCAGCTGTTGTCTATTCCATTTGCACAACAGCACGTGAAATTGATTGCCAATCAGTCTTGCTTCCTAAGTGGACAGTTTGATTTCACAGAAGTTTGATTTACTTGGAATTGTGTTGTTTAAGTGTTCCCTTTATTTTGAGCAGTATATATATATATATATATATATATATATATATATATATATATATATATATATATATATATATATATATATATATACACACACACACACACACACACACACACACACACACACACACACACCTTATCTTCTAAACAATCTCTTGAGGGTGTTCTGATGAGTCATTATAAGGCATTAACTGTAACTTATTTTGGTCAAACATGATTCCTGCCAGTCTTTCACATGACACAATGATTCACAAATGTTTAATATAGGGCAGGTTACTGTAATCACAAAATAGATTATAATCGCAGTATAGACCTCCATCCACACTGTGCAGCCCTAAACGCATACGCACACTACTGACATTTCACAGCTGAATGAGGATTTGAGTTTTAGAAGTTCTGAGTGACTTGACAGTCAGACGAGGCAGAGCTGTTAGATGTCAGTCCAGTTCAGAGGACACAGTGAAACAATCAAATGAAATAAAAGATTAAACACGTATTAATCAGCATGCTTAACAATCCTGACTAGGATTAAAGCGGAATCCTTGCAGTCGTGTATTCATAATCCAGCCAAACAGATTTTCTTAATCCCACACAAGGAAAAGCCAACCTAGCATAAGGGCTAATTGGTGTGTTTGGAAACAGTTAGAGCAAGAGTGGAGAGTTAGGAAGGGGGAAAAAAAGGGTACAACTGTTTTGGGATGAATTTTGGACCAGAATATGACAACATATCCTCTCCAACTCTCTCTCTCTTGCTCACTCACTCACACACTCTCTCTGGTAATCCCTCTCTATGAGTCCATATGGACAAGCACTTTCACAGGCCGGTTGTATTGCCTGCTGTTTGTTCCGTCTGTCCGTCTGGCTGAGGCTTATGGCCCGCCTCACCTCTCTGACACAGTGCAACCCCACTGGACACACACTGCTGCTATACAAGAGCCTAATCTGCTCACGTCATGCTGAAAGGCCGTGGATTAGAGCCGTCCAGTAATAGAGCAGTGTTATAGAAGGCAGTAAGGCTTAATATTGTGATAAACAACACAACATGGATGGACACAGCTTTGCTCGACTGGAATCCAGGCTGAATCAGGACCTACACTATGCAAACACACAATCAGTTTGGAATCAGTAGCTTCAATATTGCATACTATAAAAATAGTTTGGCTGTAGATACAATGGATAAAATCATTGTAAAATGATGTGAATAGTCTATAACTACATAGGTCTCAAATAATTTGCAGAATTGAGAGTGAAATTATAATAAAAATTAACATCCAGAATGAAGTTAAAACAAGAATGCCTCATGTTTTAAAAGAGATGCAATTTCAAGACATAAATGACTGCAACACATACTTTATCATACATTAATTGTCCCCAAAATACATTTTTATCTACTCTGTAAATATTGTTAATATGCATGACACTTTTATTAAAAGAATAGCCCAACATTTTAACCTAATCTTCATCTACCATATCTTCTAGTACAGGGGTCAGCAACATGCAACATTTTTACTACCATGTTGCAGCTCCAAAGTATAAAATTTTTGGGTGAAAATAAAATAAACCTGTTCAGCAGTAAAATAAAGCTCTACTAATCGTTCCAACACAGTTTCAGCAATAAATTGTCTTAAAAGCTGGAGTTAATGCAGCCCATAACTGCTATTTCAGCCTTTAACCCTGAAGTTTGGCACACAGACTGCTGGTCACCATAGAAACAAACAAATCTCCCCTAGCTAGAATCTAATGAAAAGGCAAAGAGAAAGATTTAAGATGGACATCAAGGATTTGGAGACAAAAGGACTTATTTACATTTGTAATTACTCCAGCTGGTTTCCTTACACGTTTAATCTGCTACGTCAAAAACTAAAAAGATGCAAGGCGCAAGTCAGCTTCTTGTTTCCCAGGCTCTTTCAATTTTTCCCCTTCTACCTTAAATGGTGCAGCACTTACATTCTGGGTGGAACAGGAAAATTCGAGCAAGAAGGTGGCGAATGAGAAACTGACTTCAGCCTTGTAAAATGTCCAACGTTGAAATTTTCCAAGAAATTGTTCTGCTTTTGAGGAAAAATTTCCTGCCAGAGGTAAGAGAAAAGCAGCTATAGCTGAGCTACAGCTTAGAACAGAGGAAAGTGGGTTTTATAATATATTTTTAGTCTATGCTAATATGTTCAGAGACATATTTACAGGCAAAATGGATGTTTGAAGATGTTCGATTATACTATGGACAACAATCGGCATGTTCACCTGTAAAAGAACAGTTAAAAAAAAAAAAAAAATCAAACATGCTACAGATATTACCAGAAATAATGCTGCATATTTTGAATATGATGCGGGACCACAAACTTTTGAACAGTGTCATTTGAGTGTAATAATGAGTTAGTACCACACTGGTGAAAATTCATCTCCTGAGCCATCAAACATTAACAGAACTGAGAAAAAGGAGATTAACTCACCCGCCAATAGAGTCCGGCAGACACACAAGCTGATTCTCATCCACCTTCAGAGCGGTCAGCTTCTTCAGAGAGCCTGGAGGGAGGGAGGGAGGGAGGGAGGGAGAGAGAGAGAGAGAGAGAGAGAGAGAGAGAGAGAGAGAGAGAGAGAGAGAGAAAAAGGCAGAATGAAGGCACAAGAGATGAGAGGAGGAAAACAGAGTGAAAGAAAAGGCAGAATAAAAGAGGGTGAGAAAAAAACAGAAGAGTAGAAACACAAAGAATGGAAGGAGACATGAGGGAGGGAGAAAACAGTGAGAATTTAGAGAAAAAGAAAGAAATGGAGAAAAAGAGAAGAGAAAGAAAGAGAATAAGCAACAATAGAGGAGAAAAACAGAAGCAGAAACAGAAAGAGGAGGAGGAGAGACAGAAATAGAGAAAAGAGAAAAAAGGGTGAGAAAAACAGAACCAGAACAGAGGGACAAAGTGAGTAAGAGAGCAACAGAGAGAGAAAGAGAAAGAGAGAGAGAAAATGGGAGAGAGAATTCCTCAGTGAGGAGCTGGCATTGATACAGATATTGATCATTCCCTCACAGGACATTCCTCAGTAGGCATCTCCATATCCAATTCATTTAATACAACAGAGAGCACAATATTGGCATCAATACATTAACAAGGTTATGAGGATCGATGTGCAGAAACTAATCTGTTTGAATCGCCGTATGAGGCTACCGAATGGATTTGCAACTTCTGATGCATTTTGTTGTCGAGGCCGACCGCCTCCGCTCCATGAAAAGCGGTTCTGTGCGTGAAAGGAGTTCAATTAATTCATACAAGTGTTGGGGCATTATTTCGTGCTAATACACACTTCTGCATGTCACATTAAAAGGAGCGGATCCAGGGCCGTGGTTCTTTTTACGTTGGGGGAACTGAAAAAACAGAGCCCACTTCAGCATGCTTCCTCATTAGCGAGCGCGCACGGATGATTCATTCACTTGGTAATGATGTGTTCCTATTACTGCTCGCACTTCTTTTCAATCCAGGACCACAACAGGACAGAGAACAGGCCATCATGACACAAAAACTCAATCACTGGAGCTCTGGATAAGAGAAGGGCTTCCGTTTTGTTCATCCATATGTGTCTGTGTGGTATTCAGATCCACAGTGTGTGTACAGACCTGCAGATAAGGGAGAAGGCGCAGGCTGCTCATTCACCCAATAAGGAAGAACGAATTAGAAGCCACAGTAGCAGGATTTACATTCAGTTCTGACATTTACATTGTAAACTTTTTTTTTTACAATTAAATCATGGAAAAAAATACTGGGGGAAAAAAATACTGGTCAGCTGAGTTTGGGTTGGCCATCAGCCCCAGTGGGCTCATTTAAAGGGAGCCTGTCCACTTCCTGTCTCATTAAACCAAAAACATGACTGCAGAACATAGAAAGCACCCAGGAGTCCACAATGAACGAAGGTAAATGCAGCTAAATGGCTAAAGATGACAAAGGAAACATTACCAGGCATTTATGTGGCTCAAAGCTTGGAAAGCAGAAGGATGCACTCTGTGGTGGCCGACAAGACCCAATGAACGAAGCGTACAAGGAAAAACGTGCTGCAAACTCTAAAGCAGTGCAAATTCAGAAAATCATTTCCATCAGCATGAACTACACCCAAGATACATTTGAAAAATGTACTGCAAATAGAGAAAACACAAACAACCTCAGAAACACTGAAAAGCCAGTCACAACACGAGAATATCTCTCTTTCGTTGTAAAACGGATGTTGTCAATTCGATGAAAGTGTTTTCTGCATTTGCAGTGTGTTTGGTCTTATTGGCCTCTGCAGTATTACATAAAATTAAGAATAAAATATACTTACTAGTCTACTTTCCCCTTTTTTATACTGCAAAAAGATCTTGGATGATGTGAATCTACTAAGTGCGGCAGCGCTTTACACTCATTGATGTCATGAACATACATAGTGTACTGTTTTAAAGGGTTTTAAGTGGTATTTTTTTTAAATGACACAAACACTCAACAGACTCATGTCAAAAACATATGAGGGTTAGGATCAGGTTTTGGGTTGAGGTTAAAATTAGGGTTAGGATGAGGGCCAGGGTGAGGGTTAGGTTTTGGGTAAGCTGGGTAAGGTTAAGTGTTGTGTAATGGAAGTAACATATTAACAATACATCTACTTAAAGTAAGTAATGGATCAACAGAACATGTACAAGAAATTTACTTCAATGTATTCAGATGCTTCACTACTGCTACTTCGCTGATATGTTAATGTGTTACTAATAATAAAGAAGAGAAAAATTGATTGTTCACAAAATAAGACTGTGCCTAAAAGTGACTGAATGACTGAAGACATTACTGAGAGGCAATCCTCCACACAAGAAATTTTGTCTGCATAGCTTTATGTACACATCTATGCGGGCAGGTTTTATCAGTCAGAAAGGAAACACGTGATTGCGAGTATTTGCCTGCTCTGCATGCCATGACTTAGCTTTTCAGATAAATTGTAAATTGTGGATGTAAAACATTTGCAAAGTTCACAGCATCATCTTTAAAAAGAGTTTTCTTTGAAGCAGTTAGTAGCTTTTAAGAGAGACATCTTCAGGAGTGTGCATGCGCATTTGTTTCATGTGGCTCTGTTTTTGTTGTAGCTTAAAACAGTGGTCTGCTGTTTGTAATTGTTGTAATTTTGCATGTCAGTCAAAAGGCCCATTTCTGTCAAAGCAGGCAGTTCCTGGCCATGTCAAGGGACAAAAAGATGACAAACAAAGGGAATGTTTGCAACTCGACCAGAGAAATAACAGATTATTTCAGACATATATGGTCTTCTCTTAAAAGAAGTGTTGATATGTGCAATGTGTGCGCTCAAGTGTGATTTCTCATACTTTTATGACTACGTCTGAGTGTTTGGGTTTGGGTACCTATAGAGCTGGGTAGCTGAGTGAGGGCGTTGTTGGAAAGCAGCAGGTCCTGCAGATTCTCACAGCCGCTGATCTGGTCATCCACAAGCTCCACGTTGTTCTTGGACACGTCTAAATAGGTCAGCTGCTTCAGCGTCCCAATCATCTGTAAAACAGAAAAAGTACATATAAACCCGATTCGTTCCATGCAGTGAAATTAAAATTTTCAGTTCAGATTAGTCAGTGTTGTTTCCTAGAGAGGACACATTTCCAATATGTGGCCATGTCATTTTTCTGGGAACACCACTTTATTAAAAGATAGATACTATATCGTAACTATCTATTAATAGTAATTTTTATTAACTTTAGAATTGACTATGAAATGTTATCACTACTTTTCTAATCTCATCATGGGACAGCTCCCTCATACACTTCAAAATGCTAGAACTATGTCCCAAATCATGTCTCTAGATCATCCAGTGCCTCTTCTCCACATTTCATAGGACACTTAAAGTGGTGACGCAGTCTTTGGTTTTTATGCACCATGGATCTTTAACACATTAGTAATAAACACTTTTCAGATTTCTTAACATGTAATTACTTTTATGATTTTTCTTTTACTGTTTTATATTTCTTTTAATTGTACTTCTCATAGTTGTTACAGGCAGGACAGCAGTGTTTTTAACTTTATGATGCGTGCACATGTTAGTGCTTCAAGGCACATGTAGGTTCACACTAATCACAGATGAATCACTTACAAAAAAGGAATGTGATCCGTCTAGAAAGAGGCCAGATCTGAGCACAAAATCAGAATTGAGCAACACGGCATGTAATGGAACACAGCCCAACACCCGCAATACAGAAGATTCCAAACAGAATGGAGGAGATACTGAACTGTGTGAAGATAAACAGACAGAGCCAGAGGAATGTCCTAATGAACGAAGGACATGGGCAGGGAGCACTCGCTTACTCCATGAATAACTTCTGCCTGAGGACAAAAGGCAGCTTCATCCCAGTCGCCTAACAAACTTTCCTCATCTCCTCGCTAATGTCCTTTATCTTCAGGCAGCACTAAAATAAAAGGTCTCTGAGTACAGTAGGGCAGCTAAGAAAAGTGAATTTCTCCACCAGGAGGCACCACACAAGCGCCCTTCAAAGTTGGCTACACCAAAGTTTTCGTTGCACTACAAATTGGTTGGGTTGTGACATCAAAGTTGTTTTCATCATCATGGAGGACAGACAGAAACAACAAAAAACAATCATAAATTGTACAAATATAACAAACGGCAATAAAAAGTTAACTAAACATCAACAGTTAACTCACATTTTATTTCTGCTTCGCACAAGTTTAAAATATCAGTATAATAGGCCAAAAACAATGGATGCTAGCTAGTTAAAAACCTACAACACCAATTTCTCAACCTCAGCGTTCATTTTCTCTCGCACATAAACAACACAAACTTGAATGATGGGTGAAAAGGTTTCCACCACCTCCCCAGAAAACCACCTCCCCACACTGTTAGAAATAAAAGTTCTATGCAGGTACATCTTTCGTTCATCAAGGTACAAACAAATAAACGTTCCCTTAAAAAGGTACAATAGGGGGTTTAAGGTCTAACTGTGATGAGAGGGGGATGTGGAGTCAATACAATTTACAAAATATAATTTCAACAGATAATGGGACAGTTTTGTTCCCTGACTAAGGGTACTGAGATGCTCTTGAGGGTACCACCGCAGTGAAAAGAGGGATACTGCCCCAGTGGCAGTTTCATGCCTTTATTTCGAAAAGTGCACTTGCTCTTGAAAGCAAATTTGAGCAAAACCATACAATCCTGTTAAAACAAAGTGGGATTTCACCATATTCTACTATAATCCATTTTCCTGTAAAGAAACAGAATGAGTAGCCAAATAATGATTGCAGCATGTGCAAGGCTACCAGCATTGTGGATGACCCCTCCCATCCCTCTCATGGACCCTCAACTCTCCTGCCAGCAGAAGGTACCAGAGCATCCATTCCATCTCCGGACTCTGCAACAGCTTCTTTGCCGAGATGGTCAGATTACTGAATGCACAGATGACCTTGTGGCCGGTTGCACCAGCTCTGCGCAAGTTCGAATGTAGGCTATTTGTAACGCAAGTGCTTCTAAGTTTAGGTTTATGCATTACTAAATAAACATGAGTTGTACCACACAGACTAGTTTTAACGTTGAGCTCAGTAGTTACTAAATATTTAACCCTCCTCCTCAGCAGGTGTAAGTTTTAGGGAAACCATCAGAAACCACACAGACAGCATAAAAAGACCAAAAACATGCTTTTGGCTACCTAGGCTGAAAACTACATACTACACGCTGTGAATTTACTTGCACTGATTACAACTCAGATCAGCGATACTCGATACAAACGTCTAAACCGATCTGCTGTTGTGTCGGTTAGCCAGGAACCGGCATTTAAAAAGCTGCATATTTGGCCTTCTCAGGGAAATATTAACAGATAAACAGACAGTGGTGGTAGATCATTAATTTTATTCAGTTTAACTTGTATATATCGTTCTCTTCTATGCTGGATATTTTTTTCCATTGAGAAATCAGAGCGAACTGCCACTGATTGGTTCTGAACATGTTATGGTCATGTTAAAATGATGTACGCATTAGTAAGTCATTACTAGTTAAGGGGGATTAGGGATTTTTGGTGCACCCAAATTAATAAAAGGATCATTTGAAACTAACGAATGTAACTGAAGACATGGTAATAATGCACAAACTTAAGTATAAACTTACAAAAACCTGGTGCTACCTAGTCCTGTATTTTCACTCTGGTGCATTTATTGTATATTCTGTACTTGTATCATACTGTTGTTTTTTTGCTGCTGTTGTGTGTTGCAGTATGGGCCTAAAGAACATTTTGTTCCAAAATATAGAATAAAGACGACTTGACCTGAATAACGGCACCTTCAACAATTAACCGAGTACCTGTGCACACTCCTTTTTAACACCAATGTCTGGAATATTAACTGTTTGTCTGTCTAACTGAATTATTACCAGACACTGACCAGCAGTATCATTTCCAAAAGCAAATTCTGCATGCAGCCACCTTTTTTTACTGTCTTCTATGTAAAAGGCCTTGAGTGCAGCATATTTCAAGTACAGCACAATTCAAATCCTCCTGCAGCAGACCCAGGGTCCTGACCATTAACCCCCCCCCAATCTAACAGAGCTGTAATCAGCGCTTGACTAAGTGTGTGTGGGTGACACACTATCCTTGCCGCTGATTAATCTCAGTCAGCATGAACTGCTCTCCTGGGCGCTCCGTTAAGAAGCTTAATCAAAAGCGCTAATAACGAGAGGGAAATTGAATTCCACAAAAGCAGAAACACACAGGCAGCAGAATTGCAGTGCAGAGGGTGCGGACACCAGGCTATGCCTGCCTCTCGCAGACAGGGTGCCCAGTAGAATATGGGGACTGATTGTGATTTAGTGTGCCTTTGATTGACCACAGGTCACTTTGAACGACCTATTTTCAAGTATTTTTTCCTCTCGAGGACATTCCGCAACGTGCTAATCCTAATCCAACAGGCCAGACTGCAATTACTGTCAGTTTGGCTAAGCGCTGGCTGCAGCGAGCTAATGCCTTAATTACGACCCATTTAAAACAAGCTGGCAATTTGGAGAGAAAGCATGCTCAAACAGGATCGAAGCAGACTTTCACTTACGCTGACCACCGGCATTTTAATCTCCGGTTTGATCACTAAGTGCCTTTGAATTAATTGATCTTATTTGAAGGTTTGGCACATTTCATCTGTAATGACCGAGTTACAGTCTAGTTCAGGTGGGAGAGGGACAAAGAGGCTGCAGACAGCCCTACAGGAGCAATGACAAACACATTTGGAGGGACAGCGGGTCCACAAAGCCATGATTACACTGCAGTGAGACTGAAAGAGGGGGAAAAGCGGTAGCAGCGAAGCAGAGATGAGTGGAAAAGATGAAATGAAAGGCTCTCTTACCCCCGGTAAAACTGTGAGCTTGTTTCCATCCATCCACAGCTCCTTTATTCCTGTAAGCTGCTCCAAAACCTCAGGCTAGAGAGAAAAGAGAGAGAGAGAGAGAGAGAGAGAGAGAGAGAGAGAGAGAGAGAGAGAGAGAGAGAGAGAGAGAGAGAGAGAGGGAGGAGGAGAAAAGACAGGATGATAGTGGGAGGAAAGAAATCAGGATGATAGAGGGAGGAAAGAAATAAAAGAAAAAGAGCAAAAGGAAGAGGAAAGAAAGTGACAAAAAATAAGAGAAAAGAGGACAAAGAGAGAGGGAGAAACAGAAGACAGAATATGACGAGATAGAGAAGAGAGAAAAGAAAGTGTGATCATAATGCAATGACACACAAAGACAAAAGAAAAAACACAAAGTCTTAGTAAGATCTTTAAATGAAGCTCAAATGTGAAACATAGTAATAAACATAATAAGTGTCATTTAATCACTCTATTCAAAGAAGCTTCCTAATATGACTTTATGAAGTTATAGTGTTGATAAATATTCAAATTTGTCAGTCTGTCTGCAAAACATGAGAAGTGTGCTGGGACACTGACCACTTCAGTGAACTCGTTACTCCCCAGGTCCAGACGTTCCAGCTGTATGAGCTTATGCATGCTTCTGAAAACACACAAATACACGCTCATAAACCAACGATTTAGTCATTAAATCACTCACATTATAATGAGTGTTATAGTCTGACTGCTTTTGGAATGAGGCACAATTGTGGTACATACAAGTTACACAAATATTATAAAAGAAACTCAAGGAAACATGAAAAAAGAAAATCGGAAGACATTGGCCCTTTAAAATGTACACATCTACAGACGGGGAAATGTATGCACAGATCTACAGATTAAAGGATGTACAAATATATGGATGTACTCAAATGGCCTGTGCAAATTTCCTGGTGTACAGTCAGTCTGCTGAACATTAGTGCTGTGCAAATATGCAGGACAGACAACTGGATAAAGGCACTAGAGAGAGAGAGAGAGAGAGAAAAAAAAAAAAAAAAAAAAAACACACACATATACCATAATGTTATGCTAAACTACTCAGTCACTGTTTTGACTCTGACCCACACATAGAGAGAGAAAAAGAGGAGCCCATGAAAAATAAAGTAAAAACACTCAGACATTTCTAACATCAGTAGTTTCGATCTGTCTGCTTTTCATTTGTCCTTCCACAGGACAGCTGGAAAGGCCATGCTTCAACCATACAATCCTGAGTCAGGCTGCTGCAGTAATACAGTGTTGTGAGAACACAATATACTGCAATGCAGTCCAGAAGCATTTAGGTCCAATCCCATTTCTTATTTTTACCCCCAACCCTTGTTTTTGAGTGCAACCTTGCCCCTTAGAACTGAGTTACAAGTTAGTAACCTCAGTAACCTCACTGCTGGTCTTTACCTAATTTAAGCAATCATATGTCTTCAAAGGGGGGGGGGGTGTGATAGCTGTTTATCACAACCCACCACTAATTCTTTAGTGATACGAAGCTGAAGTTAGCTTTTCACCAGCTTCTTGTTTGAATTTCCTTGTTCCACATTAAATGGAACAGCAGGTCTGACGCTTGAGGTGCCAGAATATAACTGCTGCACCCTTTAAGGTGGCACAGAAAACTTAGCTAGCTACCTACCGAGACGTCAGACTACTAGTATATTTTATGAAGAAATGGACCATTAAAAGACATTAAACAAAGACGACAAAATGGTCAACATAAATTTATCATTAAAAAAAAAAAAAAAAACACTTATTGCTTTCTTTGGTTTCTCACGCAGCCATCTTGCTTTTTTCTTAAAACACTCAGTTTGGAGTATGCCTCTGCAAAACCTTCGTTTGGAGGGCCACGTAGCCCTCCATCTCAGCAAAAATCGGGACACCCTAGCCCTAGATGTGAACATGCAAAACGGAGGGGTAAGGGCTTAGTGGTAAGGGGTGAAATGGGACTGGGCCGTACTCCAAGGTGAGATTCACACAAAAAGTGAGCAAAATAAAGAGCTCACCCCACAATACAGCCATTTTTCTTCTTACCTATACTTCACACTCCCTGCACTTTGTGGAAACTCGCCAGTAATTATTCCTCATTGTTCCTATTTGAGCGTTAATGTCTGAGCTAGACAATGAGTTTCAGTCTAATCAACACTAATCAAGACGGATTCATAGGACGATGATTCATACATCAACAAACTTGCAGAAAAGCCAGGCATTAACCGAAGCAGCACAGGCCAGAAACTCAGTACAGGGAGAGAAAAACAGCAGAAAGTGTAAAGTAAAATCTGCACAAAATAAATAAAACTTCATTGCAGCTTGTCTGAATAGCACCTGCTCTACTGTTTACTCAAGATTGGACTTTTAAATGATGTCTAATCAGTTTCACAAACCTCCTACACACTCACCTACCCAAAGGTGAGTTACATTACATTGTTGACAGTTGGTCACATCACTTTATTAAATGTTAGTAATTTGACTCAAAACTGATCTCTTGCCTAAATAAAAAAAATTAGATTTTTTTGTGTAAACAGTGTGAACACAATCAATCTTTTCCAATCAGGCTCAACCTGCTTTCACATGTGGTTGGAAATCAAACATACAATGGCCTTGAGACCAAAATGTTCAGACCTGCTGTTATACATCACCGCTGTCTGAACAAAACCTTGCATTTCCAAAATATTAACTTTACAGGAGAAGGATAGATTTCCTTTACTTTGTAATGTTAGTCAAGAACCAGATTTTTTCCAGGCTAATTTGGGCCATTTCTTTTGGTCTATTCATCATAAAATAAACACACTATGTAAAGAGAAACAAGCATTTTCAATTTATGTCAAAAAGTGAAAAAACAATAAAAAGTGGAGATGCAAAGTTTTGTTCCGACAGCAGTGCTTTGTATAATTTTTCCCTACCACACTTTACCGCACATCAGAGGTGATCATCCACAGGCAAGGCGGGGTTTTAACTTCATAAAATGCGTGTGGTGTGCTCACACCATTACCAGATAGATATGTGGAACTGTCAAGGCAGACAGATCAGACTAAAGAAAAAAAATCAGAACTGAGTAATAAAACTTTCAATGTGAATGTAGCCTCAAGGTAAAAGCTCAAAAAACAAATAGAACATACAATTTTAGAATGACCACCTTTCACTGATTACATTTTTTTTCCAAAGTCTTGTTCTAGGTTAACATCCCCAGTAATAGCAAAAGATGCTCAGTAGCTCTCATGTCATATCTGTTGCATGTTATGGATATTTTATTAATGTAAAGATGAACTTTTATCAGATTAATTGTGACACTGTGAGCTCTCAGTATGAGAAATGTTGCTGGCTGTGTTGAGCTGCTAATGAGCAACGAGGGGCGAACAATTCACACTCCCCCACAAAAGTGGCTGTGCTAAAATAAAACTGACAACAACCGCAGCTGTCTTGGCATCAAAAATCTTGTATAACTGCCTTAATAAAAATAAACACTCTCACCTACAAAGACAAAATTTCAGTTAGCTTCTGGTTTTGTAAATCAAACATTTCCATCAAATTACATCCATTAGAGGTTTTGAAGGAAAAAAATTGCATAGTTTAAGTTATGGACCCCAACCGAAAGAAGAGGAAACTGCACTGATGGTTACTGTAAAAAAAAGGAGTCAACACAGCAGTTTTGATTTTTGGATATTGTGTGCCTTTCAACTCAGATTTGAGTGCTATTTACAACAGACATTGTCAAGAAGCACAATTATATATATAAAAAAAGCAATATAAACAAACAAGATTTCACATTTAATACACAACTATATACAGTACTGTGCAGAGCTTTGAGGCATCTAAGCAAAATTTTTAACAATTTACCTCAGCAGTGAGTTTATCACAATATACATTAGAATAAAGTCATATTCATAATTCAAATAAAACAAAAACAATAAAAAGTAACAAATTTCATGGGTCCATATTTCTCCTTGACACCGTCACAGCCGCCACACTTGTTAATATCATCAATGACATCATGAGCACAATTTAATGAAGCACTGATTGGTCAAACCAGGAGTTGCTTTTTAACTATATATAATACTGGGCTTTCTCAAGGAGAGGTTTGAAAATGGTTAAACAAACACACTAACATCCATAAAATCTCACACACACACACACACACACACACACACACACACACACACACACACACACACACACACACACACACACACATATATATAGACTTTCACCCATGAAATAAAAATCATGTCATTAGAAGTCAGTTACAAGTATTTAGATGAGAAGTAGTTAAACGACTGCTGTTCTAAACCTGAGTAACAAATGAGAAACACATCACTGAAAACGAGTCCGTTTTACCACCACTGACTACTGTTAGAGGCCTATCATCCATAACACGTACGGTATGCAGAAGCCTTAAGCCTCTTCCGGGTGTTTATGATGTTGCTACATCCCTCTGTAGCATCTACAAAAGAGAGTAAAGCCGGATTCACACGTGCAGTCATGCATGCCTGTACAAAGACGCCTTAGTTTCTCTGTGTTTACGTGAGTGAGGGCTGTTTGGTTGCGTAGTGTTTTGTATTTAACGCTTGTTTGGTGGGAACAAGCTCAGCCGCATTTTTAACCTGTTATTTGAAACCACGTGAGATTCACTCGCACAGCATCGGCAGGCACAAGATAAAGGGAGGTTGCTTTGTCACAGAGCGTTGAAGAGTGCTAGCCATCTGGCTCTGCTGTCCAGTGACTCATGCACTGCTGAGGAACCCACAAGCCACACAGTATGATATGAAGGCCTCATACGGGGTCTCATCAGGAGGAGCCACGCCAGAGAATCCAGGATGCTGAGTAAGAGCCACAAGGGAGACTTTTTGCCATGATTAAAGTCAGAGTGGCAAACTAATAAAATGTACTCAGGCTGTCCGAACAGCTGATGTTCTGTATGAAGAATGACAGCTTAGAGGGAACATACGATATTGGTATACGATATTCCTGTGCTTTGTCAGAGTGCTAAATTGCCGGGGCACTGCATTACAGATGCCAGTCTGTGATAATGGCGTATGAACTATGTATGATGACTTGATCTTTGTTAAATGATCTTTGTTGATTTTGTTGCGAGTTCAATCCATTATTATTATGAGGTAATGCCAAAAAGGCACCTGTGGTCCATGTAAGCTGGCCTCGCTCTCTCTAGGTAGGTGGAATGGACACAAACTCAAAATCCTCACTACCATATACCCCTTCAACCCATCACCAGCTAAAGAAAATTCAACAACATACAACAAAGTTACTATACCATCTGAGCACTTGAACATGATATGAACCACTGATATTTCTATATAAATGGCACATGAACATGTTCCATCTTCTAATAAATCTAATAATAATGGAGCACAAAAATCAGCAGGCCCTAGATTAGTAGAGGATGTGGACTGTTAAGTTATATATTTATTAAAAAAAAACAACCTTTTTTGTCTTTTTGACACCAACCCCCAACTGGCGCTATGAAGCTCTGATGTGGTGCTTGGGCTGAGAACGAGAAGCAGAAGCCACCTGGAACCCTCAACACCTCTTAAACATGCATCTTTTACATGACGAAGCAGTAACAGGATTATAAAACCAGTCACAGCAAGCAAATTCGTGTCATGTAAGGCTTGGGAATACAAAGTCACTTCACAGAGAAAGAGATGCATGCAGAAGAAAAGAGTGAAAAGGTTAAAGAAATTATGTTTTTGTTTTTAGTGGGGGGTTGATTTTTCTGAATGTTGATCTGTTTTTATGCTTGTGTTTGTGTAAGATCTAAAACTGCAGGTTTAGGCCCCCTGCAACCATTTTTATGGAGTGTCTTACTTCGGAAGATAAAGTATTAAAATTGATATTAAAAATATAAAAACAAAAATCAAAAAGAAAATGCTGTACTATTCCTTTTAAGAGTTACAGGATTATGAAGAGAAGAAGAAAAAAAAAACAGCAGTCCTTTCCAAGATTCTGTCAGTTTCTCTTTTTGTCAATTTCTCTTTGAGGCTCTCTCACCACATCTCAATTAGGGGCAATGAGAGAGGCTCTTCATTCTAATTATTTTCATTATATCACATTAGTTCTGGACTTACTTTGGCAGCATCTTTAACTGGTTCTCCCGGAGCTCCAGGATCTGCAGTTTCGTTAGCCTAAGAACAGAAAAAGACAGAATTAAATAGGAGAAATTCAAACTATATTTAATATTCAGGTCAACAGAATTGCCAACTAAAGCAGAATTCCACATAGCTTCTTAAATTTAATGTGTACCTAAATGGTTAAGATATAAAGAAAGTAATTCAGAGTGGTTTGATGTAAAATGCTCTGTTGTAAAGAAACCTACAGTCACAAATGTTCACAGTGGATGTAATAGGAATCAGATGTCCACAGTGCTTGATTTCTAAGACATCATTTTACAATAGTTTGGAAATAAGGAAATACATAAAATGTATTTCTCTTGCAGACACCGTGATCCCTGGTTCCCATCACCAACGTTGTAAAGATAATCAAAATCTATAAATTGTACATCAAGCCACTCTGAATGGCTGTTTACATCTCAATTGTTTCATTATTCAGAATTGTAAAAATTTGGTGGAATTCTCCTTTAAGCTGTTTATCTATTAATTGTACATCACCATATGGTATATACAGGACATACACTATATTGCCAAAAGTATTCGCTCGTCTGCCCTCACGTGCATATGAAATTGAGCGAGATCCCATTCTTAATTCATTGGGTTTAATGCGACTCTGTGCAGGCCAGTCAAGTTCTTCCACACCAAACCCGCACATCCATGTCTTTATGAATCTTGTTTTGTGCATGAGGTCCATGCAATATTGCAGAGGCGTGTCGGCCATGACAGCCCCACAATATCCAGAGCCTTAAGCATCTCCGGATGAATCTCCTTCACCTCTGGCGCCTTGCCACCTACCTCAGTGACCTCAACCAGTGAAATGCAGCTTGACACACCAGAAGTCTCTGGCCTCGACTCCCATGAGGGAGGCAAGTCTCCCGGATTAATTAGTTCCTCAAAGTGCTCTTTCCACTGACCGACAATATCCTCATTTGAAGTCAGAGTTTCTCCACCCCTGCCGAATACAGCTTGGGTAAAGCCACCCTGACCGCTCCTGCGTCGCCGGACAGTTGTCCAGAACCTCCTCAAGGCTGACCGAAAGTCTTACTATGGCCTCACCAAACTCCTCCCACGCCCTGGATTTTGCTTCTGCCACCATTGCTGCCACCACCTTTTTTGCCAAACCCAACTCCTGACAAACACCACCACACCATAATCCCCCCGCCACCAAAATTTACACTTGGCACAATGTAGTTAGACAAGTACTGTTCTCCTGACAACTGCCAAACCCAGACTCAACCATCAGATCGCCAAATGGAGAAGCGTGATTCGTCACTCCAGAGAACACATCTCCACTGCTCTAGAGTCCAGTGGCAGCACTTTGCATTGCACTTGGTGATGTCAGTCATGGAAACCCATTCCATGAAGCTCTCTACACACTGTTCTTGAGCTAATCTGAAGGTCGCATGAAGTTCGGAGGTCTGTAACAATCGACTCTGCAGAAAGCTGGCGACCTCTGCACACTATGTTCCTCAGTATCCGCTGACCCCTCTGTCATTTTATGTGGCCTACCACTTTGTGGCTGAGTTGCTTCCATTTTGTTATAATACCACTGACAGATGACTGTGGGAATATTCAGTAGCGAGGTAATTTCACAACTGGACATGTTGCACAGGTGGCATCCTATTATGGTACCACGCTGGAATTCACTGAGCTCCTGAGAGGGACTCGTTCTTTCACAAATGTTTGTAGATGCAGTCTGCATGGCTAGGTGCTTGGTTTTATACACCTGTGGCCATGGACATGATTGGAACATCTGAATTCAATGATTTGGATGGGTGAGTGAATACTTTTGGATATACAGTGTACATACACCTCAACTCATCATTTTAAGATAATCTAGTATACCCTTGCACCAATAAAGACAAAAACAAAACATCTTTGATCATGTCCAATACCTTTCCAGATTTTGCATTTACATAATTTTTTAATATATAATCGTTTATGATCTAAATTCATCACATTGAGCAAAAACTACCATGAAAAACAGCCACAGCCTGATGATAAAGGTTACACTGCACATGTACTTTCATCCACTGTATCTGAGAGTGTGTTGCGAGTGTGTGAACTCTGACATGAGGTGTGAGCAGAGACTGAAACTGTGGGAGTACAGTAAAAGCAATCATCTAATCTTACATATATGTGTATATGCTTGTTCATCTGACTATGTATGTATTTATGTACATGGAGTCTTCTGATTAATGACTTTCATCAGAGCGCCTGAGCTTCTGCAGGATGGAGAACTTCCTGCTGCTACAGACATGATAAGAGTTCATGGAATGCTCATTTATGTCTGAAGATGAACTTTTGGATCTCAGTGTAACAGTTTGTGTAATTCAACTTCTCAACAGGCTGATACGAAAACTCATGAAAACCAAGATCCACCTCCTGTGAAAGATGCCAACTGTTAAAGGTTTATTAAATGCTAGCCTCTAAGATTGTCTCATCACTCCCTAGAGATGGGGTCTGAATACTGCAGCTGACTGATTAAGTTACTGAACAATTGTGAGTGTGTGTGGCTGTGTTTGTTTTTGTACACTTTAAAGACAGAAACGTCCTAACACTATAGTTAAACAAGAGAAAACCTGCAGGCCCTGAGTTTATAAAGTGCTACTTACAAAGATGTTTAATTTTTTTTGTAAAGTGAAAGATCAGAACCATGTTGTAATTTTTTTTTATTTCATATATCATGGCTGTTAGAAATGAACCATTATTCTCTTTGTTGTTTTAAAGTACCATAAATATACAAGAATGAATTGCATAAAAAAAAAAAAAGAAAAAGTTATGAATATATATTTTTAGGCACATACAGTTAGAAGAAGACATGCTGTTTCTTGACTTCTCGCTGTTCTAAAGCCATCACTGTTGACTGGATTAGAGTGTATGTGTTTGAAAAACTAAAGTATGATCCTATGTATAGAAAAGAGCAAGTGTGCATCTGACCTGCCAAAGCTGGCTGGAAGGAACTCGAGGAAGGCGTCATTCAGGTAGAGCTGCGTCAGACTGAGGAGCTGCGTGAATCCTTCAGGGAGTCTGCATAAATCAACAGTAATCAATGTTGTGATTCAGACCAACGAAAGCCAAGTAATACATTATACATTCAAAGCTGCTTGGATTGAGTACTGTTTGCTCTGGGCAATTTAACTTGCTTTAATATTTAATATCAATGCATATAACAAAAGGTAACCATTTGATTCATTCAATAACATTTCAGTTTATTCAGATCTCCAAACATCTCATGATTGCAAAAATTGCTACATTTAACTATGCTATCTGTAAAAGTTCCGTTAACTTATTTTCACTCATCAACAAGACGTCATTTTACCAGGGGTTTTCAAACTTTTACGTACAACTCTACATTCCAGTTAAAGGGCTATGGGTGGATTTCTAGGTATTAAGCTTGGGCTAAATTGCACAAAATACAAAACATTTTGGTCTAGACATTTTAGTTTAGGCTTAATTTGGAACCCTAGGGGGCAGTTCTCCTAGACATGGATTAAACCTAGTACTTCATTTTCCTTTCAGTGAACAATCTCCTTTTAGAATGCTGTTTAGTCTAGTCTACTAACCTTGATTCTTATGCTTGAAACTATTCTATAAGCAGGTTATATCTCGAATAACCTACAGTGGTCTCATTTATTACATTATTTACGGGTGCTGACTAACCCTTAAAAAAGCTTTATAAATTTGTTAATCAGATGGTGGAAAACACTTACTTTGAAATGGGATTCACACTTGCTTCAACAATTGCCAGGACTTTGCAGTTCTTAATGTTTTCTGGAAACTCCTGTATGCCTGAAATTAATCAAAAACACAGTGTACTGGACTCATTTGTGTCACAATATTAACATTTTGTTTGGGTGCTGATGTCTTTACACTGTATGAATATGTACATAAGGTGTAGTATGTGGAATTTATGAAATTATCATGGTTTGTCTTGTTCTGCTACTCCTGCACCAGAAACTACCCTATAAGACAACCCTAATTAGTGTACTGTCAATTTAAGGTGCACTCATTGCTGACACAGGTATCACACAGCTTGTATAATCTAGAGCAACGGCACACCAACCAAAATTTTTGGGATGAACTGAAAACATCCAGAACTGACCTTCCAACATCAGTACCTGACCCCACTAATGCTCTTGTGGCTGAATGCAATCAAATCTTTACAGCAGAGTTGCAACATCTTGTGTAAACACTTCACAGAAGAGCAGAGGCTGTTACTGCAGCAAGCGGACAAACTCCCTATTAAAACCCTTAATTTCAGAAATAACACTGGGTGTACAGGCGTTTTACCATTTTTGCACTGACATTTATCTTTAGGGGTCAACACAAAAATATAGTCTTATGCCTCGATCCTCAGTGTAAAATGTCTGAAAGCTGCACTGAGTCAACAAGTTTTAGCAATACTGTTTATCTAAAGGTAAAGAGAAACCAAACGACTTCTGCAGTTTATTTGCGTTTAAGGTGCGTTAGCGGTACACTGCACATTTCCTCTTTCTCCGACCGCAGGCCTTTCGCTCTAAAATTAAAGTTATGGTAACATCCTCACACAGACGCAGACGCATGTAGCGAGTAACCACAGGTGAGAATATGCTACCCAAATGCAAGCAAACACTCGCACATCAGCGCTGACCGAGCATCTGTGAGCTGTCGTCAGAGAGCACATCCTGACCCTGAGGAGCATTAGACTCAGGAGTTTATTTTACCGCTCCTTATGTTTTGACTTCCTCCCTCTTAAGAGGGCACTCAATGACTAAACACAAAAAACTCAGAGACAGAGACAGAGAGAGAGAGAGAGAGAGAGAGAGAGAGAGAGAGAGAGAGAGAGAGAGAGAGAGAGAGAGAGAGAGAGAGAGAGAGAGAGAGAGGACAGAAGTAAGATAAAAGTAAGAAAGAGAAAGAAAAAAATAAAGAATAGAACACACTACAATAGAATAACAGAGACAGAGCACCAACACCACATCTTTTACAATGAACTAAATATATTAAAGGCCCTATAGGTCGCAGTCGGCAACAGAAAGCCTAATCTAATGCTTTAAACTTAGCTGGAGAAAACAAACATCAAGCATATCAGTCACATCATCGCATATACAGTACCAGTCAATAGTGATCCACTGTTTCATGCTTAAATGTTTTTATTTTTACATTTACATAATGCAAGTCATTTTTAGCAGGAAATCTGTACATAAGGTTGAATCAAGGCAAAAGGGGGTACTTTGATAAAATAAAAACAGAAGTCACTATTATTTAAAATGTGGAACATTGTTGGGGAAAAAAACAAAAAAACAAACAAACAAAAAAAAAAAACGTAAACTATTGCAAGTAGGTGTCTCCAAACTTTTGAGTGGTACACAGACAACACTTCCACACCAGATAACTGTTATGTTATGCTTACTAATCTGAAACAGGAACTATCTGTACCCTGGTGGAGCATCTGCGTCCATTTCCCATTGTACAACAGTACCCACAAGGGCAGGCGCGGCTCTCTAGAGATTGTGTAGCGGTGACACGATTTCCTACTCAACAAAGAAGTTCTCATTATGCTTTTACTCAGCATTTCATTATTAAATGCACAACCCTACTGTTATCAGAATCCTCTCCTACTTCCATCCTCTTAACTCGTCCCACCATTTATGACACATCAGCATCAAACCAACTAAGGAATGTTTGATCTGATCAGCAGTGGTGTGCTAGTATGTGTTTTGATGGCATATAAAGTTACCTCACAGGAATCAACAGTGGAACCATGTGGCCAAAGGTCTGTTAATATCACCTGTTAATATCACCATGATACAAGTGCCCTAAAAATACCCTACAAACCACAAGGGACTGCAACTTCTTAGCAACACCTCAGCAAGAACCTGAGATAAAACGTGCTGCTCACCAACACCCTCGCAACCACCTGGTAAACACAGTCATATCCTGGGGTATTCACTTAGCAACACTGTTACAACTGCATAAAATACCACAGTAACTAACTGGCATCACCATAGCAACCACCTGTCAACTGATGAGCTGTGCAATCACTTTTCTAGTCTACCATTTATTTCAGTTTTTGCTGATTCAGTGTCATGTAAGGTAGAATTATTATTAACTCATTAACTCATTTATTCCTATATCTGTAATTTTATTTCCTTTGGTCTTCACATTCTCTGAGCTTGCCTGAGGACAAATCAATCAAACCATATGGCTGAAACTAAGGTTATCATCACTTTATCATAAATTCAATCTTTTTGTCACATGGGAGGAATTCATTTAAATAAATCAATACAAAAGCCACACTGACTGTGAATTTAAAGCATGAAAAAGACAATAAAACAAAAAAAAAAATCTAATGTGCACTGTTATTCCAAGGCACAGCAACAAAATAATTACTTCAAAACAATCAGAACAAGACCAGTGCCATTTTTTCGTCATCATACAAAAGTTTAGCTACTTGACATGAAAGAATTAATAAAAAATAAAAAAAAAATTTTTGTTGTTCTATATACATCAACCCTGACCCCTGTATTTTCAAGAGCGTAATGCTGGTGACACAGCTCCCAAATCTCCTCCCCAGAATCCCAATCCGCTCACTCAGCGGCACAAATGACAGCACTCCATTTATTAGTGGAAGGTGAGAAACGCTGTGTTGAGAATTTCTCTGAGGTGACTGGCAGGAAGTGACCATGTAGAAAAGTTAGAAGATTGAGAGGAGAGTTCAGTGCAGGCTCAGGCCTGTTCAGCACAAGCAGCTCCGCATCAGAGTCACAAATCTACAGCTGAGCGTGTGTGGAAAAGTGCTGAGTGAAAACAGCAGTACACATTGTAAAACTGTTATATTTCCTATCAATAGTTTGAAGTGATAGTTTGGAAGTAAAAGTAACATTCACTTTAGTAGTTAATCAGCAAAGACATATTTGGTGTCTAAACTAGGGATGCCTAGATACTTATACTGGTATCGGGCTGATCCTGCGCCCATTTACTGGTACTCATAACAAATTCGCTGATACCAACATTCCGATATGCTACCCCGTACTACTGAATGAACGCAGCAAAGAAAAACACAATCACATCCACTTCCCCAATAAGGATGGAAATGTGTAGGCAAGCGAAACAGAGGCGGAAAAAGTCAGCATTTGCTAACAAATTCCATGTATGTCCATATATTACACTTTGAATATATTATCGAGGTATAAACACTGATTAGGTTGTGGGGAGGCCATATTGATATACCGTGTACATCACCACTTGATTAAGGTTCAGTGCACAGTGTTAGCAGCGCTGCTCAGTTTCTCAGTGTGTTTGCTCAGTACTCCGAGCTCAAGGTGTTATTTTAAATGAAACCGTTTTATTTGAAATTGTTCATAGACAGAGCTGACTGTAGAGCCTGTGTTTCACACAGCATGAACGGAGCGTTTTAGTACAGTGTGAGTATATAAAATCATAGGTTGTGCACATATACAATGGTCAGAGTGTGAACCACCAAAGAACAAGATTTCTAAAAATCACACAGTGTATGTCTAGAGGACATTCAACTACAGCTTAACCAGCCAAACAAAAGACTCCTAAAAGAAATAAACTCCAGAAGTGAGCTTGGATGTGTTAGCTTCGGACTGTTACAGGGCTGATGCTAAAGGACAGAAAAACTACAGCTTTTCTGACTGGGAACAAAACTCGCTCGCCTCCACTGCAGTGCTATTCAATCCATGGTAGCATTAAATGATGTAGCATAGCTAGCTGATGCACTTCATTTAATATCAACTAGACTTTAATGATTTAACTGCTAAGGTCATTGCACTCATTTTCACTAACAACTGCTTAATTCTAAGCAACATACTCAGTATGGCATCGGCCGTGTTATCTGCAAGTACTAAAAAATATTTACATGTACTTGGCCTGGAAAAAAATGGTATCGATGCATCTCTAGTCTGAAGTTCACTATTTTTTATTTGTACTGGAACTGGCACTTTTGTTAATTTTAATAAACTACAACAACAAATCTTGAGCAACAAAGAGGTCATGGCTTACATTTGGGCTAAGGGGAAATTGAAAAAAACTTTCTTTAATCTCTCCAGAAGTGAGACACTTAATGTTGTTCTAATTCTGTAGAGAGCTGATAAATGAACAACAAAAAGCACTGTTTTTCTACTCAACCTTGATCATCATGATTTGTGTTATTGAACACAATCAGAGATATCAGGCTCTTCAAGGACTGAATAATTAAACACAAGTAACAAGACACAGCGATGTAAGATTTAAACTCAGGAAAGTGAGGAGAATGTGGCCTTTTTTTGGCTTACTGTTCTTGCTGACATCCAGCTCCCTGAGATTGATGAGGTTAGCAATGGCCGGCGGCAGTACGGTGAGGTCGTTGTCTGGCAGACTCAGTCGGTGCAGTAACTGGCAGTTAAAAAGTTGCTGTGGAAAGATAGAATAAAAAAAAGAAAAATAAAGAAAGGACACAGACAGACAGACAGACAGGTTACTTCAGACTGATGGTTTATTGCACTGTCCAGTAAGTCACAGTTTATCATTACTGGACTTTAAAAGATAAAATCAAGACACAATCAGGTTTAGAGGCTTAATGAGGACTTAATGGACTTTCATGGGCCCAAACCCAGTTAAGTGTTTATACTGTGGACAGTGGCTCAATTGTCACAAAGGGTCATTTGTAAGGTATATTATTATACAGGGTTATTTACAGCATGTTCTCACAGTATGAGGACATACTGATTTACACGGTTTATCAAGATGCTGCAAAAGGCAGTAACTGGAAAATCTGCACTGAACACTCTGTTAAAGGAAGGTATTGACCAAACGCACAACCGCAGTAAACCTTCAGTGCTACCATGGTGATGATACTGCAATACTGCAGTTTCAATATTAATATGATCACTGTAAGAGCAGTCACACAAGCGAGACGGCCTGACGGTACTGGGATGAAGTGTTGTCTGATTATTGACTTAACGGTCTAATGAGCTGTGAAAAAGTCTCAGGAGGCATGTTGTATAATTCTGAATTCATGCAATAGATGCAACCATCCACAGCCAATTACCATTTGAATAGAATTAAAAAGCTATATGAAATTTGCTTTGATCTGAATTTCTGTCAAAAGGGACCATCTTCAAAAATGAATTATTAAAAATCAAATGTGACCAAAGTTAGTTTGACCACAAAAACACTACATGTGTGAAGTGGCTGAAAATAATTATTTCCTGCCTTGTCAGCTAAAGTCTCTAAGAACTTAATTTTACTGCTCACAATTATCTGATATAACAGTAAGATCCTAAATTCTGAAGCTCAAAGCAAACAGTGGCTGTATTAGTTAAGTGTGTAATTTTATCACCATTTTCTCCCAGCAATTTTCACATTACAATGTAAATGATGTAATTTGCCAGGATTTGACTGTTCAGCTGGCAAGTGATAAAATATGATGCTCCCATCAGTGATCCATTACAGCACGCAATAAAAATAACACTGAGCACTGCTGTATCTACCAGTAAGTTCAACTACTACTGAGGGAGTTTTGGGTTCGGCCAATTATTTTGAAGATCTGTACATTTTTAATTGTTGCAATCATTACTAATCACAGACGTCACGGTTAATCACTTTAGCAGCTTCACATGTGAAACTAATACTAACTATCGGTAGGCTCATGTTTAAACTGTCCACACACTTATATATTAGTAGCAGCATCACAGAGAAATCTGCCAGATAAAATACACACGCTCATTCTTCTGGTCATAAACCTGTTAACTTGTAAAGCTAACTATTTTGTAACTTTGGTATTGTTTGGATTTGGGAAAAAAAAATAAAGATTTTTTTACAGTTTATAAATCACTTCTTGCTAGCTTATATGCTACTGTAGCTTAGTGTTAGGTTCAGAAATCTAAAATTTTCTTTTAAATTTTTAACAATGCATGGAAAGTCAGTCAGCTTAGTCCACGTGCGTGGATGAAAAAAAAACACTGTGTATGGAAGGCATAAACACAGCAAAATAAATATAATACATATAAATTACATACAAATAAATTAATAAAGAATGTTTTGAAAAGAGACAGCATATGACTACATTTTAAAATAAAGCTGGAAAAAAAAAACCTATTTAAAAAAAAAAAAAAATTGAGACATTTATGCAAAAGTTTGGGCACCCCAGGACAAATGATAATTTACTGATTTTCTAAGTGAAAAGTTAACAGATCATGTACAATGAACACAATTCTAACACATTTTAATGACTCATTATATTTTATTTGCTGAATATTGCTTAAATACGAATATTGATAAAAACGTGCAAAATTTGACGTTTTTTTTTTTTTTTTAATGTTCTAGTAACTGCCAACATGCTAAACATGAATTAAAATTAGCAGAAAAATCACATATTTAAGTAGACTCTCTGTGGCACGATGTGCTATTTTCTTTTAGCTAATCAACATGGCAATAATTAGACTAGAGGTGTTCCAACTTATGATGATTGTAATATGATTGTAGGCTTTCCTTTTGTGTATCTCATAACCACAGACAGTGTATTGTCTCATATTTAAAATGTCCAACTATTGGTGATTCATGATACTACCAACAAACCGGCACACATACTTTAGGTAGCTCCTCGATCTGGTTGGCGTCCAGGTAGAGCTCCTCCAGTGTCTTCTCGAAGCTGAAGATCTCTTTGGGCACTTGCTCCAGACTGCAGTGGGAGTAGTCCAGCGACGTGACCGTCTCCTCCTCCCCCCTCAGACACCGGCATGGCACCAGCCGCACCAACAAACTCCGCTTAGAGCTCATCCTCCCACACACACGCACTCATACACACACCCACACCCACTCACACACACACACACACACTTGGACCTCAGACACTGTAAAAGAAAGAGAGGAGGAGAGACACAAATCAATACTGAGCAGTCATAATGGACTAATAATAAAAGCACAGGTATTGTTGTTAATGGGTCTGAATAGAGCTGCACAATACATTGTTAACAGAGATGTTTGACATTAGCAATACTTATATTGCTCAATATGCAAATGAGACTAACAAATCACTAGGGGTGAAATGATGCCAGTATATCTGGGTTTGATGCTATTTTCGATATTACAGCCTCATACACCTGTGGTCAAACTGCTTTGTTGAGTGAACACATCCTCTTCAGTGATCACACTTCTGCACATTTTAATGCACACTTGCTGTTCATTAGCTCAATTTACATATTGGGAACAAAATTTCTAAAATGTGGCCTGAGCAAATGTCAAATGGCAAGAAAAAAAAAAGAAACTACACTAGAAAAGTTGTTTAAAAATGTCATATTTAAACCTGTTCTTCGTAAAGGATGTGTCTACTTACTATACTTTGAAAATCAAAGACACATGTAATTTGACCAGAGTGTTCAAACTTTTACATAAGTCAGTGTGTTTCAGCAATGTGTTGATCCTGCAGTGATCTATATTACAAAGATTGACTTGACAACACAACGAAAATGATTTTACTTAAGATCAGGCTGCGACTTTCAATTTTAGAAAACATGAAAAAATGACTGCTACATCAGTATACTGGTCAATAACATCCGATATTGATACCCATTTTTTCCTTGGTAGCAGCCAAAATATCACAGCCAACCAATCAACCATTTGTGGTCAAGGCATTACCAGGATTCAAAACCAAGGTCTTCTGATGACAGAACAAAACCTTAGACAGTTGTGCCACACTAACTTTAAAAAAATCTGCATATATTAGACACTGAGATCCAGTCAACTAAGTCATTCAGTGGTTCTATGTGAAATGTTTCACTGCAGAGAACCAGCCATTTTTGTTTACTATACAAAACAACAAGTGAACCTACATGGTCTTCTGAGTTTTTATATGTAATGCTGATAACGGTAAAATAATACTTTCTTTTGGAACTACTTTGCCTTGCATGTTCCATGCCACAACATACGCACTCTAAAAATACATTTTAGGCCAAAACAACATTAGTTCTGTAAAAATGTCTCAGGCACCAGGCAGCATATTTGTAATCCCGTCACCACCACTGTGAATAATTCTGACGCAGTAAGATTCTCTAGAACAGTGCATTTCACATCAAATCACACTTAATTACTTTGGGTACATCTTAACGACTAAATTCTGCAAGCAAAAAAAAAACATTACTCTTTAGCTACGTTACAGCAATATAGGTAGTGGAACTAATAAATCCGAAAGAAGGGACGAAAAAAAAAAAAGTACATGTTTACATGTACTCAATAAACTGATCATAATAGTATTTCTGCAGTTATCGGACTATTCAAACTCTCATGTAAATACCATAATCTACAAATCCAATTGAGAAAAATTGCTCAATAAT